>NW_027466496.1:1375000-1975000 GCF_050575085.1 Anarhichas minor | reverse complement strand
CAACGATGCCCTTCCTTCTGTTCTGAGTGATACACCTGCCATGATGTAGTTGCGTCACACACCCAAGTCGCGGCTACTCACGGTCAGAAACACAAGTGGGACAGGCCTACAGTCTGATTCACGACACAAAACCGACTTTCCTGTTAGACAAGGTAGGCAACCACAGTCTGGCAACAAGGTAAGCAACCACAGTCTGGCAACAAGGTAGGCAACCACAGTTTGTTCAGCCCCTGATCTTATCAATGCGAAAGTGCCTTAAACTTGCATTCTTTCTAATGGCCATCAGGGGGCGACTCCTCAAGGTCTGATTGTATAGAAGTCTATGAGAAAACAACCTACTTCTCACTTGATTTATTCCCATCAGTAAACATTGTAAACATGAGTTCATGGTCTCAATCTCTAGTTTCAAGTCTTCTTCAATACAGCATGATGTTCATTTGTTCATTATTGTCCCATCTAGAGTAAAATAGAGCATACCGCGGGGTATGGTTTGCGGCGTGGCTACCAAGTGTTTTACAGGTTGCTACCACGGCGTTGTCCGGTCTGGGAGTTGTCCTCATAATTACAAAAACACCATGGGACCATTTGTAATATTTGGAGTAAAAGTCTTCTGGATTCATTCCAAACACATTATGTGCAGTTCACTTAACACCATTTTTGATTGACAACGTTAAGGCAAACGTTCATAGAGAACAGCAGGCTGAGTGTGATACTGCTGACTACACAAACCCGCCGTTTAAGTCCTGCTCTCGCTCGCCAAGCTGGGCACTTTCTCAGCTCCTTTTGTCCTTTCGGCTCTCCTTCGCTCCCCCTTCTCTCCTCTTCTCTTTCTCCCTCAATGCCTGTCGTCCTACCTCATTTGATCCCACTTTCTCTCCCTCCTCCATCCATCCTCTCGCTCTGTCCAAAGCTGAGACAAATTTAACGACTCCCCCCCCCCCCCCGTAATGGTGGAAACATAAGCCTCTGGCAGTGCTCTATTAGCCTGGCTGCTTATTTGTTAATAGACTGGATTAATGTGCTGTACTTGGTATGGGAGGCCACCTGCTCAGGCAGTGAAGGGTGTTCACAGGCTCACCGGTCCACTCACTAATCTGCCTCCAAGGATGATTGCCAGTTTCTGTGGCATGATAAGGTAGCTAACCCCCCCCCCCCCCCCCCCCCCCGCCCTCAGTGAATGGTTAACTCCATCACCTGAGGGACTCTTGACCCCTCTGATGCCTTGACTCCTCTGGTCAAGATGGCGCTGCGGATGGCTGCCGCGGTGTGTTGGTGGGAATTGTTTTTTCGTATTCTCATCGCTAATTCAGTATTCTGCTTTGGAGCTCATCTGGGAAAACAATTCCAGCAAATGTATTTCCCACATCATCTGTTGACATTCTGGTCAAAGGTAAGAGAACCTTCGCCCCCCCCCCCCCCCTCATCACCCTGTGCGACTCCTCAGTCGACAGAGGCAGAGGCCTTGCACTTCCCGGGCTCTATCAACAGTTCCTTGGTCAAAGGGAAAAAGCACAACAGAGGATGCACTTCCTGCCACAGCTGAGGAAGTTCAATCTGCCAAAGACAACGATGGCGCACTTCTACACTGCCACCATCGAGTCCATCCTCACCTCCTCCATCACCGTCTGGTACACCCAATGACAAGGGCAGAGTGCAGCGTATCATTGGCTCAGTGATGAAGGTGATCGGCTACAATCTGTCGTCCCTAGAGGACCTGTACACCTCCGGGTGCTATAGCAATAACTATGAGAAAGGGTTTCTCTACAAGACACACATAATTAGTTAATAACATTGTACTTTAGTGCGGATTATTTCCAAATCAATTAGAAATGAATTAAACTGCCAAACCCAATTCACATGTAGTGACTATTAATGACCTAAACTGCTGTCCATGTTCCATATAATTGATTGTGGAAATTCTTTTTTTCCTTTGGTGAAATTTTTGCAGAGGCAAAGAAGTTACCAACGGAGACACAGTTTATTACACTATTTATTTTCAAAGCGCAATGACCGATGTAATTCCATCGCTCACTCAATCAGTGTCAGTGATAGAGTTTTGCATTGATAGGCTGACTCCCGCTTTGCTGCGATCCAGCAAATAACAGACTGCTCTTTTCTTCCTCCCCGGCAGTTTTGGCAACGCTTTTCCCGGTTCCCCATGCTGACTACGATACAGCGGCACCACATCGGCATAATGCCGCTGCCGCTACAAATGACAGAACTGTTAGAAAATACTGTTTTCCATGAAGACACACGTCAGAGTTTTGTCGGGAGCTGGAGGCGGGATGAAATTTGACGGAGGCCGTGGCTGCCAGTTTGACTATTTTCGAAGAATGAGCTTTTCAGCAGACGGCAGCAAAAGTGAGCTGAATGGAACGGCAGGGAAAAAACAAAATTGATTTCAAGCAATATGTCGATAGCTTGACTGTTTTTAAATTAATTTAAATGAATCCCACACAGTGTTCTGTAAGCGAGCCGACTTCAGACGTGATGAATTACCTGCGATTCAAAGAGCTTACACCTCTCAGCAACAATCAAACACATTTAATTGTCTGGCAGAGCAGTAAATAATAAGTCAAAGTTGTGTTACATTGACTTCAAATCTACACCATGGCAGGGTAGTCTTGAGGCAGAGTTTACAGTAAAGACATATTCGATGGCGTCCATTACAACCTTGTGAAAATGTAGTTAGTGTTTACCTACACTATCATATAACATGTTAACAAAGTGAGGCAGCTCACTTGAATGGCGGCGGGGGAAGGGGAAGGGGGGGGGGGGGGGGGCCCTGAGTGTTTGCAGTCTGCAGGAGGTGCTGATGGGTTGATGGTCTGGCCCCTTTGCAACACACACGCGCACACACACACACACACACACACACACAGCACCCCAGGGCAGTGCTGCATGTACTGAGTCAGGGAAGAGAAATGGTCTGTGAATCCTTAGGGAGCAGTCAACTAATCTGCACAGAGCTCTGTGGCCCTGTGCAACCTGGATAAGTGACATTAAAGAGCCCCTCCTGTATTCACAAACCTCTTTTTTCTTCTTAGACCGTGTCATTGTCCGATGAAGTCAGAGATGTCATGATCTTTTTTTTGGGGGGGTTCTTTTGGGGCGGCAGAAGACCTCTTAAAAATGGTTGGAAAGTTTAAAGACAAGAGCTCCGTTTGTATCCTGAATTCATCATGATGGGACTTTAAAACCTCATTTTGTGTGAAAGTCACCCTGGTAATTGACCGTTCGCTAAACCCCCTCCCCCAAAGAGCGAGTGTCCAATCATAGCGTAAACCAATAACTGTCTGATCGTAGATTTTCCTTATCATACCATGCTCCATGTAAAGACTAGGGTTAATAGGCTCTACACGGCAGTACAAACACAATGCTGCTCCTTTAGTTCCATGTCCTTTATATTTTTCAACTGGTGGGGATGCCAACCAAACGAGGTCAATGCCAAACCTCAACCAATCGATGTCGAGGCCTAACCTCAACCAATCGAGGTCGAAGCCTAACCTCAACCAATCGAGGTCGAGGCCTAACCTCAACCAATCGAGGTCAAAGCCTAACCTCAACCAATCGAGGTCGAAGCCTAACCTCAACCAATCGAGGTCGAAGCCTAACCTCAACCAATCGAGCTCAAAGCCTAACCTCAACCAATCGATGTCGAGGCCTAACCTCAACCAATCGAGGTCGAAGTCTAACCTCAACCAATCGAGGTCGAGGCCTAACCTCAACCAATCGAGTTCGAAGCCTAACCTCAACCAATCTAAGTCAATGTCTAACCTCAACCAATCGAGGTCGAAGCCTAACCTCAACCAATCAAGGTCAAAGCATAACCTCAACCATTTGAGGTCAATGACTAATCTTTACCATCTTTCCAAAGTTCCACAACTTGGAGGTTACCTTCTAGACATGGCTGCAAACCGCCAATTACCCTACTGCACAAAAATAATTCTGCAGATATGGCTTTTCTCAATACAAGCCAGACATCTTTAACATTTAACACTGACCATACGATAATTTGTTCTCTCTTAATATAAAATCTATCCTTTTTCATACCCAATTAATGTGTTACCAAAGAGAGGCAGCCTGAGAGCAGGAGGAGGCAGGAAAAGGCTCAGAATAATAGAATCACAGAGAGGAAAAAGGATGAATATGATGAGAGAGACATAGATGGGCGCCACCACTCTCTGTGTAGTGGGGTGACAAAGCGCCCCGCCCAAGGCTACAGCCGTCATAAAAGCAGTAATAGAGTGAACACACATTTTCATTAGCTATTGATTCATTTCCAATTCTCCATTAATTTCGGGAGGCCATCACCGCGCAGTGGCCTTTCTCCTCCCCAGGCTACGTTCCTCAGCTCCGCCTGACATAACCGTGGTAATTACTACGCTCCCGCCCCGCAAGCTGTTCACAGTCTCATACAGCAGTAGAAATTGAACGAGTATTCCAGACGAAAGGAAGAGAGGAAAGAAAAAAAACATTGACAGAAAGGGAGAAATCAAAGACAGCAAGGCTATCACCTACAGGCGTGCGGTTTGACAAAACGGAATTACAATGGGCGTGAACAATTACCATTGTGCTATTTCAGCCTTAATTGTCAAAATACTCAAACTACTCAAAGCTCCGAGCGAGCGCTGCAGCTGTGGCTGCCACAGACGGCACAAACTTTTCAGAAAGTGAGGTGAGAGAGGAGGCGTGTAATAACAAGCACCAGTGACTGAGAGGATGATTCAACGTCAAATGAGAACCAACCTTGGGGATAACGCTCGAGTCCGAAAACACGAGGTAACTGTGCGATATACACTTTCTTGTGATTCACGCTGATTCATCCCCCATACGCTGTGTACTTTACGGGTGCATGATTCTCAGCAGCTGACAAACACATCAGGATGCATATGATGTATGACGACATGCTGCTGACCCGCTCTTCAGACGGCAGCGAGGTTTATGGCAGGGAGATTGTGCACACAGGTCCTTTGGCCTCTTAGTGAGAGGTCAGCGACTGACTCAAGTGTCAGACATGATGAAACGCATGTAATGAAATGTGTACAGTACACACACACACACACACACACACACACACACACACACACAAAGAAACAGGGAAGGAGAGTTCTTACCTGCTCAAGATAACATCGAGGAAGGCATGAAAAAAAACACAGAAAGTTTTTTGTATTTTTGACATAATTAGCAATTAATACAACATTTGAAATATGATTAGATCATTAAAAAACATCACAATTTAAATCAACTAAAAGGTAGCTGGAAACAAAATTAAAATACCAAGCGGACTGGGAGATCCGTATACAGTGGAAAACACATGTTTATTAGTAAGTAAGGAACATTACTATTCTGACATAACCTGCACATGAGAGCACAAGTGTTCGCTGCATTGGAGGCTACCCGGCAGTGTGGAGAGGGAAAGATTAACTCCACCAGGTTCATCTATCACACTAGCTGCCTACTATGCTCCGCAAAAGATGGGAAAAAAAGGAGGGAAAACAAATGGCAAAGCAAATCAATTACACAAAAATAAACCATGTCACCTGTCAAATATATACTCTGTTCTATGTCGCCGTTTTCTTTTTTTTAGATTCCAGCGCCGCACACTTTCGAAATTGAATTTTGAAAACCTTATACATTATTAACACCCTTCATGCTTCATCATTTATCTAGGTGGATTCTTTTTCTTTTTCTCCGCTCTCCATTCCCTTTCTATTTTGATAAGACATAATCAAACAAACACGGTGTTTGTTCATGGTTCATCCGTGCATCTTTTTAAATCGCGCATCGTAAGAGCCGATGCCATGAATGGAATCCACCAGGGAGCCCCCTTCAAACTCACAATGGGTGGGAGGAGAGAATCAGAACAAGAGGAAGAGGGAGCGGGAGGAAAAGTCGAGCGTCAAACCACACTCCACGTTTGAGTCACTCAGAAAAGAAACCCCATGATACGGGCTTAAGAGGTTGGACGGAAGGCGCCGGCGTGGCTAACTGGGGAGGGAAAAAAATACACATGAAGAGTTTTCATATCCGCTCAGATTAAGGGCACTTGGAAGAAGGGCGAAATAACGACGACGTTGTCAAGGAAACAAGTGCCACCGCGACACCTTAATCTGGAGAAATATAATTGGAAAAGGAGTGATAAACATCTTGCTATCCGAGTGTGTGATGTACTGAACGGTATTTGAAAGGAAGCCGCCTGAGCACTCATTACTGGAGTTATTGTAAGAATAACACTAATGAATACATGCGGGGAGATGTCGTCGGGGGCTAAAAGAAGGAACTCTGATGTAGCAACAGCCTTCTAGGGCTTTCTTACAGGATAAAGTAATGCTTAAAAAGGCTTGTTGCACACAAATGTGATGAGTTAATGTCGAAAATACCAATTGTACTAGAAAATGGCTCCAGATTACTCTGCAGTACAAATATTTGGATCTCACGAAGGTGCACAGGTGCACGCCACACTTGCGGCCTCCCTCCCTCGCTCATGGCCGCACGCACTCAGTTTTGTATCCACAACGCAGGCAAGTCGCACCGTCGGACACGGTATCATTAGCGGCTCAACCTTCACGGAGGAAAAAAAAAAGAAGTCATAAAGAACTCCGTGGCAAAATGACATGCAAATAAGGAGGAACTGAAGAAATCTTTGCCATCTCTCACCAATTATCTTGTTAATTACAAGCCATTGTGAAGGGCTCCCACTGTCGACGGGCTCTCTGATTATACAGTGCATTCGTCCCCACTTTCCACGGCCTTATCAGTAATTACTACCTGCAGCTGCGGCTCCGTACAGAACGGGCTCGGCCATCTTGGGACAAAAGGGAACACCGGGCAATTTTTGGGAGAGATTCTGGGCCCGTCAGCGCCGCACATATTTTGTTTGTATTTCAGTAGGAGTGTGTTGCTTGAGAAGCCGGGTCTTCTGGGAACTCACAGAGTTGCACGTGAGTCACATAACAGTCAACAGTTCCCACTTAACACCCCTGAGCTTGCTTTAACGGTGCGATATGTAACATTTGAATCACTCCTGCTCTTAATTTAGCAGTGAAGTCGAATACTGTAAAGAATGAACTCATCTCTTCATGGTTCCGTACTGCATAGTACACAGTGTGCATCAGAATAGGCAGGGTTATTCACATGAACCTATCCTTTGACACGTCTTTTACATGTAGGGTAGGGTTGCTTCTATGCAGAAATGGCCATATCATTAGCTTCGATTAGCTACCATGCTAAATAGCGAGCTTGCTAATTGGATTTGAGTTAGTAATAATGAAAGTGTTCTTTGCTAAACAATGACAACATGAGTTGCGTCAAAGTTACTGACTGCTTGAGAGGCACCAGCAATCACGCATGGACACGATTGTATTGTTTATTGTTACTAGCTAGCTAGTTGCTGAGCATTCTAGTGATCGGATGCTAAAGCTACCGAGCTCCGTGCAGTGCGTCTAGTGGGTTTTTGTCTGTACATCAGCAGACACACTATGATAACAGTGACCAGATACATCAGACCCCGACAGTGATGTCTCCAGCTTGACAAGGTACAAAATAAATAAGAGAGAAGGCAAGAAGAGCGCAGAAAAGAACACCAAGCTAAAGGACATTGGCAACCTTTAAATGACGGGCTGACCTGGTGGATTACTTTATAACAGAAGATTAGGGTTGAGAGGTTAAGTTTCAAATACAATACACAATACACTCGTCACACTCCACACCGGTTGCTCAGCAGTAGATATTATGATGTAAAGCAGTAAAACAAATGCCATGCTCTCAGTGTGCTTGTGGCACTGAGAGCTACTGGTGCACAAACGTGAACTGCAGTGCACGATCCCTCAGGGCCACCGCGTTGGCGGGGCCCCTCGGGCTGTATTTAGCTGCCATCTTCGTGACTGTATCCCTGGGCCTGATAACTCGCTGCCTAACACACTGCATTCCTCAGACCTGGACTATTCACAGACACGCAACAGATATCTAAAGAGAGCCCAACTGGTGGCACACTGGTGAGGAAAGACCAGGGGATGGGGTCGAAAAACTGAATAAATCTCTCTAACAGCTACATTTATATATATATTTTCTTATTGAAGTGTTGCCACATGAATAGATGACAAAATGAGCTTAAATTTAAATGAAAAGCACAGTAACAAAATGTAACTGAATCTTGCAAAATAAATTGGACTCGGGGCGAAATTACAACTACAAAAGCCATTTTTTCGGTTTGTGTGAACTTGTACTCGATGGTAATTGGAGCACACCGGCTGGGAGCAGCAGGTTTATTTTACCCCATTCTGTTCCTGGATTTGGGGGTCACAACCCGCACCACTCCACCCACCAGCACCAAGAGAGGGAGACTGGCTCTCTGGCGTAAAGCAATGCATAGCAATGGGGCACATATACTGTATGAAGGAGGTGGTAAAGGAGGGGATCACCTTCCATATCAAAAAGTGGGCGTGGTGCAGGACGTGTTCCATTTGACTGTCAGCAAGGCCAGGGAAGGTTGAGGAGGGCATTAGGTATGATGACTCAGACCAGATGGCTCCACCATTAGGCTTTGACTTACGGGAGAAAAAAGAAGTGTGGCCTTCGTCTTTCTCATCTTCTCTCAACAGAAGAGGACGTGGGTATGCACCAATTAACGACCGTCTGTAAAAACAACTAGCAGCTTTGGTTCCAAGTACCCTCACGGGAGTTATTTATGATCTCGACTTGGTCACAAGTCGTTTTGCGGGGGTAGCGTTATGACGCCGTGACATGCTAATGAAAGCCAAGGTTTCTTATCACTCCAGTAAACCCGACACTCACAAATATTCAAAGCTCTTCAGTGGCCAGTAAATACACAGGATATTGTCTCGCTGGAATTGGTGCGGAGGCAGCGGTGCGTTGGACAGCGTGTGTGCTCTTGTATATGGTTATGAATAAGTGTATGTGTGTGTGTGTGTGTGTGTGTGCCTAGTCAGACAGGAAACAACCTGGCAACCTTCAGAGGTCAGGGCTCCACCGTCCGCCTATTAATCACAGCCGTGTCACGCTCCCCTGCTGCCGAGGAAGCAGACTGGCAGAGCTCACTGTGTTTAGCGCCGATGTCTGAGTGGCAGGTTAGACATCCAGCTATCGGGCTCACTGCCCACATGTCGGCTCCGTCCCCGACAACTCCCCGAACAGCTCATCAAATGGAACATCAGCTGCTAAGTAGCCCATTATTGGCCTATAATTAGGAACAATCAATGGACATACTTAAAGAGGCAAGTGGAAAAAAAAAACTTTTTTCATTGTTGGTTAGCTGTTTTTGTCCTATAATCCATTTACACTTGATGAATGCATCTTAGGAGAGCCAGGTTGCTATTTGAAATAAGCCCAGTGAGCTGCTCAAACTGCTGCTGGAATTGGTTTGAGTATGTAACCATGTCTGTAAGCCATTTTTGGAAGTATTCATTTACGAGGTGTTGTCCCTGTAAGCTGAAGTGACAAAAAGATATATAAAATTGTAATTGGCCTCTGTTCTCTGGCCTCTGTTCTCCCTTTTATATTAAAGCAACATGAGGAAAGTGGTTTCAGACCACTTTTGGTCTGTCGGGCTATTATTGTGAAAGGTAACAACGGAAGAAGTGGATCTGCTATGTGCTGCCGTGTCAAGGTTGAAAGGAGTAATAAAATGTGCTGACTTCCAACCACTCAGCCGCCCAGTTGTTACACAATATAGTGCACAAACACAATTTGCTTTTTTTCCTCTGCATAATATTCATGTTCCGTGTGAAAGTGCTCATGACAAAAACAACAGTTGGAAAAAATATATTGCCGTACAAATGTATCGCACAAAAAACATGCCCCGGTGTGTAAAAGCCTTCAGACCTAACCAGCTTTGCATCCAGTACGGGCAAAGCAAGACAGATATGATCCAATTTGTGAGCTGGCTGGCTAATGGTGACATATATGTGTGGCTACGAGTAGAGTAGCAGTAAAAAGTAGTAAAATCCCAAAGCAGCATCAATGCTTGTGAATGTCTTACTATATCTGGTATCATAGCACTTGATAAATAACCCTAATCTGTGTTATTTTAAGATGTATTACACTGAAATGTTACTGAATTAAACACTGATGATTAAAGTGTAAATGAAGGATTGATGTGGGATGTGTCACTAATCTGATCGCAGACTGAAGAGAGGAAAAACAAACCCATGTTTCCACCCAAACCAAAACAAAAATGCAAAAGGGTGCAGCAAGCGTCGAGGACCTTTTCAACACACCTTAGTGGTAACCGGATTTTTACGGAACCTCAAGACATTTCTGGCCTCATCACAAGTTCTGTTATTACATTTGAGTGAGTGTTCGATAACGAAGGTGCTTACTCACCCCGCGCCGCCAGCGAGGCAGGAAAAAGGTTATTACGAAGGCAGAGTAAGAGTAGGTCTTCTTTCCACCGTATCAAGCTGCTTCTACTCTTTTATGAGGCGCAGCGTTGTTATGTATTTTCGTCATCGTGTCGCCTTTGAGTGAACTACCGAAAAACTGCAATTAGCAGTCGAGGTATTTGCTTCAATCGCTGTACTCAACATGCCTATATTTGCCTTTAATTGCTTTTTGCACAAAACTCAGCATTGGGAAACAGCATTATTTAAACTAGTATACATTACTTGTATAAAAGTTAGGCTATCACTTAATATATCTATTACGAATCATTTATTTGATTGAGCTCTGAGACAGTTAACGGTGTTCTTACGGCCTCCGGCATACCGACACGACTCCTCTCATTGGCCTATTTGACGTTGTGAAAAGGAAAAACGGGGGAAACTAAATGGAGACAGATGGGGACACTTACTTTGTAGCAAGCGAGGTGACAAAAACGAGCATAGCCAACAAGTCGGAAAAGGCGACGCGAAGCACGAAGTAGAGTGCAACTTTTTTTGCCAAGGACTTGCGCCCTTACTCATTCATTGAGAATCAGAGCTTTTGCGCTATGACGAACACTTTGGAACCGAGATACAACATTCATCTCGACGGTTTTAACGGACACGATACTCTACATCCAAACCAAAGCTAAAGTCATGGAGTCACTGGGGAAAGTAAAAAATGCTATGCGTGGCCATCCGTTGCCACAGAATCTTGTGTCACCGTAATCGCGCACTTTATCACTGTATGTATAGTTTTACCACATGTTATTTTTGTAAGAGAGCTGAATTCTCATTGCCTATTAAAGGAGGATTTGGTTGGAGAGTCTATATTATTTATTTGTGAGTCAGGGCAGCTTGTTATGTCTAATGACTCAGAACATGCTGAATTCAGTGTTTTTACCACGAGGATGCTGCTACAGGCCCAATTCTATTTATTTTCTTGTTGGTGTTTTGCAATGCTGGGAAATGTAACCCTCCATTTGACACATCTCTTCTGTTTGTTACTAATATTTAATTCATAAAAGATAATGGAAGTAAATTGTAAATAAAACAATTGAATCTTAGAGAATCTAACCATGTGTAGCATTGTCCATATTGTGTCTAATTGACTTTTTTTTTTTCAAAATAATATTATTTATTAATCAAAATGTGTAGCCTCCCCCGGCAAGTAAAAGGGACTTTGAATTGAAGTTTTATGGTGCATTCTTTTAAATCTGGAATTAATTCAAACTCGACTGGACAACATCTATAGATGGCTCTTAAAAACGTAGAGATGCATGCTATCTTCAGTGCGTGTGTGTGTGTGTGTGTGTGGGGGGGGGGGGGGAGCTGAGAAGAGGGAGAGATGAAGTGATGGGAGACGGATGGAGAGACGGATGGATGAATGAAGGGGAATGATGAAGGGGAGGGAGATCTCTTCTGCGTCCCTGATGGGTGTACAGGTATAGCAAATGGGCGGGGTGTGGGGGGAGGGGGGGCATGAGGGTGAGCAGGCGAAGAAGCTTGGCGGGAAGGAGAAGACTGAATAGTGGGAGGGAGGGATGGGAGAGGAGAAGAGGGAAAAATGCTTCAGTGGCTCCACTTGACAGCTGAGTGAGAGGGGAAGCAGAGTGGCTACTCTATGTAATTTGTTAGCGGGTCCATGATGCATGCAGGCATGAAACCACACCGAGCCTGGCGAACACAGCACCGACTAGAAAAAAAAAGAAGAAGAGGGGAGCCAGACAGCAGGGAGTAAAGACGGGTGGGGGTGTGTTTTGACAGATCAGGGTGCATCGAAAGAAAGATCAGGTGTGGAAAGACTAGGGGGTTTCCAGCCTCCGTCCCCATCTCCTGCGCTGTACACGAGGCAGGGCGATTCTTTAGCAATAACGGCGTCCGCACCCGAGCTCGGAAAAATCATCGTCTCCACGCTATCTCGACAGCTCCTTCTGCTCGGCTCCGCGGGCAGGTGCGTCTCATCGACCCTGGATGCGGCGCAGACACAGCTTGTCTGAGGCGCTGCGTAAAGCGATACAAATCTGGGCATCAGCCCGCTAATAATGACGCCATGTTGATGTGGGACCTATTTTGTGTGTGTGTACGTCAAGGTGTGTGTCTGCGGCTTGTTGAGGTGGGACTGATCCAGGATGCCATGGCAGCTGTCTGCTATAATTACCTGGGAGCCCCATCGTGCGCGCGCGCACACACACACACACACACACACACACACACACACACACACACACACACACACACACACACACACACACACAAACGCACGTGTACGCACAGACACACGCGACATCTCTCCTGATTAGCTCATAAGACGAGGTTTGTCTGATTAGCTTCTATATTTACACCAAAGACTTGTTATTAATGAACATGTGTTCCGACGCTTCGCTCCGCGATATTTTTGTAACTCGTTGCGAAGCAATCTTTGAGACACTGACTGACGAGCATCGCCCGCGTTCAAAATACCAAGGCCTGTTTTGATTGGAAAGCGGTTTGCTGCGTGTGTGAAAGGGGCGAGAAAAGCGGATGCCCGGCGTCCAGTCGCAGACAACTAACATGAGCGCAGATATTACCAGACTCTATTTCTGGGGGGGTGGGCCCAGCCACACATTAGCATAATTAAATGCAGGGCCTCAAAACAAAGAGTTAATTAGCTGTATGGATCTCGAAATAGATCACAATATAGGAACAGACACACAACAATGACTCCCCCCCCCCCCCAGCTCGGGTGCACTCCAGCCATACCTCACTTATATGCCACTCATTTAAAAAAAGACAGAAGAGGACAGGGAGTATAAAAGTACAAATACTGTAAACAGTCAAACTGACAGGAGTGGGAAAGTGACAGGAGGGGGGACGGGAGTTGGACAAATGGGGGCAGCAAAGCAGGTGAGAAAAACAGCAAAGAGGAGGTGAAAGTGCAACAGGGCAGAGCAGAAAGGAGTGGAGCGTCAGTGAAGTGTCGGCTAGAGAGAGAGAGAGAGGGAGGGATTGTGGGTAGTGGAGATGGTGGGATGCTCTGCTTTCGCCAGTCATGCCTGTCCATGTTACCTGGAGAGCCCGTTTCCCCCATTTGTCCAGGGAGAATATCCTGTAACCAATATCCTGTAAACAATTTGATTTGTCTACCAAAATATACTTAATTGTAGATTTTTTACGAGATAAAAAAACAAACTAATTTGTAAAATCCTCAGACGTGTAAATAGTGCTTTTATCGGTGAACTATTTGTGACAGTCATGTCTAAAATAAGCTCTGATCGAGTGTGTACCTAGTTACAAAGATTCAGAGGTACACCACCAAGTGGCGCGGAGCCTTCGGGACTCCAGAGACCATGACTACATTTTGTGGCGGGCACACTTGGAGCCGGCTTCACCAGGGCGAGTATAAACTGAGCTAAAGAGACCTCGAGGGCGTCTACTTAATGAGCACGCTATAAAGAGTTAATACGACACTGAAAATCATGTGCTGGGATTACGAATCAGCACAAGGTGCAGGAGGAAGGAAAACAAAGACTCTTTAACCAATACTCATGACCAATATCAAACCAACTGTTGGAGCGGCTGCACTCGGAGTACTTCGGCGAGCATGGAGCACTTCCTTGTTGCTGAAAGGCGTTAGGTCAATAGGAAAGGAAGGAGTGAATAGGTTCTAACTCCTTTGGCGCTCGGGTGATCACGCAGAGCGCTCGGCGCCGGGGGGACTACAGGTACAGAGAAAGAGTGTAAACACTGGGCTTTGTCTCTGCGGGCACGCCTACACAAGGAGAGGAGGATTTCTTTCCCTCTAATCCTCCCGTTTACAAGAGCAGCCACTTTCCGGGGCCATTGTGGACGGTCGTCTCCCTCCATTTACTCCCTGCATGGCACTCATTCCAGCTAGTTTAACGCTGCCTGGGTTCCAGGGGGAAGGATTAGGACGTGACGCGCGCCGGCTGGTGTGGAAACAACATCGACTGCGGGGCCCCTCCGTCGCTCCCCTCTCCCCTCCCTGAAGGGCACACTTGTGGACTTTGTGAAATTCTCCGCATGGATTTGTGCCGATTATCGGCGCGAGCGTGCATCCGTAAACCAATCAGGGAGGGTTTTTACGGCGGCAGGAGGGGAGCAGCGGAGCACTTTTCCTACATTCAGAGGACTCGTCTGACTCTATTTACTCCTATTAGTTCGGCTTTTTTTCTGAGCCTCGAATGCAGATTTGGGGCAATTAGTCTTACCCAGACCGTTAAAATAAACTCCCAGGGTTACATTTTATTCAAGCTTTTTGTTCAAGAAAGCGAATAAGTGCATTCCCCAAAATGTCAAGCTTTTCTGGATATATTAGTTGTGGACCATCTTACTGTCACTCAGCAGCTGATGACTGAACATGAAGTGCTTTTGTTTCCCGAAGGAGCCGTTTCCCGTTTCACAATGATTTAAATTGGCGCATTTGTACCGTAATGATAAAAGCAAAATATAATATCCATATGGACTTCAACCCCCCCAACCACCCACTCAAAATTCTCCTAGCTCATCAGCCATATGGTGGAAAAGAGTCACGGCGAGATAATGGTGATGAAAATTAGAGTTTAACGGGGAAACCCCCCCCCCCCCCCAGCGCTCGCTGATGGGCAGCAGAGTGAGTCAGTGGATTACCCGGTTCCACGGGGCTCACAGCGGAGGGCGAGGCTAATGGCACGTCGCTTATTGAAATGGAGCGCCGTAGATTTGACCCCACGCGCGGGCCGGCGTCTTTTCTTTTCATTTTTTTTTCATTTTTTTCATTCTTTAACCTAAAAAGGCGATTACCGCGGAGAGCAAAGCCATTAAAACGCTGACCTTTTCCCTTTGTGAGGATAGCTGCAAAACGCCGTAATAACTTGCATTAACTTGGTTAGCATGATTGAGTATTTGCAGTGTGTTGAGGTAAAGGGCAATATGTCATCTTAGAGTATGCACACACACACACACAAATGCGTGCAGCGTCTCAATCCTTTTACGGTGTGTATTATATGAAGCGTGTAGAGGGAAATGACAGGTCTGAAATGTCAGCGGCCTTGCCTTTGTCCCTGTTGCTGGTCCAGTCATTTGTAGTTTTACCCACAACCCTCAGACTTCATTGGAGTGATCACAACACATTGCAAAAACCAATAGGATGCAAACCAACAGGGCTACAGTTCATCTGAAGACTGAATTCATTTTTGATAAATCCATGCCCAGCGGCTTGATCGCTCTATCCCCCCCCCACATGTCATGAGCAATTTGTGGAAGGCATTGTCCTCTTCGATTCTAAATTAATTGGTCAGAGGTACAGCCAGTGTCCTTTTGTGAATAAATCACTCAGAAACGTCCTAATTAAGTCTGCCCGTTGGTGAGCGAGGGGAAGTCAGCCGCCGACACGGGGAGAAAAACCACAGAAGAAGAAGGAGAAGAAAGAAAAGAAAAATACAATTCCTACTCTAAAAAGCGGAACAATGGCAGAGATGGCCGGGCCCCGGCTGACAAAAGGGAGAATTCACAACAGCTGAGGCGCGAAGGCATTCTTTTTGACTTCCTATTATGTTTGCACCTTGGAGATGTTGGGATCTGATTTTCCAGCACGCTGTTCTGTTCCAATCTCCCCCCCCCCCATTCACTCACACATCAGCCCATTATCATTAAATACGTGTTTGATTTCCCCACAATGCACTGGCTCCCTCACAATGACCAGAGACGTGGAGAGGGCGAAGGGAGGGGGAGGAGAGGGGGAGAGGGGAGAGAAAACACATTAAATAAATGGCCTATGAGTGAATGACAACAATAAACATATTTGCGCTGGGAGCAATGAGCAATGTTCATAGTGATAAATGATGTGCAAAGGTGGATCGGGCCCAGATGCACTGCAGGAGAGAGAGAGAGAGATGGGGGGGGGGGCTAATGAAAGCAGAGCGAGAGGTAAAACAGGTCATGAAGAAGACTCAACTGAATGGTGCCATGCGACCTTTGAAGCTAAAAATAAATATGAATCAGTGAGTGTTTCCATCCACTACATTTGTGTGCATGTATTCACGAGAGTGTAATGAGATAATGTAACAGAGTTAATAGACCACCACTAACTGATAGCTCGTGGAATAGTATTGCTACGTCCAACATTAAGATAGCATTTGGGTATTTTTGGGGTCTTCTGCATTTGAACAGACCCCACTGGAAACGTACAACGGTGAGTGTTAGCACGAAAGGAACGCTTTCATCTGCAGCGTGAAAGGACGCTACAACATCCTCAATGTGTATTCAGCCACACTAGCGGCTCCATGAGGCTGCGTTCAGGCACCGCAGTGACGTGAGCTAACTGCTAGCATAGGTCTGCTAATATGCTGATGTTCAGCAGGTAGGATTTACCAGGTTTCTCTTTCTTAGTTTAGTGCGGCAGCATGATAACACACGCTGATTAGCATTAAAGACAATGTACAACGACTGAGGCTAATGCTAGTGCAAAAGTATTTGGGCAAATCTTGATCTGATGATGGTGCTACGTGAAACGCCAGGAGATCACCAAAGCCATTTATCCTCTGGGGATCTTGAATAACTTTCCAATTTCACAACAATCAAACCCAAAAATAGAAAACTTGTTGGGGTGCTAGATGAAAAGTCAGGGGAATCACCAAAATATTTTAGATTCATCCTTTTAGGACCATGAAGCATCCTCAGTGAGCATGAAAAACATCCGTCTCCGTCAGCCTCTATGAGTAGTAAACAAAACGCACACCACTCGCTCGGTCTCCTTTGAGGTGCAGGGAATCAATTCCCCTGAATATCCAAATCCTGCACACATTCATCACATCTGCATTGATTAATTAATCAATCCATCTCTCACATCTTCATACGTCGAGCCTGATGTCTCTTAACCTGTTCATTCCACACCAAAGCCCGACATTCAACGGTGGCAGTTCTCTTTTCTTTCTTTTTTTCTGTGTTGCATATTCCTGTGTGGATATTTGGTCAAACAGAGAACATGACATGTTGAGATACTTCAAACATAGCCACAATGGAGTCTGATATCACACAATATTTCAGTGAATGCCAGGTTTTGGTGTCAGTCACTGGAAATCAAAGAACAAGGACTTCTTTCTACTTACTGACAAGCAATGACGGGCGGGGGAGAAATCTATTATGGAAAAGGATGTCAAGTTTTCCAGTGACAGTGGCCTCGTTAGACCAGAAATCAGCAAAACTAGAAGACAGCTTGCATTTGAGTACGGGGGCTTTTTTTTGTCAAAAATAAATAAACCTATCATATTTTTCCTTATACTTTGGAAAACTGACATTTAAATGGAATAGAACCTGTCCACATGGGTCCTCTGAGGTTGCACTGTCGGAAAACACTAAATTAAGCAAACAAGCAAACATTGAGGGAGGGTAGTTCCACAAAAACAAAAAATCCCCTCTCTCATTGTTTCAGTTTAGATCCCCTTCAGGTCACAAATCTCCCATGTTACTCCAACCTCCAGGCAACCAGCGGCCCATTAAACCCATCCAGAGACATGCATTGTGGGAGAACAGATCAACACGTGCAGCAGCGCCGGGCCACTTATCCAGATTAGGAAGCGATGCCTGCCTGTTACTGCGAGATACTATGGACCTCTGGGGGCCTCTAAGTGTGTTTATGTGTGTGGGAGAATACACAGGTGGTGCAGAAAAACACAGAATAAAACTTAAATTCGTTAAATCTAATGTCGTATAAGAAGCACACACGGCTCGGGATCAAGAGGGGAGGCTCATCATCATCCCGCGTCGGGGAGATAACTGAAGAAAAACACAGGGCACTATGGGTAATGCTGCTGATAAATAGCATTCAGCAGACATTAAGGCGCTATGATTATCTCTCCCGCTATGCTAATTATTGTGGTGTCGCTCTGAGGGGTATTTCTTTTTCTTTTTTCCCCTCCCCCGAACATCTCTCCTCGACACGAGTTTCTCTCTCCCGGGCTCTGATATCACTTGTTATCAAATCATCAAAACTGGCTTTTATCGGCTACATCGACGATGATTAAGTGAAGCGATGGCTGATGACTGATGAGATACTACCAGATGAAGATATTATTAGCCAGAATCGTGGATTCTTTGTTTGGATGTTTCCTTGCAAACAGATCTCTGGTGATGTTTGCTTGATGTTTTCATCAGATGGATAAATGTTACGATTAATTGGATTTGGCTTTGACTTGCATGTGTTGAACGGCCAACTGAGAGCTAAACAAACAGGCGTCAGATCTGGAAGTACAGTAGTCGGAGAGAGAGGTTTTGATTTCACAAGATACTTCAGAGTCTAGTAGCGGATTAGACAAGTTATCATTCGTTCCTTGCTGCTAATGTTCTCCATATTTCATGTCGTCTGCCGGAGTGATGCACGAAAAATGTGTCTGGACATATTCCGTCGCCACAACTAATGGCAAACAGAGCCGTGACAGGTCAATTATACCTGCAGCAACGGCATGAAGGACGTCCCTGTGAAGGTTGTAATGGACAGATAGTTTAGGGACAAACATCGCTTCAGCGGTTGTTTATGCACAGCAAATAGATTTCCGTCCTAATTTCCAGACGCTTCCATCCATCCACCTCAAGCAACAATGTGTTTGCAATATTGAGAGATTGAGTGGAAATGAGTCCATTCGCTACCTCCGTGTAGATACCGACAACGTCTCATCAACCATGGAATAAATAACCACCGCTGCTGCTTTGCACATGCTGTGGAAGACCCAGATATGTTGAAGTAACCAAACGCTGTCCTGTTTGGCTGCATTAATCGGGTTTAGTACAGCGGTGTGAACCCAATATAAACAGATTGGATTTCAGTAAATGGACCAAAAGGTTGGCGAAATAACAACATGATGACGCAGATTTGTAAAAAGTCTGAATTCACGCTTTGTGTCCGCAAGATGACAAGCAAACAACTTTTAAAATGCTTGTTTTCTGAATGGAGTTTGGATTGATCGGTGCTAAGCTATGCTAACATTGTAGCTGCTCCATCAACACTCAAAATAACATCAAAAAGCATAGATACGGCAGCAACGTTATTGTTTATTACATAAACGACCTATAGTTTATACATCCGGTCTCTGTAAAAATCAGTGGTGGGCCGTCAGGGCCTGCAAGTCCTTCTCTGCTGGCCTAAACAGAATCACAAAGTTATATCTATTTTATAATTAATAAATAAATACACTACATGTATTATAATTTATAAAAATATTTTTCCCATTATCTTATTTTCTCAATGCACAGCTACTGTCTTCCTCAGTTGCTCTGCTTCCAGTGCAGCTTGTTTTAAGTAGAGCTTTTATCCAATCAGATTTCACCTCTGTGTCTCTAGGTAAGAACAGAGGCCCCAGGCCTGCAGACTCACAGGTGCATCCATGTGCAGTTTAAGTGAATGGGGATGATATTGTTGATTGTCATAGTGTTCAACCAATCAGATCTTTAGTTTGACATGTTGGGCGTATTCTTTGACGTGTCAGCGCCTGCTAGCCGGCTATAATGACGTCAGCATTACGTGCAGCTCAGTGTCCATGTGCAGCTCTGTCGCGAGGTGCAGAGTGTGCTGTGATTGGTCAGTGGGCGAGCACGTGACTATCGTGAAACGAAACTTAACAGCAGAGGCTAAGTCGGCGTTGTGAATTACATCACGTGATGCAGCTCAGCCAATCAAATATGGGCATTCTGACAAGTTTCCTGACCCGAGTGAGATGTACCACACACCATGACACAGGGGACTGAGATGAGGAGAGACACTGCAGAGCAGTATGTTCAATGTTTAAATTGTGAAAGTAAAATCATAAAACTGTCTCCTAAAGAGACTAATGGGCCGTGGCATGTCATTAAGGGACGATGGTGGGTCCCACAGCCAGACCAGCGGAGAACCACTGTCCTACATGAGCACAGAAAACATTGTCTATTCCTGTATTTAAGCGCCTCCGTTTTCCAAATGCTCTCGCATTATTCAAACGTATTGTAAGCCTCGTAACCGAACGGTTTAATACAAATACGTACATAGTTACAGCCTTAAAAACGAATAATAGCTGCGGCGCCATCTTGTGGCTATTAGGTGGTATTTCAGCTGCAGGACAGCAGTGAAGGCCTAGGTATAAAATGCACGGCCCGCCACTGGTAAAAATATGAGGTACTATCGTAGTGCTCTGGGGGCCCACAGACGGCTACAATATATGTATTACTCCATTTCTGATGACAACAGGAAGCAGATCGGACACATATTTGCGTCGTATTGTGTATTAGCGCTGACTTTGCCTGAAATCACGCAGCACTGTGAACACACCACTAGTAATTTGTGTTTTATCAGGTGTAGCTTGCTAGCGTATTCAGCTTAAATGTCTTAAGGGTATAAAATACACACTTGACGGCTACATACATGCTGTGTGCTAAAGGAATGAGGCTAAAGCTAAAAAGTTAGCACTCTCACCTGTTGATGACCCACGTAAAATGTCATGTATGACGGTGTAAAGCGACATCAAAAGTATGATATGGAATTGCGTAAAACGATGACCCTTTTGGGCTGGCGACATTAGCATAACAGACATCGGATTTTCCCTTTTAACGTTCCAAGAGAAAAGGTTTTCAGGATGAGGACTAGCACACTAGACACACAATGTGTTCGGCCGTCTTGGAGGAATAAAAAGCCAGACAAAGCTTCTAATGTGTAAACCTGGAACCTGGGTTCGTTTTTAATGCAATTCGTAAGCCCACAAAATATGCCTTTGAAGTAACACTGTGTTGGGTTACTACTATATGTAGTAAGCTAGTTAGACACACTATTGTTTGCAGCTCACGTCAAAACAGAACCAACACTTTTGTATTTTTGGTTTGACTCACAAAAAGAAAAAGAATCTCTCCATTAACGGAGAATTGCTGCCACTACAGCCCCGTGCACACTTCAGCGTGAAAAGGGCTTCACTCAAACCATAACAGTATAATTAATGGCTTTGTATTAAAGCATGTGGTATAAAAAGATACCTTCACCAAGTCATTAAATCTGGATCATCAAAATCGACAGCGCTATAACTCAAAACATTTTCCATTGAGCACCGAGAACATGCAGTAATGTCATTCATACAAACGTTATGGACCAGTGCTCAAATACACAGGCATACCAGAAAAGGTATTGGATTGGAAAAAGAGAAAAAGTGAATAGAAATACAAAAATGAGTGAGTGTGTGTGTGTGTGTTAGGTATAAGCGTGTGGAAATTGGATGCCAGGCTTTGTAGATCCCCACACCGTGATAACGCACACTCCATCCACACGTCGTAAACACAATGCGCACAAGTTGTGACTGTTCAAAATGAGAAAACACTGAACTCTAACATAAACCAGACCCCTCCCTCAACTGAAAACCATTTGGATTTAAAGCTGCAAAAATTAAAAAAAAACCTCAACGCTCCAATCTGATGACTGGCGGGACATGTGTAACACTCGACAGCCTTAGAGACTTCTCCTGAGTCTGCATGGGACAACGCCGCTGTCAGCGTGACACAAGGCACCATTCTATACTCCACCAGAGGAGATGCCCAATCTCTGCTACCGTAACGCTGGATGCCAAAACGTCTTGAAATGAGCACAGGCGACAAGCGGGCACACCCCCTGGTTGTTTCAATCGCACTTCCAGGCACAGCATCCTCTCTCTCCCTCCCAGGGCCTCTCATTGCTCCGTGTTCGAAAAAAATAAATTAAATAAAGACGATTTTACGTGGAGGCTACTGGCGCTGCTGTTTTTTTGAGGCAGGTGGTAAATGAGCGGCAGCGGAGACTTTTCCTGCTGGGCCGGTACAACGGTTCTGATCCTGGCCCTGAGGGAGCCGCAGCTCAAGGGGCGATGGCATGGGA
This sequence comes from Anarhichas minor, assembly GCF_050575085.1. Classification (NCBI taxonomy): domain Eukaryota; kingdom Metazoa; phylum Chordata; class Actinopteri; order Perciformes; family Anarhichadidae; genus Anarhichas; species Anarhichas minor. Next base: position 1,952,782 of record NW_027466496.1, on the reverse strand, counting down.
GGGCTGACACCTAACATGGACGGGGGCAGACAGGGAAGGTCACAAGGTCCCCCTGGAAGTGTATATGTGTGTGTGTGTGTGTGTGTATATATATATATATATATATATATATATATATATATATATATATATATACACACAGTATATGTGTGCATGTGTTGTGTGGGAAGCAAAACTTGAAGGAGCTATAGCACCATTGGCACGCAGCCAGAGGAGAGAGTCTGAGATTTGTCTGTGTGCGTATTTGAAACATTTACTGTATTGTGCATGGCACGGACGGGGGACACAGTGTGTGTGTGTGTGTGTGTGTGTGTGTGTGTGTGCAGAGGTAATAGAAGCTGACAATAGCGAGGTGCGTCCCCTAACTCTGAGTGGACTGACAAGGACATGTGACAGCATCCAGGCCAGCTCAACTGTCAGCGCCACTCACCGAAGAGCCACACTGATGACAGCAGACAGCGGCCAAACACCAGCTCTCATGGAGCCACTACACACAATGCTTTTATTTTTTATATTTACAGCCTCGCCGTCAGAACACTTAAAGCGATCATCTAAAAATCTATGAAGAGAAAATATCCCTTTTCGTTACCGCCTGTCGCTTCTTCAAACCATAGCCGGCTTTAAAGCTTTTTCCCCCCGACATGCTGTCGCTCAGGTGGAGAAAACGTCTCCTCACAGACAGAAAGGGGATGCGTTCAACAGACCCAGCAGCAGTAACATTGCGTTGTTTAGCATCAGGAAAAAGGGATGACAGGGCAGCTAGCGTTAGAAAGTGATGGCCGACCGTGGCTGAGCAGACAGAGAAATCAACAGAGACTCTTTAACGTCGACAGAGAGGACGCAGCGCTGCAAACGGTGAAAACCAATTTGAAGTGCGGAAACAATTAGTCAATGAATTGATTAAAGAAATGAAACGACCGATTGTTGAGGCCGTTTTTAAAGCCACAACACCAACAATGTTTTTTTTCCCTTGTTTTATGCTGGTGTAAATGGAATAGGCTATGTTTGGTTTTTGGATCTTTTGGACATAAAAAGGACAATTTATAGGCTGAGCAATTGATACATTTAACAAGAAATAACTGATAAATCAAAATAATCATTACAGAGCCTCAACCTAAAAGTCAGACTTCGTGGCATTGGCTGAGCAGTGTCCACTGTGAGCACCAGTGGCATTATATACTGTATATGTATATATATATATACACATATAAATAACTCAAGTATGATTGTACATCACTGCTTCTGCACTAATGAAGTAAACATTAGCTCTGGTGTGACATTAACAAACTTCTTCTTTAGAAATCTGGCCGCTAGAAGAAGAGGCAAGGATTTTGGAATTTGGATTTTTTGCAAAAGCAAAGTTTTAATTGGGACTGACTTGACTTCCCGCCCAGTAGAAGGTTACCGTCTGCCGCTTAAACGGTGAAACAGTAAACTAGCACTGCTTGAAATATATATATATAAATAAATTCTTTAAAAAGGGTAAACATATATTCATCACTGGTGGTAGGGACCAGAAGGGGTGGTGTGAAATATGAGAAAATATAGAAGGCTTCAGCCCCCTGGGGTGGGGGTGCTGCAGCACTTCACAACACCATTGAGTCGAGAGCTGACCCTCATGTTTGGGCCTCAGTCATCAATTAAAGAAAGATACCGGAGCAAACTAGCATTTCAGTTTAGGAGCCTTTCCCAACGCTGGCAATCCTCTGCCGAATTTGAAATGTTAATGTAGCAAGTACTTAACAGTCTCCTGCGTCTGCACTGCATGCACCAGAGATCTGTTTATTTCACATCACCCCCCCCCCCCCTCCTCTCAAGAGAAAAAAAAAAAAACATTACACAATTTAGCTGCCACGTTGTTATGATTGCATTTTCCAACTTGATGGGATTCTCTAGGAAAAGGAAAGCCAGTTGTTTCCAGGTGCTCAGCTGAGAGATGATGTATGTTGAGCACAGAGTACACACAGATGTTCATACGCATGATACACGTGTGTAGAAAATGCACCCACGTCAACGCAACAACAGCAATACGAGTGGAAACCAAGACCGAGGACCGACAGCCAGTTCTGGGGTCTTACGGACTATTTTGCCACCGCCACTTTGAAAGTCAGCAGGTTGCTGCGCTAATTAATGGAGCATGACTGCTGTCCTCAGGCAAATCCTCTCTCTCTCGCTCTCTCTCTCTCACACACACACACACACACGCACACACAAGCGCAGGGAAACAGCTTCACTGACAAAAACAGGCACAGACGAATATGATGACGTTTAGGGGAGGGTGTGTATGTGTGCGTGGGGTAATCAAGTGACGTGCAGCTGCACACTCAATCAGACTCGATTGGAACCCAACACACACACACACACACACACACCAACAAGCACATACACAGCAGCAAACACACATTTCCAATTAGCTCAAATGCACATACATTTCTATTTATTTATTTCTATCATTTATCAATTTACTTTAGCAAACTATCAAGTGTTTATCCATTACTTTAAACTAACTATTTCAATTGAAGCCAAGTATTTCAACTGTTTATAAATTACTTGAAGCTAATTATTAGCCAAATGTCCAGAAATGTATCAATTACTTTTAGCCAACTATTTCTACAATTTATCTGTTTACTGATTACTTTGAGGTTATTACTTCAACCGTTTATCAACTACGTTTAGCCAACTATTTGAAATGTTTGTCCGTTACATTGAGCTAATCCTTTTGACTTCTCAGGCAGCTACCGTGCATTTTAAATGGCCTGCCACTCTGACTACACAGTACAACCTCAGGCCTACTGATTACTGTGACAATACATTTTCTAGAGATCCGAATAGTTTGTATCAATGTGTAATCCAATATGGATGTCACTTTTTCTTCTTAACACAAATGTGTGGATATATTCAAAGTCATAACTTCTATCTGGAGCTACCCCACATTCTTTTCACATCATACCCCATGGGGTATGAGTACCCCTAGTTCAGAATCCCCCGCTGGGCACCACGCTGAATCTCCGGGCCACAAGAAAGTAAATGAACCAATGTGGCTGCGGTACTGACCCCAACTGGTGGAAGACCCCAACCGCGAATGTGCCGAGTTCAGCATCATATCTAAGCTCATACGCTGCTTCTTTGAGGCAGGAAGTGTGTCCACAATTCTTGAACAAAGTCACCCTTGCTCCAACGCACTCTGGTCCATTAAATAACACACCTACACACCCACACACAGTATAATAACCCTGGAAGTGTGTATGTGTTTATCTATGCGTGTGTGTGTTGAGAAGGAGGGAGGGGGTGGGTGGGTGGGTGGGGGGGGGGGGGGGGGGGGGGTCAATGTCAGAGGCTGGTATCCTTGTGCAGTGATGAGTGGGCCGGCTGCTGACACAACCATGATTATACAGGACCAGCTTGACCTGGAACAACAACACCACTAACACACACACACACACACACACCAGCACATGGCTCTTTCCCTGCGAGAGGTATAAAACGGGACAAATAGCAGGTTGGGAAATATAACAAGGCCAGATGGGACCATGCAGCACATACACCTGTTCAAAATCACACAACCTGTCGGTAGACAAAAGCCTGCGGTGCCCGACATGAGCAACACCCTTGTTTTTCCATCATCAGGACCGCACGCGCTGTCGTTATGAGTCACTGGAAATGAGCATTAAACAGGGAAGTCTCAGCGATGCCCGTTAGCGCAGCATTAGATGTTCTATCCACGCTGATTATGTGAGAAAACTGTACGAAAAAAAAAGGTACGGCTGACCCGAGTGCTTCGAAGCTTCGACAGTTGCCGTGGTCCGACCAAAGCACTCGCCTGTCAACATTCACCCGGCCCCTATTCATTCAGTGATGTCTGAGGCTGCCATAGAAGGTGCCAAGCTGCAGGATGTGATCTTTATGCTCATTCATACGCACCGATTTGTGGTTGAGTATTTGGCCCAAGGACACTTGTGGGGTGGAGGAGCCGGGGATCAAACCGCCGATGTTCCGATCAGAGGACGAACCGCTTGCATACGAACCCCTTGCATACGAACCCCTTGCATACGAACCGCTTGCATACGACCACATTTGATGCGATGATTGAAGACTTTTTTTTTGTTTCAGTAAAAAAGAAAATCTTTGAAGTCTGATTTTGTACCCGTCTCTCATTAGACAATAAGAGCAAAGTAGAGTACAACATAGGGAAAATAATGACTGCAAGTTTGACAGCTTGCGTTGTCGTCGGCGTCTCTCCTCCCATTACCGTGTAAATGCTTCGAAGCCCCAAAAAACGGTATTTGGGAAAGCCCAATATCGCTTCTGTGTTCCAGGTTTGGCCCACACTTATCCATGCACAAAAGTATTTGCAAAAATCAGGCCCACTTCATTCTGCATCTGCCGAAATGAAGATGAATTTGTCTTTTCAAACAGTGGTTTCTGCCTTTCAAGAAACCTCACGGGTGGTGGTGGGGGGGGCTTCCCCTCCAGCGAAGTGACTATCTGACAGCAACCCAGTTTCCAAATGACTATAATTTTGCTTTTAAGCTGAATCCTGACCCAGAATCATAATTCATTATCAGCGACGCCGAGAGAGAATGAATCGGGGACTCCGAAAAATTACTTATAAAAGCCATCAGTGGTCTGACAAGGGTAGTAAATCTTGGCTCGCACTCAGGTGTGACTGCATTGTGCGAATCAGGTGTTAAATTTGGAATTAGCTGCTCGCTGGCTAACAACACATACATCACACTAATGCAGTTCTGTCATTGCGGCGCTCGCCCTTAATCAGGGCGCATCTGTGTTCCGATGAGGCGCCGCAGCTCTCTGTGATGATGATGATACACACACACACACACACACACACACACACACAGGGAGGAAGTCCCCAGAAACTGAATGTTTGCATTGGACTCCGCGTTGTCACGCAGGTTTTTTGGTGCTCCACGTCCGCTAATGGAGAACCACAGCTGGATCTGTGTACTGTCTGTTTACCGGAGTTCAGACACCACTGTCATTTTGTTGCACAGGTCGATGTTGCTGCTAATGCTGAGAGGGGCAGAGGGAGTGGAATATATTAACGCATGTTATTTTGAAAAACAAATCTCTTAGTAGTTGGTAGTTAAAATGACAACCAGGTTGGAATAAATATGTTTAATGCCCATATAAATGACAGAATATTTGCAGATAAATACATTTTTTTCAGCTGACAAATATTTCCATTGACATCGGCCTTCACTGTTAATGAAAGGGAGTGGATGAAGGTGCTTGAATTCTAAAAAAGAATTTCATATTTACTCAACTAAACCCTGATTTAAAACGTCAATGGAACAATGATTTTCACACTTCCAAATCACAAATTAGACATTGTGACTAAACAGCTGCTGTCAAATTTTTGTAAAAAATAATTAAGTTTTTCACCACTGTACCTGAATATGTGCAAGGCCGAGAAAAAAAAAAAGAAGACAAAACTGATACAAGCAGAAAATAAGCACCTGTGAGAGAGGATAAATTGATGATACGCAGGCTTATGATTATTCAGACCTTTATCGCCTCCAACATTCACCTTGTAGTAAATTCAAAACAACTCTTTTTCGCTTCATCAGGGGTACAACAGTTTGAAGAGGCGTTGAAACGTTTTTTTATCACAAGTACCTCTCACAAACGACATTGTTCTGTCGGATGTGTGGTACTTGACTTTTCTCTGAAGTACAGCTTTGTGATTCATGTCCCGCAAAACAAAACACATCAATGGACACTCTTATTGTTGTTGGTATAGGCAGTGACAAATAAAAGCTTGTTGCTTCTGTCGTACACCTCATCTGTGATTTAGTCTATCTGTAATAATGTTCTGTTTGAAGGCAATAGAAGGGCCAAAAAGAGGAATCAGTTTCCCACTAATGGAAACATGGAGTCCTGTGTCAGTCCATCCCAGAGTGTCTCCCGCCCATGGATGCAAACACGCATCAACAGGGCCAGTTTCTGCCGCAGCCTCCTTTCTTTCCTGGTGGCAGACTACTGGCCATCACCTGGGTCTCCTTCATTTCCACCGACAGAAGCGATGGCAGTGACGGCAACAGAGGCAGAAATAACTGGTGTCAAAAGTTGTTGTTTTTTTTGCTCGGCTCTGCGATGGCTTCCTCCAAAAATGTATTGAGTTTACATTCTGTTGTTAACGGGCACAAAATGAGAAGCTCCAATGACAAACGGTCCTTCATTTCATAGAAACTATCCTGTGACCGCTCAATAGATTGGAGCCTGGCAAACAGCCTGAATTGAGGCATATGATGCAAATGAGGACAGAAGGCCGGTCGTTGAGCGATCACTCTCTGCGTGGCAGTATTCTACAACAGAAGGCCAGAAGGAGGGGCAACGCGATACACATCCCGTCGTCGGTTTCACGCTATTCCACTGGTCAACAGTGACTCATCAACAAACGTAGCAATGCGCCAACGAAGGCAGTGAAGAAGACAACTGCTTGCAAAAAAAACACAGATGTAAACAAGGCATCATTTGAAATAATCGGCTTTGCCATTATTTTATGGGGAAGGGAATCCACCTGAAGGATACACATGATGCTCAATGGATGAAAAGCTCTGAATGTTAACATAACTTTTGGTTTTTTTACAACTAGGGATGCACCGATCGAACTTTTTCCTACTCACTACTCAGCTACAACAGCCATATCACAACATTACCCACTTCACGTCACCTTCTACATCAGGGGTCACTAACAGGCGGACCCAGCCGCCGTTGTATCCGGACCCTAGACCTACAACCGATAGATAACTGAGAATTATTACATTTTGACGGAGCGCTTCTATTTTAACCGGCGCAGCTTTTCCAGCCATTACGGTCCAGGAAACACACCGACCAATTACATGAGTTGTAAATCACATCACCTGATGCTGCTCAGCCAATCAAATAGGTGTATTCAGATAAGTTTCCCGACTTGAGTAGTATACACACACACGGGAGAGACGGGGCTAGAGCTCCAACCGTTAGTGAAGTACGTGAGTCAGAAGTTATTTCACATGACGTTCTCCAAAAAGAGAAAAGTGGACAGCGAGACCAGAGACCAGAGACTTTAACCAAGAATAGACAGACTCTTATATATTAATTCTTCCCACGTCAGTTCAAAACCAGTAAGTCTCATATGTTCAGAGAACGTGACGATTATTAAAAGCGGTAATGTGAAGCATTAAAAAGCATTTATTTATCATTCGAGTATGTATTACTATTATAATTCATCCAGTTCAATTTGAAAACTGACAATAAATATTGCTGGGATATCATTCAATTAAACTTTCTGTATTTTTATTGAACAGTTCTATTGAACTACATACATAGGTTGATACTACTGCTAGGAACTATATATTGAACTGCTAGGCTACTTCAATATATATGGCACTAAATCATAGCACAAGTTAGACATTATTGTGACGTTCCGGACCTTTGCATGAATTTCATTTTAATTGAATACACCTGTTCTACTTCATCCCACAAAGAATCTTCTCCAAACTCTCATCACATGCTGCGCATCCCGATGGGGACGGCTCCATCTGTGACCGGTTTGTCCCGGTTCATCCGGGGGATTATCAGCTATCAGCCGCTGACTGTTCCGCCGGGCCCGACTCTCAACTCATCTGCTCCTGAGCAGTGCTCCACTGCCCGTCATAATTGAGGCCGATATCGTTCCCCCGTGGCTGCCATCTTGCAGTGCTTCTACTCCCGCCCCCAACCTTTCCCTCCTCACCATCCCTCTGTCTTCCTCCGTGTACCTTATCTCCCCAAAAACCTTCACCCCGGGACAGGATGGGAGGGAGCACTAGACCTGAGCTTGGTGGTTTGTAGTTTCTTTTTCTTTTTTGGAACACTGAAGGCTTGGAAGACCTATATGATTATTGTTTGACTGAAGTCACTGATCGCTAATATTTTGGCTTTGAAACAGGGCAAGTCAGAACAGGCAAACTCTTCCAAAAAGGAGGCACGCAGAGAACCATCAAACCGTGTATTGGGCGGTAGTTCAGGCAGGCAGAACGAAGGCTGGAAAGGTAGGGCGGATGCAAACTAGATCTGGGAATGTGAAGGTAGAAATGGCGGAAAAGGGGTTCCTTCAGGGCAGGAAGGAGAGGCTGGAAGTGGCAGTCAGGTGACTAGGACTGGCTGAACGGGCCTAGTCAAGATATGGAAATGTGGCTGAAAGAAGGGACAGAATAAACAATGAGGAAAACCAAAAGAACAGGAATGAGAATTAGAATAAACAGCCGAGGCAGACATTGTGACACCCAGTTAGTGTGTTGATGTCGTTGAATTAGTGAGACTTCTCTTTTGTCGAAACACTGCCAAGAATTTTGTCCCCTTTTTACCAGAAATCAAAGTCATCTTCCTCCGTCAGATGCGAGTTGAACGTTCAAAGGCTCAGACTGCAGGTAGACAGCGTTTTTTTTTTCCTCCTTTGATCGGCGGCGATGTCAGACGGAGGACTCTCTCTCTCTTTGAGGCGCCGGCGTAGGTGAGAACAGCTGACGAGCTGGAACGGCGCCCTTGCTCTTGTCTATTAGCGGAAAAAGCTATCTGCTAACGATAAACCCTCCGCATTTATGCGAGCCAGGAAGTGCTCTGGCAGTGGCGACCTCCGCGGAGTCAACACACAGAAGATCTGACGTAAAAAAAGGCTTTTTACTGAGAACAAGAGATAAGGATGGTAAAGTAAAAGCATTCACTTCCCCTTTCATTCACGGGGGCTGATAAAACACAGGAGCCTATAACCATAGCATTTTACTTTTATGCCCTAACAGCATATTATGTCCATGCGTCATTGCGACCTTCAGATTGAAGAGCGTGCGCTCTCAGGAGTAAAAAGGTAACTAGGTCATCTGTGCAGAACGGGCCTCTATTCAAATGTTAAATCACCTTGCAAAAGGAATGAGCCGTTTTTTCTGCACGTATTGCTGAAATGATGGCAGCAATAATACCTGCCGGTTAAAATGAACCGTCCGAACAAGACGCTCTGACCCAGAATCTGCAGCCGAGATGAGGCATCACAAAATCAGGGAAAGAAAGAGCCATCACGACCTTATACAACAGCGACTTTCCTCTTTTTTATAAAAATACATGTAATAAGTTGAACCGAGGCGCATCCCGACAGACCGACTCACAACGCACACAGGCGCACTGCTGCCGCTGACGCTCATTGTTGACCCAATTCCTCTACAAGTAATTCAATGTCATCTTCCTGGCAGGGGAATACAGCTTAGTCTGCTCGTAACAATACCCAGACTAAGTAATGATGTTCGCCCCGCAAACCAACAAAGCCATCCAGCTCAACAAACTTCTTCGACCAGACAGCGTCGTTACGTACAAATCAGCCATGAAATGTGATCCAACAGCACTTGATCCAGACGGCTGCATGACAGAGACATGAGGGAATGGAGTTCAGGGTCAAGTTCACTTTTGTTATTTGGTTATATTACACTGTAAAAATCCTTTAAAAAAACATATTACAGATTGTATTTGATTGGAGTTAGCTTGAGGGACCACAAGAGTAGCTGAGATAAGGTGGCGTCTACCCACCCACTTATACCACTAGAGCCATGTTCACAATCAACCACTACTATGGGATTTATTTTACTGGTAACATCCCATCTGATAGTGTTGTCAATAACAGCAAATTGTGTATTGTTCTCCAACAGCAATAGGTTGGATCACTGCTGTGTAGCATTAGCTGGCTATTGAGAGTAGCAAAAAGGTTCATTCATTTATATGGAAATGTTGGCGATTATCACTTCATTATGCAATAGATACCAATAATCCCATTTAAGCCTAAAATTAAAAATATCCACGGCTAAGGCAAAGAGGACTTTATCTCCAGACACATAATCGGAGTGCTAACTTGCTTTTAGGTCTCGGTCAGGTCAGGGATCACATTGCACAACGCAGCGTGTGGCTTCTCACTGTGTGCCACGGAGGTAGAGGAAGTGAGGAAGGGCGGGCGTTTTTCGGGTGGGAGGCAGGAGGCTGATCCGCCGCCGGAATGCTTCGCCGCTTCTCGGCGGCATCGGTGCGCCAGTCAGTGGGCGCGGGGGAAGACAAATTACCTAAGGAGTGACTGGAGAGTAAGGCGAGCTTCCCATTCCCAGCCTCCTCCAGATGGACATAATTAAACCATTAGCCGGTGAGTGGGGGCTGATGACTCCATCAGGACCCATTTTGGGCTTAAATAAATGGCGGAAAATAAAGCTGCGTTCAAAATTGCAGCACGCTTGTTCACGCGCCGTTTACCAGCAGTGTGCAAGAAACCAAAGGGAAAAATGGCAGGGTTGGCTGTTTTTCCATATTCATCTGTCGTTGTTTTTGCTTTTTCTGCCCACTTCTCTTTTTTTATTTGATGACAGAAGGACTTTTTTTTATATCTTTGATGAACTTAAGCAGCACATCTGGAATGGGCTGTAAAGGTGTCTTGCAGGCGATCTGACTGTCCTAAACAAGGGTGATGATTTAAGATGAAAGATCCGGGGATGACATCCCTCTGAGGGGGTTTTCTCCCTCCCTCTCGGGTCTAGTTTATCCGTCTTCACCTCAGCTGTCCCATATATCTGCGCACAGAGAGGCTGGTGGGGTGAATCAGGCTCGCCATCACTCACTTTGTCCAAGTCTCTTGGAGCCGGTGCGACTGTCCCCCCCAAGTGCTGCGGCAAGCAATCACGGCCACAATGGCACCGCATTTACTCCTTCTATCTGCGACTTTTAGTGGCTGCTGGAGTGATAAGACGTCGACCCGCAACGGCTGTTTTCTCTCCGACTGAAGAACATGATTCGACGAAGACTGCGAAGGTGAGATTTTCCTGCGAAGGCTGCAGTAGCGATGATCCCTGCTATCCTTACCATCTGACTTCGGGGGGCATTACTCAGACACTTCATCTGGACAGATAGCAAAATAAACATGAAGTAGCTAACAAAAAAGAGCCTGACCCCCACGGTGACTTCAGCCACAGGAATTTTATCGCCCGGCACGGGTGAAATAACGGTCCGATCGTAAATTCTTCCAGATCCCGGCAAATGCAATATAACTCAAAAGGGCTATTTATTGTGAGGTGGCCAGAAAAAGCGTCGAGCTGATCTTAAAGATGTCAGCAGCGCCTTACGCACAGCAGCAGCTGAATCATGGGAAATGTTGTTTTCCTCTCTCCCGGTTCTAAATGACAGGTCGCACTCACCAGGTCACCCTGCAATTGAACCAGGTCTCAGTGTGAAGAGGGAGGTGCCTCTGTTTACCTGACCCCCCCCCCCCCCCCCCCCTTCTACACCATCAGGTAATACAGGAGCAGCTGCTCCAGGGCCTGTCTTTCTTTTTTTTTTACTTTAATTTCTTTCCTCACCCCAATCCTTCTACTCTCGCTCTCTGTGCACCGCATCGTCTCTAGTGTTTCCCTCCCTTTCTTCTCCCTGACAATGAAATAAAGTGACACCAATCTCGGGGGGTCCCTTGACGCCAAAACACAGCTGTGCGGCTGTCCCACTTTCCAGCCGTCGAACACCCCGCCTGCCAACACTCCCTCCACTTAGTTCCACCAACAACGCCGCTTTTCCCGCTTCCTCCTCGTTGTTTCCCTTCACTCATCTCCTCCCCCCTCCCTCCCCCTCTCTCTTCACCCTCCCCTCTTCCGTCACTCACTTTACCGGAGGATGGCAGCGTCAAAGATAAGGGCCAAACAAAAAGTCAACATTTCTGCGAACATCTGTTCTGTATCGCTGCGCGCTCGCTCCGGTGCTCCATTTTTACGTTTGATTTCTCTGTCAGCGTCGGGGGAACGCCACGTCGAGCTGCTATCGTATGAAGCTACAAGGCTTCCAAAACGCCCTTGTTGAATTAAAAATACGGCATATGCTGCAGACAGCACTTTGTGTTGTTACAAAGAGCAGACATACCCTCTCTCTTTAGGAAGTGGAGCACACGCCTGACATGAGCGGCAAGGTGTTTACTGATATAACAGCTTACTTAGATCGTTGGGAAGGGGCAAGGCGGTGTCAGTTCTGTACACAGTGCGGTGTATGACTATATTTTGCTTTGAATTATAATGAAGGCGGTGACTCCTTATTGATGCCTTTGGGGGGGCATTGATCCCAGCATGAGGACACTAAACTGGTGAATTGGTTTGGTTAGGCTGGTGGGAAGGCTGTCAATCAAACTCTGAAGGGGACCAAACATGTTTTGTCGACAATGCCTCAAAGTCCATTTTGTTTTGGTTGCGTGGTTTTATTTAATTTGGATATTTTAACGTTTTAGGAATTAAGTTCATTGCTCTTTTAAAGGCTGTAGTATGCCATCATATTGTCATTATTTCAGTGGCATAAAATTATCTTTAAATGTCTTAAACTCAATTTTTTTGGGGACATATTGTCCAACAAAAGTTATCGTGACAGGCATATGTGTCTCTGTCATCCCTTCATTTTGTTCTTTTTTTAAATGTTACTGTACACCTGCACACAAAACAGAAGCAAGCCACCAGAACGTACTGAGCTCAGTGTTTCGTCTCCCACTTGTCCAGCAGTTACAGTTGCGGCTGAGTGTTACATTTTGACACGCTGTCACAACGGCAGCCGCGGCGGACTTTTCGCGAGGGGACCACAGGCATCGCCAAAGACCCAACCGCCAGCCGGGCAGAGCGCATGTGGTGGCGATTGTGCCTTGTTATGTCCAAACTGAGACCCAGCGAGGAGAAGCTTTCTTCTTCTGCCTCCATCGCCCCCTCCCAACCCGCTAATAATCACTAGACACTCACATCTCTTTGACATCCCCTCCTCCTCTCTCATCCGACGCTCAGGCGAAACCAGCAATTGGCCTCAAATCAGCCAAACATAATCCCGCCATCCTCCTCCTTTCTTGGCCCCGCGGCGCCGACTTGCACGGCGGAAACAACAGGCCAAGAACAAAAGGAGCCAGTCGAGGCTTCACATCTTGATCCGGCTCAGCCACTGCGCCTCCTCTTGTGTCAAGAGAGGAGCGGTGTTTAGCACCGTCAACTAGCGCTGCGCTGTCTCTATTGTTCTGTGTAATTGCACTCAATGGACCTTGAGAAGCACACAGGCTGTGGCCGCTCACCCTCTTTGTTGTGACTGCTGTCTTCGTGAACACTGAAAAGTTGAGCACACCGAAGGCGAGCCCCGTCCGAGCCGCCTTACAAAAACACAAAAAAAAAAACACTCCTTTTGCTGTGCAGTCCAACTCACTTCCTGTGCTCCGGTCCTCTTCATCCATCAAACTGTTCCCTCTCCAAACCTGGAGAGCTCGTCACCTCGGTGCTTAACCCCTCTTCTCATCCTCTGCTCAATCATCCGCCCTCCATCCCATCTTTTACCCCCCCCCCCCCTCCTCCATTTCTTTCCCTCACACCTGTGCTGGATCGCTTGCATGCGCTTGCCACGTTGACCCTGGGGTGCAATGCCTGCCGCTGACCTCTGAGTTGGGGAACACCGGGCCTGGCAGTGGTCCCGAGTGTCAGCGGTAGACACACACAAACACAAACTGCCATGAGCTCATTTCCTCTCCTCTGTCTCGCGGTCTTCTACACACTTGAACAGACACACAGTTCTCTGGGAATCACCTTCGTTTACCATCCATCATCCGGTCCGACACTGCTCTACTTTCCTCCCAGACCCTCTCTGGACCCTTTTTGTGCTTTCTTCGCAGGAGCCCCCGACGCAGGCTGGGGAACCCAGCCGTGGTGCAGGGTACACGCTCACAGACATGGATGGGTAACCACTTGAAAGGCAGGTGTGACTGTAAAGACAATGGCTTGGCTTTATGGGACATTTGTGGGCTTTCTGGCATTTCTGGTGGAGAGGAGAGAAATCAGAGCTCCACTGTGTGTTGGCAAGCGTCCTTGAACAGGACACTGAATCGCTACCAGGTCTGGAGCTGTTGTTCTGGAGCAGGCGCTGACCTCTGACCTCCCTCTGAAGGAGGTGGGACAGCAGAGATCCCTTATGGGAATGCAGTGCTATTAGAACTTAAACCAGGATGCAGTGTAGGCCAGCTTTGACAAAACAAGTGTGTTTTCCCTCCATGGAACCTACTTAAAAAGGTGCTATACTGAGCACCCCAGGCACTTTATATCACAATTACTAGAATATCTTATAATAACTACTGCAAACAAGCCAGCACTACAGAAAGAAGGTGCTGTCCTTCAAGTTCAGAGGAATCTGAAATGTTTCTGATAATAGCACCTAAGTACAGAGAGGAGGAAATGCAGTGTAAAACAGCAACATGTGGCCAAAACATTCCCCAAAACTCAATATTAACTGCTGATCAGACACCAGAGATCATTTATTCCAACTCATTTAACATCTACAGCGATGCTAGCAGCTCTGTGAGGCTATACTTGGGCACAGTAGTGTGTTGAGGTAGATGCTTATGTTCGCACGCTAATATGAAATATGTATATACACATACGAACAGTAGTGTCACTGCTTTGAGCATAATTCTTAATGTAAGCTAAATATTCTTAATAGTGCACCAGGTTAGAGGGTTCCTTGTACAATTTACATTATTAGTTTTCTGAGAATTTCTTGCATTAGCATCTGAACAATTAGCTAAGCGATTAGCTTTCATTTATTAGCCTATTCTAAGCCGATAGAAACCGCTGGTGTTACCTCCCTTACTTTGGTTTATTGCATTTGTGACAAGCAGAGTTCTCAGCATCGACTGGAGTAAACACACTTTCGATCGTTTTGTTTTCCCTGCCACGATGTGTGTCTCACGCTGTACTGACCCGGAGTCACTTCTAAAGTGCCGATAGCAGAACTGTTAACTCCGGAACCTCATCAATACTCCGGGTTTCACTAATTTAGAACCGGTACCCGCTCAGAACCTGGTTTTGAGGGGCATCCCTGACCATTACTAATTGCTCACGAATACTTAAAATACAACTGGTTATCGCAGGCCAAAGTATCAGACACCAATGAAGAATATAAATATGCAAAGACAGCTAAAACAGAAGAAATTAAAAATGACCCTGAAGCCCAAAACACCTATGTTCTATATCACAGTAAATCACTTATTTGTGCCGTGGCATTAATCCAACAGAGGTGCGTTATAGGAGGAGCTTGGTTGACAGCTGATTACATCAGAACAGTCGTTAACCTTCTATGAGCATTGAATAGTACGCTGGTGTTTTCCTTCCTCACATAACAGTGAATACGGCCTGAACAGGGCAGATAATATCACATCATCACGACGTGAGAACTATCATGATCACTGAGATGATGGCAATAAAGACGGCATATTAGTTCATAACGACTTGCAAGGGGAGAGAAGGGGTGTGTGTGTGTGTGTGTGTGTGTGTGGCGAGGTGGAGGGAGGGCTTAGAGCACAACAATGCCAGCTCCCATTTTCTCAAGTTTAATTAAATGGCTTGTGACAGCGCGCATGTGAGGGCATATCAGCCGCGCGCCACTTGACTCTCGTCATTAGGGTGTGATGGTGCCAGGCCACACTAGTTTTATAAGCGTATTTTTAGCAATAATAACCAGCTGGTGAACATAGATGGCTGTGAAAGCACTGGAGGGCGGGGGGGTGAGATATTGTTTAGATGTGTGTGTGTGTGTGTGTGTGTATGTCCGTGTATGTGTGCGAGTGCGATTATGACACAGGCCTCCCATCTCACCTCATCTATCGCGAAAGCAATCTGTCGATTAGATTTACAAAGAGGCAAGAAAAGTAAAACATGTCAAAGTAACCGCCGACGGATGTCTCCTTCCAATTGTCAGTCCAATTGAAAGAAAAAGGTGCCAATTATAACACGCGTTCTTCTCAAACAGCCTCTCAGGTATGACGCCCCGGCTGTCAGGTGGAAACACGGCTCACGGTTGCACAGGAAGGGGAAGTCAATCGACATCTGTTCATTTATCTCAGGCAGGAGACCAAATTGAAAAATGGATCGCTCGGCGCGGATCTGCATTGTGATGGAGGAGCGGCGCGTCTCGGCACCTGCTTAGAGCGCGATAACGGACACGGCTGCAGTTTGGCCGAGTGCGCGCAGCCAATAAGGATCGGATAACCGCGTTGGCAATGAAAGCCGGACGGTGACAAGCAGGTGTGTGGAGGACTCGAGTCTGGGAGGTGCAGCTCCTTTTTGACCAAGGCCGGGAGAAAAGTCAGATTATGAGTCCTTCTTCAAAATCTAAACTTTTGGCATTTCTTTTTTTTTAGCATTCATAAGCGGAATATAAGTGTTTATTAAAATATTTGTAAACAACTATAACATCCAATTTATGGATGCTTGATAACGCAGTATAGCTGTAATCATCATTTATCCTCATGTATCAATAGAAGTTTTAGATGTTAATAAAGGCTAATAAAAGACTAATTATTAATTAATTTGGTGTTTTATGGTGTTGTTGTGCTTACCCACCATGACAATGTAATAATTAACCATGTTTAGTGATTGGATTTATCTATGCCTCCTTATCATGTTTAATGTCAGTCTGCTGGTGTGGGCTCATTTATTACTCCCCACTCGGCTCTATTCACATGATAATCCTATTTTTCTTTAAAACATAGCCTTCGTTACAAGCCGATGCCGCAACACTGGCGATTTCCCCTCAGCGATCATTAAAGTTTCATGTTACTTTATCTTATCGGAGCAGGTGATGTTGGTGGCTGAGTTAAGTGTCTCCCGTTACAAAAGGTACATTCTTGCTAGGAGCAAACCGCTCTTCATTAACGGAGTCTAATGAGTGGAAATGAAAGACAATGAATCTGTTCGCCATTCAGGGCTGGCTGGCCCTTTACTGTAGCCAGACTAATGATAATGCATTCTCCAGTTCTTACAAAGGGCCGATCCATATGCCCTCTGACTCATTACATAACACTGCTCCGACTCAGGAGGTCTGTGGCTGATGCTGAAAGCGAATCTGTTGATGTGTCGACGTTGTGCTCCTTCACATTTTCATCAGTGCATTTAAGTTGTGGTAAAGCACTTCATAACGGTGTTTGAAAAAAAAAAAAAAAAACACATTGTTTTCCTTATTACACATTACAGCTCTGCACGCTGAGGTTTCCACATTGAGATACTAAGCGTTTGCTATTAACGGTTGAAGGGTGGTGCAGAAACCATAAAAGAACCAATGGTGCTCGTTGTGAACGAGTGGGGTTTGACAGCGTGATGATGTTTAGCTTGTATTAATATAGTTGACCAGTTTATTTACATCTGCCAGTGCTCCTCCTCTTCCCGCTCTCTGTAATGACACCGTGTCATCGCCCGGACAGCTATAATGTACAACAGAGCTGTCGCAGTGATGACAGAAGAGCCTGTTGATGGAGGAAGTGGCAGCCTCCTTCCCTTTTGTATTGGGGTCTTTTACTTTAGCTTTGCCCGAGAAGTGAAGTTTTTTTTTAAAATCAAAACCTTGAATATTATAGTATAAGCTCATATGGTGGAAATGGCACAGGATTGATAATATGATAACAGTGACATCATCTGCATAAATGACTGATAAAGCACAATAAGGAGGATTAAGGAAGCTTAACACAACCATGTTGGAATTGCTCTTTCTTGCCAAGAGTGAAACAAAAAGATTACCGATTTCACTTAGCTTAGCCTAGCAAGGAAGCTTTAAACTGGGGGAACACAAAGCAACACAATCCGCCTACCAACATCTACACTGCTCACTAATTGACACGTTCATATGTCGTCTGTTTAAAAAACAAACTTCTGTTTCTAGTATTTATGCTAAGCTAAGCTAACTGGATGCTGTATATTTACTGAACAGGTGTGAGACTGGTATCAATCCTGTCACGTTATTCTCCTCAACAAAGTGAATATGAGCGTATTTCTCAAACTCAAAAGTACATGTTATATTCTTTACATGTTATGAGTTGTAACTACCTTTTTTTCTGGTCCAGTGACTTTATCAAACTAAATATAATGTATTTTGTTGGTAAAATTTGTGAAATTAAACAGAGCTGGTAGGTTTTTTTATACTTACTTTAGGCAGAGCAAGGCCAACTGTTTTCCTATGCAAGACAGCAAATAGGCAAATTTCAAAAAACATGAAAAAATGTCCTTGAAAACACTTGATCGAGTATCGTAAAGCAAAACATTATTATTATTTTTTAATACTGGATTAGGAACACCTTAAATGCCACAAAACGTTAAGTGCATTTAAGTACAGCACAACTGAAAAAATGATCAAACAGCTACAGGATGAGTGAAATAGCTCAAACATGGCCGCATTAAAAACAAAGCAAACTAATAAATGCATGCAGGAGTTGGAGTCCTCAGGTAAGAGGCTATGAGTGGGAGCGTGTGTGTGTGTGTGTGTGTGTGCGCACAAAAAAGGCCTAAAAAGACAGGCATACTTGCCTGAAGACAAATAGCCCTTTGACCTTTATATGAACCAGCAGCCCCTGGTGGGTGATAACTCATGACCCGGCGGACCGGTCGGCCATCCATCTCTCACCCTGGTAAGGATGAATGTGATGATGAACACACCCGCTTGCTGCTATTTAGATAGCCCTGAAGTCACAGCTATGACAAACTACCCACACACAGAGAGAGAGAGAGAGAGAGAGAGAGAGAGAGAGAGAGAGAGAGAGAGAGAGAGAGAGAGAGACGGGGCTGAGCCTTGTTTACACTCTCTGCCCGTTCAACAGCAGACCACGACTGTACAAACTCAAACTGTGCCACAGGGAGCCAGTACAAACTCAGGGTCAACTAACAGCACATATCTGTCTTACAGCACACACTGCTCACAGTACATTCAGCGCACTACGTGTTGCTGCTGTGGCCGTTTACATTTCTGTACAGTGATGAGGTTACGATAGGAACCATTTGACAACTACTTTGTAAAGATGTCGGATCTTCCATAGAAGACTCTCCGGTCATCGAAAAATGGGGGAATTCATTAAGAATATGGCTGATTACGTCATTAAAAAAAGGCAACTAGGCTGGAGACACGGCAAAGTTCAGCAAACTCAAGATGGAGTCTAGCTTTCCGTGTCAGCTTTGGCAGCTCATCCGCACATTTCCATCCATCTATAAGGTTGTAATTTCACTTCTGAAGTACTGATGCTTTGACAGGAAAGAAAACAACATGTCTGATTGGCTTAAAGAGTGTCAATCAAGAAGAAGAAGAAAAGCACGCTTGTAAAAAGAAAGAGTTTTGTACAGATATCTGTAGAAATGATTTTGCAACGATTCAAAAGTATTTTTGATGAATAAGCGGGGTCTTCTTCCCTCCTTAACCGCTTGTCACCTTGGCCGCTATTCTTTCTTTGTGAGGGGGCTCTAGGGTGACAGCCGCTTGCCAAAACTCTATTTTGGCGTCAAATTAACCAAAAAATTAGGCTCAAAGAAATGAACTTCCTCTTGTAAATATGGAACTTACAGTAGACATCTGAATTCCACAATTGATTTAATCCGCTGTAATTGTTGAAAGCTCAATGTGCTTTTCTTCCACCTGACGCTCCAGAAAGGAATAGCGACGTGTTGTGTGAAGTCATCTTTGAGCCTCAGCTGTGGGTCACGGTCAGGAGAAACTCCCCTGGAACAGGTGCCAGGAAGATAATAGCACCGGCAGCCCAGACAGGTCACCGCATTGACCTGCGGTCACTTCTCTATTGTTGTGTCTTTGTTTTGGAGCACAGACAGTGTGTGTGTGTGTGTGAGTTCACACACCCTTTCAAGCGCACGCGTCTCCCCCCCCTCCCCACATGCTCGATTTCTCCCTCACACAAGTCTGCACACGTAGGCGGGCGAGCGCCTCTCTCCTTATCCCACCGATGGTCCATTCAAATGAAAATGAAGCTCCATCACGCTAATAGGGGGGGAGCGGAGAACAAAGCGCGGGCTCTCTGCAGTCAGCAGGAATAGCAGGGGGATTAGCATCGCTATCGTCGGGGGCTGTTATCATTAAAGCCGGTTGCCGCTCTCTCCGTCGTCTACTCAACGGGCCTCGCTGGGTTTTACCGCGGTGCAGATTCCAGCTCAGGGCCGGGCTGCCGTCTCCCCGACGGAAGACCTGGCATTGCTGCTAACGGTGCAACAGATGATTAGTCTGATTTTACGTTATTGTTTCTGGACATTTAGGAAATGATGTGGATTTTGGAAAGCACTAACCCTAATTTGAAGTTAATGATACGTTTAACTCAGTGTTACACACACACACAGTGTACGTGCAGCAGTTCAAAAACCCTGCGGTTATTCCTCCCGTTACATTCTAATTCAGTATCGTCTGTAATGGTGACCAGTTCAACTTTAGTCTTTAAGTGTAATGTTATAGTTTATATGAAATACTGTACCTGGCTCTCCAGCCGTTTGTTTCCCTTTATAGCCTTCAAAAAAAAAAAAAAAATATGAATCTATACCTATATCTGTTTATGTCACAAACATATTCGCATTTGACTCTGAATTTTGGATCGTCACCAGATAAGGGCGGATCTTACACTCCGAGTTGTTAAGTATCGAGTACATTGCGTCATGCTAACGTGTTCTCTACTGTCACGTATACTACTCATACATACAGTATATAAATACTCAACCATGTACCTTATTAAATTAAATAACAAAACCTGATCTGACTTTAAGCTTCGGTGCTCAGCAGGTAGTGAACATTTTCTCTCAGCACATTTTAATGTTAAGACATTTGTGTGAAATTGTCAAAATTTGGCTTCAATAAAATAGATCATGAGGTCAAAGTAACAACTCCATCATCAGTTAAGCTTTAGCCAAACAAACGTGCCGGAGAATTAGACAATAACTAATTGGAAGTTATTGAGGACGAGCCTTGTTTAATGTCTCAATATGAAACCTCCCCGTGTTTAGAGGACCACAACTACACAAAGTGGCATGCTGCTCAAACAGTTTAGCGCACGTTATCTATTCGTATTCCAAATAATGTCATCATATTTGTTTACATCCCTCGCAGGTCTGACATTTAAAGTTGTTTGTGTTGAACTATTTCCCATCATTACTCAGAGAAATGAAAGACAGATGCGAGATGAACTGAGGCGAATCTGTTTGAGCAGCTGATAAGTCAGCTTCCCTTCAGATGTGTGGCAGGGTTTCTTTTTATTTTTTTATCCCCCCCCCCCGACACTGAAATCGAGGATGTTTTTTACCGGAGACATGCCTCGTATGGGGACCTACACAGCATACCTCGTGTCTAAATCTGGAACGGTGGTCGTGTAGGTTCATCTGTGCCAGCGTGTCGGGGACTCTTTGGACCCAGAGGCATCCTCTGTCTTTGTCCTCTGCGCAAGGCAACATTCGTAGCCCCGGGTCCTGCGCACCCTTCACCCTTCACCGACAGCTCCAAAGCACCACTGTGGGATTGTCGGTGAGGTAGAGAGGAGGGGGGTGTCGGGGATGAAACTCTCCACCGTGCCAAAGCCAGTCCAAGCAGACCAGTGTCAAAGCACCATGTGTGTACAAACAATTCAACTGTATCCGACTCTGTGTGTACCCAGGCCTTATCTGGGCGAGGCCAAATAGGCTCTGGCCTATCAAAGGCGACGGATGAGTGACTGGAACTCTCGGGTTTTTCGCCGAATGCAAACACATCTATTACGCTCCACCACTTCAAGCTGTACAAATCAAAATCAGGATAGGCGAAAGGGGGGAAGGGGGGAGTGGGGAAGGGAGAGATAAACACCACGCTGTGTGACTGTTAAGAAACTTGGAAAACAGTACTCCACATATCACGCGGATCGGCCCAGAGGTATAGAAGACTCAGACTCGCCCGTTGCCGGTCGACTCCGTGGTGATACGCAGAACATCAGACGGAGTTAATGCAGGCAAGGATTTTTTTTTACAAATACCCTTTAAAGGATTTGCCAGATAAGCCCGTCGGTCTCTCCTAGAAGGAGCCCCTAAAGGATGCTGGAATCGGTGGATGAGAGAGGATTTACTGTAGGGCGAAGAGGGGGGGGTCTGTTATTTAACGCTAACATGTGAGCAGAATAATGAAGCAGCCAGGATGCTCATCATTATCAATGCACTAATCTGCCATTAGGCAATTCCATCAGCCACACACATCTCATATGCGCTGGATGTATTTACCTTTCACCGAGAATCAACCGGCGTCACAGATCTATTTACATACTTAAGATCTGTGTTGACCCCTCAAACAAAGAGAGGTGAAAATACCACAGTG
Organism: Anarhichas minor; assembly: GCF_050575085.1. Classification (NCBI taxonomy): domain Eukaryota; kingdom Metazoa; phylum Chordata; class Actinopteri; order Perciformes; family Anarhichadidae; genus Anarhichas; species Anarhichas minor. The sequence continues at coordinate 1,930,642 of NW_027466496.1, read as the reverse complement.
CACAGAAAGCATTCTGTACACAGGTATAGTAATGGAGTTCACGACGCAGACCTCTTTACTGCACAGAGATAATGCATTGCTACCCATAATGCTTACCACTTATCATGTAATGCTGTAATCGTCACGGAGGTTATTGGCAAGTAGACAAAGACACGAGTGACTGTTTTCTAAACCCCTCCTCCGAACAGTGATTGGCCAATCACAGTTTAGCGACGCCTCACACGTCAAGTTTTGGAATTTGTTCCACATGCCGGACCGATGTGCAAAGAGCTGCAGTAGGAGCAATTCTCTGTATATACAGCATATAAAAGGTCTGGGGATTGTGTCTGTATTTCTAGCTGGTTTAAAACCAAATAACACAAGAGCACAATTTTATAAATTATTTTAAAAAAGGATTCAAACGTGAATGCAATGCTGAAGTTCCTTAAACGAGCATTCCTTCTAATGGCCAGTAGGGGGCGACTCCTCTGGTTGCAAAAAGAAGTTTGATTGTATTGAAGTCTATGAGAAAATGACCCTTTATTTACCTCAGTAAACATTGTAAACATGACTTTATGGTCTCAATCTCTAGTTTCAAGTCTTCTTCAATACAGCATGATGTTCATTTCGTAAATTATAGTCCATTTTAATACAAAATAGGCTACCTTGTGCCATACTTACAAGATCAACCAGTGTGTTTTCAGTTCAAGCAAGTTAATTGTAACAGATTTGGTCGCCTAAAAACATTCAAGTGCACTTAGCTCCACCCTCTTGTTTCACTTCTGGTTCCGAAAAAAAAAGCCAAGCGTAGTCGGTGACTACATCCACTTCACATACAGTCTATGGCTCTAACATAAGCTGCTAGCATTAGCATGGCAGGCTAAATAGCTTACCACCTACAGCAGTACAGTAGTAATGACACTTAAGAACCTCCCGGCCAACAAAAGGAAGGTAACAAAACGGGGGCTGCTCCTCCAAGAAAAAAAACATACTACAGTGCTGACAGAGCAAAGGTACCAGAGCTTCAGATTCATATTAATGACCTAAAAAAAGATGTATTAAGGATGGACAGCAGTGATTACGGTGATTGAATGTCCACCTCGGCCCAAGTCGTGTGGAGCCACGTCAAGGTTAAGACGAGCTTCTTCGAGAGACGACGCGCCGCAGTGTGTCTCCACGCGCCGCAGTGTGTCTCCAAGCGCCGCAGTGTGTCTCCAAGCGCCCGCTCGCTGAAATGAACTCCTTCTGAGGTTGACAAGGTGTAGGACTCTCTCAGACCTCCGGGGAGAGCCCTCAGGAGAGGCCCTCTCGTGAAGCGCTCCATCTTATTAATGGAAATAAATGCTGTTAGCGCCCCCGCCCCCCCCACACCTCCTCCAGCAATAAGACGTGTCTATTCTTGGCTACAGTCCCCTTCATTAATGTTATCTCAAATAGGCACCCAGTCTGATGGTGAGAGAAGGGACGGCGCGCGGTTAAGCTGCTTCATCCAATTTCATTATTCCATATGAGGCGGGGTATCGGTGTTAACTTTGCTGTGTCAGCACGGCAGACGGGCCACTTGTGCCGTCATGTGCCCCGAGGCAAGGCGCGAAGCTTTAAGTCACCCGGAGTCAGCGGGGCGGAGTCCGCCAACTGATCAGACGCTGTGACGGGCCTTCTAATGTCTTTGTGACTTGAAGTTTCCAAATGCACTCAAACGGCAGCCGAACACATTTCACGACCGACTCGCTATGTTTTGAGGGCGGAGTTTGGGAAACGGCAAAAAGAAAAAAGAAGAAAAAAAAAGCTTTTTTTTTTGGTGCTGAAATTCTTACACCTTCTTTAGCTGTTTTCCACTCATGAAATATGTCCCTTTTCACAGTAGCAGCTACCACCGTGCCGTGAATACGCACGAGCGAGCGAGTGAGCCGGAGGACAACAATAACAGTGTGTCTGTGTATGTGTGTGTGTGTGTGCACGCTGCAGAAAACCAGAGACGGGGAGAGAATGAGAGTGGAGAGAGAGAGAGAGGAACCGAGAGGAAGAGAAAGAGAGAGAGAGGGGAGAGATGAAGAAAGTGTGAAACTGCGGACCGTCAAATGATCTGGCCTCTCTCCAGGCATGATGACTCAGGGATGATGGCACAGTTAGAGCTAATTAGGACCATAAACTGGAGAAATGTTTTTCCACCATGATGTGTGTGGAGGAGGAGGAGGCGGCGGAGGGAGGGGAGGGGGGACTTCCACACTGTTGGCAGCACTTCAGATTAGATGTCCGGACAGCATGCTTAAATAGTTAAAAAAAAAAGATGTATATATTCGGCTGCCTTGAATCAACAGCAATGTGCAGATAAAGCCTTTACAGTGTTTCTGTTTGGAGCTGGCTGCCATGATGCAAAGCCAGCCATGATAAGCAGATTTCCTTTTACACCTGGACGTAATCAGGGGCGTAATTTCACATGGGGACAGGACGACATGTCCTCCTTTTGAAATAATACTTTTAGATTTGACATTCTGCGTTGATTCATACCAACGAAGTCCTCTTTCTAGTCCAGAAGTACAACGTTCTACTCTCATGCTTCATAAGGACTGCCCTACCTTCTTGTTGGGACCCAAATGCAGCCTGAGAGGAAGACTGCCGACAAAACTCAGGGCTGAAAATATGAATACAATTTATTAATTATTCCACTAGAATTGAATATCGTAGATTAGACAGCAGTGAAGACATACATTTGGTCCATCAATAATTGAGATTTATTGAGCATTTCTATTGCATCTTTTTTGTTGAATAAATTCATTAAAAAACAAAGACAAAAATTTGGAATGTTTCCCCTAAAACTACAACACGTTCGGAAGGGGAAACCGTTGCTTGATTGAACCGCTGACAACTCAAAGACATGCACCGCGTGATTGAGGGATGGGAGGAAGACATTGATTCAAAGTTTAAAAATTGTTTCGAGTCACTTTCCAATCAAAAAATACAAACAAAATTGAAGAATGCAGGTTCTTACATTATTGCTAACAGAAATACAATTGTGGGGGGTATTTCTAATTATTTCTGACATTTCTAGACCACATGATGAATGGAATAATCACAACAATAATCATCAGATTCATTGATAAATGAAAATGATTGTTGCACTTGCAGCCCTTCTTTCAAAATAAGAGGTCAGCAGCAAAAAAAAAAAAGTTAAGAACTGCTGACTGTTAATGAACAAAGAAGATAAACCCGGAGGACGAATTCACAAAACAGTTAAAGCTGTTGCAAAACACACACACCCAGGCAAACCTGTGCTAACACACACACACACACACACACACACAATCCGATACACACAGCTTAATTCCCTCTGCACTCACACATACGTTAGCTGAACTACATTGTGTGTGGCAGTTCACAAAGGTCCCCCCTTAAGTAGTTGATGTTTTGAAAGCTGTTGTTGGACAATGGAGCCGCAGCACGTGACAAACGCAATTAAATGTCTCGCGTTTGGTCGTCACGGCAACGAGCGCAACAAGTTGTTTGTGATGTGAGTAATACCCTTATCTCTGCAACTGTGGGCGTCATCAAACAAAAGGCTAATTAACTTAAGTGTCACCTTCTGAATTTTTTAAAAACCTGCATCTGTGCTTTTCTTTTTATATACTTGTGATTCACTTTGTCCACGACCTGACTGAGGCGGCTCACGGGTGTGTCACCGAGACATTTTTGGGCTTCAAGATTTGTTTTTCCGCGCCTGAACTTTAAGTACAATGTCTCACTGCCGAGCTCCAAAAAAGCCAAGAGGGACTATTATGAGATAATTACTAATTATGCTAATGTAATAAAGTTGTGCTATTCCTTTTTTTCTTTTTTTTCCATGGTCATTTTATCAGCTGTCCTCAAGAGAGCACAGTCAGTAGTAATAACCTTTTTCTTTTTTTCCTTCTTCTCTCCCTCAGCTAAACGTTCAGTCAGTTAGAGGACGCCGTGTCCTAAACCGCCAACTCCTCCACCGCTAGCCTTAATCAGGGAGCGCCTGTAAATGCACAAAGCCATGCGCGCGCACGTGGAGGAGCGCCGCGCCGCTTCCTGTCGGCGCTGACCTTCATTAACCTCATAAATGCCAGCGGCGTTCTTTTGTCTTCTTCTTTTTGTCGCAGCTCTAAATGCAGTTATCAGCACAACCACAAACAAGTGTGACAGAAGTGTTCGGGGGGGGGGGGGGGGGTAAAACCAGACTCTACATTTGTGAAATGCATCTCCGTCTCTCTCCCACTACACACAGGCCGGGTGACATTGGTGTGCAGAGAGTATACTGTACTGTTACAGTGCACACGTGCAGGTTTATAGGTACTGCTACACTGGCTTTGCAGCGAGATTCTCAATGAAAATAACAGCCAGACACAGATCAGCCTCCTCCACAATGAACAACAGAGTGCTTACACCATTGTGGCTCGAGTGCGACTAGTTTTCAATGAGCTCTCCTTGCAGCATTATCCAGCTCTGAGCACACTTCTTTTATGACTCACGTATATAGCTTTTTATCGGCGCAGTTATTCAGGCTCTGGCAGACAGCCGTCGTGGAAATGGTACTGTATGTGAAAGAGACCCATCTTCTCTTTGAAATTCTGTTGCTGCTCAAACAACTTTCTGACTGCAATATTACTTTTGGGAGGTTGACAAAACGGTATCAACAAAGGGACTTTAAAGCAACTTCATCACAATGACACACTCGGCGACAAAAGATTGATCTCATGAGGTCGAGAGGACACTTTGAGCAATATTTGAGAGCCGTAAGAGGGTTCGAACAGAAACAGACTGCAAGAGACCGAATTATCAATCAAAAACAATCTCATTTGTCCTGTCCAGCTGTCTGTACGGACACCATGTGCCACAATGTATCCGTTTATCTAACAGACAGTGAGTGAGGTATTTTGTACACAGCATTATAGTTTTTAAATACTGCTAACACAGCCGCTTTAAATGTCACGTTCCTCTAAAGGCTGACGAAAAAATACACGATCAAACTATAAAAACAAGGTATTTTCGACGTTCCTTATTCCATTACAATACATACTGTCACATGCAGCAACTACGAAGAAAGATGCAGATGCAGACACATACCTCGCTGGTTAAGCCGACACAGATTTTGGAATCGTTAGTAGAAAACAGTGAAAATCCTGACGGAGGTTCGGCCTACCTCGGCCTCGCCTCTCCGTCCCGACCTTTGCCCTCAGCTCGACGCGTCCTGCATCACCGTCCTGTGAAGGGATGCCGGTGACACCGAACAACCAGTGCTCCCTCTCCCTCTCAGAGCAACGAGGGGCTCGACGCCGAATCGACTGCCATGCTGACGTCCCCCCCCCCCCCTCCTCCCCTGCAACCGGTTGGCCAACCTGCCCTCTCTGAAACGGGAGCCTGGGATGCCGGAAGGCACTGACCCTCTTCCCCAACTTCCATCACCACCAACCCCCCACCCCCCCCCCACCACCTCCACCCCCCCCCCCGACAGCCCACACTCGACCCCGGTGCCGCCACCTCGCAGGGGACGAGGGCGTGAACCCGTAATTGCTACATAAATTATGTTGCACTCGTTGCGTTTTTCACATTTCCCCCCTTGGCGCTCTTGATGATACGCTGATATACCGTACTGTAACGCCGAGGGAACGGGATGATAAGTGTGGTTGTAAAAAAATAATGTTCCTCTATAAATCTCTGCTCTGCTTATTTTTGTTCATGAAAAATGAAAAAAAAAATGCATTGTGGATAAAAGACAAGGAAGAAGTCTCACATATGCCACAGTTTAAAAAGATAGCAGAGAAGAAGAAGAAAAAGGTCATGTTATACACTGATGATGGACTTTACAGACAGTGGACGTTCACCCACATGTTCCTGTACATCACTGGACTGTCGCACACAAAAAAAAAAAAAAGGATTCCATTTGTGTCACCGACATCCTTAAGGGACGTGACCGTAAATCACGAGGCTGTGATTAATTAAGGGGCAGATCAACAGCATGTAGGAGGGTCCTTTGTAGGAGCGGTGGGGGACACGGGTCAAACCAACACGGGAGAGCAAACAAACGCAGAGCGAGCTGTCCGTCCGACCAATGCGAGGCGGTGCCGGTGAAGAGCGACAAAGAGAGCTTAAAGAAGAAAAACACAGATGAGGAATTTAGTAAAGTGTGTGAATTCGAGGAATTCTGGGCCTCGTAATCTTTGTTCTGTGCTGATTTGTTTTGCACTCTACAGCCGTACGATTGCACAGAGGAGTTTGGAGGAGGGGTGAGGAAAAACAAAATGAATACAAGTTTCGGGGAGGAATCTGCTTACAACCTTTTGAATACACACACAGGTTTTAGCGAGCCCATCTACAAATAATCTGCAGCTTTTTCCCCGAGGGATTAAGCCCCAAATGTCACGCAATAATCCCTCTGTGCCTTTTTATTTTGCCTTGAGGTCGATGAATTGTGTGGAATCTCGAGATGAGGATGATCAGTTGGCACTTTGAGATGAAGGATGATGATGAATACATTTTTTTTTTTTTTTTTTAAATGCTCAGTTTTGCTTGATTTGTAGTCAAGTTTGAAGAAAATCCTTCAATCATGAAACATTTGTGAAATCTGTATTTCTCCTCCATAAACACACACAAACACACACACATTCAAACAGGAAAGAGGAGATGTGTCTGAATGTTTCAGCACAGTGAGTCCACCTCCTGCAGCTTTCGGAGGAGTCAGCGGCCCCTCAGCACTTCCCAAAGACACAGTTCATTTACGGGCGGCCCCTGAACCCCCGCCCCCCATGTCCCGTGTTATCAGAACGAATCAGCGGCGCTGATAAATTAGCCGTTCAGGGGAAACACGCTGCGAAAAGGCCTGCCGGCTAATGCGCGCACGTTTGCGTGCTACTCATATGCAATGCCTAATGTTGTGGAACCAATTCTGCCGTTTCCATTATGTAAATACATTTGCCTCGGCGCCATATTTTATGTATTGTCTCCCTTGTCTCAATTACTTGGGCTATTAAAAATCAAGAGGCTATGGAAATGAGGTGCGGTTGTCTGTTTGCAGTTTGATGACAAGTGCAAAGTGTTTATGGGGGCTCGTTGTGCGTTCAATGGGCAGGTCGGCAAGCGTCGACGCGCTCCGAGCGCTCATCCATATTCCACAATGTGGCGCGTCAGTACAATCGAGCATGGACGACGCATGCAGCGGTGCTCTCGTCTCTTTATGGATATGAATTGATGAAAAATAAATGTATCATTGCTTTCTTTATTTAGTTCCTCTCTGCTTTCTTTTGTGGAAGGGGGCGGGAGAAAAAGAAAGATATTTCTGTGAGTGTTTGTGGCCTGTGCCAGAGCAAAGCAGCTTTTTTGGTGACTTGCTGTAAAGTAGCCAAAAAAACAGATAATGAAGAAAACGAAAGCAGAGAGAAGAAGAGCCTCTTTAAAGGCGGTTCAGATTTTAAGTATGGACACTTCAACTGACATATCCAAATAACGTCCCTGCTAATCATTTTGTAAATGTCATTTTCTCACTGTGGGGCACAATATCGAATACGTTGGCGTAAAATGACTCTGCAATCACAGGTACGCGGTTCAGCAGTGAACAGCAGTAGATCGGGACTATTTTATAATAGACAAAAAAAAAAAAACAGAGAAATCTCAAAGCGAGACGGTCAAAGTGCTGTAAATTATTAGTTGGTTTTTGGGTTTCCTGGCAGCATGAGTGGCTGTCATAGGCAGAGAAACGGAACACCTTCATGCAGGTTGCCGGGTAAGAAAAACACACACACAGGGGATCGGCATCTGTCTCGGTGCGGCTGCAGAGCAAATGTTGCACCCTGGTTATGTTTTAGTCACGCTTTTACATTTTGATTGCAGATTCAATTAATTGTTCTGCAGTGCGGCTCCTCTGCGAGTTTTTAAGCACACGGACTCGACACACACTCCTTCATTAGGAACGCTTCTGCAGCAGTTTGGGGGGGGACTTCTGATTCAGAAATAAAACACACGTAAAATTAAACAGGAAATTAAATATTATTCTGAAGTACTGCACAGCTAACGAGAGAGCTTTCTCCCTGCTGAAGGCCCCGGAACTGTTTCTCAGACTTTTTAAGTGTTCAGTGTTGTTGGATGAAGCACAGCAGGGCTCTAAGTGTTTAAGCCTCTAATGAGGATTTATGTGAGACGACAGTAAAAGAAAGCAGGTGAGATATTATCAGGAGTATCACTACTGAGTTTGAGGATGTTAGTATAAAAGGGACAGTATGAGAAGTGCTTTCTTTTTTTTTTTTTAATCATGCAGTTTTATTACAGTGCATGTGTGGCATGGCTAATCCTTTATTTAATATTGTGAAAATTTTAAGTCACGAATAGAAAATGGCTTAGTAATCTTGAAAATCGTGAAATTGTGAAAGAAATGAGAGCTAAACGGGTTCGGGGACAACGATGCATCCGGATTTAAAATCAGAAAAAAAAACAAGCCGCTCTCCATCACTAGCACGCGTTCAAACTTGTATTTAAGCTGATGCGTCGTTTAATTTCGTCGTTTTGCTCGTTGATGTTCGAGACAATAAAAGCTTCTTTGTTTTTTTAAAAGACAATAAACACAGCAGCAACTCAACTTTGAAAGGGGGGAAATAAAACAATGCGTCATTTAAAGCCGACGGCAATCGTTAGTCCACGTTCGTGGTTTCCAGCATTTCTCCAGAGGGCTCGAACTCGAGCCGCCGCGGAGCGTGCTGCACGCGGAGGCTGAAGTAGAAGCGGGCTGCCGCGCGCTCCGATGCCCCGCCAAGGTGCGCACGACCTCTGCTCTCACACCGGGATCGAAAAGAAAAAGAAGAAAAACCCCGACACAGTAAAAAGCGAACAAGTGCTGTGAAGTTGTACCTTTTCTCTTGGATCGCCTCCTCCGCCTCCTCTTCAGCTTGCATTTCACCTGTCCGCTCTGAGCCCCCGACGCGCGGCTGCTGCTGTTCCCAAGTACGGATGCCATCGGCGCAGCCTCCGGAGCGGAGCGCAGCGGTAACTTGGGACTCGGCGCGGCTCGACTCTCTCCTTTGTAGCCTACTTGTCTCGCGTCAGCCTCCCGTTGCTCTCCGATAACGCAGCGTCCCTGTGGTTTTGACGTAGAGACTCGGACTATATTTTCGTCCCTCCTTATGTTTCTCTCTCTCTCTCTTTTTTTTGTTGTTGTTATCCCTCAAAACCAGATGAGAGCGCGTGTCGCTGTTCCTTGTATCACCTCTGGAAAAAAAAGAAGAACTCCTGCTCGCCTCCCCGCTCGCGGAGAGACTGTTCGCAGCTCTCAGTAGTCACTGATACCGGCGCCCCGGTCTACTCCCGCCGCCTCTGCACGAATTTTGGCATCAGCCACTTTGGATTCAATCACGCGGGACGCCCATCTATTTGCTGCTGAGCTTTCTAATTAGGGTCCAATCGTGGCTGTCTGGGAGGTGTGACATCACCGGCGACACCCACCAACTCGCACCCCTTCTTCACCCGCTGCTTTTTTTAAATGTTTTTTTTTTACATTTTCACTTAAGTCCTCCTACTTTTTTTTTCTTCCCTGTCTGTTCTCTTCCCGCCCTTCGCAGGGGAGGGGGGGTCAGAGGTCAACCTGATGGGGATGCTGCAGCTCAAGGGCACTTCAGCAGGTCGGAGGTTTTGCAGCATGAGGGATTTAAACATGGTTATTCCTGCTGGTTTCCATACACGCCAACCTGCTGCAGACTCACCACAAATTTGAAAAAACAAGATATGGAGTGAAGAACGGATGAGTCTTCCTCCTCCCTCTCCTTGTTTGTTCACTGAGATTTGGGATTTTTCTAATTTCATTGCAGGATTACGGATCTAAAATAAATTCCCTCTCTCTCTGTTCTAAAGTCACCGACAAGTCCACAAAGGGAGATTACTCTAAGATGCATAATGCTCAATTAGCACAAACTCATCAAATGCATCTTTGATCTACAGTTTGAGTCAACTTCTGTTCAATTTACAAGCTTTGGTAGGACACTATACAGCATATAAGTATATGACCAAATGAGTCTTTTATTTTGAAAATCCTGTGTGTGTGTGTGTGTGTGTGTGTGTGTGTGTGTGTGTGTGGTGGGGGGGGATGTTCAGGTGACCTTCAGCACAGGAGGCAGAAACTCTCCTGACAGTGTGTTGCAGCCACAAAGTTTGAGGCTTGTGGCGTTTGTTTGTTTTTGCGTAAAAGTGCAGAGTCGAGGCTTTCAGAAAGCATTTGTGGCTTTCCAGACTGGAGGTTGTTGTTTTGTTCTCCTGGCCGGACACGTTCAGGGCCTAAACAGTGAACAACAACAAAAAAGCGGATTTGTTCGGGCCTTATCAAACGCAATATTTGACTTTGCTTTCTGAAGCAGCTTCGATGTTTCAGTCAATTGAACTCTGTGCTTCCTGCATGTGCGCGTTGAATAAAAGACATATCAAAAAAACTAAAATTGGTCTATCGCCTGTAAATGCTGTCGTTCTCCTTTACCCTCGCCAGCACTCACCCTTTTTTTTAGGTTGACGTCCAAAAAAGAAAAACAATGCATCTGCAGAAAAGAAAAGAAAAACCTCAATGACCCACATCTGCTGATGTCAGAGTGAAAAGTCACTTTGAGGCTCCGTCGTCGGGTGGAAACATTTCCTCCCGGCCCGAGGGGGAGAGAAAGTAGAGAGAGAGGGAGAGAGAGAGAGGGAGAGAGAAAAAGGGGGGGGGGGGGGAGAGAGAGAGAGAGAAAAAAGTGGCGGGGCCGTCCGCCAGGCTGCAGTCTGCCCTCAGGACGCCCACAAATATCCATGTAAATTGCAGTTTAAGAGAAATCAATACGAGTGACAAGTTGCCAATGCCACTATCTGGGGCAGTAATGAAGGTGTGCTAGCGGGGGGGGGGGGGCTACAAAGATAACAGCAAACAGGCTGGGTGGGGCAGAGGTACAGGTTAGAGGCACACACACACAGCAAGGTCAGGTGGTTGTTGGATGGATGCTAAGTGGCACTAAGGGCTTGGACTCGAACCGTGATCAGCTCTAGTATCAACACTAATCCATCTCCGCGTGCTTCAAACGCAACGCATGCGCTCATTGCTTTGAAGGAAAGTTTGTGGAAATGCAACGCATGGCAAATTCTGCAAAAGTTTGCGCAGAAACAGCAAAGTGCATTTCATATTTCAAGTTCGGGAGATACGAGACCGAATTGTCAACACGATTCATTTAAACAGCGCTTCCCAGAACAAATTAGGGCCACGTGTGTGTTTAACTTGCTGTATGACAACGGTCAATGGCAGTCCAAATGGATTTACAAGGTTACACACGCTAATCAGATTCATGTCATGGCTGTGGAGTTTAGGTTCTGCGAGAAACTTGCTACTTGTGTTTTTATTATTTTTGATTAAAGGATTAAATGTTTTTATGAACGCTATTTTTGTCAGGAAATAGTAAAAAGTCTCAGAGTCTAAGATGCCTTCAAGTAGTTTGTTTTGTCCCATATTTCGTCAACGCTAAATGTTTGGCATTTCTGCGCAAAATGTGACTCCAACTATTTTAACGGCGATTTTATGTCGACCGACTAATCGACAAACGTACTAATGGTGTCAGATTTCAGACTCATGCATATGAATCCTCCGGACTGGCATGATGAGGAATCACCAGATATATGAAAATAATTGTGCCATTAAATATACGTACAATTCCATGAACTGGTCATGAACTAACACCGCCTGTGTGTTATTATAACCTAAAAAAAAGAAATGTAGATTTGAGAAAACGTCTGGATTCGACTAGAAGTTGTGGAATGTGACACTGGGCATCGATGGATTAAAGAGTTAGATTTAAATTGAGATTACAGTAAACACATGGCAACAACTCCTCTTCTTTCACATCGTCAAATCAGACACCTGCAATCTAAGATAAGGAGGCCAATCAGCACGCTGCTCGGGCTCTCCCTCTCTTTTCCTTCTTTACATTTGACGAAAATGTAAAGAAGGAAATCGTGGGTCTACATGCCTCTCGCAGTGCTCTTCATTTGCAGATTTTAATAGTTTCCTGCTGTTTTCATGATTAGAATATTTAATATAGGACTGTCTCCATGGTAATGCACCTGTTGCTCTCTCATCAACATGCTGTAAATACCGTATTTTCTTTACTCACGGTTGAGAGAGAGCACGAGTTAAGATTCACACTTCTTTTTGAGCAGACTGAACAGAAAGCTGTCCTGCGCCTCCACAACCCAGCGTCAATCGGGCTATAATAGACATATTTATAATTGTTTCATCCCATTATATTTTACTGTCTCTTGTTATGTCTATGTGGCATTTAAAAAGGCATTGGAATATGAGTCAACCCTGCAAAAACCCTAAATTATTCAACAATGTATTCATCGTCTTCCTACGTTCTACAACTTTAGGCCACGATTAAGATTAGTAAAACAATTGAGATGGATATTTGCATGATAGATGTGTTCTACAGATGAATAGCTCAGTATTAAGGAAATATTACGAGCTGGTTTCCTGTCTTATTTTGTCCAGTGTCCCTCTGTGTTTTCTGTAATATCCACGAGAGAGTCAGTGGAAGGTCGGGGCAGGATTTAGACCGTCTTCAATGTCAGAAATAAAGCCCCTCAAAACAAGCAAAAAATACTTTTTTGAGTTAGTAAATTTAGAAGTTCTTTTCATTTTTTTCCAGAGAAACTCAGTCTTTCTGTCCACAGCTTTTCAGGGCCTTTTACAAAGTACTGAAGTTTTAAACACACTGAAAACAGCAGTGAGACTACTGACCGCTATAGATTCTGGCTGAGGGAATAGATCACTTTCCTTCTAGTTTCAGGATGTAGATTTCATCTTGTATTATTATATCTTTTATTTAACTTACAATCTACCACGCGTCTTGAGTTGAGGGCGCACCTGCACACAAAGTATCCACATCACGGTTAACAATCATGTCATGATGCTCGCATGTAACGTAAATAACACGGAACATATGAAACCACAAGGGTCACAGTCAGTCTCCAGTTAAGTCTCCACACAAGACCGCCGCACATTAACAACCCAAGATAAACAAACATAATTCAGGTGCAAGAATCTGGTATATTTCATAATGACGACAACATCTTTATCTCCACGATCCACATCTACGATCTACATGAGCAACAATAAGCGTCTGCACACAGATGCATCAAATAGGTGGCAGGAATGTTTAATCAGCAGCATACTTCAAACATTTTTTAAAGGATGTCGTTGCAACGAGAAAAATCAAAATAGGTTCCAAGTGATGTCAACACGAGGGGAGAGAGGAAGTGACATGTGTTTTTTTCTTGCAAAGGAGTGAGGAATCCGGGTCCAGCTGTGAACACAATCTGAGAACATCTAGTAACGAGATAAACAAATGTTTCACAGCAGGTGTGAAGTGGGCTTTTGGCCGTCTTCCTCCTTCTATCCAAACTGTTCGCTTTCCAGCGGCTGCTAATGCCGGCGGAATAGAAGAGGACGACAAGCAAGGACATCTGTGAGGGCAAACTCTGCGGCTTTTCATTTTTTTGAAATATGCACGTGGCACTTCCCAACAGTGGCAAAGTGCAAATGGAGGCAATATTGCAAAATTGGAATTACACCAGAGAAAGCATTTTTTTTTTGTGAGTGGTGTCAGGTATTTGAGCAACCTATTCCTTAATGTACCTGGCGGACATTACCAACACAGAGCGCTGTAATTGCTGGTTGAAAACTCGTTCCCCGTTATCGGTGTTTCAAGGTTGCGTTCCGCATTGCCGTGTTTAAAAACTTTGAAAGTGACATTGAACATTTCGGTTTTTTTACGGCGCGCACACAGCCGGCGAGGCTCAATCCTCGCTTTCCCCCGCTGATGAAGTGCCGCCAATGTACCTTTTCCTCGGCAACAATCTCCTTTGGATGACTTCTTCCATTCTCCCTCAACCCCGCCCCCTCTTAAGTGACACCCATTAATCACATTAGGGTCTTTGGGAGGATTGTCTGCCGCGCGTCAAGTCTCGGCTGACCCCAACATTTGGAGAGCGGAGATAAAGACGTTGTACTGACAGCTCTGAAATGGCCCCATTCCCCCCCCCCCCCCCCCCCCCGCAGGTCAGCGTTCAGGGGAATATGAATATTATTATACATAAAAAGAGCGGAAAAACAATTGACTTCTTACTTCAGAGGAGCTGAATGACATTGGGAATTGTCAGGTTTTTTCACGCTGCTGCGGATAGATTGGTGGCAAAAAGGCGCCATGTGGCGACTTGCAATGTGCGACTGTAAACGCGCGGGTTAATAAGATCATCATTAACGTCTATCTCCACAATAAAGCCGCTGGACTAGTTAGTTGCTGCCTATCTGGAGAGCAAGGTTCTCCCGACGTGCTCCACGATTGTGCAGATCGATAGTGATTGTATTAAATATTGGATTTTTTTTTTTTAAATTCCTTAGAGCGTTGAATATATCGGCGCTCTTTGTGAGTCTACATTCCAAATCAAAACGTCTCTCTGAATGGGAAGTAACATCATTGCCCTTAATGTCACGTAACATTATCAGCTCTGTGATTTGGCACAATGGAGTCATTGTGCTCTGTGGTGGTGGGGGGGGGGCTTATCAGTGAAAGACAGGAAAGGAGAAAGGAGAGAATAGAATAGGAGAAAAAAAAGTAAATTAGATCTATGTTTAGCAAAGGAGAGATTTCTCTAAATAGTTCTCCTTCACAATGCAGGACTCAGACACCTTGTTCCACTGAAATAACAGTCTTCCTGCATAAGTTGTTAGCTGTTGCTACATTACTCCGTGTCTATGTACGTTACAATCCTTGACAGTCGGGTCATTAGCCACATCCAGGCCTATGAGACAGGCGGCTGATGCTAGCTACATCCCGTTACTTTGTATTCGTCATATTCAAACAGCATTTTTGGCTGATTTTGAAAGCCCCGCCATCGATCGGTGCGTCTTCAATCGTCAGCGTCTTTGACATATTCAGAGTGGCATGGGATATGTGGGCAGCGTTCAGTTATCAGAGGCTGATGGAGAAATAAATGCAAATGTAAAGAGCCTATTGCATGTCTTTTGATGATGTCATTCTGCTAGCTGCTACGACCCCCAAGCTAACCGTCAAGTGCAGTTTTAAAAAGATGTTAAGGGTTAAGTAGACGCCCCAAATCCCATTTCATTAGGTATGTTTCGGTAAATTCCCACAAATTTAAATACTTTCAAATACTTATGAATGAGATACTAAATTAAATATTTAAAAGGCTAAGTACAAAAAATAATACATTTTGGCAGATCAGGATGACATGTCTTTAAGTTGACTTGTAGGCGCCAAACACAAACACATTTTATGAATCTTTTTACAAAGAAAAGTAAAATATACGATACTTTCTTCCACAAAAAGTGAGGGGAATTCAAATTGAAAGAACACGTGTTGTTGCTGCTCATTTGTTTTATCCTTAATCACACAAGATCAACCTGAGCTCCCGCTTCATATTTTCATGTTTGTTCCTCTTGCAGTTTATGCTTTCAGGCAGATCTATGGAGAGTTATATCTGCACGGACAGATGGAGAAAACCGTCGTGGAGCTCCTGAAGGTAAAGATGCCAGGTCTGATCAGGCTGGATACAGCAGCCGGGGGGGTGGGGGGGATGTACAGATACATTGGGATTTTGTTTTGCTCATTGGTGTCAGGCAGGTACAGTTCCGGAAAATCCCCCAGACCTGACCTCCCTGATGGCACATTTCATATTTTTCAAGTTCAAATTTTAAAAAAATAAAGAAACTGTCAAAACCTCGGTCATATTTCCTGGCAATACGTTCGTTGTACACCTCATGCAGACATTACGAGCTCTTCTGGTTTTGACCTGACAACAGAGCGTGGGACAAGGACGCAAGTGACAGAAAAAAAAATTTAATAAAAAAAATTCAAATGTCAGCCGAGCTTAGTTCTGATCAAACATCCTGTCCCAACTGATAGCGGCCCGGACGCGTGAGCCGCTCGGGAGCTGGCTGTAATTGAAAATGAACGAGACAAAAATCAAACAAACTGCTGCTCTCGTGTATGTCTGATTTAGGAAAAAAAGAAAAAAAAGAATGGGCACTAAACCTGCTTTTAAAAAACACGTAATTGCACACTCACACATGCGTGTTTGGATATCCGCCACATATTCACGTCGGAAAAATTAGTAAACAGAAGCTTATCGTTTTCAAAAAAGATTCCTAAAAGGCCTTGAAGCTGCATCCCTTTTTTTTCAAGACAGAGATTAATTGCCTCTTTTCCGCCCCGACAGTAATCCTTGAAACTGCCTCTGCTTTGGTGCAACAGCCTCCAGTCCTCTCACACACACACTTTACTACATCCCTAATATCCAGTCCATTAGCACTTTAAAGCCTCGCAGGCGTTTGAAGTATTACAGAGTCACAGTTGTGCGAGTGGCAGGACGCACAGGAAGCAACAATGACGCTCCGCTCGCGTCGCTCGGCTATCGGAGCCGAGTGCGTTAATCTCACGATGCGGTGAGAGTCGGTGGCTCGGGCACGGCGAGTCTCGCTGCTCCGTCTCCAACCTCTAATACCTCGCGGAATGAAAAACGGAGAGCCGGAAAGGCTACATGTGTTGTTGTTCTCCCTGTGATATTTGCAGGTCTTACGAATCCAATCCGGCGAAACCATTGGTTCTTAATTGATTTTCCCGCCTGTCTTTGTTCGTGAGACCGCCCGCTTGCGGAATGGCAGCATATGGCGCGCTCTGTTTTGCAAATCCTCGAGAATCCAGGATTTATGAACGCAACAGATGAGGTTTTGGTGATTATGAGCTCGCCGATGGTCGTCGGCACTGGATAAGGTTGTGCCTTTCGACTCAGGCATATGCCGCCCCCGCGCGCGAGGCGAAGGGGTCATCCAGATCTCCCGCCGGCGACGGACGTTTCATCACGCCAACAGATGGATCTCACCGTTAAAAATATCCTTCCGCCGATTCTATTTCACGATGTTAAAGTGATCGCGTCGACACGATCTAGTCACACGAGACATTAACCACTTTGCCCTCGCGGAGATGAGACTAAGTGGTCGAATGATATCACTGCGTTGCCGACCAAATGAGCATCGAGCTTGTGGTTTTTGCACATAAAACATAATGTGTCTGAAGATTAATAAGGATTAAGGTTACGGGATGTTTAGAGATGAATCAAAGGCTCACTGGGAATCACTGAAAGCTTTTACTGACCGAATCCTCGCTCGGCAATTAACTTTGTATGCGCCGAGGACACGGCAGATTCTGATTTGGGGCTGAAACTCCGACACTCGGCAGCGCAGTGATTTTTTCCCCCACCGCCGCGGTGTGGAGTCACCGCTGCATTGGCGCTGATTACAAGGCCCCATTGACCTGCGGTGCACGTCTTCCTGTCCTCCAATGATGGCGCCGCGTGAATAGGGTGTAATCAATCTTTGATCCAATCAGAGGACGGTGCCTTGATGAGTGACAGAGAGGTCTCTGTGGGGCTCTTGTGAGGCCAGAGTCAAAAGGGCCCCCAGGGGACCAGAGGGCCGTGACAAAGTGATGATCTGAGCAGCGGTGACCCGGTGAAACGAATTTACTGCTGAATATCCATCTCCTGCTATAGGGCCCCATTTAGAATGTCACATTTTAGTTTTAATGCGTGACAATGGCAGTTGTCGGGGATACTTTTTTAAAAAAGGTGCTAAATGCATACATTTTCACCACAAAGTGTCAATTTCAAAACCTAATAAAACACACAAGGGCCCCGTAAACAAATGACACCATACGTGAGACGTATTTTCGCTAGAGTTTCTCAAAATGAAGATGTTTCCCACGAATCCCGTCACCTTCTGCTGAGAAGATGTTGCTACTTCTGTTTGCACTTAAAGAACGGCGCTTTGCCATTTTGAGCGCGTCCCATGCCGCTTTCTAAATCTAACATTGCTGCGGCAGCGAGGGGCACGGCGAAGAATACAGTAAGAGAGACCAATGAGGCTGCACAAAGCCATTTATCCGCATTAGTGCCACAAATAGCGCCTTTTAATTAATGCGTTGGATTAAATAGGTTTTGAAGTGCATCTTCATGTCGCTTAAAAAGTTTTTTTTAAGTATTTTGTTTGCAAAGTGTAATTCACAGAAGTGTTTGCTTACTTCACAGCGCTGTGTTCAAACCACGGAGACCTTCGGCTGAATGAATGCACCTGCAAACCTTGAGTTCCCTCGTAACTAAAAGGCTTTCATTCTTCGCAGATGGGCCCGTGGCTGCTGGTGCTGGCACACAGCACAAAGCCAGGAATTCTCTGCATGGAAATATATTGTGATCTCTGTCCTCTGGATGAAAAAGGGATTTAAAGCACCCCCTTCTCATTCTTTCTTTTAATGGTGTAAACGTTTAAAATCAATGGCGGCGTGGAGGCGACGCGTCTCTAAAGTGCTTCGGACGGGGACGGAGAACGGCCGGTGTTTACGTCTCAAAAGACATCCAAGGTTTGTTTTGTCCACCGCACTCGTTTCTGATGGAGCCGGATGAATAAACCGTTTTTTTGTGGCTCCTCCGAGTGAACAGTAGATGGTGGTAGAAAACATTGTACAAGTGTCTGGGACAGTCACAGCAGACTCAATACCTCTCTCAAGCTGCACACTTTGCTGAGGTTTGAAAATTGTAAGTCTCCACGTGTCATTCTAATGAGGTTCCGACGAATGTACAATCACTCATCAGCCATGCGCTGCTTCTGTTTGAACACGTCCTGCTTTAGTTTCTACATCACTTTATTCTCCCCAGTGTTAATGTTTTCCAGGAAGTGTCATAACTTCCCCGTTACTGCTAGAGACGGAGCGGCTAAATCCCCCCCCCCCCAAAAGTTAAACTCATCACCTCCTCTTCTCTCAAGCTCCAGTCTTTCATCAGGCGGGGTTTATCGCTGCGCCAGAGACCGCCGCTGTTCTGAAGTTTCAAGCCCCCCTTCAACCTCCTCACTAAACCACACACAGAGGTGAGCCGCCGAGACTGGATCCCCCTACGTCAAACAAAATGGACAAAGGCGATCGTGGGGCGCCTGAAGAAATGGAGTGAGTATTCAGCACGGCTGTCGTTGGACGTGCCGGACGTGCGTGAAACACGGGTGGAGGAGGGGTTTTTCTCGGGGGCTGACAGAATGCACAGGCGTACGCCGATGGAGAGAGTGGATGTGGTTTCTCAAGAGGAGGGGGGGATAATTAAAGCTGGCAGATCAAATACTGTATTGTCAGAGACAATACAGTGCAAGTACCAGACTCCCCATGTAAACTACACTGAAATCAGACATGTTGAATTTATTTCTAGTGGTGAAATAAATATTTATAAAATAGCCAAATAAATGCCCAATCTCCGATACATGAAGTCTGTTTGTAACCAAGTTACACGTGGTTCACGTCCCGTCTCATATTTAGTCAGGATTTACTTTTTTTCAGAATTTAGCCAAAAGCACAATTTAAAGCTGCTATATTCAATATGTTTCGAGTCAGTGACTCGTAGTGATGAAGCCACAGAGACATTATCACAGACTCTGCACTTCCCCTCAGCTCTACGGAGGTTTATGGCATCTTTCAGCTCATGGTTCTGCACAACTTCACCGTTTTGGTTCACTTTCATCGCTCTCGTCGTGTTTTTCCAGACGCGACAGGCAGCCGTTTTCAGCGGAAAAAGCTCAAAAAACCCGCCACAGTACACAGTACACAGTCCACAGTCTGCTAGCTGGCGAGCATTTTGCCACTGAAGAGCCAGATATTTCCCTCACGTGTAGGTAGAGACCAAAAAACAGATACACGGTAGTGAATATCAGCTTTATATTGTGATAATATGTCAATGTTGTGTCCCCAATTCTGAATTTAATCAAGTCATTTAATTGACTAAACATAGCCATAATAAATGTAGCTTATTTTAGTTGATAATGAATATTTTACTCATACGTTTAATATGAACATTCAGAAAATGTTTGCAGAGGTGACCTACGGGTTTGTGTTGCAGGTCATTCGCCATTTCTCTCTACTCTCCTTTCCTGTCATCGTTCTACCGTCAACATGCAAATAAAGGTCTGGAATGGCCCCCAAAAAAAAAAATGTAAAAAGAATTAAAGAAAAATCTCGGCAGTAAATTTGCATACATTCAACACTAAAAGTTTTTGCGAGGATGTTGATTAAAATAAAATCGGAGCCGCATCATGTTTTGCAGTTCACAGAGAACAACATTAGTACTGCTGAGAGACAACAATAGAACTTGCCGTGGACCTTTGTTTGCGTGTCACAGCTCTCTCTCCTCATGTTTTCCGTCTCTCTACACTGTCGGTTCCCACATAAAGGCAAGAAATAAATAGTCCCTAAAACACTGCAAAGGCGGTTTTTAAATGTTGTTTAATGGCGTACTGTGCGAATACCAAAGAAAGGCCCAAAAGCATCTCCATGCATGTCTTTGAATTGACAGAGCGGAGGGATGGTACACTGGCGGGGGAATTCTCTCTTTTTGCCTCTTTAGTTGAAATTGATTTCTTCAAAGGCGACTTGTTTTTTAATTAAAACGCTGAACTGGCTAATTGTGAAATTGATTCAGGTTGTGTTTTTCACTGTGTAAAGCAATACGCTGTTGCCCTCAGTGCTATCTATATTTATCAGGGAAAGCAAAGCTGCTTGCACTCTCTGCCTGTCGTGCTGTCTAATTCCTGCCACACACAAACACACACACACACACACACAAACATGCAGACAGTTTAGACCGTTTAATGCTGTAATCCTGCAACTGTTCAATATGTTTTGGAAGTTCCTCAGTAAGCTATACGTATAACTGACAGCACGAGAGTCTTTAACTCACAGCAAACCCTGTAAGCTCATCCTCGAAGTGGCTTCAAAGTCCGCGTCAACAACGGGATTAAACGGGGGACCAATCCCAACTTCAGGGAAGTCATTTGCACGTCGCTTCTCGGGAGCGTCGACAATTGAGCTATGATTGTGCGCGATGTAGACATATTCATGATGAACTTATTGTACCCCCCTCACCACCATGCCAGAAAAGATTTATGTTGTGACCGAGATGAAATTTCCCTTAGAAAAACGCGTGACAAACCCCCACATCCGTCTTTCTTGAGGGCTAAAGTTACCTTCAGGGACGCTATATTTCAGCGGGGCGTTTCGCCACTGGATTAATCATTAGGCCCTAAATTATTTATCCCTTACCCAATCTTGACAAACTGTCCTCAGCTCAGTGAAATTTCATAATTTCTGCCAAGAAGAATGGCCCAATATGACGCTGCCGAGAGTAACGTGGCAACAGTCCACTCACTCACTTCGGCTCACATTTAGCAATATTAAACCATTATCCAAAATATACAAAGTAGTACAAGGTTCACACATGCACAGTCAGTGCTTACTGTAAGTCACATTCACAACCCCGGCCACAGGTTTGTATTTCCTTTTAGCTGCTGACGCAGAAACACTCTCATTGGTTGAAGTTAAACCGAAAGGATCCAATCAGCTGGCTAAAGGATTAGACTGAACCCCGTTGAAAAAAGAGAAGAACGTATATTATAACGTATAAGTTATGCTAAAAAACAACAGGTTCTTCAGTTATTACATGTTTTATGATTTCACAACTTAGAGATGTGACGTGCTTCCAAACAATCTGAGCGACTACGGATAAAATGAAAAGAAAGAGAATGTCTGCAGCAGACTAAAATCATTGAGTGGCTTTCATTTGGTGTTTAATTTGTTCAATAAGAAAAACAAAAGTTGTTTTCTTTTTTCATCAAACTTTTTCTGAAGTAGCTTCATTCCCCTTTGGCTCACATAGGCCTCAATGTACTCTACTACACAGAGGCTGCCATAGACTGACACAGAGAGGAGTAAATTACTACCCAGTGTGCCACAGTCCCGTTCATTAGGCCTGTCGTTATTTACTTTCCACGTCACGCAAGACTTAAGTCAGATACCGTCAGGGATTCGAAGAGTCACAGTGTGATGTTTCCACTGGTGCGAATCTCTCGTCACTGACCTCTTCCTGTGAGGGAGGGGGGGCAGTGAGACGCTGCAGGGTTTGGGTTCTGGGGGGACCCGCTCACGCTGTTGAACCTGCTGGGAAAACGAATCCCTCGTTTGTTAGTTGCACGCGTCCCAATTAATCACGGTTCCTCGCGGGCACACGGCAAAAGGAAAAGAAAAAAAACAAAAAACGGTCACCGTTTAGAATGATGTCGAGGAGTCAAGCTTGGTTATTCCCGCCAAACACTTTAAGACTTCAATCAACTGTCCCCTCAGCTGCTCTCCCGTGGAGACACACACACACACACACACACACACACACACACACACACACACACACACACACACAAACGGAGATGATTTAGTCCTCCCAACGAGGCATCATAAATCACACGTCTGAGCCAATAAACAGCTCTGCTTGGCCATCTCTGAACCTTCCAAAGGCACTGTTAGCCTCCCTGTCATGTTAGCGCTACGGAGTAATTAACAAGATGTTTCTGCAGGGAGGGAAAAAAAAGTGTGTGTGTGTGTGTTCTGTTAGTGCATTGCTATGGTTACGCTTATGTCTGGTGAGTGAGTCAAAAGGGGTCACATACTGCCAGAAACAACAACAACACAGTGCATGCTTTTTTTAATGTATTCTTTTCCCTACAAGTGTTAAGACAACTGTATCATGCCGTGTAGAATCCAGCTCCACCGGTGTTGTAGCTCCGAGTTTAACTTTCAGGTAATTCGGGCAGATTTTAAGGCACTACTGTGATCTACCCCAAAAAAAAAAAAAGCCAGGAGCAGAGTGTGCGACGAATGACTGAATAAACATTGAGATGTCATCCCGAACAAAGAGCGAGCAAGCCGCAAATCTCGCCGCTGAGAGGAAATCAGTCTCACCTAAATCCCAGCGAGACTAAAACGGATTGGGGGATTACAGCGAGCGCTCACTTAGCTTTAATCAAAGTGCAAAGCTGCGCAGGCCGGTGTTGTCCTTGTTAAGACATTTAGGCGAGGAAGGAGTCGGGTTGAAGCGGCGCCGCGACACTTCGCTAATTTGACTGGTGAGCATTCACTTCACTTGCTTTTACTTCAGCGATAGAAACGTCTCCTTTAGATGTATTTTAGCTCACCCGGCATTTTTCTTCCTGCACATACCTCTAAAGATTCACCCTCTCCATTTGTTTCCTTTGTGCATCTTTTGTAGGCAAGAAATACTCTCGTCTGATCTTCTCCCCGCCCTCGATTTTCAGAGCTCATGCTTTGCGCGGGATCGCTGTTGGTTGTTTAAAGTGATTTTGACGTTTGTCGTGTTCTCCCGGAGCGCAGCGCCCGTGTGTGTGATCCCCATATAGAAGGGCGCGCGAGTGGGCTTGTTCTCTATGAAAGCAATGAAAGGCGGTGTATTTATGCATATGTCTGTTCTCGCTGCGACGGAGAGCCCGTGTGTTTTCACTTCCCATCATGCTCCACTCCTTACCCCCCCCCACATCATTACCCTGTGCTTTAATCCCTGGTTTCCCTCTTTTTACCCACAGTCCCCCCCTTCCTCTGGGGGACGTGACTTGTGCTGCACCGTCTCTTTGTACACACAGCACCGCTAACGCTGAGGACAGGAGGCGGTGTCTGTCTTGGTTCTTCGGGGAGCGGAGAAAAGACAAAGGGAAGCCCTGAAGCCGTCTCGCAGGTACAAAATAAAATAAATATGGATCATGGCAGGAGTGCATGTAGGCAGCAGGTACAGATGTAACACACAAACTTAATGGCTGTGGAAAAACTCAGTTACACGCTATTTTTGGGATTTGTTTCGTTTTAAACTGAAAAATAGAGTATAAAGTTGATTTCTTTTCTTTTCTATCAAAGAAATAACCAGCTGTTTTTACTTGAAGTTGAGATGAAATGAATTTTTTTTTAATTTTCTTGCCCTTTTATATGAGATCCCTTTTTAACAATAAATGCAAATAATCTACAAAAGAATCAATTTCTTAGTATTTTTATGTCAAAAAGCAATGTAAAACTAAATATGACACGTGCTTATGTAATCTAGTACCAACCAGCTTTAACCAATACTATCATGACATCCATCCAACAATCAGTCTGCACCGAGGGAGGCATGTGTGGAGCCACAGTCCTCTGGAGCTCCCTATCGTGCTACATTCTACGCCACTTTTTAGCCGTCCTATGGAACGCAAAGGATTCAACTTGAATCCAAATTTAAAGGCAAATGCTGGTGTTTTTCAAAGTCAATGTTGCCTGAGATAGCGTCATATTGGTCAAACAAAACTGTTTGATCTTAAATGTATTCCTATCAATACAGAATCAACTAGCTTTACGCTACAACACAAGAACAACGCTGGTTCTGTACTTCCATGTGTTGTAGATGGATCATTGAGGATGCTGAAACGTTGGGTCAGCTTTAGCCTTTTAGCACAATATCATGCATGTAGGCCACAACACAGTCTCACTGCAGTTTGTGAAATAGTCACGAAATTACTACTAATTACGACATTACTTTTAAAACCAAAGTGAACCATAAAACCACGACGATGATTTTCGTCCTGAGCGACATGAATAAAAACAGACAATTTGTGTCCATGTACAGAAAACCAATAGATTGCATTTCACAGGAATTAGCTACCTGGATTAGCTATTGTAGCTAACTGCATAGGGCTCTAGTGCAAGGGCAAATATAGGTTGCATGTGGACATATCTAAAATGTTAAGACCAAAAGAAACCACTGTCTCCATTACTTCTCCTACATTGTCCCCTAGAATTTGAATTTAGATATTGAATACCAGGCCTGCTGACTTTCTATGACCCCGCGAATATCAAAACCATCAAAATGCTACGACTACTTCTACTTCCAACACTTTTTCAAGAAGTGCAGAGTTCCTCTCACTCAACATTCAAACACTCTTTCGTGTTGCCAAAAGCTCTCGGACTTCCCGGCTTAAGCGGCGTGAACTTCCTCCCGACCTCTTCCTCATTAGCGGGGTAACCCGGGTTGACCGCGACACATGTTTCAGGCCCGAGATTAGAGCCACCTCCTCAAAGGGAACTCTAGCGGATCGTGGGGCTGAAAGTGATCAGGCTGCACCGGACAAGAGGATCACTTTTAATGAGCCTCCTCTCTGTTCCCACTAACCAGGCGGCTCCACCTGAAGAATGGCCTCCCGTCCACTGGGATGGAGACGGATGTTCAGGCTGGTGGGAGAAAGACGAGGTTCACACCGGCTACTACAACTTTCTCTCAGAACCGGGTGCAGCGGGAGCTCTCAGTAGATCGCTGAATATTACGCAATATCACGGCTTCATTGTTCCCCTGCACATGATCTACAGCATGCACCATTATAAAAGAAGAAGTCAATAAGAAATCACAGAATGAATCATTCAATTGCAAGGACCATGACATTTACTAGCTTTGAGGGTAAGCAGCCAAGCTAGCTATAGCTTATACTAGGGCTGTGATGTTTTCAAAAATAAATCTAGTTCAAATGATTTCAAACCAATAAACAACCCATGTGGCCTAATGTCAAATAACATTAAAGAAAATCAGTCTTATTACATTATTTTGTGATTACTGTAACTTATCTCTGTCCACGCTTGTTCCCCATCAATGGTGTTGAATCCAGAAACGCTCCCTCACATGGTTTTGCATCATGACTCAATATTCTTCTCTATTTGGCTTTAGCCAAGACTACAACACTAACTAGATTTGCTGTAAGCTAGGCTAACTAGCTTTCTCCTAGCTTAAGCTTTGTCTAAGCTTTAGGAACATGTGCCGCCACCAGTTGGGTGAAGATTCAAAGGGCCTTCTGCTAAACCCACAACAACTTTATAGAATGTATGAATTCATTCATACAGGCCCAAAGCTAAATTGGAGAGGGGACCCAAAAATTGCTACGTTCAGCCCTGACTTGGCTGAAGAACACTGGTACGGTAACATCCAAACGGCACAGATGCTCTCAAGGAACACACAGTCTCACTTTAGTTGCATGGTTCGATATAAACCTCCGTATACTTCGATGTGACCTCTACAGGATCCTTCAGGTTTTGCTTTTCTTTACTAAACAGCTCCTCGCAGTAAATGGTTTCTGTTGTCAATTCAAGGAGATAACCGGTGGTGTCCTGGTTTATTCCCATTTCCGCTCTCCCACTAAGAATCTTACTGACAGAATATGTGGCGTCAGCATGCTCCAAATCTTTGAGCCTTTTAGCCTCTTCTGTAATGCTTACACAGGGAAATTGAACAAGGGGGCAGACTGGGACACCCAACAATATTAAAGACTGAAGAGTAGAAACTTCATTCCCTTAAGCCTTAAACTTTAGTGACCGGCCACAATGTGCTGGTTCTCGGAGGAAGTGGGAAGCTGTTTTGCTTAAATTGAAGATTAACCCCGTGCTGCGTTGGATTGATTTTTGGTATCTACTGAACTCAAATTATAGGATATAAAGTAGTTCACATGAAAGTGAAAACACCATTCGGAGAAGGTGATATTGTGCAAATTGCGCCACAGTGTAAATCATTACTATTTAACTGAAGATTAGAGGTAATGTTTTGTATAAATATGCCTCTTGCAAAGGATGGCTGTTCTACCCACTAATTGCTCTTTCCTTTCATTTTATTCATCGAGAATTAAATCATGTAAATGGGGGGCCATGAGTGGATAATGGTGACCCAAACTCTACCGCGCATACTTCAAACACAAAACAGCAGTTAGAATTCCTTTTCAAAGCCACACGTTGTGTTCTCTTCGAAACACGCCAGCACAAAAAGCAGATCAAAGCAACCAACCCAAAGTTTTGTCGAGTGCATTCTTAAAGGTGCGGGGTGACTCCGTAACGAATGTTGATGGTGCGACAAAACAGCGCCATCATCCACATAATATCAAAATGAGCCAATTCCGAGTCCGGGGGGGGGGGTCGGGGGGCCGGTTCTGCCCTCTTGTTTCATGTTGGCTAATATCCCGCAATTTGCCACCTCACTCCTCTCCTTCTGTTCCGAGGAGTCTTTGATGCCGTGTCGAATGTCTTCCTCTTCAAAATTGGACACATACGCACACAGTTACGAGCCTGCCGGATGGAGGGGACGGAGATGGAGGGGACGGAGATGGGAGGGGACGGAGATGGAGGGGACGGAGATGGAGGGGACGGAGATGGAGGGGTAGGCTGATGCGCGGTTGTGTGTTTTCGTCAGCCCTCAAAACAATGCCCCGACTCAATTTTCAATTTGAATGGGATGAAGAGGGAAAAGTTTTGTCCGGGAAGACGCCTCATGCATTACAGCTTCAAAAACAGCAAACTCTCAAAGTTCACCAAAAAACAGTGGCTGATGAGTGAGACTTTATCGTTCGGTGCGAGACATTTAATCCTTTCACGGGGCTAGCTTCTCTTTTCCTGCCATCGATTTTGACCATCATAAGCTGTACTGTAGATAATGATCAGAGTCTAATCAGCTGCATTATCAGTACGCCCTTCCCTATCAGAGCTGCCAACACCTGAGGCTGTCCAGTCAGACGTTGCTCTGCTGCACAACTCAATGGTAGACAAACAACCTTGCTATGATGTGCCAAACACTTGTGAATAAATGTCCTTTCCTGTCTGGTTTGTGTTTGTTTGCTTCTTCACGTCATTCTTCTTTGTGCACATTTAATTTGTACGGACGTTATAGATCTGCTGTAGTCATTAACCTTCAGATGTGATTAAATATAATTCAGATTTAGCCAAGCTAGCGGCATTGCTCTATTGGTGGCAATGTTGGTTGGTTAAATATGATCCGGACAGAAATATCTAACAAACTACTGCAAGGATTGCCAGAGAATTTTATACAGAAATGCATGGTCCCAAGAGGATGAATCCTACCGACTTTGTCGATCCCTTGAGTTTTCCTTGAGCACCATCTGCCGCTTCAAGTTCTCAAGGCAATCATGGTTTCTCGACGACGAATCATTGTGACTTTGGTGATCGCCTGGCTGTTTCTCTGGGGCCACCATAAGGTTGACATTTGTATGTTTTTGTAAAATATCTGGACAACTATTGGACGGGCTGCCATATCATTTGGTGCACAAATTCAAATTCCCTTCAGAATGAAAGCTAATCATTTTGGTTATCCCCTGACTTTTCAACTAGTGTCATTATCAGGTCAAAACTTGAATTACAAGAGAATCCAGCGTTGCTGCAGACTAGTCTCGTTTCCCCACATACAGCCTTCGGTGTGGCCATCGATTCATTGGCGGCAGATCCGCCACTGTTTCAGGAAAGATCCCAAATGTGTGTCCTCTGTTGGTAATAACTTTCTCGTCCATGTTACTCTGAGGTATGCATTATTTCTGCAGCTGTTACTAAGAATTCATTATGTAAGTGATTTGCCATCAGCAAAGAGGCAAGCAATTTACTTGTCAAAATACATTACTCTGTGCGGTTTGAAATATGACTGGGGGGAGCTCTGGGCTGGTGCATCCGCTCTTTTCGTTTTGGACAAACAATGCCTTTTTTCTCGACGTGTGCTTACACTGGTATACTTGCCATTAACGGTAATTCCGAGGCCCTGTGATTCCCGGTGAAGATTTCTGCCGTATTCCAGGAAACTTTTTTTTTTTTTCTTTTTGCATTTGTCAAGTCTTGTTAATCTACCTCTTCTTCTTACATCAGCTTTTCCCTCCTCAAGACTTTCGCTGAAGCGGCTTTGATCCCCCACAGACCCAGGTGATCTCCACCGCACCTCTTTGGTTAAGTGCTTAGGCTGGATTAGGAGGGACGGATGAGGGAAGGAAAGAAGCAGCCGTATCTACGCTCTCTTTACCCATAACACCGTGGGGAAGAGGCAACATCCAGCTGTGCAGATTGACAGCTCGCAGTGCAGCACCCCAGCGCTGCAGACTTATCTTGTCTTCTACCTGGTTCGGTGTGGAGCTTTTTCTTTTTTTCCCCCTCGTCTGTCATCTACCTCTTTAGTTTGTGCTTCCTCATCTGCAACCCCACCCCTCCCGAGACCCCCACTTTAGAGGATTAAAGGCGCTCTAATTTGATTCATGAGATACATCTAACTCATTCTCTTCTGGTTAGAGAACAACATTACCCTCCCGTGAGACAGAGAGAGAGAGAGAGACTTGGAGAGAAAAAAAAGATTATCTAATGGAGTTTTGTGTTTCTGTGTTGTTAAATGGCTGGCCTGCCTCGCGCTGTCTAAATGAGGACTGTCGTTTAGTCCCTGGTGGGGTTATCTTTTTCCTCTCTACCCACGCACGTCGCCCAGGCTCTGTTGGCTGCTACCCACTCGGGAGACCCGGCTAGATGATCCGGTGCTGCGGGGCTCCCAGCAAATCTAACACAAACCAAAGAACCTTTCAAAGTTAAACAAATCACCCTCGGGCGTCGTGTCCTTCCACATTTGGCTCCAACTCAGATAGCGCAGTAATGTTTGTAGACGGCATAAACAGCTGGGCAGCACAGAGAGTGAGAAACAATATTGGACAATAAGCCGGTCGTACTCGTCCGGAGGAAGATCTGAAGAGGCAGCAGAGAGCGAGCTGAAGTTGTTTCTCTTTGAGGAACAATGACTGGGTAGTTGACAAGCGCTCATTCTTATTCACGGATGCCGTCACAAACGTGGACATTGCAAGGTTAGTGTTAAATATAAAGTCAAATTCATTACGGGTCATATTTTTTAAAATGTTTGCCTTCGGTGCTATCGGTAAAACAAACATGGTTTATTTGCTGAGATGATGTGGGCAGCATCGCTAAAAGAGATTCAGATTAGAGGTTGGCTGATTTAATATGTAGGTACATGTGCTGTCCAATTTGCACAGCTATAAAAACATAGATTTTTGAAGAATCACTCCAGAAAGTGTTGCTTAAGTAATTCAAATATGGTGTCATCACAGCATTTGTACTGCTACTCACAATTAAGGGAATGACTGGTATGAGAAGTAAAACACAGCTGTATGCCAGGAAAATCCAGTGGTTCAAAACGTCTCGATGATGAGCTGTCGCCTTGGGAAAATACAGCTCGAGACAAGAAATGTAACCACCATTTAACCTGTAAACCTATAAACCAGCTAATCTACGCCCTCAGTGAAAGATACGGATGAAGCTAGCGCGACAGAAGAAAAGACCGAAATAAAACGAGTACACACAAATAAGGTAAATAATATTTTGTTTCTTTCTTTCAGGCAATGGTCGTGGGAAAACCCTAAAGTCGATGTTAAACTGTATAATATCCTGCCTCTGTTACATATCTTTGTCACATGTGTTATTATTATTGCAAAAAATATGTAGATATGTATTTTATAATGAAATGTATTTATATAGCAATTTAAAAAATATATATATTATTATTATTATATATATAAGATCAAAGTACGCTCTGTTTCATATCAAGCTGAACTGGACCATACAATTGACTTGACCTGTATCGTTGTCTGACAATCTATGTTTCTTGGCCTGTTGGACTTCAACAATCTGGTAAGTATAATGTTATCATAACTGAAATTATGGCACAAACTATGGAAATAAGAGCCAAATTGTTATTATCCATAATTAAACTTCGAGACTGGTGAGGGATACGGGCTCCATGTGATCTTGACTGTTTGTGGTAATTAAAGTTGCTCGGGAACTCCTTACCAACAGCTTCTGAATCTAAAAAGTCTTCCTCTGAAAATCTTGCGAGAAGAGGCTGCAGATGAGGTATCATACCAAACATCACGGTCATCAGCGCAGGCCATCTGCCTCTTCATTATGGAGCTCCAAATGTGTCACTAGTGGGCCTTCACAGTTTGCCAGCATTAGGTAGGTGGAAGTGAGTCAACTGCACCAAACTAACAAAGCGTGCTGGCAACAAATAACAAAAGCGCTCTGTGGAGTTTTAACATTCAAGGGGGAGAAGTGCTTGATAATTACATTTTAGAGCAACTTACAGGCGGTAATTCAAACTCACAGGAGAGGCTGTATTGCTAAATATCGCTCCGATACGCTCTAGAAGAAATGATGGAAGTAATACAATGTTCTGTCAATGTACTCTTCCCTTCTCCCCTGCAATCAAAGAGCCGTAATTATAGTCAGGCCATCTATTATTACCAGGGTCCAGAATTTACAGGATCAATAACACTTTCACTTTGGACTTGAATAACTGCAACAAAGCTGGGATTTCGTGTGGCATTATATGCTGTCACGGCGAAATCGGGGAAAATGACCAGGTCCACGCATGATATAGATTTAATGGTCATTAAGGCCGAGTGAGGATACTTGTGCCTCCGCTGCGCCACAGTTAAAGGCCCCCCAAGTGCTCTCAGATCGCAGTTATTTCAGACAGAAAGGCTTTGTGGAATGAGGGGCCGGGCGGGCTATTAAATACTATTATCTGACAGCTATTTTTCTGCCTAGGCAAAGCACTGCGTGTGACAGGTTAAGAGGGGAGAAACGCTGTCTTAATCACAGTCTGATTTACACGTCAGAAAGGGAAAAAAAAACGTATTACGAGATGAGGTTAATGCTCGTCATATTAAGAGTCTTGATGGGTCCGTTTAGGAAATTGTTTGCGAAAAATTGAATTGAAGACGTGTTGCGCGGGAAAAGGAACAGCACGCAGACGTGCAGGCACAACTTTACTACCTACTCAAATATGTGAGGTATATAAACGGAAGAGGAAAGGCTGTACGTCTCACACGCATCGTCAACATCTGCACAGGAGGGTAGCGCTTTGTGATCTACTGCTGCTGCTCCATCTTAGCCCACAGGGAGCTCCTCGTCTTCAGAGACAGCACTCCCCTGTGCATAACTGCAAAAGGCTGCAATTGAATCATATAAAGTATGTGACCCAGTTTCCATCTTTACATGTTTAACTAAAGCATCTAGACCGTTTTAGACCGTACAAACTGCTGGGAATAATGATGGACGCGGTGAGGAGCGCTGTCCAGGGTGCTGATCACTGTTCAGCATTGTCTATTGAGTCACTGCAGGAGACTCTCGTAAACTTGTAGTGCCCTTAATGCGCTCGGAATTGGACAGAATCTAAACTTAGTTCTTTCTTTTCTTATTTCCTAATTATTTCCTATAATGTACAGATATTCCAGTTAAAATTAAGCTTGTTTCAGTTCATAAGTAGTTGTGAAATTTCTTGAGAGAAGTGCTCCATTTAAAACCAAGTGAACATACGTTTCTTCTCACGAGGGATCCAGCTTTCTTTAGTCCTTTAGTACTGGGTATCTGCCTACGCGGAGTCTGATCAAATAAATGTCTTTTCTTAAATTGTGATTAAATATGTATCGGACAGAAAAGTTGATCATAATCTCTATCAGGCTGAGTTACACAGATCAGAAGAGTAAAGAAAGGATTGCATGTTGATGGGTTTTGTTTTAAGCCAATAGCGATCCATTGATCTACTGTTTTTAAACTCTTGCATACACTTGAATTGCCTGCTTGTCTGTATCCAGCCTGTTCTGCCGTGCACTGACTAAAAGACTATGATACACTACCAAGCAGTGTGAATCAAATCATTTACCTATTGCACACCGTCTCTATTTTCCCTAAAGTTAGTACAAACTAACAAAGTACACTTCACTTTTGCTGATGTAAGCCAGTTGTTAATTTGCCAGAACGTGTCATAACGACAAAATGCCGGTTCAGCCGGCTCGCATGAATTCAAAAAGGTGCAAGCTTGGACCGGCAAAAAATGGAAATCCACCCAACTCTAGTCCGCCGATATGCAAAGATTACCTTGCTCGTATCACTTCCTGTATTTAGTTACTCATTATATAGACGACATAGATCCTTCTTACGGACTAACCGTGATCCAGTTAGTCACTTTAAACATAAGTGCTAAGTTTTTGCTAAAACACACGAAGCTATAAAAGCATCTTACAGTGAGTGGAGCCGTTTACCTTGGAAAGAGACCAAAGCAACACTGCTTTCTCCCTCTTTCTCTCCCCCTCTCTTTCTCTCCGTGTAAGAATGATTGATCTCTCCATCGGTGATAAGAAGCTCTTCTCCATCATGCGCCTGCTGCCACCTCTGTCCCACTTTCCCTGAGCTATCATAGCAGGCCTGTCTGAGAGGCCCGTGATAACGACCGGCCTGGGACACAAAGGTAAATCAATCTCAGCGAGGGGAGTGAGCGGAGGGCTTGCTGTGTGTGTGTGTGTGTGTGTGTGTTTCTACCAACAGCTGACATTTCCCGATTTATGTCTGCACAAACATTTACATGTGATAAGATATTTGCCTAGATACTGAAACCTAAAACAACACAGTAGTATTTATGTCTGATTGAATTGAACATATGGCACTATGTTCTCTGGCTGCAGTCGCGTGTTAGACTGGAGGACAAATACATTTCGATTTAAAGCTAGCCGTATGTGACTGAGCCGTTGGCAGTTCACAACGGTAACGGAGGCAGATTTCATGAGCGCTCCAGCATTAAAGACAAAAAGACAAGAAATAAAGACAAAATTGTAGCAGAATTAACGGGAGCTACCGGCCGCAGCATGTACATGCAGCGCCGTTGCCATAGTGAGTGAGTCAGTGAAAGTAACAGTTGAATGATTTATTTTCCTGGCCGTCTGCCCGTCTTGCATCGCGGCCAAAGATAGTGTTGAGTTACATTTCAGAGATAACCTCTGATGGGAGATGTAAACATGCCCGAGTGGCCATGGAGGCAAATGAAGAGTTCAGGAGTCCAGAGTAGTTTCAGAAGATGCTTCTTTTATTTTTAAAAGGTCGACCATCGCACCAACGTTGACACCAGTATCTAGTTGCCTTCACTAATCCCCCACACACACAAAATGAGGCCCTTATATACACACCTGGTCCAGCTAACCTCAACACCCAAAATTCTACTTCCCCTTGAATGCTTCTTTTTGCATCATTTCAGGCTAAATTAGTAATTTAACATTGTGTAAAAATACTGAGCTTTGACAGGTTTACCCTCCACCCTCCAGTTTTTCTACTCTATTTATACATTGTATACAACTTAAGAGTGATCTTGTATGCAGCGTGTGTGTGTGTGTGTGTGTGTGTGTGTGTGTGTGTGTGTGTGTGTGTGTGTGTGTGCGTGCGTGCTTGAGGACTGCCCCTGACAGGGGCGGGTCACCATGAAGCCTGGAATTCATGAGCAGTGATCTCTGGGAGACAGTATGGAGATGAGTAATTAGAGCCTGTCCTGGTGCTTGATTACAGACTTGTTTCTACATAAACCACGTCTACCCAGGGAGGCCGCATTACCATTCCCCCAGTGCCGCCTGGTTATGGTAGCGAAGCGCTCCGAGCACCTGGTTTTTTTTTTTCTCCTCACTTTTGACAGCTTTAAAACTTTAATATATAATAAGATATTACATGTGTGCACCTATTTCCTCCTACTCATCATCTACTTATAGACACCGTTACTATCTGATAACAGTAGAAGCTGATCACAGCACTTAAAGCGATACATGCACTGAAATCGTATTTTAGAGTTGTGGGGAGACAGCTGAAGCCTACTTCTCTCTTTGAAGAGCGTTGCAAATTTCCATGAGGGCTCCATTTGCTACGAGGCAAAACGGCTCCTGTTTGAATTCATTCAAATGAAAAGCATGAACTGCTTGTTAGTTCAAAGGACGCAGGTGTATTTAAAGGTGGCTGTTGCTTGGTGGGAGTGTCTGGCAGAACAGTGAATAAACTAACGCATGCTCCGATGGACCCGAAAGCCATTATAATATCCGAAATGCCAAAAAAAGAGTCAATATGCGCGATTAAAAATGGCCCGGCAGACCAAAAGAGACATCCAGTAATTGTGAGTAGTAGAGAAGTATCGCTGTGATCACACCGAATCAATCTAAGTTGAACACCATCACACACACACACACACACGTTTGTTAAATACCTCCCAAAAGACCTTTAACAAATACATTTTGACATTAAGATAATGTCCCGGTCGATCAATATGCATTTCACAGATTGCGAAGCAGCTTGATTCAGTGAGAAAACAAACCACTTGCTGCCTGCTGGGTGGCAAAGTTTAAAAGTGATGAGTGGAAACTATTATTATTCATTATTATCAATCAAATATGTTCGTCTATTCTAGCATTGCTCCAACTGTTTCCCAGTCGTAGAAAAATGAGTCTTTGCCAATCCTGCAAAGTCAATCTGATGTCACACACTTGAAAACAAGATTGAGAAAAAAAAAAAAGAAAAATCAATATTTGATTATAAAATGTATATTTCTTATCTATGTTGTTACAATCACAACTGAATCTTGTTATCTTCAAAAGCTCGACCTTGACGAGGTTATATGGGATTTACTGATGCTTGCTGGGAGCTGTGCTGTCTGACAGACACCAGTTTGAGGCCTCAGATATGCTGGGAAAACACACCTTAACAAAAAGAGACCTGTGGAAAGGCATTGCACCTGCTAGTGTTACAGCACAGGAAGTAACAACAAAGTCTTCACAATGTCTGGATGTATTTTTAACCACTCTAGCCCCGTGGGTGTGGGGATGGCAATATTTGTCCGTCAGTCACTCTATCACTTTGGTGCAGACTGAAATATCTTTACTGGTTTATGGCCGGATACCTTCACTTTGATACATTGTCGTTTGCCTAACTGAGCTGTTAGCGTGGCTGACTCAGAGTCTTGGTTTCTGGCTTCCTTTCATGGCTGTTGCTTTAACGGAGTCTCCAGAGGACATCCAAAAAAGGAAAGTTGTTACTGACATAGAAAGCTGAAAAGACAGGAATGTTCCTGTTCGGGGTAAATCATACTGACATACGTAGCTACTCGGGCAAATTGAACGTGTCAGTCCTAAGAGTCACTACGTTTGCAGGGAAATTTGCAGATTTTCAGCTTCAATCAATGTGGTTTCTCCAAAGATTCATTTTTCCACGGTAAACCTTTGCCTCCTTGTGCCAAATTGTTTAAGTTATATGTGCCAAGTTATTGCCGTTTAAGGTGGACCGTCGATACCAGGCCGCATCTCTGCCACTGTTTCTCAGCAGAGCCCCTCCCACCTCAACAATGTAACTCCTGTGATATCAGGCCCGAGCTGCCGTATCAGTAATCCTCGCCTCCCAAAATTAAGAATGCAATTACAGCGGCACAAAAGAGGAGGCGGCGGCTCGTTTCTCCTCTGCGCCGCTTTATGATAATTAAGCGACAGGAGGTCAAAGGCAGTGTGTGTTAAAGTAATCATCGAGTCACACTATATGAATTTTAAGTGACCAGATAAAAGGTGACGTTTTTGGGAGAGTTAACACTGAGGGGAGAAGAAGAAAGAAAAAAAAATAAGAAATCATCTCTTCTCATATGGCACGGAGGAAATCTGGCGGATGGATTTCAAACATGTTGCCATTTTCAGGCAGACGTCTGTTTGCAGAAGATACCGGGAAGGTCACGACCGGGTCGGAGTGCCGGTATGAGGCTGCTATTCATGTTGAAAGAGCCTTGCGTTGCCATTTCCAGCCATGACGAGTATTATGGAGGGGGGGGGGGGGTTGCAATGAGCTGCCCGCTTTCCTGATTTGCAACACAGGCCGGCTCAGTCTGCGCCGATGTCTTTGTTCCTGAACTATGTCTCTGACTGGTAGCCGAGAAAATAATAACGGCAATTGCTGTTGGTGTAGTGTGTCCGGACTGAGAAAGTCGACTTCAACCCAAAATGGTGAAAGGATGAGTGAATATTTGTGGCAGAAATAATGTGGTTTATTCATAATTGACTTAATTTCACAGAATTACAGCGTGTTCCACTCTCCTGGGAGGAATCCAACGACAGTATCCCGAACCAAACTGTCGCAGTTTTAAAGCGATTCAAACACGTGATTAACAGTCAAAACAAAAACGCTACAGAACTACATTGTTAGGTTTGGTATTAAACATCATGGTTTGGCCTAAAATGACTACGACATTGAAACAAAACAAAAACGCAACAAAAGTACGGAGTAAAAAGTTAGGTTTAGGCAACAAGATAACCGTTTGGTTACGTCGAGGCAAAAGAAAAGTACTTTGTGCACAAAGGACCCAAAATCAGCAGGCTCCTGTGTGAAAGCCCTGTGTTAATACCCATCCACCACCCAGACCTCCTCCACATGCCGACTTCCACGGACTCATTTGAAACTTATTTGTCATACATCAAAAACATAATTCACAATGCTGTTTCGTTGAACGGGAACGTAACTTTCAGGAGACAGGGCTAAAATATGGACATGTCTATTTATAAAAACAGAGCAGAAGGTTTGTTTCAGTCCAGTATCCCTCGGAAGTACGTTCAAATTGAGAACACAACTAATTAACTAACGGGTATTGCCATCATTGAATGTGATCCCTGGGTTTGGTTGAATTATCCAATATCCACGGTATACTCACTGCAAGTGGAGAGTTCAGTCTCATCTGGTTATTGGCGTCGGATGCTGTTGGCAGGTGTGAATGGAATCCAAACACGACCACAACATCTGAATACACACAGCCCGGCTGGAACCGGGTCACAGTGTGTGGGTGCATTTTAATCCAGAGGATCAATATGGATCTGCTTGTTCTTCCTTGTTCTCAAAACAAATGATAATGTGTCGGGAAATGGCGGGTTTTTCTACGCTATGCAAGGCAAAAATAATGTTTGTTGGAGTTATTGAGCACAAATGAGCTTTGTCATAATTAGATGACAACAAAATAAAATAATAAACTGGAGCTAAAACTGGAGGAAAACAATTACTGTAGAGCACAATTTTTTTAAACAGCACATAACACATCGATGGCAACGACTTCTGGCCGTCTGCCAACAAATACAAATTTCTCTTAGAACCACTGCAAGTTTAATGTCTACCTTTGGTTGCTTTGCATTGCCACCAGCACATTTTAGTATGCGAACAAGAAAAATAAAAAGAGAGCAAAGTCTGCCTAATTTGTTACTCTGCTTAGATTTACATTCCCTGGCCCTGGGAACAGCCGCTCGCCTGCTCCGGCCCATTTGTTCAGCACTTAATAAATGGCGGAGCGGGTTCAGAGAGGTGACGTGATTGATCACTAGATACGGAGCTCCCGAGCAGCAATATTTGTCTCAGGACGCTGGGAGAATTAGCAATAACTATGTATTTGGGAATTTGACTTTCACAGATGGCATAACTAGGGCGATGAAAGTGCTTATATTAAATGCAATGAGGCTGCGCTGTGTTTTGGTAAAATAGTTTTTCGGAGAGCGAGGAAGAAGCAGAGCGCAAGGAGGGGGAAGCAACGCTCGGTCATCAAATACGGTGAAATGAACGAGTTTTATTGCCAATAACATTGACTTTAGCGTCTACGATCACACTCGTACGGTCCTGTGTTTCTTAGATTACATTCAGGCCTTGTTCGCTGCCTGCTTAATGAACATCTCTGACTCAGTTTGGTGGTAACACTGGGGATAAATGAATTTCACCTTAGTCATTCAAATGAAGGGCTCAGTAATCAGGGTAATTGCAGATAATAACCCCGGCTCACACTGTAGGGTCTGGGGTTTTTCAGCCTGCCCCTCCCCCTCACATCCCCTTGTTCTCACTGATGTCGCCATTAACGGAGAGAGGGGCTCCGAGGCATTCCCCACTGTTCGGCATGATTAAGACAGCCTCCGACTCTCAACACGCCACCCAGGGAGGGCGTGTTGAGAGTCAGGGGCAGCATGTGCAATGAATTTTAAACAGCATCCACTTGCAACTTATTGAGTTAATTTTTTTCTTCAAAAAAAAAAAAAAAAAGGAATAAAAGACATTTGACAATATTCCAGCATGGCGTTTAGTAAAAGGCTACTGACCTTTTATTTTATGTGCCACCATCAACCCTAAAGCACTCCTTCATCTTTACCACTCGTCATGTTGCAAATGTGTTCTTCCAAACTGATTGATAACTGAATGGTTATCAAAGTAATACCAACTCATTATAGAAAAGTGGACATTATTACAAGTGTTCATTTCATACAATGTCAATATTTGTATCGACGTTTGCAGACACACTACTACCGCTCGGAGTGGAAGGAGGCGAATATCTGCCATGTATTTGTAAATCTAAATATTTTCACCATATATCCATCAATTATATCCAGAATTCTCTGCTCACCAACTAGTGTTCATGCACTGTCAATCCCAGCATGCAGTGTTTTTTGAGCTACTTTCATTCTTTTCAAATAATCCGGCAACTACAGAAGCACCCGCTGTTACCTTGGTTAGTGACTAGTTTGATATTTTGGGAAATATTCCCTGTGTGTCATGTGTGTCTGTAGCCTTATATTTCACAGACATACAGTAGACTATCTCCTCGCCTCTGCGATCGCACAACCAGCTCTCCGTCCACGCCATTTAGGACATCAAACGCAGCGGATGATATTTGTCCTGTGTCTCAATGATCAGACCCCCGTCTCTTAATTGATGTTATTCTGCAGACGGGAATATTGATGGCGCGGCTCAGCCGGATTGGCAGCTGCATGAATCGTTATTAGCCAGGTGGTTGGACACCCCCGGTGGGCTTGGGAGGAAGTTCAATAGGCTGCCTCTGATGGGGCGTTGTGCTGCTGGGGGCCCCTGGGGAGACGATCGCCGGCTCAGACAAGAGATAATTAACCATCTGAGGCTGGCAGCCCACAGGCCAGCAGCCAGGTGAGGAGGTCAGAGGGATACAAAAAAAGAAAAAGAAAGAAAGAGAGAAAGCAACCCCCCCCGGTGTACTAACGTGATGCGAGGCTGGAAATAGAGGCCGACTGTATATCGGACGGGATAATGTGGGATGAAACCGTAATGAGGCCTGTGGGAAAACTGAGCTGTTGCGGCGGCAAATAAAGCGCGCGCACTAAATATAGACAGTAGCAACAAGGAGTAACAGGATACAGCAAAGGAAGATGGGATTTATCAAAGTGAACACGAGGTGTCATTACCGGAGCACAAAGAGCTAAAGTATGGATGAAACCATGAGGATTACTTTTGTCGCAGCATGAAATTATTTGGGAAAACGTCTATATAAGAGATATGGAGCTACAAGAGGGGGCGCTAAAATAATTTGGCAAATAATCAATGGAAACTCAACCAATCAATGACAATTGTAATGGAGTACTTTCACAGTGTGGTATGGGTACTTTTACCCGAGTAAAGGATCTGAATGCTTCCTCCACCACTTCAAATAATAGAGACAGAACATTTTTATTTGTATATCAATTTAAGAAAATAGAACTCCTCCTGTATTAGATTGAGGTAAAGTGTCTCCTCAGCTAATGCTAACCGTCAGCACACTAACCTCCTGTAAGTATGTTTTTTTCCAGAAACAAACCTTAGCATACGTGCTGGTGAAAGAATTCCTTACCCCTGATTGGCCTGCCACAAACGGACTACATATGAAATTCATGTCTACAACATAACTTATTACACAACAGCGATGTTTCAGCTGGATGTTGCTGTTAATATTCCATCTACTACCACAAAGTATACAAGCCAACGACTTCTCAGAATCCAGGTGACAGGTAATTATAAACCTGCAGCGCTCCACGCTGATGAACCATGCACTGAACCTGCATGGCATTACTGGAGGAATGGAAAGAAAAAAAAAAATCTTCTCATCTGTACTTTGAACGCTGACTGCAGCATCCAGGAAAAAGATGAAAGACCTTAAAGCACCCTGCTTAGCTCAGGTCCCACACTGTACCACCGCCAATTAACAAGCACTCAGCAGGGAGCTCTATAGGACTCAGTTTGTCCCGTTTTATTATTTTTTTTACCAGAGATTGGCCAAACCTCGCTAATCCCTACTTTAAATCGCATTTGTCAGGGAAGTGAGACGACGATCATCGCACCGACTCATCATGGGAGCCTTCATGTTTTCCACTACTTCTGCCAATTTGAGCCCTTTCAAAACAAGTCTGGGAACGGCTTTTTGCAGAGCGTAATCCCTACAGCTCCTGATCACACTCTCACACACACACACACACACACACCCCGAGTCTAATAAACCCCACACACTTTCTGCTTGTGCCCCCTAAGGCTAGCAGTGGAAAGGTAAGCTGAGCGGCGGCTCGGGTGAAGCAATGTGATGGAGCAGACTGTTGTTGTGGACACAGGATTAAACAGCGTGTTCATTTTGTGCTCAACAAGGATATTGACTTTCTGTTGTCCTACAGTCAGTTCATCCGCTCTCCACACTGCTGAAATGGAGACTCGGGTCTTTAAGCATCACAGCTAATGCAGCGGTGGCCACCGCGGGACCTCTGCCACCTCTCACAGTGTGCGTCCAGTGGAATTACTTAATCCTCCCGTCGCTCCCATTCATATTCATTAGCCACGTTATTGTGGTTATAATGCGCCTTGATGACAACAAGAACGCCGTCATCAATCACTCTGTGTCTGGTGTCGTTGAATTGGCAGCATTTAATCAATACATGGAAATGTCTATTATTCTGAAACCCATCCATCTTGGGTGACAAAACACAGGCTTGGAAAGGTATTTGTGTATTGGAGAGGTCCGAGAGAGCAATATATATATATATATATATATATATATATATATATATATATATACTGTATATTGATCATTTAGATCCATTTGAGAAGTAATTCTCTACTTCATGACTCTATTCTGGCGGTAGGTTCAGAAAGATGGCCCTCAGAACAGCCGTCATATCTGACGTGTTTTCAGTCCATTTCTCCCCACAACACTCTTGAATATATAACAACGCTGCCGGCTCAGGTATCGGACCATCAATCGGATATCAACTTTTTCCTGCTCTAAACTATCATTGTCATATCGGCCTACCTCTCTGCAAAGAAGTTAAAAAACAGGCATATAACAATCCCGAACATTAATTAGTATTTTTTTTAAACAGTAAATACAATGTGAGTCCGTTTCTCACAGATATTATGTATCCTACCTTCCAGTACTGTGGGGGTGGAAAGCAGGCTTGTACACGAAGGCACTGGTTGGTCATTAATTGTGATTCATATTGAAAAAAAACAACAACAACAATGCTTCCACAATAGGGCTGCAACCGAAGATAATGTTCATCATCAATTAATTTGCCGACTATTTTCTCAATTATTCTTTTGTCCCACCAAATGTCCGAGAATGGATGAATCGACTAATTGTTTCAGTCCGACTACACGCTGCTTAATAAATGCCTGTGCACAAAGTTTAGGCTGACAATCCAAACAGAGTCTTCTGGATCCCACTGACCCCGGCTGCGGCATCTTTTGAGGCTTTTCCTTTTCCACAAACCTGCAGGAAGCCGAGCGCCATGTTTGCGGCGGCGTTTCAGGCCGGAGTGAGCGAACACACACCTGCTACTTGGCCCTCTCCAGCCCCGGCCAGTGGGACTTGATTAATC
This sequence comes from Anarhichas minor, assembly GCF_050575085.1. Lineage (NCBI taxonomy): Eukaryota > Metazoa > Chordata > Actinopteri > Perciformes > Anarhichadidae > Anarhichas > Anarhichas minor. The sequence continues at coordinate 1,888,422 of NW_027466496.1, read as the reverse complement.
ATACCCTGACAGCCCCTCTCCACCAAGATACCAAATTTAATTATGAAAGCAATAAATAACCTTTTTTTCTAGGACTGTATAGATCATCGGCTGCTCAGGATCCACAACCGGTGAATTATCTTCCTGCAGGGAGCGTCCCATCTTCGGGGGGGGGGGGGTGATAGATCACCTACACGGAGCTTCTGAGGCTGAAATATTTATTTACATCCGGAGTAAAATGTTGTCATTATTAATGCTCTGCATCTTCATGTGGAATTATGATCATTCAGACTCTAACCCCCCCCCCTCTTTCTTTTTTTTAAATGAGTAAACAAGAACTGGGTGCTTGATGGTGTTTTGCAAAAGTTTTGAAAAGCAGTAAACATATTTGTTTGTATGTAATAAGATGATGTCACTCTGAGGAGATGCATTTACTGGCTGTTGTAGCTGGAGACAAATTGCCATCTGATTTATATTAACAATTTTCCAGTTTCCAGTTTCCCATCTGTGGCTTTGGAAATGATGATGCAGTGCATGGACTGGATTTCATCACCAGCACACACACACACTTCTACTCCATTACTATTAAGTCAATTCAGATTATTTATAGGACCTCACTTAACTTTTCTCAACATACTGTGTGTGTGTGTGTGTGTGTGTGTGTGTGTTTCTCCATTGTTTTATCACCCTTCAAGCCCTTTTACCCCTTTTCCTGCCTCTTTTCTGTGTTCCCAAGGATGACACCGGCTGTTTGTGGCGCGCATACACAGATCGTTCGTGGCAGTCTGAAGGTTACAAACAGCAGCGGAAGCAGAGTGAATTTACTCTGGATACTTCAGAGCGTCAAGATATATCAGTGAGCATCACAAGTGAAGGGAGGACAAGGAGGAAGGGATAAAAAAAATTAAATAAAAAAAAGAATCAAATAAATTCAGAGGCAGGCTGGCAGACATTATGTCCATTTGTCACCTGGCAGAATAAAAGGCCCTGTATGAATGGAGTCTATTATGGGAAGAGAGAGCCGCTAAGCTGCTTGCCACTGTTGATTTCTTGCAGCAGTCGATAAATTGAGCAAAAAGGGGCCTAAGCAGGCCGTGTATGTTCCCGTTAAACAGCGAGTGCCGCTTGGCGTGCCGCACTTTTCGCCAAACGCTCCAGCGGTTTTCTCATGATTGCTATTCTCCGTATTGATTCGCTGTATTCATGCGCTCGCCATGCAGAAAATGCAGAGGAGACGGATGCCGTCCTTTTTGGGAGACATAATGGTCCCTAAGAGTTACCTCCGGTGATACAGTCCCGCACATTAAAACCAACATTAGCACCGAGGGCTGCAGCGGACATCGACATTTATGGATGTATGCCGAGCTCCGACGGTCTGATACTGACACAGCTACCACCCCCCACCCCCCCCCCCCTTTCTATCTGCTTCATTTAAATGCCTTGACTTTAGACTAACAAATCATTTCGCATTATGTAAATGCCGCTTCATTACACAATCGTTACACTCGGGTAAGAGCTAAACAGCAGTCTGCAAGTATAATGAGAAACTTGTGTCGTGTGTCAAAAGCTTTCATGTTCCTCTTTTCTTCGTGTTTTTTTAATCAAACGCCCGTGATGGGATTTCTGAGCGACCCATTGTGATGAGACATGTAACATGCAGCAGAGTCAACATAGGACGGACATATGGGCGAGGACGCATTCAAAGTGTCCCTCATGCTCCATGTGCACACTGATCTTCTATTTTCAGATTGGTATGGTTTTATTTATTCATCTTGAAGTTGATTGAGAAGGATCACTCTTTTGTTTTTACATGATTTTGAATAAGTCAATGCATCCTCTGTTAGCTGTTAGCAAAGATATTATTATCATTATTCAAACAGAAAGAAGACCACTCTCTTATTCAATTTTTTTTTTAAATATACTTTGAGAACTAGTTTCTCTATAACCGCAAAAACTTGAAGTAAACACAGCACCACTAACGTGTGGCTCGTTTAGCGTCCGACCTATTTCTGTGCATTGAATCACTCTCCTCTGGCCTGGTTTGGTCACACGGAGGTAGTTTGTTAGGAGCGGGGCGTGGAAACAGAATTAGCCTGCAGAGAGGCCGTCCTCTCACTGCAGCGGCGCTCCTACATCACGGCGATAGAACTGTGCCACGAGCGGCACGGCAACATTTCTCCTCCGGGCTCCATCGAGTGTCCCGTCCGCTAATTACCAACCTGTGATCTTTCCCTCCGTCTTCCTCCCTCCCTCCCTCCCCGCCTCATCCTCCTCATTACTCACCCCTCAATTATGCGAGGAGTCTGTCCTGCGCCGCTTAATCACTCCATCCAGGAAGATGATAAGTTAATTTTGCGATTAACCCTCCGACACCTGTGCAGACAAGAATATCATGAGATGATTATCATTTTAGTTTGTCTGACATTGGAACACTTATTTGCAAAAAGGTGAGCGGGTGTCAAAGATTCCACGCTGCTGAAATAAAAAAATTAAAAAAAGCAGAACCATGCTGTGGCCTCATGTTTATTCATTAGTCATTTAACGTCACATAAGTAGATGAACTCAACAGCAAATAGGAATCCATTGAATCAGAACCAGAAATGAATTCTCCGCAGGGCCTTGTCATGTTAAGAGGATGACAGGAAACAAGTTGCAGGTATACCGTTTAATTAGTGCTCAGGCTCTCTCTCTCTCTCTCTCCACTGTACCATCGCCTCTGATTACTGGCATTACAGCAAATTTGCAGTTGATAATCAGCCTCAGATTCCTACTAAATTTCTCATTACGCTGCTGGAGATGTCACTTGGGCTTTGAGTTTGCATTAATAGGGTTTAATCCGCCAAGTGTTTGCGAGCGAGGGCGTCTGGGCGCGCCGACGCGACGCCTCGTACACATCGCACATGTCAGGTACAATCTTGTAAGAACTCCCAGGAGGCCACTTGTTTAACAATTACCCTTCATACTTCATTATTTCATATCGGTTGGAGAATGATTACATTCAGCCCTTAGAGCACGGGGGCTCGGCAGCCTTAGCAACGGGGGAAAGTAATGTGTAATGTCTAATAATCTGAACCCGTTAACATAATGCCACAATGCATGGCGTGAATTAGGACACTAAACTATGGAAGACAGCTGAATATCCGATTGGGAAACTAAAGCATCGCTGAATGTACAGCAGTAAAACGTTCTCATTGGAAGACCGAGTTTTAGTGGCCAGTATTTAAAAAAGCAAATTATTCAAATTGAGACTTTAAATAAATCACACCTATGGCCTTTTTTAAAAGAAAAATGAAAATTGTTAACTCTATTTCAATCTAGCATAACGCCTGATTGGGTATTATAGACAAATTGCATCCTGATGTTTGAATAACTGAGCAGGGAGGGGCTGCTTAACACGCGGCAATCTGGCTCTTCTTGGTTTGCTGCCGTCCCGCCTATCGCTTCCTCGGGACGTTCCACTGATTATTATTATTAAATGATGCATTTCTTCTAAATACGATGCAAGGAATCGTGGAGTTTGATGACTCAAATCATGAGCTAGCAGGTCGTTCCTGCTGGGTTTAAGGAGGTACTCCACACCGACCTTTTACATCTAGACAGTCGAGGTTGAACAGCAGCGATATGTGAATGGTACTTTTTGTTTTTCTCCCAATTTCCCAATTCAGTCAGAGTCAAATCTTTATGGCCATTATTTGCTTAGGTACCAACCTGGAATGAAGAGATGAGCCGCGGTGTCGATATTTCTCCAAACGGGCTTAAAACAAACAATAACCCAGATATTAATGCCTAAACAAATGTGAAGCTGCACCCATTAACTTTTTGTTCTTGATTGAACTGTGAAGCGTCCCGCCGCGCTCCGCAGAAATGACTTGTAATCAACTTCCAATCATTAATGGCCTCTGTTATCTGCACCTGGCTCCTGATTAAACAAAAATCTCATTGCGCCCCTCAATCACTTGAAAGTTATCCCACTGAGTGGCACTTCTAGCATCATCAGCGATACAACTGGCTGATTCTGGGACCCGAGAGGCAAAAAAATAAAAAACTCCCCGAAGAAAGCCTGATCAGTTCTCCGGGGCTCAACGTTGCTGTTCACTGAATCATAATCACAGCTCAGCTCAATTGGACTTATTGTTGGCGAGCCAGTTTTTTTTTGTCCGCTGATTGATTCATGTCACGCGAGAGCGCCGCACTCAAAAAGACCTATCATCATTCATTTGTGTTAGTCCCTGTTTACAGGCCCACACTCCATCGATGATTGCTGTATCCAAAGATCTTTAATTAGCGGCTTTTGTGTGGAAGACAAATGGAAAACAAAAATGCGAGCGCGGTGCGGCGAGATCAAAATGAGAAAATGCTCGATGAGAAAACATTTTAATTACACCGTTAAATAGAAAATGAAAGGTAACATTTCCAAAAAAAAAAAATCAGTCACTTTTGTTGTGTTCAGGTAGTGATTCCCCCCCAATGTCCGGTCTGTTACAGCACATTGTGTGCAATCTCAGCTGTAAATGGTAAACATACTATATGCATTTAGTCAATTCTCATTTCCTTTAAACATAACTGTGATTGATTGTGATCGTGCAACACACGTTAAATATTTTGTAGCAATGGCATTTCAAAAGTCAAGGCGGTGTAGAGGATAAACTGTTCATTGAGAGCATGTGTGACACATCTGTAGACTCTTTTAGTATGATTGTATGGTATTTTGTGTGATGGTGAACAGAATATCTTTGGATTTTGTTCCGCTGCTCAGATGAAACAACACTAATGACATCACGAGGCTTTAGGAAACCGTGATCTAAAGTTTTACTGACCAAATGATTCATTGAGAAAATATTGGGCAGATTAATCATCAATAACAATTTGAGAAGTTTACATAAACTTAGTTAGCAACTATGACATTAATCGCCAACTATTTTGATAATCAGTCAATCAGTTTGAGTACATTTTACAAAAAAAAACATCACAATTCTCTAAATAAAGCTTCTTCAATGTGAATATTTTCTAGTTCCTTCACTCCTTTATGACAATCAACTGAATCCCTTATAGACCGAACAATGAATGGAGAAAATACATATCTTAGACACTTCTGTACTGATATTTCTCATTATTTACCACCCAACATACACATCAATACCAATATACCTGCAATAGCCAATATATTCCTTTATTAGTCTAGCTCTAATGCAAACATGGGAGTTGATATTGCGATATGGCATCTAGGCTCCGATCGCTCCACTCCCTGCAAAGACACACCAACCTAGAATCTATAGAGGTTGAGAAGAATCACTTCCCAGTCAGAGAAGTCTGTTTATGAAATACTATATAAAAAGTAGCTGAAGCAGCAGCTGTACGTGATTGCTCCAGCGACCATGGAGGAGCCCAACTTTAAATGTTGTGTTTGCAAACCGCAACTGCCAGAAATCCTTTAGATACTGACCCATTACAACCAGTGTGTTGGATATATGTTGCAGAGTATAGTCATGTGTGTGTGTGAAATAAGAAGGGGCAATCTAAACCCACCAATCCACCTGATGCACCTGTAGCAGCGCATGTTAGCTTGGACTTTTTTCTGACTGCATATCATGTGCTTGATAAAAGCTATAGGACTTCACAGTGAGGCCAATATTACAGTCCTGTTTACATCCCTAAAGCAATATACTCACGTGTCAAAGGTAAGTGTTGCCCTGTAGGAAAGACCCCAATGCAACAACTCGGAGGAAAACGTCACTAAACCAGTCATAACACCTACCCTCAATGCTCAAACATAACAAGAAACACCATATTCCACCACTACCGTGTGCACATGCCTAGTGACAACCATATAAATATGAGCCAATAATACATTGCAATAACTTGAGTAACAATTCATAGCCTAGAAATGCAAATTAACTACCTAGTGCAAAAAAGCAGCCGTGTGTCAGGTAAGCGCCATGGCATCACCTACAAGTAGTCCCGCAGGACAGAAACGTAACATACTAGTAGTAGCTACTGACGTATATACACAAGACGTGAACCATCACAAACATGCACTTATTAAGCGTGAGTAGCAAAAAAAGTTATACCTGGTGAAGGGGGACAGCGTTTCCCTCAGCGGTGAAAGAGGAACGTTGTCGCACGTGAGGAACGGGGGGGGGGGGGGCGCAGGTGTTGCGCCATATTCAGTAACCCAATAGATATATCAAACACTTGCTTAATTTACACTAACGAATGCGGAGCAACCTTCATTTTGGAGCGTGTTTGTGAGTTTAGGCGCAGTCTTCTTTCAGCTGTGTCTCCGCCGCCGACTCCTGAGTCGAATAGCTGGCCTTCGAGCGGCTAAATGCTCAATTATGTTCAGCAGCGACGATTTTTCTGTTTTCTCACTCGCAGGTGAGGCAGAACCCAGCGCCCCCCTGCTTGGGTGGAGTTAGTGCCCTAGTAGGTACTGACATTGCCTGTGTCAAAACATCCCCCCAAGCAATGCTGTTTGAGCATCGTAAAATTGTTAACTTGACTTACGGAAATGTAAAACAATAAGAGGAAGACATGTTAAGTTATTCATGTATAGCACCTTCAGTTCTTTGCATGTTTCCCTGTATTTGTGTCCCTATTTTTTGTGAAGCACATTCTAGGATGTTCTTATTATCTAATCTAGAACATAGATTGACATAAATCTGGTACAAAGACCATGCCTCACTCTAACCCAATTTCCTGTGCCTACCATACCTTTTCTCACGAGGGGGGGGGGGGGGGCATAAAGCTTCATCGAGACATGACCCCTCCGTGAGTCTCACTCCCTAGGTTCCTACCTCACCTCCAGGCCTCATCGATCCCTATTTGACCCTCTGTTCATCCCTTCCCATTCAATCTCATTTCATTACACCCTCCGCCCTAAGGGGCAGAATTAAACCTCCCTTCCCTTTGAACTCCAACATTTTGACAAAATGTGTACAATTATACTGTCTGCAACAGTATTAATCACATATATGTAGCATGTTTTAAATCTCTCCAAGTCGATTTTTCATTGCATACTCCAACGGCTTCATCACTGGTGAAAGCATCAGGCATGCACGGCCCCCATTGTGTCCAAGTGTACAGACTGCATCTGACTGTTTTTTATCCTGTCTATTATATAAACTGATTTGTCCGGAGACCTTCTCCTCGCTGGGAGCCAAACGTGATGTGATGCTGGCTGACACATCGTGACGTCCCTCCCTCTTGCTGACTCCAGGCGCTCTGGAGGAGTCTGGTGCTCCACCTCGCAGCCTGCAGTTACCCAAATATCACCTCACTGTTTTGGGTTTTTTTTGACAGCGGGAATAACAGCATGAGATGTGAAACACAGAAAACACAGCCGTCTACAGGAGTCATATAGAAAGCGCTCCACCTCTGCATGTCAGGGGAAGATAAAGCTGTGTTCGAGGTGCGAAGATAAGGGAAAGTATTACACGCTCTCATACGTGTGCGCAAAGAAAAAGTGTGTTAGCTCTCGCAGGAACCATTGGATTCCTCTGTCAAGCTGCATAAATATTTTGCTCATCCAAAATATCGAACAGCATGAACAATGCGAGCGAAGCCTCATTCCACTTCGAGGTGGAGATTTGTTTTTGTCTGAGAAAAAGTGGGACATCACAAAAAAATGGGACTAGTACGAAGCTGTGTGAGATTCAAGAGCGTCAGAAGTCAGACAGCATGATATGTGTTGAAAGCATTGAACCGTAGAATTTGAATTTCAAATTATTGTCTTTGCTTTTGGATAATTTATGTATTGTAATCAAAAAGATTTATCCCCATCCTTTACGATTAGAATATAGTTAAAAATACTCTTTAACCCTGTACAGATACAGTAAAGTCCTCAGTGGTTACATCTCGACGAATCAAAATGTCCTTCAAACAGGGTGCTTGACAGATAAGGTACACCACAGACACTGAAGCAGTGCGAAGTAACCCAAGATTTCTGCTTCCGCGTCTCACACCGCGCTGCACCCTGGAAGTATGGCGGCCTTAACCAAAGGCAGACGCGTATATAAATAAATAAGCCGGCGGGAGATGTGCTCTTGAAGCTGTATTACTGGGCTGACGGCTTAAGCTTAGGGAGAGGGAATGAGGGACAAATTTAGCAGCAGATCTTAGAATAACTAGGTGGGGATAAAGCTTATAAAAAGTGCAAATGGCTGCACTTCTGGACGGTGTCCTTAAGGCCCCGAGATGAAGTGCTGACTGTAATGTTTGCAGTTTTTGGGGGGGGGGGGGGGGGGGTTAGGGGTGAACTAATTTATGCTTTTCAAACCTCTAAAAAACTTGAAGAGGGATTACTGGAGTCTTCAAACCTTTGAGCACCCAACGCTAAAGCGATCCACTTTGCAGACAAGAGAGAGGAAATGAGCTTTTGTTCAATGCAGCGTACAACTGGATTGGATGGAATACCCAACTTTGTTAGTTGTTAATATTGACTTAGTTCTGCTCTGCCTTTAGAGAACATACAAAAGTTGAAAAGGGTTTCCCTGAGCCGAGTGTTAAATATGAAGCTACAGCCAGAAGACGGCTAGTTTAGCTTAGCATAAAACCCGAAAAACAGGGAAATAAGCTTTGTCCGCGCTGACCCTATCTACTCTGACTGATCTCAAAAACTGATTGAAATAAAAGACACAAGAAACAGTTGGTACAATGTCCCAGGGCTCTGTAAACACAGTTTGCAGTGAGATGATCTTGCCACACAAGAGGGAAGAAAAACAAAACTACTTAAACAGCGACATAAAAGACCTGTTGGTTCATAGATGCAGAGAGATGGCAAAGCTAAAGAGCTGCACTGAAGGAACCAAAACCCAACCGGCATGGCAAACGTATGGACACAGACTAAAGGCAGCAACCACACTAAAGCAAAGCACTGGAAGACATTAACAGCATGAGATGTTCCAGATCATATTCATGCATTATTATGGTTTCTCGCCAACAAGGCACAACAACTCACAAACTGGATTGTGTCCAGGAACTTACTTACCTCCTTGTTCATGAGGCTGCAAGTCAACTTCCTAAAATATAACATCAATGTCCTCAGGTGATGACACTTAAGTCGGTTTGGGGCTGAAGACTCGGTTTGTGTGGACTTGGGAGGACCACTGTTGCCCCCCCCCCCCCCCTCTCTGGCTGTGGCTATAGCCACCTCGAGGCTACATTAGCTGCTACGAGCACAGCACACCCGAATCTGAAGGGTCAGTGCTCAGGTTGCATTGTGGGTTATGTAGGCGGAACATTATGACAAAGATCAAGCACTGTGTGATATATAATAAAGGCAACATCTGTGGTTCTGCTGCAGTTTTTATACTTAAAATAAAGGAGTCTAATAAACCATCTATTTTAAAACATTCTGACACATCCTGCAGCTGCCGCTCAGTGTGAAATCTGTGCAATGCTGTTGTTTTAACCTGTAAACTTGAATAAACCTACGAATGCAGCGGAGTATTATATTACTCCACCTATACCCAACATCCTCCACCTGCCCCCCCTGGAAGAAAAAGAGAGAAAAATCGGAGGTGTGATTGCACCCTCAGCCTCTGTGACTGGGACATCTGTTCCATGGCAGATACTCCTCCCTGTAGACCTGCACTCTTCCAGAGATGGGCATCACCCTCTTCAAACTGCAGACAAGAATGTTCCCTCTTTCCCTCCTCCATCTCCTTGACTGGAGTCAATACACTGCTGCTCCTGGAGCTATTACCGATATGCTCCGGCCAAGTGTAAAACCTCTATCTGCCACTTATCGGCACACCAAGTCTCCTCTATGAAAACTTCCCATTATGCCAAACCACCTCTCCTCCACTTCCAGCACACATGATATTTGAGTCGTATTGGTCCATTTGAGAACTTTTGAGAGGAAGTTTGATCAGTTAGCAAAGTATCACTTGTGGTAAGCCTCAGTGTAGCACCGCCATACTTCTTCTTTTTTTCCTTTTTTTTTTACACCTGTGAAAACACGAGAAACCACAACTCCAGCATTTCTTTCATTACCTTTATTATTAATTCTGCTGCTAAACAATACTGCATCTTTATAATGGGTATGTTGGAATACGGGGAAGAAAGATAAATCATATTTAGTTAATTAAACCGAATGAACATTTTCTTGTGAATAAAACATCCGACTCCATTGGAACAGGTTTTCTTTGAAATAGCAAAGTTATGGAGATTCATGAGCTTTCTAAGAAAGCAGAATTAGACTTCTTTACATCTCTATTAGGATCTTTATAAGCATACATAATAAAAATGCCTATTTGAGATTTAATAAATGAACTCCTGTGTGAAGTCAATTGGATTTGGCAAAGGCTGTGGAGTACTCTCTCTCTCTCTCTCTCTCTCTCTCTCTCTCTCTCTCTCTCTCTGGGGTCTTATTATGCTGGAAGAATAAGCAGAGCCGTCAGAAATGGATTAGCCTTGTAAAACAAATTTGGTTTGAGTTTTAAAGAATGGAGCCATGTTTTACTCGGGGTCTATTGGTAAAACAAAAGCACAAAGGGCTTCAGTGAAAACAACCTGTGTGATGTGATAAGTGAAGTCTGCTTGTGCAAAACATGTAAAAGCATGCGAGTGTGAGGAAAACATCAGAAAATACAACACAAGCATCAATAATGTCACACATTAAGAATACATAATAATACAGTTTTAAATCATAGGTTTTCAAAGGAAATGTAAAAGCATGGCTACCTCACCTGAGATCTTCCAACAAGCTTGAGGCCCTGGCAGCAAAGACGCACCCAAATGTGTCAAATGTTTCGATAAAGCTACCGCCAGCTAAGTTGTTACGGGGTTACAAACAGATACGAGAGTCAAAAAGCGCACCCAGATGGTGCCTGTGTCCATTTCTTCTATACAGTCTATGGGTCGGACATGGGTTGAAGTTGATGGGCAACTCCCTCCAGGATTGGAGGGAACATTGACAACACTGACAGTCTTAACCCAAGCTGTGGACACCTCATCCAGGGAGCAGGTGGAGGTCTACAGTGGTGGAAGAAGTATTAGCATCAAAATATACTTACAGTACCAAAAATATACTGAAACACTATTGAGTCGCAGGATAATTACAACACATAGATAAAGTTATGGGAAGAGTGTGATTAGAAAGAAGGTAGCCAGTATACCTGGAGAAAAAGTCGTGACCTGGAGCACATCATCTAGAGGGCAGCTTGTCAGCGTTGGTTTTCTCGGGGCCCTTCCGGCTTCGGTCCAAAGACGAGCAGGTTAGGTTAATTTGCAACTCTAACCTGCCCGTAGGAGAGAATGTGAGTGTGAATGGTTGTCTGTCTCTAAAAGCGTCTCTGATTTACTGATGCCTCTCGCCCAATGTCAGCTGGGATCGGCTCCGGGCGGAGAAAAGCAGAAACTGACACTTGATGGACACCATACTAAATGAGTAACAAGTATTTACAAGGTCAACAAGAAAGGTTTGATCATCAAGACTTAAACAGGTTAAGAGCTGTAAGAGACATATTGAATCCCTGGGTCATTGCAAAATGTTTGCTTTGGGCTGTATGATTTACCTTTGAAACAAATAACAGGCATATTCCAAACGTCTAAAAAAAGACAAATCTGCTCGCTCTCTGGTTATTCCAGAAACATGTGTTAGCCCCCGGGGTGGCTAATTTTAAATATAATAATCTATTTAATCACAACTTAACATTATTGATCCCCATGTTAAACGCTATTTATGTGAGGGCCTGTGGGCTGGCAGAGTGACGGGCCCACTCCCCTCTGTGTCATTTATTTCCCATTCCGCCATGCTAGCCAGAGGGCTGCAGCGTGCGGGGGAGATAACAAATTAAATATGTGTCTACAGAGAAGGATCATGTATGCCGGGGCTCAGGAGGACAAGCAAAGTCCTCACTCAGGCCCTTAGAAAAACATACACTCCAGTATTTACTGAAGACTGTCAACATCATAACATTCTGTGTGTGTGTGTTTGCACATGTGGTGGCCATTTGACACCATCACGATCTTGGGTTTGTTGGTTCGTTTCTGGTTGTTTATTTGGTTTCTGGTTGGTTGTTTTATGGTTGTTTGGTTTGGAATTTGGTCCTTGTTTGGATTGTAGGTTTTTGGTTGGTTGGTTAGCTTTTGGTTGGTTGACTGGTTGTTGTTTTTTTGATGGTTTTTGGTTGGTTTGGTTTTTAGTAGGTTTTTGCTTGATCTTTGCTTGTTTGGTTTGTGTTTTGGTTGATTTCTTTGGTTCTTGGTTGTTTTTTTGTGGTTGGTTGGTTGCAGGCCCGGGCTAGACTGCATTTATCTTCTTTATTGACATCATCCACGCCTCTCTATACTCTATGCTAGTCATATCACTGGTCTCATAGCTCTGTAACAGCAGTGCCAATCACAGTTTAATGTGGTTGCAACTCAGCGGGGTAGCTACCGATGGATGGATTACCGGAAGATTTTGGGGTTTCTTGGCTGGAATTTGGTTGGTTGGTTGTTTGGTTTGTTTTTGGTTTCTTGGTTGGTTGGGTGTGTGTTTTTCTTTTTGGTTGGTTGGTATGGTTGTTAAAAAATTCAACTGTTTGTGCCGTCAGTGCAACAGACCCATGTTCAAGAATTGAATGTTTCTGCTATGTATCAAATAATATTGGAATGAACATGCATTAAAAGGTTTTGCCACACATATCCTCGAATATATACACACACACACGCACAAAGACACACATTTATGCATGCGTTGGAGTTAGCTGCATGTGCCAAGTAATTAAAGCCCAAATCATGATATTGCAGAGCCCTTCCTTGTGCCCTGCAGCTCCTGGAAGGTGTCCTGGCTTATCAGGGCCATATTGATCTGGGCCGGAGGAGAAGCTGGTCTCGGGGAATTTCTTTTAATTTTGGAAGAGGACACAGCTGCCAGTGAGCCAAAGATTAGTCCGTCTAAAGAGCTTTTCTGACAGCATCGGTAAATAGTGTCTGGCTGGATGCAGGAGGGGAGAATCAAACCTCAGTCCCCTGTGTGGCAAGTAAAACGTATATGTATCATTCGTACAAGACTACAGAGAGGTTTGAGACAGGGCTTTAAACATCATTAGGAATCCACTCTGAGAGCCACTTAAATCACAAGTCTTCTTGCATTTGTATTGGATTTTGAGTGAGCTCATGTTTTTCTGTGAGGTTCATTACTCTGAGCATCTTGTACTGTAGGATTTTGAATCAATCAGGTCAAAAACTGGTCTGATTTGTAGGCTCCCTATATCAATCATGCTCATCGTACACATCACCTGGAAAATCGCATGTTTTATCTGAGGTATTGGCATATAATCTTTTAGTGGTCAATGGAGAACTAGGTAGGAGAAACTACACTATTTTGTTTCACTCTTTGAAACACTCCATGTCATTTCTAGCAGCATCAGGCAGCTGTTTTCAATAAGAAAGCTCAAAGAACCCACCGTACACACTACCAGACAAAGTTAGCAATTACGGAGCAACACGGAGAGGGAGACGGTTCTATCGGGACCCGCGACCAATTGCTGATAAATTAATGAGAATAAATAATAATCTTCACAGAGCGCTGTTTTTTCCCCAGACCATCACATTTATATACCTTGGGCGCAGCTAATCAGCTTTCTATTGCAATAGCGTCACTTAATTGTGCCAATAAAATTGTCTACGCACAGTAAACCATCAATTTTATTGGCACAATTAAGTGACGCTATTGCTAGAGAGAACAACAGTGTAAGAGATATGACAGCATGGAGCATGAAGCAACTGACCTGCTACTTATGGCTACAGACTAAGTCTGAGACTGTTTTCCCCTGGTCTCACCAAAGTAGCACCACACACCTTGACCATGTTCAGATGGACTTACAGCTCATTATTTAAACCAAGTACCGATCCAGCCTAACATAGAAGCACCCATGCATGTGCATGAGAATGTCAACTAACTCCATTCAAGTCAAGATTCAAACTACCGGCTGGGCAGTCACAGGCCCATTTCTCTCTGCAGGAAAGGCAGTAGAAAAGTGTAAGATAAAACATTGACTTGAAATGTATGTCTTAGGTTCATTGACTCATTTTATTCATGGTAAAGACAGCTACCGGTATTCATAGTCTATACAAGTTCAATGTGTCAAACTACTTTGTCCTACTTTGAAAATTGACAATACATTCAGATGAAATTATATGCAAATGCCCGTTGTTGATTATATTTGATATGATATACCCTATATACCCTATAGGGAGGCCATAGGACACAATTCAGACATTATGAGGTTTGGACCTTTGCTGGGAGTACATTTTAGTACCTGAACCACTTTGAATCCTAATTAAATACCCCTTATTTAATCCAAGACATCTAACGGCTGTGGTATCATATCATTTTATATACAACTGCAGAGTATGTGTTTCAATGCCTCAGAGGCTCACTTTTTACCACTTAGTGGCCACATAGTGATACTCATTACTTCAATATTTATGTCGCACTTGCACATTATACTACTTCTTTACAAGGTACAATTTGTTTACTACATGCACACTGCAATACACAAAAACTGAAAAGTGGGAAGAAACGCAGTCATTAAAGCTTTACCCTAATGCTTTTTTAAAATGTTGCATCAATATTGTTTCAGTGCCTTTTTTTGAATTTTTTCTTCTTCTCCAAGTTGAAATCTTCTGCCGATGCGCGCAGCCAGCTCGGTGCTACGCCCACCGTTTCTTCACAGTCGCAAAACCACCCCGTCTGAACTCTCCATCCCCTCTGATGGATCCCCTTGTGCTCATTTATTGAAACCAGGTAGGTGTATCCAATTAGTGTTTCTGTGTCTCCCATGTCAGGCTATGCTAAATCTGCCTCTGAAAAGCTGGGGATCCTATTAGCTCGGAGTAACGCCTCTGTATTTTATACTACGGCTTTTATGGGCTTTCCAATGTCACTGCATCAAAAGAGCCTTGTCTGTACATGAATCTCGCCAATGCCAGAATCCTTCAACCCCATTATCCGGGTGAAGTGCCCTTCCTCAGCTATTTGTATCCTCCTGCGCCTCGCGCCATTACCTTCCACTGGGTAATAGCTCTTTAGGCTTCTTGTCTTTCTGTCCTGCTTCTGTTCCAAGAAAAAGAAAGAAAGAGCTAAACTGAACTTGTTTTGCTTCTTTTTCTCTCCTCTGTATGTGCTGCTGCATTATTAGCTATAATTGGCACATTACAAAGCCTGTTGGAGTGAGTGTTGATGCTGGAGATAACAGGTACATCTCCATCATGATTGTCTGTAAGAGGGATACAGAAGCAGCACTCATAATGTGATAAGCCCTGGGTAAATACCACGGCAGCAGCTCGGTGAAACATCTGAAAAACCACATTATATTATATAATCTTACCTTGAGAAAAAACTCAAGACACCACTTCCATCTTTTTACTGCTTTCCCATTAAACTCAAATTAGATGGTTATTTACTCTGGATGTGCTCAGTCGTGCATAGCCGATCTCTCAAGTCCCCTCCGCAGTGCCGGATGGCTGTGAATAAAAAAATAAAAAATAATACTGATAATGGAAAATTGATTTTTATCTCCCCGTATCTGTTTAAATATGATTAACAGTGAGTTTGACACAGCACATCAAATTAATAATGATGCGCGGCGGGGAAAAGGCAATCAATAATTGACAAGATAAATATAGATAACGGTTCGCAATGCTCCCGACGCCGGTCAGCACCGATAACAAATGAAGCATTAGCATGTGAATGATAATCGGGAGTCATTAGGCAGGTGTGGATGACGATACAATGGCAAGTTTTGACGTCACCTCTGGCCCTCCGAGGGCAGCCTGTGAAATTACCTGGGCCCCCCCTGTATCTCTCTGTGAATCTGTCCTGCAGCCTGATGGGAACCTAGAGGTCATTTGGCAGAGCACTGCGCTACTCCTTTGCGTTGACCCCCCCATCACCACCACCACCACCACCGCCATACAGCTCTACTGTTCCCCCCCTGAATCAAAAGTGAAGTGGAGGCTAATGAAAATGAATAGCACATTTGTATGTCGTTAGCGCGGAGCGCGGGCTCCCGGAGGGGGAAGTGTTGGGCGCGCGAACGCAGTTCAACAGTGATTACGCAGAGGTTAACGGCCGCCCTGACATAAGTGTTACACTCCTCGTATTATGTCGATTCACTGAGCTGATGAACCGTTACCACTCTCTCCCCCCTCTCTCACACTCAGATAAAGGTATTTGCCTCTCGGCTAGACAGATGTACTTTGCATTTATGAGAGCATACATTATGTTTGACATCAAACATTTGCTTAACACTGCCTCGGGATCTCGTTTCATTTCAGTCAGGTTGCCGTTTCCTCAGTTTTGTCGCACATACTATTTTCCCCGTGTGATACACGTGTTAAATAAATACATCTGGGGAAGTGTAAGCGGCAAAGATCCGTCCAAAGTCCCGGCCCTTACCTTATCATCCACCTGCTCAAAACTATAGGTTTTAGATGACAGGGCTCGTAAATGGGTTATCTAAAATCCAATATATATTGGGAGAGAGATCGCAGGGGGGAGAGGCGCGCTTGACTGTATCATCCTGATCCATAACTTTCCCTCCAACCAGGGGCCCATTTATTGTCGATTCCATTTCGAAAGATGGGTCTGTCAGTTGGGTGGGAGTCTCGCTGCTGTTTATTTTCAAATCAATACTCAATTACTATAAGGAAGATCCACTCCCTTGGCCATTTTCAAGATGGAATTATGGACTGCAGCAATAACACTTAGTCAAGGCGAAAGCTGGTGTCATTAACTCACAACTGGGCAGGATAAGTACACTAGGATTTTATAACAACTGGGTTTCTACCCCCCCCTCCCCCTTCTCCTCCTTTTACCCTTTTACTTCCTAATTAATCACGATGAAAAAGACCCTTTGCCACATGACGGATGACCAGAGAAAACAATTTCACCCTAAGAGCCTTTTAATTTTAAACTCCGAAGAGCTCATTGACTGCAACTCCCAACAACCCATCAATGCTAGTTTTTAATGCACTTCCTCTTTTGTTATTGAGAAGAATGGAGAGGCAGCGAAGGCCCTGGCTCCTCTTCATAACTCACGTCATTGATTCGCTAAATGCCAGACATTTGCCAGGAGAGAGTCCTGTCAATGGCTTTGGCAGTGTGTGTGTAAATTACTCCATTAGGAAGCGTCTTTTTTTTGGGGGGGGTATTTATAGTTGAGAGAAATAGAGGTTAGGCTACATAAATGAGCATGGACTGGGCGCTGCAAGTCAAATGCGCCCCTTGTTTGGACCCGTCACATGAAGAGGTCCTTTAAGTACGAGAGAAAAATTGTTCCTCCAATATTGCGGCATAAAAACAGAAAAGCCATCATTCAACGGTAACACAATCTGACAGACGTGCTTTGCTCTTGTGAAAGTAGGCTAGACAGGTCCGAGGGCAAAATCAGGCCCCTGACGGGAGCTGTGCCAAGCGGTTCTGCTGTAGTTACTGTGAGAGTCCGCACCAGTTGGACGGGTCAGTCAAAACAGTCCTGTGACACGGCAACGTGTTGGAAAAGACACAAACGGGGCATCGCTGTTCGTTGGCACTCAAACTGTTGATGAGAAGCATGGTGAAATAACTAAGCCAGAATCTGTCCAAGTGCAAAATAGGACAAAAAAAAAGCCTACCAGCACCGGCAAAGCTCTCTAATTAACATGTTTTATTATGTTTGTTTAGTCTGGAGTCTCCACCGGTTGCCTGGTGACAAGACTCGAGGAAGTCACTGCACCAGGCCAAGAAATAGCAAGGCAGATAACCCATGGTAAAACCACAGGTTGTTGTTGTTGTTGTTGTTACAGTTTTCTTTTCTTTGTATTACAGATTAAGCAGACAAGATATAACTTAAGGTAACCTAGCTTCATAAGTGTATTTCCAAAAATGTTGAAATACTCCTTTAATTTAAGAATCCCGGCATCTTCCACAATTTGGAACGGTTTTGGAAGACACCGACAAATGACGTCGTTCTGCTCCCTCGACTATTATTTTTGACTTCTTCATTTCCGTCTCTCCACATAAAAGCAAAGACTATCAGGCAGTGAAAAGGAAACACGTGACCTGTGTCAAGACCAACAATAAAGCCTCTTTTGGAACAGATACCGCTGAATAATAGCTCGCAGTACAGTAATTCCAAAATAGGGTGAGTGATTGCTCATTCTTTTTGTGCTCAGTCCGACGTTGCCATCAATCATTGCAACAATTCAGAAAGCCTAGCTGTACGTGGAGTGATATGGAAGAAAATATATAATACATACTGTAGCATTCCAGAAGAATGATCTTTCCGCAGAAAGTTGCGCTCCTACCCGATGGAGTGAGCAGCTATGGTCACAATCAGCAGGTTATTGTCTGAGCTTTTCTTCCTAATCACGACTTTTTTTTTCTTTTTTCTTTTTGCATTTGGAAAAATATTACAGAGTCACTGCCGCCTTTAAAACATGTTTCGGGTAGAAAAAAAAGTTTCCTGTTTTGAAGTGATTGCTGATGAGGCGGCATTCAACTTGATTCAAAGTAGTTTGCTGCACTGGTACAGAGATCTGTTAGTCTTTAAGATGCCGCGGGTGGATTCCGATAGACCGCACTATTTGTTCATCTCTGCTGTTTGTTTCCAATCACTGAAAAATTACATAGTGCAAGATAAACCAATAGCGAGCTCCGCAGGAGGCACGGGCGCTTCAATAGCACATCCTCAGGAGACTATTTTTATTTTTTACTTTTTATAAAGTTTTTGAACGATTGCAACTGTCTCAATTAAACGAGATTAATTAAATCACGCAGGGTTCCAATTTGAAATGTGTCTTGTGGATTTGGTTTAAAATGTGATCCTTGTTGGGTTGCCATTCTATTTACAAGCATACGGGGCTTGTTTTTGTGCCACCATCTGTGTTGCCCATGGATGCGGGCAAAGTAGTGTTCACAGATGTCACACAAACACTTTTACTCATTCCATCTGTGAAAGTATTGCCGGTGCGAAGGGACTGCATTTAACAGAAGAAAGGATAAATGGAGAGTAACAAAGTGCCCCTGAAGGGTAGTGATATTTTTTTTTGCCTTAACTCTTCTATGACACCTTGATAAGGCAATTATAGAGTAATTACCTTAACAAGTGGCATTAGAGAAAATTGTCCTCATTTTTCTTCTGCTAAAATAACACCAAATCAGTAGTGAGTGAATTTCAGAATCCCTAATCAGCATCTCATTAGAGTGTCGCAACTGCCTGATTTAGTCAGCAGTCAATGACAAATGCAATTAGTGCCAGGAAACAACAAGACAGTGACAACATTGTGCCAAACCGGGCGGATGAATCCCGTTGCATTCTCCGGAGAATTCACACGTTTCTTCAGTTCATAACGGCTAATTGTATTCGGAGGGCCTGCGTGCACGATTCCAGCAGCTCCTGGAGATGCTATCCGTGGCCTGAGAAGAAAACGAGAGGTTCAAAGGCAACGGGAGCCGCCGCACTGGGAGTGAGGGTCGGAGAATCTCTCCTCTTCCACCACCAAATGTGACCGAAACGCTCTCTTCCTCTCTTCTCCCGAGTTAGCTGGTGCAGCAAGGTCAGGTGAATGTGATCGGCCACTGTGTCTAAGCGTATTATCAGGCGAAATCTGTGGAGTGACTTGAGCGAACCGGGGCCAGTCGGCTGTCTGGAGAAATCATTACGCGGAGTCGGACATTTTTGGATAACTTTGGAGGCAATCGGCCGCTTGGGATGCTGGCACGGATCTCTGCGTGACCAAAACGCCCTTGAATGAAACACTTTCTCATCCCACCGGTCAGGAGCCGAATAGAGGAGTTGACTGTTTCTTGGGAGAACGGGCCAAGATGAGCTTATGACTCTCAGTAAAAACCCACCATATAGTCATTGCTGTAAAGCTGCAGCAGCTACAGCGATACGTTACGGTGTGAAAGTGCCTTCACCAGGTATTTCGCAGCATTTGTTCACTACGTATTAAAGAACAGTGGTGGAATTTATCCAAGTACATTTATTCAAACCATGTTCTCAAAGCTGCCCTGATCAATATTTCTATATGAACAATGGAACAATGTGTAATGTAAAGGAGGTACATTGTTGTGACGTACCCACACAGAAATATGCAGTTTCCATCTAGCATCTATTATTATTGGCATCTATTATATCAGTTTTAAGGCGCGGTTCCACAAATGCACAAAATTCACCTACTCTATGGTATTTTTTACTCTAAATGAAACCACAATTTACTAAATGAACATCATGCTGTATTGAAAGAAGACTTGAAACTATGATTGAGACCATAAACTCATGTTTACAATGTCTACTGAGGTAATAAATCAAGAGAGAAGTAGAGTCATTTTCTCATAGACTTCTATACAATTGGACTTCTTTTTGCAACCGGAGGAGTCGCCCCCTGTTGGCCAGTAGAAAGAATGCAAGTTCAAGGCACTTCCACATTGGCTTCACCTTTCAGACCTGGTGGTTGCACTGCATTCTTACATGTGTAACCGTGTAAAACGTTTTTTTTTCCCCAGCATGTCTTCATTTAATTTAATCCCAACTGGGGATAAATGCAGTGTCTAGAAATCTAACCCCAATGCTTTTCATTATTCAGTAACTTTTTTCACATAGATTTCAACATAATTATCCCTGCACTGCAAACGTATCCGAGCTTATGCCAAGTAGCCATTCTTTCTTGAGTTTATTCCAAACATATTTTTTTTTTAATGGGTCCAGAAAGACTCGCCGGTCCCAAGGTGACAACTAATGGGGATCCCAAAACCTGGATGCAAAGCGCATCACATGTAAAGCAAGCAAGCTCCATCAGCTCCCCTAAGGGTTCGGCCCTGATGGTGTTCAATCCCTCAGCGATAGACAGGAAACAGATGCTTTAAAAAGTCACCAAAGTCAACTTCTTTAATTTACTTCCTTAATGTTTTAACATCATGCAAACTAACTTGGACTTCATAATTACTCTCATAATCACAGCTCATTAATTATAGGCTATAATTAGTCAGAGATCAGCCTAATGATAAGACACAATTATGTCTCCAGATGCATTGTTTCTAATCAAGCCCTAATATTCAAACACAGCCCAGTGAGTGTAAGTTGTAAACTGTCTGTCATCATGAAGTAACTTCCTGCGTGTGTGACCCCCCCCCCCTCTTTAAATACATCCCCCCTGTCTGTCTGTGTCCGTCTCACTGCCTGTGTGTGTGTGTGTGTGTGTATGTATGTGTATGCGTGTGTGTGCGTTAAGCGTGATGAGGTATAGTTATTACCATACATAAACCGGACGTTTGAAATAAAATATCATTTAATGACTTATTTGAAGTATTTGAATTGCAAAGGGGATGAAACATCCCTTTGAGGGGAGAAATGCCATATTCCAATCAAACATTTCACTGTTGCGAAGGTTAATGAATGCCATTAGCCCAGCGCCAATAAATTCAGACTTGTACTTCCACAAGATGCATAAATTAGATAAAGGCCCGGAATCCAAGGCTTCATACAGGGGAGAGGGAATGTATGACGGCAACACAATTACATGCCTGTGGAAGTGACGGCTGCTGAATCGAGACAATTTGAAAAGCTCCAACAACCGCAAGCTTCCATCAGCTCGCGCTCGTTTCGAGGAGAACACCTCGTTCCACACAAACCACAACACCACTGAGCTGTTCTTTTTCTTTATTTCTGTGCTAAAATATTTAGCAAATAAAAACTTGGTTCATTAGCATGTATTTACAAAACGTATCCTAATTGCAGCTCATCTCCAAGCACATTAGCGAGATACACTATCCAAAACTGAAAAATGCCGAACCGAAAGGCTACCAATTCTACCGACTGGTTTGTTTGCGTGACTGAATGGGTGACGTTATTTCTTTTCAGGGATATCACAATAATTATCAACCAATTTACACATTATGTTTCCTTTGAGATGCTAATCTGTTGTTCATTTCGTTGTATCCTTTGGGATAATGGCTCATCACTTCTAAAAAGCGTCCTGCTTGGCACTAATAAGGTCTGACGTGGGCATTTTATATACTTCATTAGTCCTTTAAAATGATCATTGGCCTCCTTAATTAGATGATAGTTGAATTATAGCCCCGCTGTAGACGGCGACCTTGAAAAGAAGTTGAGATCTGACAAATGACACCCCGCGCTTGAAAGCTAATGGCCCGGACGGACTGACACGTTGTTTTTCTCGGTGTCATTGGTCACTTTGAGGACTTCTCACTTTCTCTGAAAAAAAAGTCCCATTTCAGCCACATGTAAACACTGTAACAATATACCTGCGTTCTTTTAAATGCCATTACCAAGAGATCTAATTCCCCCTATAGTTTACTTCAAGTCATGAGAAGAGAGCAGCAGAGATGAAGGAGGAGACTGGGCTAATGTTGACTTCATGCACAGTGGGGCGAGATATTAAAAACCTCTGCTCTCACTTTTGCAGCCTCTCCAGGTTGAACAGTACTATCGAGAATTCACTCCCCAACATACTGAATTGATGACACAAATGATAAAAGAAAAAGTTTGGATGCCTCCAAAATGTTTTAAAATGTGCCAGTTTGCTAAATAAATAAAGTTTAGTTTGGTTATAGTTAAAGGACTGCCTTAGGAAATGTATTGCCGAGCATAACTGTAAAAAAAAGTCAGTATAGGCGTCAACATCTGAGCACCATGGATGTCCGCATGCCAATCCATCCCATAGTTGTCGAGATATTTCAGTCTGATAAAGTGGTGGACTGACATCCCTACAGAAATATAATTCTATTCACTGCATACCAATTACTTTTACAAATGTGAAATGCCTCATTTATTTAGTTATTCCTTTGATCTAATGCAGTCCAAAAATATAAGTTAGCATGAACAACTCTCTACTAAATCCAAGATACTAGAGTGCTAAAACTCAGATTTGTGATATCGTCAAGTAAACTGCTCCATAGACAATGAACTGGGAAAGACTGGTTGTGGGACCCACAGGAGATTTTACTTATAACATTTAATCTAATATGAAAGGCTAGCATAAATTCTGCTTGTTTTACTGAATACAGGAGTCTTTTGACTCCACCATATCAAGTCTATGTTGTTTAACCAATGAGAGGAAATTAGATCGCCTGTTAACTCTGCCTAAATGCATTTATTTGCTCTCGTTTATTAAGTATTTAAAGGTGCAGTGTGTTAGATTTGGTAGCATCTAGCGGTTAGGTTGCAAATTGCAACAAACTGAAAACTCCTGTGTGCCAAACTTTGAGGAGAACTACGTTGGCCAGTGAGAAAATGCGAATATTTACTGTAGAAACATGGACCTGCTTAGTTTTAGATATGAATGGATCATCCTAAGGTAACAAAAACACAACAATTCGTATTTCCAGGTGATTTTAAACATGAAAGAAAACATACTTATTAATATTCCATTCCATTTCTGCCAATAGATCCCCCTAAATGCTACACACTGTTCCTTTAACATAAAACAAAATTAGGGAGTGATGGTTTGTCATTTTTTAAAAAGTGGGTCCCCAGAAAAAAAGATTGGGAAAACACTGTTATAGAGGACACTGAGAGCACCCAGGGGAATGTTCTGAATATTCAAGTGCATTTTCTGCAACAGCCTAAAGCTCATTTTGGTATAAAAAATACATTCTGTAGGTCCACAAAATCATCACTTGTTCGAGACTTACTTCTCTGGTTTCTGGCTTTGAAAGAGAGCAGCTCATGTACACAAATAATGATTGAACTTCCCTGAGCCATGGAAAAAAAACATATTAGAATCCTTAATTTAAAGTGGGATTCCCCTTTAATACAGAGAGAGTTTGGTGCTCCTAGTTATCCAGACCCACTGCAGCTCCCGCTCCATCACAGAGGCATTACTATCACTCTTGATGTACACCACCACATCACTCCAGTAAGCAAAAATCCCCTGAGACGGGTCTTTTTTTCAGCACTAACATGTGAAATATTGCTTTGCTGGGTGTTCACTCAGGCGAGCAAAAATCATTGCCTCTCTCCAGGTAAGGTTGACAGATGGCCATCCACACTGTGAGAAAAACAAAGGCTCGGATGGCAGAGTGAACAACCAGGTCGGCCCATGTTTTATCTCCCTTCACTTTGTAAAAGGGCCTCCAAGGTTAACCCCCGCTGCCTTTCTTTAGTTTTATTTTAAGGGGAAAATTACAAAGAAAGCCAGTTCGGCTGGACGTACTTTCAGCCTTTGCCAGAGTGTTTTTCTTTCTACACCGTGGGTAAGAAATGATTTTGAACTTTTCTTTCCATGTGTTTGATTTGAATTCCACATCCATACCTGGCACAGGATATCTCTGACATATTCCTACACTTAATCAACACGCTTAGAAATGTACAACTTCAAACTGAAATGCAATTTGCATGTGTTTGCTTGTGCAGAATAATCAAATCATGTGGTATTAGGGCACGCATCAAGCACTAGAGACAGTGGTTTTGTTCAGGCGGAGGTAATTGAGCCCCTCTGCCATCTTTTTTAGAACAGTGCCTGACATAACCACTGGTTGTCGGCAATCTGACGAGTATTAGATGAATCATTTTAATGTTAATTACACAGCAGCAGAAATATATTAAAAACCCTTTCATGGTGGGCAATGAATTGAAGTTAAAGATGTCGTTCAATGCGTTACCCTGGGATATTTTTAAAAACAGAGGACATGAGAGAGCAAAGAGCTGTGTTATATTTATACGAGTTGCAGGCCTTGGTTAAACTAAACTTTCTTTTCAGTTAGTTTAGTTTCAAGTTTGGTTAGGTTCCAGTTAAACCCCGAGCGCCTGGAGGTCTGTACCTGCTATTTGTGGCTTTGGAAGAACGATAAGACGTCGCTGGAAAAAAATAGGTCAAGTCAGGAGGAAGAAAACACGTTTTAAATCCCATATATAGATGAGAGGTTGTCCGTTATTCTTTCGTTGTTTCCTGAAGTGCAGAAATAAAATCTTTTCTAATGCCAACGCTGCTGCTGGGGCTCTATTATTGTTTTTTCACGGATATGATTTACACTTAATTTCCAGAATAGAAGTTATTGATTTGCCGATCTACCTGCTGTGATCTCCTCGGTAGGTCTACATAACTGCTGATGATCTCATTTTCAAACGCTGCGACATGCTGAATTCTCAAAATTTAATGGAAGATTGATTAGGAGGATATGATGAAAACCTGGGGCTGACTACTGGAACATTTTTTTATTCTGCCAGCGACAGTTATCACAACAACACAGCGACATCGGTGCCATAATGTATCTCATTGTGTTGAATATCTGGTGGATTTTATGTTCGTCTAAAAAAAGCCTGATGTTTAATATGATAGCATCGGCAGTATATTTCAAAATCAACCCGTTCTCATTGCCAACTTGTCACGGACGTTCAGTCAGAAATCCTATGTGTCGCTTTTTAACGCACACGCGTCCCAACGTGTCAAACTATGACGCTCCACTATGGTTGCAGTTTTAAACATGGTTAACGTTGGGAAGTCAAACAAAATACTTGGTCAGGTTTCGGAAAACATTGTGGTTTGAGGTTAAAATACATATGTAAGTTACGTATTCTACAAAAGTTAATTTGGCAATGTAAAAAATAATTTAAGTTCCCATGACAATTTAAGAGTGGGTATGGCCTTTGATCGCACTGGCATATGAGCTTTGCTTTTAGGCGTTAAGGCACAATCATTCACAAATCAGAGATCTCTATTATGAATCTTAAAGAATCGTAATTCATATTGCATATTTTTTACATGTAATGTAAGTAACCATGACATTTCCATACAATCACACAAATCTGCGGCCCGCCTTCCAATTCGGGCCAAAGCAGCAGAGTGATTTCCTGACAGCTTACTAACTTATATTGTTAGCCCAGCAGCTGTAGTAAGTAAAAGTGGTAAAAGATGAAAAGTTGTCACATCTGTAATGAGATAACACAATGTTCTGTGTGTGCCAAGCTTTAAGTCAGTGTTGTATATTTAAAGGTCGTCTCCATCTGATTTCTTTTCTGGCTTTTTCAAATGGAAACACCCGCTCAGCCTTTAGCAAAAAGCAGTAACGTAGGCAGCTAATCAATACGGTTATGAATAATGCGATCGCTGGCACTAGCTGAGTCAACATTGTTTGAGTTTGGAAATAACTGAAAGGGTTCGTTTGTTTAGTTTATTGTGTGACTTTCTGATATGAACTAACGTGGCGTCCACAGCAGTACATCTCTGAGCTTCTGTGCCGGTAATGTGAGTGTGGTCTGCTTCTCCAAACTGGGAACGTGCCGACCAACTTCTAAGTTAGTGTAGATAATATACACTGTCAATGGATGCATGTACTTCAGGTCTAATGGGAAAAAGTCTTAAGATGGCTTGGGAAAATAGCGTTTTGTCGCTAATATATCCATATACTACTACACTACTGGGAAGCTACAAAATTATATAAAAACCCGAAAGATATATAATAATAATGGACCTGCCTTAAGTTAGAGAGTTTTCCTTCACCTTGGTGCACCAGCTATCTATCAGTGAAAGATGGATTCTGAAGTCTGGCGGGTGACATGAAGACGACCAGCTCAGGCCCGGCAGTGATGGAGACGCTCCGTCTCTTTGATGCGTCATGCGGTGTAAGCAAAATGGACTAGATGGCTGTAAGCAGACGTGTCGAGCTGTAAGTCTGCATATAGACAGGACCACTTCACCTGCTTACTAAGGGCGAGAAGCTGCTCAGTCAACCCTGAAAGCATGTGTGCAGGATGATTCGATCTGCTGAGGATGCATAGGCGAGAAAAAAGAAATCCCATGTGTTCGGGCAGGGCGGTAACTAAGACATTTGGAGATTGGGGTGCTCTCGTGAAACTCGTTCAGGATTAGAAATAACGTGGTGGGGCTGCTGCGGCACAGAGGTATCGTGTCCTGCTGGGCACTCACATTCACCTTTAACCTCTCGTGTATCTTTCATTCTCACCGCTGCGCTTCGCTGTCCATCACGCTCGGCACTTCTTCTGGGTGGTCATAACTCATGCAGAGTTCTGTCGAAGAAGAAGCCTCCCGTCCTCCGGGATCAACTCCATGTTATCCCCCTCAGCATCGATTAGCACGCTGCTACGCTGACATGGACAGAGACGGATAGAGTCTCTTGGATCTGTCCGCCTGATAATCCCCGCTGCCAGAAGAGGGGAGGACGTTGAACCAAACAGGCACCGAGCGTTCCGACATCTCTGCGGCTAATGTCAGGAGGAGGCGTTTTCTCGACAATGAGGAAATGAGGAGGTGACCCGGCGAGGCCACAATGCATATTGCTTTGACCCTCCCACTTGGCCCCGCCATTGTTTTTCAATTAATCCCAGCCACTTTGCAGCGAACGACACTGACAGATGGCAAGGTCTTTGTCGGGGTTCGCGGCGGTGCGAGGCAGATAGTGCTTACTGGTGGGGAAAAGTGAATTTTGGGGCCAAATGATACACGCCCCCGAGCAGAGCCACTGAGGCAGATTTCTAAGTGCTGATCTATTCAAAGTGCAAGGAACCAGGAAATAAGGTAGAGGTGTCTCTACAGGTCTGGGGGATATTACATCGCTATGTCAGGGGAGAGTTTTGCATGATGAAGAGACGGGATCTAGGTATCATCATAGTTTGTCAATTATGGACTTTTAAACATTTAATGGAGCACACAGCCCTTCTGTCAGTGCTTCAGATCATCAAAAACTGTTCTCAATTCTTAATTTACGGTGCGTTATGTTGACATAAAAATAACTGCCACAGTTTGGAGAAATGTTATAATTAGTGTAAACAAATAACACCAATGCCAACACCAGGTTTCTGCTTCTATCGGCCGTCTGAATTCTGTGTTAATAAAAAGACAAAATTCCCGGGAAATCTGTCGCAATGCTTAAACTTTTTGGCTTCTAACCCAAGTGTTATCAAGCAGCCTACCGACAACCCCTCATTTCATCATATTTATACTTTGTAAAACAAAAAAATTATATTTATTTGGCACAAAATAAGGATGTTCAAGTTGTTCGGATGAAACAAGTTGTTCGGACTTAGAAATATACATTACCAGCATCTAAAGTAAACATTTCAGTTGTGGCAACAATCCAAACTGAGTCTGTTTCCTTTAGTGCAAGTGAGCGAGTCTTTATTAAAAGCGTCCTCATACCTTAACGACAGAGATGTCGTTTGTCAATGACCCAAAATGTCATATATGACCGTTGGAGACTAGGGATAGGCCAACATTGTGGAAAGGTCTTTAACGCATGGTCAACGTTGTGAATTAAAACTGAAACCAAATGTTAGGTTCAGGAAAATATCAGGGTTTGGGTTAAAATAAGTATGTTTGTTATGCAACGTAAGTTACCTAACGTAAGCTAGGTATGCTACGTATGTTACGTAAATGAAGTACGTTACATAAGTAAACTTTGGTTCGTACGGTAAAACAAGTCATTGTTGACTTTTGGTTTCAAAACGGGACACAAGCGGTGGCCTCCTGGGTGAAAGTCCTGTGTCAGTTTGATCCATCCCTCCTGCCTACATGGACGTTGTCGGTCACCTGACTTCCTCCTTTGCTCCATCGATATTTACAGTCATTAGAGGTCGCCGCCTAAACACAAATATAGGTCATAATAAGCTGCTCGCATAGACGACGGTGTGGTCTGGGTTTATTACAAAGTGACAAAGTTCTGTTGACCTGTGTTGTTTAGTTGTGGAACCATTTCAGAACTTATAATGCATGAGTAAATGTTCAGCTCATCATTTACTCAACTAATCAAGTGTGATTATGACAGTGTGATGCATGGGGCAATAGATTATGAGACTGCCTTAATAAGTGAAAAACAAATACAACAGCTAAAAAATGTTTAATTATGCGAACAAAATGTCGAACTTTGATCAACACACGATATTACCTTACCAAACAGTGATTTTCCCTTGCAAGACTTTTCTTTTGATACATTTTACATGTCTAAAGAGGCACAAAACACCAAAAACAAAGTCCCAAAGTCGCCCAAAAAAAACCTGTTATTGGTGGTTTAAGTATTATAAAGTGTTGTTAGATATAAAGGGAAATACAGGGATGAATGCAGCTGACCCTCCATTGTCTCTGGACGCAAGACTCCAGTGCTGTTGAGGGCCAGTACAGGGGGCCGATCCCTCGCCTTTATGGCCCACTACGGCACAGGCAGATGTGCTGTTAAGTAGCTCTCAATGATTGTTAGTGGAGCCCTAACTTCTCCCTGGTGCTGAGCTATTGATTTTGCATTAGATAAACATGAATCTTTAAATAAGAGGTGAGCGGGGATCCATTGACCCTCCCATTGTGCTCTGAGAGAGACAGAGGAAGAGGAGGGGGGGATAGGGAGAGAGAGAGCTTTAAACATTAGCCGAGACAATGAACGGAGCTTCGTTTGAAGCGTAATTATCGTTCCCACTGAAGTGCAGTGAGGGGACAAATGGGAGCGCCAGAGGTGACATAGATTCTCTACCGGTGGACTACAAAAGGTCAAACCTCTGAGCTAAAAGACTAGTGAGGGAAAAAATACACATATACGATGACCAACAAATACAATTTTGGTTGAAATGAAACTTGCCCCCGAGATGGAAATATTGATTAAAAAAAAAAGATCAAGGTCAGAGACTACGTTTTTATCTATTTGAGTGGCCTTTACAGTTTAAGTAGCAGGAATCAGCATTGCATATGGAGATTGTCAATGCATGACAGAACGGCTGTGTTTACTGTTCGCCACCCTCTATCAGCAGATACTCATAGGATGGAGAATAGGCCCTCTGGGCTTTGTTGTATGAATTATAAATCGTTCAGTCTCCCCCAGAATGTCAATATATACAAGTTATGGTCCTGATCTGATCCAGTACTCTAAATCTAGTGATATGGACATAAAGCAATAGCTTGGTGCTATGACTCTTGCCTTACTACCACAGATTTTCATCAGGGCTTTAATGATACCAATAATGTTCTGAACGCTGCGAGGACAGAAATTCATTTCAGAAAAGAGTATAAAAAAAAGAAAGAAAAGAAGCGGTGGTGGTGTTTCATCCATCTGTTGAAGCGGCTTTTCTCCGTAGCGAGGAATTTATGAAAAAGTCTCTAACAAGTCTGATTTATGTTTATAGGCTTCTAAACAGACAGGTAGTCAGTGGAGCTCGGGGGAGCGCTAAACAGAAGTACATAAAAACAATGGCGAAGGGATTGGATCAGCTCAGCTGAAACACATTTGTCCTGGGGGAAAAAGCCTCTTCGGCAGCAAAAAAAAGGAGCGGCGGCAGGCAGAGACAGTATATCTGGGAAATGGAATCCTTTGACCGTTTATTAATCAATAAACACATTGGGTTGCATCAAAGCGTGACGCATTTTGCTCTGTTTTTTAATGTCACTGATTAATTTCACCGCGGTCTTGCGGTGCTGCAGAGGGCTGACAGCTAACAAATTGAGCGTATACGCCTGCGTGTGGTTGAATCTGGTGTAGTAAATACTTCAACGCCGCACAGAACATGGATCAGAGTGGGCGCCACATTATCGGCCTTCTGCATTCCTCATTCTAGAACGCCGTTACGATTTGAATTCCAGCCGCGTGGACGCCGCACAAAACAAGCAGACTGGTTTTTCTGAGCTCAGTTTCCACAGAGTGCAGAATAAATGCCCATATACGTCCCCCCCCCGCGTGTTGACATCCAAAGCCCCCTCTATCTCCTGAATCTCCCGGTCGAGGCATGTAAGTTGGAGGCTGGATGAGATTGAAAGTGAAAGCCTTCCAGTTTTATTTAACCCTGTCCCACTGATTCAATATGAAGCCTGCCTGTGTGCACATGATAACTGAGAGCAAAAAGGTTGACATCAATAGGACTGACTTGACTGTCTCTGCTTGCGTGTGTACCAGTCTGTCTACATGCATACATACAGGGGAGGGAGGGGGGGGGGGGGGGGGGGGGGGGGTTGCATGACTGCGATTACACATGAGCGTCCAAGTGTGTGTATGTATAATATGTGTGTGTGGGTGTGACAGCAACACCCCAGACAGACGGGGCTGCTTGGCACCGAGCCGGCCTGTCAGTGAGCGATTAGCGAAACCTGCTACACTAATAATCCTCCTGTAATAGTTTTCTCAGAAGATGGACCATTTGATTATTGGAATTCATTGGGGCCTTTAATTACATGCGCCCGGCATTTCCAGGCTAATTTGCACCTCCGTCCCGTTTAGCATTTCAAAGTGGCAAATCGTTTTCGGCACCTTATTAGACATCTCCGATTCCTGCCGCAATATTCTCTGCACCCTGAGCTGCATCAACACTGAAGTATTTTTAAAGAAAGTTGAAATAAAATAAGGGATTAGCTGCATCAAAGTAACATAATCAGGGTACGTAAACAAATTGGACTACAACCTCAATAAATTCATTGAACGAGTGGATTATTTACTATTTTTTTAACCCATATGCACAGATGGGTTAGAAGTTACTATTATATTTCTGCATGTTATATTCCAGGTATTCCTCAAAAATCTTGTCTTTGATGCACCAATGGTCGACCTTTTCATCAAATGCATTACAACATAATTTGTCCTTCACTGCCTGTTAAAATACTTGGCAATGAAAGGTATTAACACCAAAGCAACAGTCTGGACAATGTCAGAGAGGTTCAGGTTTATGCTAATTGATGGGATATTAATGCAGACGCAGACGCTCTTTATTTTTTTTCAGCTGTATTGCTTTTGTTGCCGGATGAAAGGAGCTCCCATTCTTATGAACATCTAATAACATTCATCTCAAAGGGAGTTATTGAATTTTGATGTTCTCCCTATGAGTGCCATTTATATAACTTAGCAGGAAATCAAAAGCCGTTTGACAATCCGAGGAATCAAACTGTGCTTAACAGGCTTATCGTCGTCATCTGCTCTTGAAATTTTCTAAGACTGTGATTGTTTCTTCATTTCCTCTTCCTTCTTTTTTTTCCAATCTCAAAAGCCCCCGAGGCATACTTTTGTTATGTTTTTTTTTTTCCTCCTTCCTGTTTCTTAGACCTTTTTTCTCTAATTGTTGTACCACTGCTATTACAGACATGAATTACTCCTTTTCCTCCCTTCTGGCCGTAGATGCTTGAAATGATTCCTCTGCCTGCCTACACTGATAAGGTGAAGGAGCCTATCTGATGCTGCTTGCTGAGGAAGCATGATTAGATCTAAGCTATAAAGTCACTTTAGTCTTTTCTAAAATAGCCACGAGGCAAAAAGTTCTCACCACAGAAAAATGTAATCTACCAGACAAAATGGTCAAACAATCCTCGAGTCTTCCATGATCTCTGAAACATGGAGATATTTTTAAAGCGATGTAGCTTTTGCTACTTGGAAAGGACCAATCATTATACATTAACAGAAACAGTTCTTATCATACAAAGTCAACAATTTTAACGTGGCGAACTGGATGTTCAATTGACCCTTCGCTAAGCCCCGCCCCCCAGTTGCCAATCCGCCAATGTAGAAAATCGGAAACGATTGCATGACAGTCTACGGAGCAGAAGCGGTTAGTTGTCCGACCCTGGATTAAAGCTGGCTGAAACTACGCTATGATTGGCCGTACTGTGTTTAGGGGCGGGACTTAGCCAAGCGTCAACTGACTAGCTAAACAAGTAACTTGCGCCGCAAAACCGCTCGGCCTACTGAAATACACCTAATAAAGCTTTTTCACAGCAGTCATTTGGTCTTAACGAAAAGCACAGGTTTAATCAACAACATTGATGGCTCCATTCAATCCACTAGTCCCATGAAGCCGTGAGTTAGCTAACCAAGACATCTACGGACTAGCATGGCTAGTTTCGAAAATGAAAGATCTCCAGTACACACCGTCTTGTTTTAGTAGGCCTATTTGCATCAAGCCTGTGGGGAAACATACTTTTAGCCACCACTTTAATGTTTTAGCTTCTTACGTATCCGTATTCAAGTCAGCCAATTTAGTTCAAGTTTCTTCTTAGTTTTTAGCTTGTTGTTGTTACTGTTAATGCGCCAGGTGCATCTCATTGACTACTTCACTGAATGCCAACTGATTGCAGCCACTTGAGTGACATTAAACATGCTGAAAATGGGCTTGGTAGATTAAGAGTCTGCTTTGGCTCATTGTTGTGGCTTTTAGAACCACAGATTTCACTGTTTGGTTCATTCACACAGCTCTCGTCGACCCCTCTTCCAAAGTTAGCCACTAGCTGATTAAACATTAGCAACTAAGGAGCCAGATATCTTTTTCTCTGGAGTCGGTTGAGACCAAAAGGAAGGTGAATATTGGCCTTTCATTGATCACAGTTAGTTTCTTACCAATGAATGGGCCATTTAGAAAAAGGAGAAAGTCAAAATGATGAGACTTTTAAGTAGTGGGTCGTGATGATACAGCAAGCATGCAGCCACTTATGCTAGCAACTGCACTGTGATTTTCCAGTGACTTTTAAAACAGGCAAAATCTTCATCTTCACATTAACCAGCACAGAGCTACACGTTAGCGTTGGCTAAGTTCCAGCTTGTATTTCTGCAAGTGGACATGGTGGTGGTCTATGTTGAGGCCGTGGGGGGGGGGGGGGGGAGGTGGAGCAGCCAGACTTTGACTTCTGGTTCAAGGTTAATGCCTGTTGGCTCACCTCTGGACACACACGGCTGTGATTGATGCATGCTCAGTCGCCATCCTCGAGGGATTAACACTACCCGAATAACAGCAGCGTTTACATTCGGTGACCTCTTGCATCACCTTCCCACTCATGGATTTCCGTCACTGGCGTGGCCATTCGTGTTGCGCTTTGTTTTCTGATCCGAGAATACAAATTTCCTAAAAAGATGAGGATTGAGAGAGTCTGAGAAAAATGAGAACAAGGGACTGTTTTAAGGGCAAAGTTTCTTCTGCCTCTTAACAAACAGTTTGTTATAAATAAGACTGTAAAACTGTAGATATGTGACTTCATAATTCACAGTTAGTATGAGCTCTTAGTTAGGCCGAATGCAAATTATGACAGATAGACATGTGTTCTCGCTTATTGATCTGTTGAAATAAATACTAATTCCAGAAAGAGTCACCTCAGAACGCGTGTGAAAAGCAAACTGGGCCCATGGGCGATTGAACGCTCTGCATGTGCACCGCACCACATGAGAGTCGATCACAGGCCATCTGGTCAGGCCAATGCAACAGCTCTGCCCGCGGCAAACTACACTAGCAAGTCATTTATAAGTGTCGCAGGTGGTCCCTCGCGTCCTCAAACACTGTAATGAGTAATGAGGGTTAGTCCATCGAGGATCTGTCTTCCAGCAGGGGCTGCAAATGCAAGGACACCATATCCACCAGGAGGTAGTAACTTGATAATGCAGTATGTGAATATGACCAGCAGGCTATGCATTAATGGACACCGTGACCTTCATTTATATGATTTATAATGCATGTCGCCACAGACTTTTTTTTAAATGTTATTGACGATGAAAAGCTGATAAGTAATCATCTGCAACATGTTCATATAAATCAATGTTTGTCCTGCCAACTTAACCATTTTGTTGTTGCACGATACACTTTCAGATGACCAAGACTGTCTTGAACCAGTTTGTTTGTTTTGTTCAAAATCAAAACTTACATCACAGGGCCACAGATGCATCATTTCAGTCAGATTCTAACACAAGAAGTCCAATGTGCAGTCGAGATTTGCAGTTTAGGTTGATTTTCCTCGTGCAGTCTCTCTCTTGCTTTAGTGATAACAAAACATGCCCCTTCCTGGTGCATCACATGACATCGACACACCTATACCTACATCCCTTCACCTGGACAAGTGCCAGGCCTGGTGCTCAGTGCCCCTATTGTCAACAAAAAGAAATACAAAAATAACAATTAATAACAGAAAAATAATCAAACTAATGAAAATGCTCCAACAGTGGTTTATCTACAGAAAACTCCAAAAAAGGATGTTGAAGAACAAGGTTGATAAGCATGAGTAATGTATGTTGGTATTTTCTGTACAAACGCATGTCTGTCTGTTCTCTGTTTTTCTAGAGATCTTTTTTCCGAAAGATTTATATTTGTTTTTGTTGGGGGGGGGGTCCTTATCTTGATTGAGGTATTGCAAAGCCCCTTGTGGCAAATTTGTGATTGTGATATCGGGCAGTAATGTCACAGAGCAGACATTTGTATTGCGTTCATCATTCTTGTGTGTTTGTTTATTTGCCTGGTTTTCGTTGATTTTGTCGGGGTTTGCAATTCATTTGCATGAATTTGAGTTGTTATTAATATTTACTTTGTTTCGCCTTTAGCTTGCCCTCTCCTCGCATTGTATTTTAACGTTAACTCCGCAGGGCCTGCAGCAGCATGGCAGAAAGGAATGTCGGAGACGGGGAGCACGTGGTCGCGGGTGAGGACCAGGAGTATGTGGTTGTTGGTGGCCTCACATGTCTCTCTCTCTCTCTCATGCGTTCCTCAGGGCACATTGTGACGCATTAACAGGTGTCAGGAGAAAAACGGACAAGTAGTGCTGCTACGCTGTGGGAAGGAGGAACTGGAGAATGGACGTTGTTTCCCTCAAAATGACCTGCACATGGACAGTGTGATGGACAAGAGGGTTGTGTAGTGAAGTCACAAGATCACGGGAGAGTTGTGTGATCAAGTAATGCGTTTGTGTCCGGCAAGACAGGAGGACGCTACTGGCAGCTATGGCCTTAGTTTAAGTGTGTGAGACGACACAGAGAGGCAACTGTTTGTTCTAAACAACAATCTCCTTAAAAGGTTAGCGTAAATGCTGCATCAGCATCAGTTTATATCAGAAGAAGAGAGAAGAAAGGCTTTTCTTATTGGAAAAGATGTTTTCAGGGCTTCGCCAAGAGTTGTATTGACAGATGGTCAATCCAATCTCCTGCCAAGTGTTTTTTTGAAAGTGCCTGTCCCTTTGCAGACAGTTTCCAATGACGGCTTCTCAGATGGCAGCAAACCATCTGGCGGGTCAGGTGAGGAAGAAGGTGGGGGAGCGAGGAGGACTCCACACCTGCCTGCTGACATTCAGAATGTAGAATGTTGTTTGAGGCATTACCATACTAAAAAGCAACTAAGTAGGAAGGGTAGAGTCAAACAACTCCAGGAATTCCCAAAAATTCGAGACAAGAAAAGTAACTACAGTCAAAATTCACGAGCCTTGTGGAGGTCACAAGACGAATCACTACGGCTTTCCCAATTGTTCAAGAGCACAGCCTCGCATTGAAAATAAAGAAACACGTGCGAATTTAGTACGGCCACAGCATTTCCCATATAAAGTGAGTTGGAAACACTTTTGAAGAAATGCTGCTATGCGAGCGCAAGCGTGTAAGTGATAACACCATGGATGAACTGAGAAAGAAAGAAAAAATAAGGAAGCTCTTAGAAACTCGGGTGTGATTTACATTAAAAAATCCAAGGAAAAGAGGTCACAGTGCCGCCCACTCCGTTTGACTGAGAGCTGATCTCTGGCAGGGGGGTCAGTGCAGACACACCATGGCGTCCTTGGTTGCTTAACTCCAAAGATGGAGCCAGAAGAAGAGAGAAACATAAACACAGAAATATTGTTTTCATTACTACAACTTCAAGGCCACATAACCACTCCAAAAAAAAAAAAATCAATTGATAAAAGAAAACCCCTCAGCGCCACTGCTTTCTGCTACTGTGCAGAAAGTTCTACAGCACAGATCATGGCAGCGACTATGAGGGGAGATCACGGTGTCCTTTCCTGCTCTGCCACAGTCTCCCACTCTCCTATATCTGAGGACCTAAAGACTGCTGTCCCAGGCTAATAATTGCTGACACACCAAAGCCAACATAGCCCAGCGAGCCTTTAATAGTTTTCATTTTTCTTCCTTACAGGATGGCCTCTGAGGTGCCATCATGAATGATCAGCACGCAGCGCTGCAGCTCCCTGTGCAGGCTGCAGCTCTCTGTCTCTCACACACACACACACACACACACACACACACACACACACACTCTCTCTCTTTCTCTCTCTCTCTGATCTTATAGCCGGCCCAGACATCTCTCAGCTCTCTGGCCATTACTCCCTCTGTGTCTTCCTCACTTGTCATCTTCCTCCCCATTCAGCCAATTTATATAGGATTTCATCTTTGCCCACACCTTTCATCACATGGCCTATTTTCATCATCACAGGGCCCATTTCACAACATTAACACTCTTTTCTTACCAAAACCATGAATTCGTAAACTATTTCCGGGGAACGATTCATCAGGTCCTGACAGAGGATGCTGCACAAACATAAAGACTGGATGGTTTACTGGTGTGTTACACCGTAATTTAGTCCAAGAGACCTCAAAAGTGTGATGGGCAATGATTGGAATCGAATCACTGAAGAAGAGCCCACAAGGCTAAAATAGTCTGTGAGGAATCGTGCGCTCTTACATTCGGCCTTGCAACCCCGTTAGCGCAGCGGCACGCATGAGTGGAGAAGAAGTGAAGCATGGAGTCTCAGCCGAAAGCAGATATTTCCCACATCGCTGTGGAGGAGACCTGCAACACCTCACCATCTGATGTCCTGTTATTGCTCTAACTCGAGTCATAGCAAGTTATCAGGATCATCTAAATCCATGTTGTGGGACGTATGCTGTGCAAACAGGATCAAAACACAAAAGCATTCATTTTGACAGAAACTTTCTTCAGTCCGAAGCCAAGTTCTCTCGATGAAAAGACAACTTGTCTTTGTCTTGAATTTGTCCTCTGAATTTTTAATTTTTAAATTTTTTAGGGCCGGAAATTAAATTCCTCTGATATCTGAACAGATGCAGGAATATTCCATTTTCCCATTTTCCCATCACTCCCATTCAAACTCACAAGTACTATAGATGTAGTCGGTATCTTTGAGTAGATAAGATATTGTTGCACTAGCTGGGTGCAGCTCTCCAGAACACGTTAACAAGGTCAAAATCAACCCCCCCCCCCTAATAAATAATATGTTTGCAATTTTGTTGCCAGTGGTCACTAGAAGCTGAGTCATTGAAAAAACACCCACACTGTAAAACATCACAGGAATTCAGATAATCAATTGCTCTTATCATTTACTCCTTTACTCCATTTAAATACATACGTTTGTGAATTTTAAGGTAATTCAAAATGTGTGGCTTTCGTTTTCAGACCCATTTCAGAACTTGTAAACACGTGTGACTTGAAATACTGATTTCACTCTTCACTAAACTCATTCAAAGTAAGTTTGAAAAGAAACACGGTGTGTGAAATGCCTTTCCTTCCTTATGAAACATTTTCAAAGCAGTTTTTTGCATTTGAATATTGTTTACATCCATGCTGTGAAGCTTACGGTCCTCTTCTTCGTTGCCTTTGTTGGCGGAACTGATAGCAGGAACCGCGTGTTGCATACTTGTGCACAATTCAAAGTTAATACGGACCCACTTGTTAAACTGTTACTCCATAGCACTCCTAGTGGTGAGAAACCCTGCAGGGCATTTTTAAGTGATGGCTGTTTCTTTTGGTGATGATGAAAACGATGCTAACCATGTTGAAAGGCAGTATCCACTTGCCTCCCTAACCCCATGCACTTCTAATTTGATCTGATAAGGTCACTGGGGGCAGCCTCGACTGTTGTTTTTACTAACCTTGGTTCAAAAATGATTTGTTTTCTCAACTCATGAGCCAAATTTGAACAAATAATTGAAGTTTAATTTAGAGAATTTTTTTTAGGGAACAAACTTTCCCAAAAAGTTAGATTCTCAAAAGGTAATTTTCCACTTCTTCTGTGTCATCTTGCTTTTGGTTTTGGAAGTTATTACTCCGTAAAGAGGATACTGACTTAAAGAGGGGCATGTTTAGGAGCATGTCTGCCTGACTGACAGCCTCTCAAACTGAGCCGCAGTCGTCGCCGTTTGCTCGCTGCGTCTCGGCTCCACCCCTCTGCCACCTAAATTTGGATTTTCAAATCTAATCTCCTGGCTACGAAACATCCCTTTAGAGGGTGATGAATGTTGCAACAGACAAGAAATACACGCATTTCTATAGTTTACATATGATCTCACCTGAGAGGAAGAAGTAGGTGTAAAGAAAAAGTAACCCCAAAAACAATGCAAAACAAGTGGTCTTTGCATGCTCTTTGTTTATCTGCTTCCCTCCACTGTTGTTGTCTCTGATCTGCTTTAATCAAAGAAAAGTTCCATGTTGCAGCTTTAAACTAAACAATTCCGCTCTGATCCTCTCTGACTCACTCTCACTATCAATCAAACATCTCTGACTGTCAGCCGTGAGAAGCGTTTGATTGTGTACGATGACAATTTGCATCTTGTTTGTCACGATCGCTTCACATCAGTAATCTACCCTCCAACCCTCCCAGAGCTACGCACTGTGGCTGGCATATTTCCCCCATCAGCCCCGGTTCTGCTGCCTCTCCTTTCGGGGCTTCCTGATCCCGCAGTGCTGCTGCTGCTGGCTCTGTTCTGCTCGTGTGCTGGGGCTCAGGCTGTCAAACGTAGGTGGGGGGGCGGCCGGGAGACAAAACGCCACTCTTTCTTAACACTAGATGTTGGTCTTGTTTTGTTTTTGTAGCCGGTAGGCTTCATGTCTTGTTGGACACAACAGGAATCAACACAAATGTCGCTTTTTGGGGACATTTGGGACACTATGTGAAGGATGACACTGAGATTGCTTTGCTTTTATGACATATTAGGTTTGTCTCGGTGCTTAAAATAACCACAATGGCAGCTCGCTTAGGCCTCTGTTTCATCCTTCTGCTGTAAGCCCACGAGAAGTCGGGCACATGCTCCGCCAGGCGGGGTTGAACTAATGGGACGGGCAGTAATGCACCTCTGATAATTGCTCCGCTGAAGTTTTGACGTCACTCTACGTCCTCACCAAACCCATCTTGGAGAATACTAGGGCGTTGCGCGCCGGAGCGCATACTCGTCCGTGATTGATCGCTCTGCTTATGATTTCCTAATTTCCAATTCACTGGGGGACTTAACTGGAAGTAGCCATTTTTCCTGAGCACCGACCAGCTTCCTTTTATTTCCGCACAGGGCTAAATGGGGGAGAATCTTCCAGCCCATTAAGCAGACTTTCTGTGTCATAAAAGTTTGGTGGCAGAGTCTCTCCCCCCTCTCGCTCTCTCCCTCTCCCTCTCTCTCAGAAGCAGCAGCAGCAGCATGGAAAAGTCTGTTTGATCCGCAGGCTGCAGGTTAATAGAAATCAGTCTGCTCATCAGCAATAGTGGATTGAACTTAACCACCCACCTCCGCCCTGTC
Source organism: Anarhichas minor (assembly GCF_050575085.1). NCBI lineage: Eukaryota > Metazoa > Chordata > Actinopteri > Perciformes > Anarhichadidae > Anarhichas > Anarhichas minor. The sequence goes on along the minus strand of NW_027466496.1, from coordinate 1,848,278 downwards.
AATTCAGATTTGGAAAAAACCCACTAACACTGGCCGTGGTCTCATTTCCCTCTGTCAGGTAATCAGTATTTCCCTATAATCCTTTTAAGGGGTAAAATTACAATGACCCGTCTCCGGTTCCTGAGTCAGGACGGGGAGCGTCATGCGTAAACCCCTAAAAACACAGAAAATAATGTGCTGTGTTGCTGATATACAGATATTAGCCAATCAGATTAAAGAAATGGCAGCAGTTTGCTGTGATTTAAAGAACAGACACATGAAGATACACGGTGCAGCACCATTACGGTTCTGCTGGATGCTAAATGCAGCATTTTTATCAAATTCTCTGGTAAAGTCACAGATGTTCACGTTGTTAAGTCTGTTTTCCTGCTAAAGTCCTGCAATGACACTCGCAGTACATGTAGGCTACTGCTGGATACAGCTTTGTCCTTGTATATGCCGTGATTTTTGCGGCGTAACGGCAGGAACTTTATTAATCGACGGGTATTGGTGGTCAGGTGTTTTTTGGCTTGTTGGCCTTTTCATGCGACGTGTCTCTTTGCTTCCTCATGGCAACGGTTGGTATGGGAATTTGGTTTAGCGACAATGATTGAAAAAAAAGTACTAAATCTTCCATATGCATCGTGATGCAACAAGTCTCACACACATTTAAATGAACTCACAACAATGCTTATACAATTTTTTAGAATGATATCGTATTTAAGGAATAATAATGTGTTAAAAAAAAGGGGGGGGATCTGATTTGTTTTCTCTGGTGACTGGTCTGGAGTGAGCAGGCAATTAGCTTAGCTTAGCATAAAGAATGGAAGCAGGGGGGAACAGCTAGCCGGACTGCCTACCAGCAACTCCACATTTTAACAAGTTAACACTCATTAAGGTTTCAGCAAAACATGTAACGTGTAAATTACTGGGCTTTGGAACAAAGCCAGGCAAGCTGTTACCCCAGTCTTTTAGCCTTTATGCTAAGCTAACCTATTTCTCTCCTGGCTCAGGCTTCACTTTTAACATGCAGACAACACAACAAAATGAATAAGCCTATGTCAAACTACTTCACGCTGTATTCAATGGGACGTAATTAAGGCGGTTTTCACGGTGTGCGCGGCCTTTCATGCTCAAGACAGAACTCCCGCTCATGACTGGTTTCTCTTGGATGACTGCTCATATTTGATATGCCACATTCTTTGTAACCGATGTGAACAAGCAATATTTTGTCAAAAGGTACAGAGAGCCATTTGCAAAAGGTGTTCTTTGAGGACTTTTCAATCACGCTTTGTGCTCTCAACTTGCCACTGAATTTAGGAGCCTTTTCCCCCCCAGTACCAGTCAAGTTTGTCTGTCTTTCTTTGGGATTCGACACAAAATCCGACGTCGCTCATTTGCATGTCCCAGAATCGGACTTTGTGCCACATATTCCTGTGATTCTGGAGTTTGCCCCGCCGCGTGCATCTTTTTGTTGTTCGCAGTGACAAGGAAACATCAGACCCGCGTCAGGCGTGAGGGGGAAACTAAGAGGCGGTCTTGTCTGTGGTGTCAGTTTATCTGAGACCTCCCTGCTCTCTGACCGGCCAATCAATTGCTGAGAAAAAACATCAAGCTTATCAGCTGCGATTATCAGTCTCTAACTTGGTTTAATGTGTTGGCTGACGGGAGTGATGGAGCGATGCTGGAGTCTGAATAAAGAGGGGATGCGATGGCAGCACATTTACTGACCTTAACACCATTAACCGATTAATTGAAATAAATGGAGAGATGATTTTAGGATGGGGAAGGGAGCAGAAGGACTACTGTATGTTTGCATGTTGTAATCAGGTGTTGATTGCAGACCTAGCTGCTGATTGAAGTCTCTCAATCAGCAACTCCATAAGCAGTCAGGTGAGGGAACTTATAAATCATTATTTAATCATTAATAATGGTGATGAGGAAGAGATGCGACTCCACTGTATCCCATTTTAGATACTGGGTGAAAAACAAAAAAACAAGAGTGACTGTCTACAAAAGCAGGTTAAAAATATCTACAGAGGGTTTGGAATCTGTTATTGGAAGCCAAAACTGGAGCGGAAGAATACTAACTTTTTTTTCTTTCTTTCTCTTTTTCCTGTGGTGTTGTTGACACTGAAGCGAACTTGGCCGAAATGTCAACGAGGAGGGGAAACTTGTTTGCTTTACAGAGTAAATTCACCTTGAAGGGAAACGGGAGCCTGTAGCGGCCCCCCACATAATGGATTGTTGTGTTTGAATCTGAGCCGATCTCCTTGGCCCTTTTCTTTTCTTATTCATCGCCTTTTCTCCTGTGTCAAAGTTTCAAACCAGCCTCATTGAACGAAAGAGTGGTTTCATGGATGTGAGGTAAGCAAATGGAATTGTCCTCTTGTCCAATGAAAATAATCCAAAATAATCCCAAAAAAAATTACCTGAGCTTGCAAAGTAGCTATGTTTCCAACGGTGAAAAAGTCATTTATATCTACGTAGGGAGCGGGTCGTCTTCCATGGAGTTATCTGAAAGGTAGGGATGCGTTCAGAAACCCAGTATTAAACAGGCCCTGGTGCTAAATAATTAAAAATCGTAGTATTGATAAGCCCCGACTTTACTTTGCTTTTGAATGTTTTGATGCAATTTATTATCACGCGGCAGCACGCATCTGTTCTGATCTCTCTGTTGTGCTGAGTTCCTCCAACTACACACAAACACGAAGCGCGAGCAGATTGGCCTCTCTGATGCAGTGAACCAAGAGAAGTGACGGATGCTCGAGTTGACTGCAACTGCGCTTGTTACAAAACAATATTTGCGAGTAAAAAGCCAATACTTTATCAATACATCTGTGAATATGTAAAAGAAAGTGAAACCTAACTCAGTCGGCCACCGCAGCAAAGCACAACATGAACGATCGAGCAAAAGCTTTTTTTTGTAAACTTCTCTACTGGCTGAGACAAAGCAGTCAGGAGGACAGAAGACAGGAGGAATGACTGATACTGACGGGTGTCTGTGTTCTTGATTTTTTATAAAGTTCACTCAGAAATGTTGTTTATTTTATTGCCATTTTACATTTGTTTCCAGTGAGATATGAATGACTTCATATAGTGACTTTGTCGTAGTTCTTCGACACGCTTTGGGGCTGAGCTGAAGGGTATTTAGTTGGTTGCAACCTGCCACAAACCACTAGATGCTACGACAATTTACACACTGTCCCTTTAAGACATTTAACCCCAAATTGCCCCCAAAGCTGTGCATACGGTGTGTGAATGTGTGTGAATGTTAGATAGTCCTAATAGGCAGGTGGCCCCTTGCTTGGTAACCCCTGCCAGCCAGCAGTGTATGAACGGGTGTGAGTGGGTGAATGACATGTAGTGACATGTAGTGTGTTTGAGTGGTCGACAGTTTTGACTGTATACACTGCATCCAACATGAGGTTTTGCATTAGTAATGTAATAACCATATTGATGGGAGATTCTGCACTGTACTGTAAATGTGCAGCAGGCACACAGCAGGAATTTCACATCATCACACTTAACAGTGTTAGTTCCTCCTGCGCTATGAGTCAAAACGTTTTCTGTGGAAAAGGTCTATATCTAATACATATACATGCTGCTAGAAGTGTGCCATCACGTCTAAAAGTGTAGCTGCTGGGAACAGAAGTGCTTTATGGACAAACCTAATAAAAACATGGGGATGATTATGACGCAAATAAAAAATATACACAAACAGTGACACATGATAAAATCATCACTATTATAGCTGAGCACGTGACATCAAGTACAGCCGGAAACCTCTGCTGCTCACTGTACAACACAGCCTTTACACACAGTTGGGTGAAATAATAATGTTAATGTTGCAGTATTAGAATTATTGTCATGAATGGTTTCCTGTCATATTTTGAGAAAAAAAAAAATAAACAATGTGAATTATAAGCCACATTTTAAAGCAGTAAAAAGCGAATACAGCAACGTCCGTATGACTTTTTCCTCATTTCTTCACTTTCATGCAGCATCAGCACAAAGTAGGCAAAAATGAAATTAGCTTATAGTTTCTATATTATATATATATATACACACACATTTGATACAATCAGCCACACAAACACAAAAGGCTCACTGCAGTATTGATAAATGTTCTCAGCGTTTTCTGGGTCAGTGTTTAACCCCAAAAGCAGATGGCTGTATCTGCTGTTTTGAATATTTCGAGAGTTGGATTGCATTTTTTGGAATTATATAAACTTTGGAACTTGAACCTAGTTTTTTTTATAAATGCCAGCTGTGGAAAAAAAACCAACAACAACACTTTCCACATCTGGAATACACGTCGTTAAATGTGTTTGTGTGTGTGTGAGTGTGAGAGAGGGAGAGAGTGACACGTTGTAGGGAAGCAGACAGGAACACCAGGTGCTGACAAGCAGAGAACTGTGATTGTTCCAGAAGCTTCTCCAAACAAGAAGTCGCGGCAGATGCTGGAGGATGACAGAGCGGTCTGGGTGAGCAGTGACAGACTTCAGCACGCGTCAAGACCCAGCTGCAGCGCACTGCGCCCGACGTCGTGTCTGCAAGCTGTGCTGAATCTGCACCGACCGACAGAGACGCCTCTGGGAATTAAAGACCCCCCCCCCCCCCTAAAGATTTTAAAATGTAGAAAAATGATGTCTGATATGTTTTTTTTCCCCAAATGATAAGTTAAATTACCTTGTTAAAATGATTAAAATTAAATCAAGAAATTCATGAGTAAAAAAAAAAAAAAGGGTACATTTCAGACGTTAAAATGCTGGACACAAGATGTCCCCTACTTCTCCATTTTCAGTGTTTTTGGACCAGAGGTGTTACGTTTCCACATCACACTTGTGTAAGTTGCATACAGGAACTTGGTTGGCATCCACCATTGTGATATTTGGATTCTTTTTTTCTGCCCCCATTCTCATTCTTCTAATGAAGTTTCTACTCAAGTTTTACACAGAATACACAGATTATTAAACATGTAAAAGCCTCACGCCTGTCAAAAACATGTAGCATCTTTTAAGAAAAAAACACACTTAATTAGAGAGAATCAGTGCCATCAATGAGGTTATACTACTCTCTGGTGGTCACCTGACAGCAATGCAGGAGTCTGGGTATAAAATGAACTCAAAGCCTTTATGCCTTTTCACATACTTTCCTCCTTGTATTCCCCAAATTCTAATGTTTTGCTTGCCAAATAATTCTATTTTTAAATTAACCTGAGCTCTACACCCACGGAATGAAAATACTACTGATATTGTACAAATAAAAGAAATAATCTGCACATTCCGTGCATCTTTCCTTGAAGGAAACGAGGCTGCATCCGGCAGCCTGGCCCATTATCTTGTCCTAATGGCTTGCTCAATGGTGCAGTGCGTTATGCGGGTTCACTGGTCAACCAAGACACACGCCATTAGCCCGAGCAAACGTTGCCTCGCAGTGCCACACAAAGCACACCTTATTTGTATCACATTAGCTCTTTCATGTGGCATTGCATATTATATCAACAGCTGCAATTTATCAAACTATTTCAGCGCTGATTTGCTCCACTGCCAGCAACCACCACAGCACCCAGCAGCAGAAACCGCCATCGCCACCACCACCACCACCACCACCACCACCACCACCACCAACCGTCTCCGACTCCTTTCCTCCGTTCCTCCATGAGAAGCTGCAGCGGCAAATAAATTAAACATGTGTCATTGAGCATGCTAAATGGCTTGCAACACATAATCATCTAAATAATTATGAGGCTGCCATTAAAGTGAGCTAGATGGATGACACATGAGGCGTTATGGAGAAACTGGAGGTAATGGTGCAGGATTTGATATGGGAGAAAGAGGAGATGGCGGAGGGAAAAATACAAAAAATAAAGGAAATGCAGTTTTTCCTTCCGTCAGTCTTCTCCTCATGCCGTTAAATCCCCCCCCCCCCCCCCCCCCAGACTCAAAGTGCTGAGGGACAATGGGGTGATTAGCCCAATCAGAAGACGCAGTGAAGGATTGTGGGTAGGCTACGGCATGGCTCACAGTCGTCTTTTTGTCCTCCCACATTTCATTAATCAGCAACCTGAGGCCCCACGGAATCAGCTCAGCAGATTGGCAGCTCACTCATTTGTTCCCACGTAGCAATCAGGGAGGAAAATAAATCAGTTTGCAACCTTTATGCCATTACCTGACATTGTAAACCATCTCTTTGTATTCGCTTTCTTACTTTTCTCATCTTTTTTTCCTTTTGTTCTCCACTGTGAGTTGCTGTTGAAAATACATGTTCCTGACACCAAATGTGACCTCTATTAACCCTCAGAGAAGGTGTTTTTTTTTTTGTCTATTGGTAACAATACTGTCAATTTTATCTGCCAGTTAAAGATAGAAATAAATAAAACATAATTAATGCTTATGTTTTGATTTATCAGAGTGGTTAAATACACATGTGCAGCATTTATCATCAGCTGTATAACAGAGTCTGCCACCGAGCATCTCCACGTACACTATTTTAATGAGCCTCATGTATCAGCCTAAATGATGCAGCACGTCAGCAGACACGCACGGCAGGCACAATGATATTCTGTTCATGGAGGATATTGTTCACGGCTCCCTACTTTTTACACACCATTAGCTCGCAGAGTCCGTCCACTGTGTACTTTACATGATCCCACTTTAATGTGCAAGACAGAAATAAACTGTAATCTAAACTGGAGAATATGAGACACACAAACGGGGTTGTGCAAATGAGTGCAAGGGTTACACAAATGCTTACAGTGCTTTGTGTAGGGTGCAATAATTGTATTTTATTAACAGTATAATTGTTTCGGGTAACGCTTTAAAATCGCAGATTGCACGTTGCGGTTTGCTTATTTACTACATATATATCATTAAAAGTGCAAACATTAAGGTAAAGGGGGAGAAGTGGTGAGGTATAGAAGCACCAAATGTGTGTTGCATGATCAATGAATAAAAAAGAAGATTGATTCATTGAATTCGTTCAGTTTGTAGCAATTTTACAAATAAATACACTCAGAAATCCAGCTTTTTTAGGCATTCATGTAGAATTTGTAGGACAGGTCTATTTCCCAAAACGTATCCTGACAGACAGCTCTGCACCAACCTGATATCACTTTAAGAATGAATGTAAATTGTCTGTAAACATTACATTGTAGTTAGTTCAGGATAGGAATACACAAAAACCAAGCCGGCCACATGTTGGTGGCAGACTTTTTCTTCTGTGGTCGCAGTGAGACTACAGGCAAAAAGCGGATGGGAATCGGAAAATGCATGTTTGAACATTGTATTGTATTTGCGGGTCATGAAACACGTCACAACATACGCCACCAGAGACGTATTCTGGCCAAAGACAAGAGGTGAGGGAACAACACTGTGTTAAAATGTGTTGCTGAAGAACAAAACATAAGACCTGGCACGAAAATGCCTGTTTTTAAAATGATAATTAAATATGGCGGAACAGTTATGGAATTTTGAGCCGTCTGACGCCCAAAGCTGATGTCGGAGAAGAACCCTGAGCAGCGTTTTTGTCCTGCCACCTTATGAGATCATAGACAATGGAGCCGAAAAACATGCACTCACAATGAGAAACAAACTTTATTGTGCATGAGCAATATTCTTCAATAAACCACAACAGTTTATCATTTATATCATTAACGTACTTCCGTTTTTCAATTGATGAGCGGTTAGACTTTGCAATTAATTTGCATTAACTATGCAGTTCAGCCATGAGGCAGCAGTTCATCTCCTGGGATGAAGACAGATTGAGCTCCCTCCCTTTAGGACACAACATCTGCTAAAATGTATCCCAACAGAGAGGGCCAATCTGAGTGACAACCTCCAGCCAATAAGCAAACAATCAATGTGAGCCTATATTGCACAAACCTGCTCAAATTGGGACCTGATTTCCCCTAGGACACTGCTAGCAACTGAGCAATGCAATAAGGGATGAGGTTTTTGGTGTAAAATTGCAAGCAGGAAATGTAATTTGACAGAGATGAGGTCCACCGTTAAGGAACAGAAGACCGCTGGGATTTGAGATAATGCCATGAGTGACCTCTGCTGGGAGGGAAAGGTTACTGTACAATCAGCCTTGTGGGTTTCACTAATGCCTCATTATGTATTAGGATTGAATGTTGTATTGGTATTTCTGTTGTTGGCATATAGTATTGGGTATCACCTATCAGCTGATAAGCATTGTTCAGCTTTCATACAGAATGATGGGGGGTCTTCTCTTCCCTATGCTCCATGGTTGGTAATGTTGGTCAGTTCACTTTGGTCCAGACTGAAGTATAGTCAACAACTGTTGGATCGATTGCTATGAAAATGAAATTTTGTACAGACATTCCTTGGTCCCCAGAGGATAAACTCCACTGACTTTGGGGATCCCCTGACTTATTCTCGTGCCACAATGAGGTTGACACATTTGTGGTTAAGCCTGAAATATCTCGATAACTATTGAATGGATTGCCATGAAAATTTAATTTCGTACATATATTCATGGTCCTCAGAGGGTAAAGTCTACTGACCTCGATGATCCCTACCTTTTTCCAAGAGCCACAGTGAGGTTGACATATTCGTGGTCAAGCCTGAAATATCTCAACAACTATTGGATAGATTGCCATGAAAATGAAATATACAGTAGAACAGACATAATGGTCCCAAGAGGAAACATTTTTCTCGTGCCACAGTGAGGTCTCGACAACGATCGATGGACTGCCATGAAATTCATGATGCCCTTAGAATGAATTGTTATAACTATGGTGTTCCCCGACTCTTCGCCTTGCGTCATCATCATCAAGTCAAACATCTAAGTTTATTTAGTTGTTTATGACCAAATACTTCCATCGGTCTTGGTTGGCTGCAAATAATATCGCTTAATCCCCGCCACCACTGAATGGGTGCGGTGATTGATAGGCTTCTTCTACATGTTAAGGATATCATTCTCAGTCAAAGAATGAATTCAACAATAACTTCTTTGAATGAAAAAAGTCAATTAGCAATTGGCTTAAAAGCATTATTTAGAATCTCATATTGGTTCAGGCTTATAAATTCAAAAGTCATTACCAGCTGTCATGTGCTTGACAACACACATTTGTGTACATGTTTTTATGATTTTGTAATCATTTTACATGAAGAATGTGAGGTTTAGTTTCCCGTGGGAGCGCTCCCTTTACAAATGATGCTTATGTTCAATGTGCATTTTACATAAACTGATACAGCAACACTCTTAAAAACACATCCTTTCACAGAGTCTACAGCTCTATACCTGCAGGCTGCCGCAGCGTCTCAACTCAGATGTCACATTTGCACCCTTTTGCTGCTGATGGTCTCTCAACGCACCATTAAATCTCACCAACACCAGAGCCACAGACGTGAACACATTGTTCTCCCTTCGATGCGGCTTATTCAACCATCCTCTTCACATTTCGGTGTCATTTCCATGGCAGGCTTCTAGGATGAGGTTAACACGGTGGAACAGGCAGAGACTAAGGCTTGGCTTCCCGTGTGAGACAGCTCTACACCGATCTATTTACTGTACAGGTACAGTGTGAAAACAACGCTGGTGGTGGCTCACCAGCCAGCAGAGCTCTCTCTCTCTGGACTGTTAACAACTCTGCACATGAGAGGTAATACTGGTGTTTCTCACACTCTTCTCTGACATGGGGTTTAATAAGAAGCTTAGAAATTCCACCTGTCACTTAATGCTGGAATGGATATTTACAGTATAATCCTGTCAACTTGCATGCAATATGTTACCGCTGCGTAAATCTCAATAACAAAATTACATCAACTTGTAACATGAAGGAAAAACTTCTCTTCCACTCCGTTCTCAGATGACATACTGTACCGAGGCGGATGACATAATTTAACAGAGCTTTAATGTTGTGTGAAGCAAAAAGCTGAGAGGCCAAAAAAAAAAAAGTTGACGAGCACAGATGAAATGCAAAATGAAGAGGCTCTACTCGAGTTTCCAGCTGGTAGCGTCGACTCTGAAGTTTCCAGCAAAGCCGTCCTCTCAGCAACCCCATGGAGTGAAACCATATAATTGCTGCGAACGCGTGGGGGGGGGGGGGGGGGGGTAGAGGCTCGCAAACGTAAAGGAAGCAATTGCCTCGCCTAAACGAACACAAGCAAGAGTGAAGCTTCATTTAAGGATAATGGAGAACTTTACAGTTTACAGTTTACAGTTTTCATTAGCAGATTTTTTTTATATGAGAATGCACGAATGTTTGACACAAATGAATTAGATATTCCAGATGACTGACAAAGCCAGCTATAATTCACTAGGTCCTCTGTCCAATCAAAGCCTGCTGGACAGACGGTTCCCAGGTCATCACACAAGGGGAAACAAAGTTATAGCATTCAAAAGGATGACTTTGAAATGATTTGATTTTCCTAATTATGAGTCTAAAGAAACAGTGAATGATTTTACCATACTTTACCATTTGATGTGAGTTGTATTAAGTACAACATCTGCAGACTCGTTCTTCATTTGTAGAATGACAACCCTTTGATTTCCTTTGCCGTGCATGAACGTCAACCAAGTCCATTCGTTTCCACCGGCAATCAAACATATCATTCGGAGTAAGACAACAACTGTTACCGCCGCAGCATTTGTATTTCCGGGGTCAAACACCTGACGACAACAGTGATTTATGTACCTCCAGTATATACCTGAGCCCAGGATACCAGCACAGCGCCACCCAGAGTATACAAAGGGAATCACAATGACATTTCTGGTTATTCCAACGCCATATTTGGCTCTTACAGCAACATTTGCAGAGAGTGCACATCTTTATTCTTTGTAGTTTACCTGTTTACCAAGACAGCAGAAATGACGGTGGTCAGGACGTTGTTTTCAGAACGTTGACGAAACGTTCGCGGAACGTTGTTTTCCTAACTTTCACAGAATCTTGGCAGGATATGTTTCAAGTGGGGGGTGTAGTGGGGATGACGACGTATGTTTAAATCAACACCCATATGAAAAAGATAATAATCAACTGTATATGCTGATTGTACGCGTTTTCTTTGATGATTATGTGTCCTTTAAAAAAATAGATTGTATACGTTGATGAATAATTAGCAAACATACACATAAGCTACACACTAGTGTGGGCGGGACGGCTCTCAGCAGCAGGATTATTTGTTAATCACCTCGGAGAGCGCCGCTCACTGCTAAAAAAACATACAACAGCGACCTGGGAAAATGATATTTACTCGCAAAGCAGACGATGATCTGAAAGCAAACATACACAAAAAAGTATATATATATTAAATGTAGGCTATAACCCTTCCTAACTACTCAAACTGAAGAACAGAGTATAAAGGAGTTAAAATGAGCTCCACCTTAAACATTTGTAGCAGGAATAATGACCGCACTGAAAGAGCAGACGGATGCATTGAACCTGGAAAACAAGGCCATGAGACAAGAACTCCAGCTGCTCAAAGAGCTTTGGAGAAATCCTTCAACGACACAGAAGCTCAGAGAGAGGCCATCAGCCAGGAGAACGACACTCTGCAGTTTGAAATACTGGAGTTGCACATAGAGCTCCAGGACAAGGCAGCTTTGCACAAAGTTGTTAGCAATCAAAACTACGTGCCACAAAAGGAACTCCTGAAGCACAAGGACAAACAGCAGCACATCAAAGACTTTGAATCATGTAAAGTCGTAAAAGCTCAGAAAGAGGCGATCAGCCAGAACAACGACGCTCTGCAACATGAGATTAAAGAGTTATACAAACAGGCCGACTTTGGAAACGCTTTGCAGGTAACAAACGAGGCAATGCAACCCTCAATTGAAGACCTCAGCCATCAAAATGAGGCCCTGCGGCAGGAACTCCAGCGCCTTAACCAAGAGCATGACGTGGTGATGGTCTGGAGTGACAGGTGCAAGGAAACACAGGGCCGCATGGACGCGGTGGAGAAAGAAAACCAGCAAATGAAGCAGCAAATCCAGGTCGTCAATGAAGAGCTCACGGTCAGACAAACTTCTTTGAACTGAAAGCTGAGGAGAAAGTCCTGGTGGCACAAAACAAAGACCTGATCAAATCCCACGTTGAGGCCTTCAACAAGCTTCTGGAAGAAGAAAACTGGAAGACAAAGTATGACGTGCTGAAGGAACAGACTGACGCCTTGAAGAAACAGAACAATGAATGGACAGAAACAATCTGCGGTTTAATCAACAACCTCATAGTTGTGGATGCCATTAAGGCAGATTATGTTGAAAGGAAGGCAGAGAAAAACATTCTAACCAGACAAAATATCTCTCTGAAAAAAGAACTTGAGGAACTGGAGAAAAGGTTCTCACAAGAACAAATCTACGAGGACACGAACGCTGCGATAACGACAGAGAACGAAGCCCTGAGCCAAGAAAACGACACTCTTCATCTTAAGGCTGAGGAGCTCAGCAACATACTCCAGGGTGAGAAAGCGTTGACCGACATCTACGACTCCCTGACAGCGGAGAAAAACACCATCAAACGACGGATCAACGCCCTGCGTGAAGAACTCCGGAAGCTGAATAAAAAAGCAGACAAAGAAAAGCCGATGACGGTGAAGAGGGATGACAACCGCAGACAATAAGACGTCCTCCAATAACAAGTCCGCTCCCTACATTTCTGAAATAAACTTTAACAGGATGTACTCCGGTTTTCCTTTTTTTCCAAAAAACTAACTTTCTTAATTTCATTGTGATTCTTTTTTGGGTTTAATCCGGGTGATCCGTTTTTTCCCAAATTAATAATTTTCAAACAACAAATATAAATGAAAGAATGAAAAAAAAACATATATATTTGTGTTAATGGTTAAATTTCAATAAGTATTGAGTTTCGATATGTCTCTCCTATGTCAGAGGTCGTCTTTAACGTCGTCTTTAACATCTCAAAAGCACACTTAACATTGTATTATCACCTCCATACTGAATGTCTTTTTTCCGGAGAGCTGCTTATTGACATGAGTTTCAGAAAACAACTTTGGTTTGTAAAAGTAAATTATATAAGTTTATTTGCATTTCTGTTACTGGAGTTTTACCACGGTTTGTCTTAGAGGGAGTTCATCCTCTCTGGCATCACAACTCAGTCACCTGCTCACCTTTTTCCCCTCATCAACAAGGGGACATTTTTTTTGCTACAGCAGCATTAATAGGTAAAGCAATAAAAAACAACAACATATAGAGCTGGATGAGTCTGCCCCTGCAGTAAGTGGTGGAGAGGGTGGTCCTGGTTATCCAATATGGATAATAGTCTCTTCAGTGTCCTCCTCTCCACCCCCTGTTCCAGAGTGGCCAGTTTGCAGCCAATGATGGAGCCGGCCTTCTTAACCCGTTTGATAAGTCTGTTGGTGTGTCCGGCTCCAGTGCTGCTCCCCCAGCAGACTATAAGGAGAAGTACAGTGCACTGGCCACAGCTTTAAAGAGGCCACTAGATGTCAGCACTCATCTCTAAATGTATATTTAAAAAATCTATTTTTTCTGTCTGAGACGTCAATCAAAAATCCGTATGGTTTAATATCTGTAAAATATCACTTTTCATGTCATGCCTGTGTGTGTTATTAAAATCACACTTAGGGAAGTTTAGTTTACTCGTCATGGGGTATTCTACTCATCCTGTGACGCTTATGTGGCTCTGGAGAAAGAGCGCTTCAACATTGTGTCTTTTTAAACACTAGAGAACTCTCTCTCTCTCTCTCTCTCTCTCTCTCTCATACACACAGGTGGGAAGTAACTAAGTACATTTATTGAATTACTGTTCTTTGGTATAATTTTGTGGTACTTAAGTATTCCTATTTTCTGCTACTTTATACCTCTACTCCTATTCTGAGGCAAATGTACATTTTACTTCACCTATTTGCTAAATTAGTCTGCAGATTGAGATTTCACCAGTGGTGGGCCGTCAGGGCCTGCAAGGCCTTCTCTGCTGGCCTAAACAGAATCACAAAGTTATATCTATTTTATAATTTAATATTTTTTCTTAAATACACTATTATAATTTATAAAATTATTTTCCCCATTATCTTATTTTCTCAATGCACAGCTACTGTCTTCCTCAGTTGCTCTGCTTCCAGTGCAGCTTGTTTTAAGTAGAGCTTTCATCCAATCAGATTTCACCTCTGTGTCTCTAGGTAAGAACAGAGGCCCAGGCCTGCAGACTCACAGGTGCATCCATGTGCAGTTTAAGTGAATGGGGACGATATTGTTGATTGTCATAGTGTTCAACCAATCAGATCTTTAGTTTGACATATTGGGCGTATTCTTTGACGTGTCAGAGCCTGCTAGCCGGCCTATAGCTACGTGCAGCTCAGTGTCCATGTGCAGCTCTGCCGCGAGGTGCAGAGTGTGCTGTGATTGGTCAGTGGGCGAGCACGTGACTATCGTGAAACGAAACTTAACAGCAGAGGCTTAGTCGGGTAGTGAATCACATCACGTGATGCAGCTCAGCCAATCAAATATGGGCACTCTGACCCGAGTGAGATTTACCACACACCGTGACACAGGGTGCTTAGACGAGGAAAGACCTTGCAGAGCAGTACGTTCAATGTTCAAGTTGTGAAAGTAAAATCCTAAAACAATCTCTGTGGTTCGCGGCTTGTCATTAAGGACTGACGGTGGATCCCACAGCCAGACCAGTTGAACCATTGTCCTACATGAGTGCTGAAAACATTATGTTTTCCTGAATTTAAGCTTCTGTACTTTCCAAATGCTTGAGCATTATTCAAACATATTGTAATCCTCATACCGAACGGTTTAATACGAAGACGTACAGCCTTAAAAATGAATAATAGCTGTGGCGCCATCATAAGGTGGTATTTCAGCTGCAGGACAGCAGTGAAGGCCCAGGTATTGTGGGCGATTGTGGCTAAGTGGATAGCAGGGCCGTCTTTCAATCAGAGGGTCGGCGGTTCGAACTCCGGCTCCGCTAGTCGCATGTCGATGTGTCCTTGAGCAAGACACTTTACCCCAAAATTGCTCCCGTAGCTGTGCCTACGGTGTAGAAATGTGATAAACTCTGAATTGTAAGTCGCTTTGGATAAAAGCGTCTGCTAAAATGACTGTAAAAAGGTATGAAATGCACAGCCCGCCACTGGGTTATATACAGATAAATGGTGTGTCCTGTGACAGATATAAGCAGTAGTTTGTTAGGCTGTATATTTCAAGTTGTGTGTTCACAATTCATGTAATTCTTGTCTAAGATAAGCGAGCTAGACCAGAAAAGACAGTCATCTGAGACTGTCTTGTTGTATTCACAGCACAATACATTAATCTGGAAAACTGAATGGACATCATCATAATTCAGTGTGTAACATTTGCACCAAACCAACGCAAGATAAAGTGTTTGTAAAATCTCTTTCAGAACGTTGATGTAAATTGGCATTACCTATATCGTGGATCCGGCGATCCGAAGACAAATGATGGTGGGACCTGATTTTAAAAGGGAGCACAGTTTGAAGACCACGAGATGACCAGCTTTGTAAAGTCAGGTAGGTCCAAAGTCACCTCCCTTCACTCACCTCATCTGAGGATTAGTAGTCATGCACATATAACCACCTGCACCTGTGTAAAGTTAGTATGTGGTTGTTTGTATGGAGGCATGGGTTCAAATCTCACTTCTGACTGCCAGTGATTTTAATTCACTGCCGCTGTTATTCTATAAACTGCCTCTGAACAGCAGATCAACCACTGTACTAATTGATTCGCAATGTTATGTATATATATATACACAGTATATGATACCTACGTTTTTAAATGTACGTATGTAAACACATAAATGTATAAATAAACACAGTAATAAATAAATACATGAAATATACAAATAAATAAATAGAGATAGAAGGATCTGACTTTGTCCGTCCCTATACCGATAATGAAACCTGGGTTTTGTGTATCGGCCGATACCGAGTACCGATCTGATACCAGTGTTTGCCTCACTGTGTGGAAGTTCCTATGATCATTATTTTATGTCGAAGGCAAAATCAGGCTTGACTTAAACATTGCTTTCCTAACTTTGAAAAACAAAATTAGACAAATAAATACATCGATAGAAATGTACTGAATTGTTATTTATTTAAATATTGGTATCCAATACCGGATCTGCATGTCGTCACCGATAGCTGATTCAGCTATTTGAGTCAGTTTTGGACTGATATCAGAAATATGTTTCGGTATCGATGCATCTGAATAAATAAATAATATTAACGATAATTAATACTATACAAGTGTTGGCGCTCTGTGCAGCAGCGTGGGCGGGGCTTCAGGTCTCAGTTCATGATGTCGTCAGCGGGTCTTTCAGCCCTCTGCTCACTTCTGCTGCTGGATGCTGGATATAGCAGCGTGGGGTTGGGGGTGAGGATGGGGGGCGTGGGGTTGGGTGTGGGGGGACGTGGGGTTATTTACTGCAAGGGTACTTCTACTTTTGGTACTTTAAGTACATCTTGCTGATTATAACATACTTGACTAAGGTTTTGAATGCAGGACTTTTACTCGTCGTGGATTGTTTCATCAGTATGGTATTAGTACTTTTACTGCAGTGAAGGATCTGAATAATTTTTCATCTGGTAAAAAATTTTTTTTTGGGGCCCATTTGGGGGTATATCCATTGTTTCAGACAGTTCATAGATTGGTTCAATCAGAAAGAGTGTGATTTTGCTCTGTAGCTTTGCTTGCATTCAGTATATGATAACACAAGAGACAGAATTTCAGGGTCATAGTGAAATTTGACAACACAAATATGAACTTTTCTCAAATAAAGAGAGAGAAATAATTTTCCTGCTTGTAAAGGAAAGACGGATAAACTAGCTTTCATATCCGCGTCACTCCCAAATCCTAATTCTTAAAAGGACCGCACACAATGGATGGAGAATGGACCTGACAGTATCAACTTTGTATCGTTAAGTATGATGATGGGCTATTGGATTGTAATTTGAAGGGGGAGAAAACATACAAACCAGAACGCACACACAGATGTAGCATGTTAGAGTTATAAATAACTTGTCCATGTGAGAAACAATAGTTTAATTTAATGGCATCACCAAACATGTATATATACCACCAAATATCACCAAACACTTTTTTTTTAAAAGCCAATAATGACAAATTATTTGGGGGGGCTGAAGAACATTTTAGGGGGGCTTCAGCCGCCCTAAAATAGGCCTAACGGCGCCCCTGCTGTCAAGGAAATGCCAGACAGGTACAAACCATCTGGGATCACGCTGACAACGCTGCATATAGAGACATGATTACAGTACTGGTTACAGCTTTGACAATTGCTTTCCCGCCGAGAATCAACATGAGAAAAATAACATCATGCAAGCAAAAGCCTGGTGAAATTGTAGCAGACTATTACGCCAGACTCCATGTTATTTTCAACGAGCACAGCGGTCTAAGGGATAAGAAGCACCTGTCTGAGAAATGGATATATAGTTATAAATAAATAATTATATATATATATATATATATATATATATATATGTCTGTGTGTTTTATATTATAGTGAATGTTATTATATGATATATATATTATTATATTATACTGAATATTATTATATGATACATATATTATTATATTATACTGAATTGCTTGTGAGGGGGACAAAAATAAGATGTCCTGATGTGTTTGTTTAAGTGTTATTTACTGCTTTTTTTCATGTTGGAATAAATATTAAATATTTAACTGCAAAGTAGTAATGCGTGTTTGATACCTTCATTTTTTTTTGCATTAAATCATTCTGGGATGTTTGCTGAAATTGATTGGATGTGGCACAGCCCTACCTAGAAAACTTTCCACCAGCCGCCACTGGTTAACGGTGTATGGCAGGCTGTGATAATTACTCTACTCCAGCTGGTAAAAGGGGACGGGTAAATAATTGATAACAACGTGCACACTGCATTGTAATAAAGTTTCTGTGTGGAACTGTTCCATTCAACTTCTTGCAATGTGATGTGGCCGGCTTCCAGTAAACGCATTTTGTTCAGGTGTGTTTACCTCCTCAACAAAATCCCTGAGAACAGGGATCCAAATTGGCATCCTCCTACTCTCTGCCCCGCCTACATTCATCTACGTTTCCTCCCATTGGTTTTAAATCTAAGGAAGGCTTCTTAAACCGAGATCTGGTTGGCTCACGGCAATGTCAATCACTCTTCCCACGGTCAGCCTATGCAAATCAACGAATAGATGCGGAACAGGGAGAAGGAGAGCACAGCGGGCATCAATAGGTAGAGGCAGGGGGTGGACGAGTGTTGCCCTTCATCATTTTAGCACATTTGTATACTGTTGCGGTCCATTTGTATTGTTTTTGTTGGTCGGACCGGGATACTCACGGAACCGCTGTGAAAATGGCGCAGCCACAAAGCAAGAAGATATTCTTTGAGAACCTGTCGGGAGCGGGGAAAGCCATCGCGGTGCTCACGAGCGGAGGGGATGCTCAAGGTAAACGGTTGAGTGACAAGTTTCAAATGACACAGATATGTATCATCGTGTCAGTGTGGACCCGTAGAGGGCGAAAATACACGCCTTCAACTGTGTGATGCTGCACTGTCAGCGAGGCGGTGAGGCGTTTCTGTAAAAAGCATTGCTTCGTGTATAATGTAAAGTGAGGAAAAAGTAACGACCAACGATGGTCCATTCACTCTGAAAGCCCGCCGGTTAGCATGCTAACACGACACATCCTGCTAACCCCATGGAGGCTAACGTTATCTCGCTAACAGCATCACCCTCTGCCGTGGATTTGGGGACATGTTTGTCGCTTGCAGCACTGCTGGCGGGTAGTTAAGAGAGCCGTCAAGGTCGAGCCGTGCCGTCTTTCCCTATTCACAGACCATTGCAATATAACTAACGAGTTAATGTCATCATTTTATTAACTCAAGCCTAATACACTTGGATGAAGTAGAACGCCACAAAGGTGCCGGTCACTGCATTGCGGGTGGTGCTGGTTTGAGATGGGGGGGGGGGGGGGGGGGGTCGAAGCTTAAAATAACATTCTCAACATGTAGATTATAAATGAGATGAGACTTGAGTCTGTGGTTAGTTAGCAGCTACATTGAGGGTCAGCGGCGGAATGCCTGTATCCTGTGTACGTGATGAGCTGCATAGCCTTCATCTCTGCTACGTCTCTCCCAACGGCGCATGCGCCATGGAGGAAACCCTGGTCACGTGCTCACCGGCTCGTCTCTTCATGTGTCTGCAACAATGGTCACACATCTATCAGCACGATGTAGAGCACTGCATTTCTATAGTGATTAAGTGCTATTATTTAGGCGTTAAACGGTAGTGTATTAAACACAACATTGCTCTTGAAACTTGAGAAGCAATAGCTTTTCAGTTCAAGTCGTGATAGGAATTTATTTGAAGGCATACATGTTATTACATAAGAGCTGCCTCTTATGCCTATGATTATGTAATGGAATAAACTTAATTAAACCCTTCAGAACACAGACTTTTAGATATCGAACATAGTTAAACACCTAAGACATCGACATAAATCAATCATACAGTGAGTTGTCACATAAAAAAAAGAATAAATATGTTATTATTGTATTGATGTGACTGTTAAACTATGGAAAACCACCTGTTATGTTGGATAGTTGACCTACAACTACTTTGACTGCCTAGATATTGTAGTGCTTTTTCGCAGCTGACATTTTGATGTGTCATAGTAGGAAAAGTACAACGATGGCTCTGTTCTATTCAAGTGTCCCGGTAAGTCATGACCGCGAGCCAAGCATGCACAGTACGAACCAAAGCAGCTAAATGGAATTCAGCCATAAATCATTTATTATTTACATCTGCCTACTGCGACCTGTCTCAAGGTCCTTGAAGAAAGAGACCTGCAGGGAGGTCAACCTGGAGATGTTGATTTAGCCCGCCCTTAACTTTATTCATTTTCGACAAGAACAGCAGTGCAGTTTTCTGCACTTTACAACAATTGCCAGCCAAGTTTGGTGCATTCTAGCTCTCCCTGGCTCTGGAGAAATGAGTCGATCTTGGGTGGGTGGCTTTATTATTAGAATTCGCCCTTAGCACGAACACGTACACAGAAAAAAAGAAGAAGAAAGCGGCGTGCATGACAGGAACTGAATGTCAATGTCAGAGGGCATTGTGTAGACTTGGCTTGGTCCTTTCACTCACTCTGCAAGAAGAAGTGTCAGTTATGCAGAACGGGAGGTCCCTTTGATGAAGACCTCTGAGCTCGACCAGAAACAGAAAAGATACCTTTCTTGCATAATCTTTACATTTCATCTCAGATCTGTCTCGCACTCTTTCTCTGTCTGCTTCCTGACTGTGATTAGACCAGGCGGTTCATTTGAACATAGTTATGTAATGAGCCAGTAGGTCATGGGCTGTTGCACTGGACAGTGTGGTCCCTTTCTAATTGTTACGGGTGCTTTGTTGGTTCTGTGACGGTAGGAATGTAGGAGAAAAGACATTTTTGAAGGGTTTTTACTCCCCAGTATAGTCACCATATACATTTCACTGTCCTTTCACCGTCATTGCTGTCGTCTCCGCTGCCCCACTGGCCTTAAACCTTTGTGTTGCTTAGTAACAGCACTGCTTGGTAAGCGTTCAGATCTGCGGTGTTCACTGGTTTGTGCAGAAAAAGGGAACTCTGCCCTTTCTTCTGTTGTTTACACCTCCCGCAGTCAGCCAAGTTCCTGTTGTCCTGCTGTGGGTAAAGCATTACCCAGCATTCCCACTGTCAGTGTCTAAGCTAACCTATCATTGACATTCACGTCACAGAGCAGCGCCTTATTGGTTTCCAGAGTTCACTTGGGCTAACCACAAATAACTGAGAGGCTGTGTAGGAGGAGCTGGGAAACAGTCTGACCAAAAATGGCAGTGTGCTGTGCTGTAGTGAGAGAGAAAGAAATGTGACCCAAGATAACACACAGCTTAGCTGCACTTAAATACGCTGACACACACTGTCTTTCACATTTAAGACACATACTGTAAATGCTTAGAAGGGGAATTAAAGTTGTACTGCTGCAGTTCTTTGTGACGGAGATGAAATCAACTGTTAAACAGCCGTGCAAATCAGGATTTTACAATGATTTGCTACAGTTGACATGTGTGTTTTTTCCCTCTTTTAAGCTTAACTCTTGACTCTGGTCATCCCTGCAGTGTTGTACAAAGTTGTTTAATTTTTAGGATTCCTTTTTGATACTCTATATTTTTTTTTCCAGGGATGAATGCTGCTGTACGTGCCGTGGTTCGAATGGGGTTATATGTGGGAGCAAAAGTTTATTTCATTCATGAGGTGAGCCCATACTTTGTGATGATCATTGTGAAAGGCCCTTTCTGCCACTGCTCATAGTTCACTGTATGCTATAGAAGTGGGCCCGACGTAGAGAAATATAACTTCACCTACACACTTTAAATGTTCTCTTACATATCGTTTATGCATAACACATTAAGTACAATGTGTAATTATTCAACTTTTTAAAAACAGAGCAGAGGTAGGACAAAATCTATATTTTTAGCAACTCATTTACTGCAATATCTGAAGCAGTGACAAGTGTTTCAGATCAATGCATTTCATGACAGGATAAGCTTTGGTTGCACATTGACAACGCTAGGATCCCGGTCTCCATCTGTGGACACAGGGACGTTTGTTTTCACACAGCAGATGTCAGAGGAGCTTTGGCTAGGGCCCGTGCTCTGCTCGCTCATCCTGTCTGTGATCCCCGCACATCTGTGTATGTCATGGACCCCCTCGCTCGGAGTGTTGTTACATAACTGACTTGAGGCTTTAGCAGATGTGTGAAACTCCCCTCCCACTCAGGTACCACAGTACTCTGTGTGTGGTGACGGACACACTTTAAACCACATATATTCACTTCTTTAGTTTCCCAATTATAAATTTGTACTTTTCTATGGTGTTGCATTAGCTATTCATATTTATTTAATTCTGAGTGATGATGACATAATGATGAGTCCACATCACTCCAGCTGTTAGTTGTTTTGGATTATCTGTTTGGTCATCTCTTGTATTTATTTCCTAAGAAGCCTCATCTTTTTTTTTTCTTATCAGGGTTATCAGGGTATGGTGGACGGTGGGGAGAACATAGAGGAAGCCTCATGGGAAAGTGTCTCCAGCATGCTACAAGTGGTGAGTAATTATCACAGGCAGCATCTAATGCAATTACTGTACGGGCTCCAGAAGCAGCTCTCTCATATGTGGACTTCTGTTTGACAGCTAAGTAAGTATTTGCTCACAGAGAGCAGGGCATTCAAGAGGAAATTGCAAGTCATATAGCTAAAAGATAAGGTTGTTTTATGGTCATCCCCGAACATCCCAGCAGCCGGTGTGTGTGTTGCACCGAGCACCATAATGCACCAAGTACACGGATCAAAGAGTATTGGAGCTGAAGAGATGCCCCCACTTCTCGTCATCAGGGTGGGACCGTTATCGGCAGCGCCCGCTGTAAGGAGTTCCGCAGCCACGAGGGACGCCTGAAGGCCGCCCACAACCTGGTGCAGCAAGGCATCACCAACCTGTGCGTGATCGGTGGAGATGGCAGTCTGACGGGGGCCAACCTCTTCCGGGAGGAATGGAGCGGGCTGCTGACGGAGTTGGTGGAGCAAGGTACCGAGGAAAGACCAACCCCCTCTTTGCTTTGCCCTCATACCGTCACTCCGGGTTTTTATCCATTATTATTCTGGCTGTTGTGAAAAAAGCTTTCTATATGAAACCCCGCCTCTTCATTTTGTGTGATTTGCTCACAATGCTCCATCTCATGCCATCTTCTAAGAAGTTCCAACTGTTTATACACCTTAGGTCGGGCTCTGCTGTAAGTCGAAATATGTGCGGCCTTTCTTCAAGCTAGCAGATGCTCTTCATTAACATCTGTTAAGATGCACTCACTTTTACTTAAAGTGGAGTTAAATAACTCTTTAGGTTTTCCCCTGAGCTCAGCAGTTCCCATTGCGCCGTTATATTTTGACAACAAGCTGTGAGCTTAACCTGAACGACGGTAGAAACACACCACCGGTTCCACCCTAACGTTCTGATCCTCTCAGGCTTGATCGAGGCTGATGCCGTCCAGAAGTATTCGGCCCTGCACATCGTGGGGATGGTCGGCTCCATTGACAACGACTTCTGTGGGACCGACATGACAATCGGCACCGACTCCGCTCTGCACAGGATCATCGAAGTGGTGGACGCTATTATGACAACTGCACAGAGGTGAGGGGGAGATGGAGCAACTACATCTGTTCATTTATTCATATCTGTTGTATGTAGTAATTGGTAGTACAAAATAATCTGGCAAGTAAAAGTTTGAGCCGATTTTAAAGTCCTAAATATTGTAACTACTGTGAGCATCCTATTGCCCTAGCTTGAATATGTATGTTTAACTACTTGACATACATCGGTCTCATGATGTTGTATTCAAATGCACCGCTAAGTCTTTTTTTTCTGCTCTGATCTTTCAGTCACCAGAGAACATTTGTGTTGGAGGTCATGGGCAGACATTGTGGGTAAGAAAGCGTTTGATAAACGAAAACATAGTACCTGAGGCGGAGGCGTTATCTCCTCTGCTTATATTCATTCATTATATTCTGTCTCTGTGTGTTTCCCTCTAGCTACCTGGCCTTGGTGAGCGCCCTGGCTTGTGGAGCAGACTGGGTTTTGATACCTGAGATGCCTCCAGAGGACGGCTGGGAGGACAAGATGTGTGAAAAACTGTCTGCGGTAACACAATCTTATTTGTTCCCCAACCTTTTTCTACCGGTGTTGATTGCTATATAATGCTCCCTTGTTATCTTGTTTTCCATGACGATGCTGATATTAATCTGCACAATTTGTCTTTTTTTCTACAAGGAGTGAATCCTGACTCTTTTTTTATCAGAGAAGACTGATGTGTTGCAAAGTGTTTAGTGTCAGTCGTCTGGTGTCTCACTGTGTTTATTTCTGCTTTGGAAACCATTGTTCTATGATTCAGACCCGTTCCAGGGGAACAAGGCTGAACATTATCATAGTTGCAGAGGGAGCCATTGACAGGCATGGGAAGCCAATAACTTCTGGTATAGTCAAGGATGTGAGTACCTGAGTGCAAAGAAAGGGGAAACCAGAAGCACGGAGACCCGACTGATAGACATCCACAAATAGCAGAAATGCTCTGTATTATGGTTTGCTTGCAGTTTGTCTGCCATCATCATTGGCATCAGAATATCTAACTGCTCCTCATGTGAGTGGGGGAAGAAAAATCAGATCCATCTTGCTCCTAATGAGAGAATCATGATGCTGCGTGCTAAGTCCACAATAACGCAGTGGTGGCCAGCAGCAACCATGGCAGGATATTGCCGATTACAAAGTGCAAACGCAAGCTGCCACGGCAATCTTTCATCAGGGAATAATATCTCTTGCCCCCCCCTGGCTGTCACCGTCGTCCGGCCCCCGTGCTTCTGAAAGCCCATGTCGCAGCCACAGTCTCAGTTTTTCTGTCATGTTGTTTCTCCACCACCCCCTCCCTGTAGAACCGAGCAGGGATGAAAAGGCTGAATATCATAATTGTAGCCGAAGGGGCGATTGATCGTAGCAACAGGCCCATTACCACTGACAATATCAAGGATGTAAGTACAGAGCTGTGTGTAAAAAAAACAAGAAAGTGTGGCAACTGCCCGCTTGGACTGCCTCCTGTGTGACCTCTACTACTGTACTGCTGCCCTGGTGTGGCTTTGACTCTGTCGCTGTGTTTCTGGAGTGCTCTGTCAGACACACCTGCTAGTTTGGTAAGATGGCTGTCACCATACTACTACTCCTGCTGCGGATAACCTCACTAAACCTCACACATTTGTGAGGTCAATATTTATTAGATATGTTTTGTACAGTAGATTTGCTCGTAGAGATAATCACCCTGCACTAACCGTTCTTCGTTTGAAGGCAAACATTTTTGAGCATTTTTTGTTTTCTTGTACAGCACCTGACTGTCCCCATTATATTGAGCACCCTCCCGCATTTGGGATCTTCTGTTATGCTCGGTATAAGCTAAGAGCTCCCACGCAAACATGACTGAAAAATTAGAATGGCTTGCTTGTGCTTTGCTGTTTCCCCTTCTCTTCAGCTTTTCTACCGTGTTTGTGTTTCGGTGTGTGACGTGCCTGTTCCTGTAATTATGAATGTTTCGCATTTGTTTCACAGCGTAGTCCCGTTCCATACAGAATTTCACATTTAGCCTTATTACTAATATGCATGAGATACATTTGTATCACTTCACATGAGCCTTGTTACTATTTACAGTAGTATTTCTTGTTCGAGTAATACTAAAGTATTTTGCCACAGTATTTGCTAAAACCTGCACACTGTGTACTCCTAGCTCGTCGTCAAATGCTTGGGCTTCGACACGCGAGTGACCATCCTGGGGCATGTGCAGAGAGGAGGGACCCCCTCTGCTTTTGACCGCATCCTGGTAGGTCCACCGCTTTATGATCATCCAGTCATCTTTTTAGTCATTTTTCATGTGCTGGTTGTAGCTTCTGACATATCAGGATTTGATGCTTTGCAAACTGAATATTATGAAGTTCTTATTATTAATAATATTTGGACTGTTGGTGGAATAAAACATGCTTTCTAAATAGATCACCTTAGGCTTTGGGAAGTTTTAACAGGAATATGTCATCTTCTGATATTTTATAGACTAATCATTAGTTTATTATACCCAGATTATAGAACCATACTATTTGTCAGATGGGATTAATCTGCCTTTATTTGATGACAATTTACATGGTAGACCTTTTACAAGTTGTACTATTTTCTAACATAAGTTCTCTATTTATGTGCCACAGGGGGCGACTGTGGCTAAGTGGATAGCAGGGCCGTCTTTCAATCAGAGGGTCGGCGGTTCAATCCCCAGCTCTGGCTCTGCTAGTCGCATGTCGATGTGTCCTTGAGCAAGACACTTAACCCCAAAAGTGCTCCCGTAGCTGTGCCTACGGTGTAGAAATGTGATAGACTCTGAATTGTAAGTCGCTTTGGATAAAAGCGTCTGCTAAAATGACTGTAATGTAATGCGTCAACACTTTCAACCTATTGTACATGTTTGCTGTATGCTCTATTTGCGGTATTTTGGTAGGAACAGTCCAGCTGCCAAGAGCATTTCCTGTTTAATCCTGTTGTGCGTCTGAGGAGAAATGGCCCCAGGTTTTAGGTTAAGCACATTATCAGATTTATGGCTCAGCACATGTATCACTGCATCACAAACAGCGAGGGACAAGTCTCTTCATGTTTACCACAACTGGGTAAAAAAAAGTGAGGCGGAGGAAAAGTTATGAAGGAGAATTTTGTGTCCAGTGTGGAAAAAAAAAGAAGAAATCACTGGATTTAGGGAAGAAGGTGTCGGTAAATAAACCATTATGTGTTTACAGGAAAAACAGATGAGGTATGATGATACCTGTGTGTGTGTGTGTGTGTGTGTGTGTGTGTGTGTGTGTGTGTGTGTGTTTGTGTTTGCTCCCACAGGCCAGTCGGATGGGTGTGGAGGCCGTCCTTGCACTTCTGGAGACCACAGCTAACACGCCAGCCTGTGTGGTCTCTCTGTGTGGGAACCAGTCAGTGCGCCTGCCTCTGATGGAGTGTGTACAGATGGTAGGCACCGAAACCAGGCTGGAAACATGCCACACGTTCAATACACACACACACACACTCGAGCACGTATTTACAAAAGTACGGAAGCTGAAGAGAGAGGGGAAGCTGCAAACACTGGGAAATGACTCAGCCCGGACTCAGAGAGGCCGAGTCAAGGGGGACGGGTTGGAGGAGCATGAAGTAATGATGCCAGCCCATTGGGCCTGAAGTGGCACTAATGTTCACAAGAGAGTTTTATTGTTTGAGAGGCAGTTGTGTCGGGTTAATGATTATCTGAAGCATTTGGCAGCGTTGGCGATGACTGCCCCGCTGGGTGGTGATGTAATAGCAACGCACAAAGAGGCTTTGATGCTGTGCTCGCACAACATGTTCAGGTTTAAAAAGAACTAAAGGGAAGGCTTTTCTATTATTTTCAGATTTTGTGAAGTAGTTCAAGAAATGTGGGTCAATATAAGTTTACATATGTTATCCGTTTTGAGCTGGAACAGATGATGACAGTTTTTCTTGTGTTCTGTCTCTTTAAGATAGAAATGAATGCCTACAGATATTTAATCTCAGCTGATTTAAATTACACAAAGGGCCTCTGCTTTTGTACACACAGGGAGTACTCTGTATGAAATAGTACTGACTTCAGACAGTGAAAGTACACCTCTCTCTTCCCTCAGACTCAAGAGGTCCAGAGGGCCATGGATGGGAAGCGGTTTGAGGAGGCCGTTAAGCTCCGGGGCAGGTATGACTGACGGCCCGCTGGCACCACTCTGATACACCAAAGCCACCACTTCACTCAAGATCAAGACATTAGTTTGATGTTGCTTACTGTAGACAGGTGTAGTACGGAAAAACAAGTGGGTCATGGTGCTACTTAGAACACCAGCAGTCTGTTGTTTATACACACGGATACAGTCAACCCTCGTTAGAAATAACGATGCAGAAATTTCAACCCTCAGTATTTCAGCCTGTTTTGTGCATGCTCGTGTAGGTGGCGCTGAAAATGTCTCACGCTGTTGTTTTAACAATATTGTTGCACATGTTTTACTGCAGGAGTTTTGAAAACAACCTGAAGACGTACAAACTGCTGGCTCATCGTAAACCAGAATCCGAACTGCCAATTGTAAGTCACCTCCCGAAATCTCGACGGTGTCAGTCTTGTCAGCTCTGTTTTCCGAACACAAGTCAGACAATATACACACACACAGACACACACTGAGAAGGAGTTGTTTTATAATTCATTTTTTCACACGTACAGTAGCAGTCCCAAACACTGCCTGGAGTGCAGGTTGTTTTAAGAGAGTTGAATCGGCCTCCCCAAGCCACTGAGATGTTTAATTTTGTATAAATGTCCTACAAATAATGACTCGGCTACTACTGTCATGATGCGCTGTGCTGCTGCTATTCTTAGAGGTATCCATGGCAAAAAAAAACATCTCATGCAATGATTATTCCTGTTTGGCCAAACAATGTGAGCATTTCTCTGACAACAGGTGCATCTAATAATGCTAGTCAGGCTGCTATCCATCAGATATGGTAATAAAGGCGACCAGCTAATAATATCAACCAGTTTTAACCTTCTTCTAGCTGTGTAGCCTATAGTTACTGTACCATGCTTCACATGAGGCCCAGGTGACTCAGTGTTGGTCTGTCGTGCAGTGTTATCAAATGACACCTGGCTCCCTCGCTAAGGGATGACTAGTTCAGCCCTGCCAGGAGGGAGGACAGCTCAGACCGAAGATCAGTGAAGTGGAGCTGTGGAGCTCGCCTCAGGGCACCCCCACCCCCCTGCACTCTGTGATAATGACCACTGTGGGCACAGCGTGGTGCCGGGACCAGGGCAGGAACCTCTTATTGATTCACTCTGCAGAGCTTGATCAACTGTCCTCCAACAACAACAACTGCAACTCTCTCTTTGTTTTTTGCGTGATGATTAGACGGTTGAAGTCACATGTGATGTCCGTTTTTCTGTGTTTTCTTTCACTCAGAGCAACTTCAACGTGGCGGTGCTGAACGTCGGCGCCCCTTCAGCGGGCATGAATGCCGCCGTGCGCTCGGCCGTCAGGGTGGGCATCTCTGAGGGGCACAAGATGTTTGCCGTCAGCGATGGGTTTGAGGGGTTCTCCAAAGGACAGGTGGGTACTACATCACTGACACACTGGTGCGTGTGCTGTGCTGCTGCCTGCGTACACCGCTTTGCAGTCTCACTCCTTCTGATTTAAAAATCTCGCATGGAAGTCATCACATTAAGGAGATTTAATGTTATGATCAAATATTGTGTGTAGTACTTTCATATTTTAATCAACAACTCGAAGAGAATTGGCGGAGAAAGTATGCAATCACTGTTCGCTCCCTGACTGAATAATAATCAGGGAGAGCCAGCGGGGAATAATCTGTCCAGATTATTGTAAACCTATTTCCCACATCGACTCTCCCTCCTCTGGCCTGCTCAGTCAGAATCAATGCAATGCCACAATATATCGATAGAGGGCAACCGACTACACAGACTGTAAAACACAGTTTAGTCAGTCGGATGATTCTCACCTGATCTAACTATAGAGGAAGTCTTAACTTTTGAATGAGAGGTAAAGACATATTAGGTAGATATTTGAGTCTTTAAGTGGAGCCAGGCTGTACTGTAATTTGAGACGCTGCTTTTATCCTCCGTGACCAGTAGAACTGGTTTCCCACTCCTCTCCCTTATCCTCTGCTGACCTTTTCCCGGTTAAAAGAAAAACATAAATCCTCCTTTAAAGAACAGCGTTTAGCAAACGACCTGATCATTTATCTTCATTGAAATGTCCCCAATATCCCCGCTTAGTTAAACATCCTGTGTGTGCCCTGGCCAGCTGAAATCGGGCTGCGCCGACTGACCCTAAGAAGATTAGACCAGCGGGAGTAATGGATTTCTATACCTCAGCGCTCTGGGACTCTCTGCAACACACCTCTGTGTTTTCCGCGCTCCAGATCCTCTGTTGTATATGAGAGAGTGTAGCCAGGAGGAATGAACTCTCCTTCTAACAATCCTCTGCACCGAGACCCCAGAACGACACATAATACAGAATAATACAGGACTGTAACTGACACAGGAGGTTCTAGGTGTATTACGGTGTGTGGTAAACTGACCAACAACAATATGAAATAATCTTAGGCATAGATTGGAAATGCTGAAGGAAGGAAGGAAGTATTTCAAATGAGATGGAGTAAGATTCCCCTTGTTGTCTTGTCCCCTCAGATTAAGGAGATTAAATGGGCTGATGTCGGAGGATGGACGGGACAAGGTGGCTCTCTGTTGGGAACCAAAAGGTAAAGGGCCGCATTCTCAGCTATGTATACACTGGAACTGTTCAAATGTTTTTTACATGCACAGAAACTGTTCCTACCTCATAAAGAAACGAGGTTTGTTCTTTCCTTCCCTCCAGAACACTTCCTGCAAAGCACGTTGATAAAATTGCCGAGCAGATGCGAGAGCACAACATTAACGCTCTGCTAATTGTTGGTGGATTTGAGGTACGTCTAAAACTTTCTTTTCTTGTCCCTGCTAGCACATTTAGCTAACGAGGCTACATTCCCATTTATACCTCTTAACTTTTTGAAAATGCAAGTTAGCATTAGCGCTACTATCTTTCATAATCAGCAACATTACGAGCATGCTCACACACTTAAAGATGACAAAGTCACCGCTGAAGCGTTGCTAATGATATCATCAGATGTCCATGTGTACAGTATATATGACAGTGAACACTGTGATGTTGATCCTCTCCATCAGTCTTCTCCCTTTTTATGTCGGCGCATCACCATCTGGCTCCTTGCATAGTGGTGTGCATAATCGTGCTTCTTTGAATTGTAGCATAAAGCTGGTTCACTGATGTAACTGGTATATAAATAACATGATGATTTGGTTTTAATTGGAAACCAGAGCACCTGCTTATTTTTTTTTCTCCAGCCATTTCACGCACTCCCGTTTAGATGCTCACCAGCTTTATTTTCCTGTGATATATGCAAGTAAATGAGTTTCATGTGTCGGAATGGATGTGTGTGTGTGTGTGAGAGAGAGAGAGAGAGATGATGTTAGAGTGGTACCTGTCTGTTTCGCTGCTGTCCGTTGTGATAGACCTGGCTCCTCCCCTTGGCACCACCCACCCACTTTTGTCTCCCCCCCCCCTTGTGGCAAGTTAGCACCTCTCATCCAAACCACCCTGCAAACGCCCCCCCCTTCCGCAAACACTAAAGCCCTTGGCTCTGCCCTGCAGGCCTTCCTGTCACTGCTGGAATTGTTAACGGCGCGCGGGAAATATGACGAGTTCTGCGTGCCCATGGTCATGGTCCCGGCCACCGTCTCCAACAATGTGCCGGGCTCAGACCTCAGCATCGGTGCTGACACGGCTCTGAACGCCATCACCGCTGTAAGTGATGGGGCTGGCGACCAGAATGTCAAACTTGCTTTACGCTCACGGGGAGAAAAGGGAGAAGTCGCTCACTCTAGTCGTTTTACCGGCCTGTCAGGGAAGTATTTGTGAACATCTGTTAACCCAAACAAAACAACAAAAAAACACCTCAGGCAGACGAGACAAATTGAGTCGCGTCTGTGCTGCGAGGCATGACTGGTAAAGGTAAAACCGAGTCACAGAGCAGCGTCCCACCCCCCCCTTTCCCTATCAGGTGAGTAAGTGAGTGGCAACATGGAGGCATGCTGTGAGGTGCCAGAGTGTCGTGACCGGCCGCCATGTTTGCTCTGCCCGCCCGTCTGTGTGTTTGTGTCCCAACCCCAGGATGACTGGTTAACAGCATGCAGGTTTGATGTTGTCTACTTAGCTCACGTACAGCTGCAGAGCACAAACTAACACCTCGCAGTACAGAGCGTGCATCTGCTTGAAATGATAACGAAGCTGCCACACTAACTTTGTTCCGTACCAATGCGACATTAAAGAATGCTCTTGCTGTTTTGTTTAAAGCATCCTGATAACTCAAATTGACATAAACATGACTTAAGCTCAAATGTAAAGAGAATAACATCTCTGCCTGGATCCCTGCCACCATCTCCTTCATCCTCCTGTATATGCAGACTCGACCGGTGCTTGTCTTGCCTTACGCATAGCCTTCTGAGCTGCCTGGGCTCACAAACACACAGACCTCTGTCCCATCTTCCCCGGTCTTTCTTCCCTCTGCTCTATCTGCTCCACCACCTCCCTTTGACGATTCCCTTTCATTCTCTTCATGTTCCCATCTCCCCTTTCTTCTCCGTCTCTCTGTTCACACTTCCATCCTCCCGTCCTCTCCGCCAAAGGGAAGCCATTGCCGCTATCACACGGAAAGAGCCGGAAATGGCAGGAGAGCGCTCTAGCAAACCAAGAGAGAGAGAGAGATTCCCCTCTCTCTCTCTTGCGCTCTCTCTCTCCCGGTGGCCTGTCGTACAAGCGGCTCTTAACACGTTTTCACATGCTGCCGCTTCAGGCCTTTGAGAGTCTGCTGCAGCTGTACGAGGCTCGCGCTACCCACGAGGACTTTTGCATCCCGATGTGTATGCTGCCCGCCACCATAAGTAACAATGTGCCGGGCACAGACCTAAGTATCGGGGCAGACACGGCCCTCAATGCCATCGTGGAGGTAAGGCAGTCCAAACCGCCGCCGGCACAACTTTGACCGCTTTGACCGCATGCCAATGATGAAAATAACACATGATATCATGCATCCACTGCTTATATTCAACAAAACTGTCAGCCAACAGCAGTAAAGTGTTGCACGGGTATTGGCCGCAGCTCTATAGATTTATGTAGTCATTAACATGATGTAGTCATTCTTTTTTATCCCAACTCAAAGGTAAACCCTGACTGTAGTTCTAACATCACACGCATAGGATTAACTTTAACCCAAACACTTCCACTGAATGTTAAAGGGGCACTCCACCGATTTTACACATCAGGTTGAGTTGTACTCGTCATGAGGAGTTTAAATCAGCCTGTGAGTTGCTTCTAACAAAAAGACTGCATTACCACCTGCAGGTGTGAGTTTCTAGAGACGTGGTCATTTAGAAGGCAAGATGCACATTGAGTTGCATTATGGGAAATGTAGGATCCAGGTTTTTTTTGGAGCTTGATCCACACTAGAGACTACAAATCAGAATACCTCGGCCTCTGCTGCCTCGATTTAAACCATTCTTTCATTACATCTGTCTTCTGTGAGTCCTCCAACTTGATGGACATGCAATACTAAATCACTGGGAAGCCCCTTTACCATTGTTGTAAGTGTGGAGTTTTTTACTGACGTCACAGTCACCTGATATCAAACTGATTAGCAGCATTGAACTAAGATTTCTTTCCCCTCTAAATATAATTCTAACCATGTGCTTGACATTTGAACTGTAAATGAGATGTGAAGTTTACCGTCTGATTTGCTCTCTCATACTGACGCAGGACTCCAGTCTAACTGGTGAAAGCGACATTTCAGCCTGAATCTGCCCAAATTGTTTAAATGCAGCAAGTTGACTCTTGTGCAGATTGAGAAATGAGCATGGCGGCTGTGAAACTAGTGTCTGTTTATCTCCAGCATGTGGAATGTATTACTTGACCTGTAATCCTCGCACTCCTGACCGTGATTTTTTAGACTCTTTGTTATGCTAAACATGAAATATAACCGGAGTTGTCTCACATATCCCGTTTCATAATGCATAGCTCGTAACAATCGCCTGACGTGCACTGACTTGGTGAGCTTGTGTGCGTGTGTCAGACTTGCGACCGCATCAAGCAGTCGGCCAGCGGGACCAAGAGGCGCGTGTTCATCATCGAGACCATGGGAGGCTACTGCGGCTACCTGGCCAGCGTGGGAGGCCTGGCCGCCGGAGCCGACGCTGCCTACATATACGAGGAGCCCTTTGACATCAGAGACCTGCAGGTAACTCGGCCTCCGCTGTTTGAGTCTCCTCTTTGATTCCACAGCTCACTTCGTCCACAAGAGGGCATTCGGACGGCCTCTGCGGTACAATGCCGTCTGCTGGTCACTCACAATTTCCCGTTTGTACCCACAGGCCAACGTTGAGCATTTGACTGAGAAAATGAAGACCAGCATTCAAAGAGGACTGGTCCTCAGGTAACAACCATTTTAATGATGCTGCGTGTGTTTCTGTGCGCATGTGGACTTAGACGTCTAACTGTTTCCTTTCACTGCATGTGTGTGTAGGAATGAGAACTGTAATGAGAACTACACCACGGACTTCATCTACCAGCTGTACTCTGAAGAAGGGAGGGGGGTGTTCGACTCCAGGAAGAATGTGCTGGGACACATGCAGCAGGTAGGCACAGCCGTGCCGGTTCCCCTTTCACACCCACTAAAGTGTCAGGGGTAACAGTTCATCCAGGCCTAGGAAGATTTAATAAACCATTTTTTATATTTGTATCATGAATATGCATGTCCCCATTTCACATGGGCGGGCTTTGTTGTGTTTTGGCTTTGCGTGTCTTGAGATTAGCACGGATAAACCAGGATCAAACAGAACTTCCATGGTCCCAAAGGGGGAAGTGGGTTGTGCCTGCAGCAAGTAAAGGGATACAGAAAAAGTATATTTTAAACATGGCACAACTAACAATGTTTAATATGTAAAAAACAAAGAAGTTTGGTGGCTCTGGGTTTGAATCTGGTCTTACAATTGTGATGCATATTCATCTTTTCATCATTTCCTTTTTCGTCACTGTAAATGTGCAGTCTTTAAAACATGACAAGAAAAAGTATTATCCTCAAAAAAAATGCAACAAAGTGAAACATTGTGATTCTTTGGAAAGGGAGGAGCGCCGTCTCCGTTCGACCGTAACTTTGGGACCAAGATCTCCGCCAAGGCGATGCAGTGGGTCACCAAAAAGCTGGTGGAGACATTCAGACAGGGTAAGGTTGATGTTCCACCTCAGAGTTAGTGAAAGGAGCCGTGGTAGTCGATCCTCCCTCCCTACAGAGGCGTGACCGTTGTGAAGCGGACCTTTACCCACATCCGTCATGGAGTCACTGTCTGATGTTCTGACGTATTTTGAGGAAATTATTTATTGATCCTTTGAATCCATCAGCATAACTACTTGATGAGAAATTGATTTGAATGTACTTGCAGATGGAAAACAACTGTGAGAGATGTGTGATACTTCTGAGCAATAGTTTGTCTTAAAAGCACACTGAATGTGTACAAAGGCAACAATTAAAGTTAAAACTCTTTGTTTTTTATGTCTATTTCCCATACACATGGATGACATAAGATGAAGGTAAATCTTTATTTTTCCGCTGGCTCCATGACCATCTCCTTTATATTTAGCTCCATGTCCCTGTCTTGTCTTTTCCATTAGTCTTATAGATCCACACAGGCAGTCCAGGCACTTGTGCGGTACAGCTGTGACCAGTCTGTGTCTCACAAATTTAGCAGTAGCCACCGTGCTACACTATTCCCAGTTCACAAGTCGTCTGAATTGATAAGACTGGAAACTAACGGACACTTGTTTCCTGCTTTGCCTCGCATCTTTCCCGTTCACCTGTGACTCTTTATGTCGCCTCAGTTGCTTTCTGTGTTTAGACTTTCATCCCATCTCCATCCTCCCGTAGATCCACGCAGAACTGTTGTGTTAATAGCTAGAAGAAAAGCCACCACCGCTCTACACTCACTGCCAAACATCTAATCCATGCTGCTGTCCGTTTGCAACCCTCTAAAGTACGTTTCCCGTGTTTCCACCTCTTGACTGCTGCGGTCTTTCCCCACAGGCCGAGTGTTCGCTAACACCGAGGACACCTGCTGCCTGCTGGGGATGCGGCGCAGGGCTCTGGTCTTCCAGCCCGTTGTGCAACTCAAGGGAGAGACCGACTTTGTGTACGTATGGAGCCACGTGGACTTAAAGGCACACTGCACCAATTCTTTCTTCTTTCTAGTTGTGGTACACGTTAATGCTAGCTCACCCAACCTGCCGTGGTACCAAAGCTAAATGCTGAAACAGGTATTCTTATCACGCTGGTCCAGATGGGAATTTGATCTTTTTCTCTTCCTCATTCATTAGAATAGATTAGATTTGTGCCACATGGGATCAGAAGTGACCGTTAGAATTAGAACATTTCTGTTATAGTGAGAAAAAAGAAAAGCCACAACCACAGTGCTGAGATCTGCCCGTCTGTCCGCAGTCACAGGATCCCCAAGGAGCAGTGGTGGTTGAAGCTGCGTCCTCTGATGAAGATCCTGGCTAAGTACAAGACGAGCTACGACGTGTCGGACTCCGGACAGCTGGAGCACGTCGTGCGCAACCGGCCCAAAGAGTCGGACGCTTCGGTCGCCATGTGAGGGCCAGCGGACCACGGTGGCCCCCCCAAAGTCCAGTCTGTGTGCAGGACCGGAAGGTCCGCGAGGCGTCGGTGTGCGTGTGTCGTAAAAAAAAAAAAAACCAGCTTGAGTAACGACGTCAACAGCCGTCTCTGTTTGACCACATACCGTGTTAATTTCCTGTCTGTCATTTCCTTCACTATCATGAACCGTAACCTCGCCTCTGCAGTGTTCCTAATATCAAACACACACACACATGCGTGTTCTCGTACACAGCTGTCCCGCCATGCATCTTGTGTGTACTTGTCGCCCTGGATGTTTAGTGTCACCGCTGTTTTAAAAAAATGCACTTTCTCTGTCTCCGGTTGCGTAGGCAGGCTCTGAGCCCAGAACTGCACCAGGACAGAATAGACCCTGTGTGTAACTGCTGTAAAAACCTGTGTGTGTGTGTGTGCGTGTGTCTGCCTAGACCCAGTGTGAGGTTCAGCATATTTATGTGAGACTGATGCAATACAGCTCTACTGCTGCAAGTCAAGAGGACTGCGTGCTGTGCTTTACACTGAAACTAATATTTATCTTTTTAACTTTGTTTATTGTTTTGCTCGTCAACATGGATATCTTAACTGTAGGCAGTGCTGTACTGGGTAGCTGTCTGTCATGTTGCACCAACAAGTTAGATCTGTAAGAGACTAATGTTTCCCATGGAATAAAAATCAGTCTTGAGAAGTGTAACCTATTGAGTAGTGTCACTGTATTTATTTATTTATCCACTGAACATCCAGATTTCGGCTTTTATGGAGCTTTCAAGTTGGAAAATTCATTGTATTCCACCCTAGCAGTATCATTCTTTATGGCGTTGTTCCAGCTCTTCACTAAAGCTGTATAATAATAATAATAATAATAGTAAGTTCATTTATCCAGCACCAAGAGCAACACCAAACAACAGACCTGAATACAGACGTCAAGCTAAAAACACAGACGACACTGAAAAAAACCTAAACTAAAGCAAGTCGAAACAAATGAGTCTTGATGCTGCTTTCTAAAAGTGTCCAGAGAGAGAGAGAGAGTTCTAAAGCCCAGTCTTCTTTGTGTCTTGAGCCTGGAGCGAGGAACAACCAATAAACCCTGATCAGAGGACCTCGGAGGCCTGCTGCTGATGTCGGGCTCTTTAATGTAAGCAGGCGCCTGACCTCGCAAGGCTCTGAACGTGAGCCAGCGGAAAGAAATCAAAACGTCAGACACATGAGGAGGACTCGGTCTAAAGCTCGGCAGCAGCATTGTGGACCACTTGTAGGAGATTTAAGGACGTCTCGCTGGGGCCGGTTAAAAGAGAATCGTGATTGGTCAAGACGGGAGGAAATGAACGAATGAATAATCATTTCAAACCCAGCTGTGGACACAATGGGCCGGAGTATGGTGTGAAATATATAATAACACTTTTTTTTATGGCTGCACTATTCCATCTAATGGAAATAAAATAAAGGTCTTGATCTTCACTTTAATTTGAATGAATTCCCCAATTCTATTGGGTTTCACCAAAGCTTGGAGAACATAAAGAAAAGGGTTTTTAATGACGAACCAGCAGCAGGTTAGTGGCTGTGGAAGGATTGCCGGCCTACAAAGCACAGGCTCAGGGGCCAGAAGGGGTCAGGGGGCCACTGGACCAGAGCCTCTGTTTGAAGTGACTGTTAGCGTTTCTAGTTTGAAATTCAACCAGACAGGCGCAGAGACAAAATTACCGCATTGTTTGTGATTTGGGGTTTCCCTTTGCACGACAATAGTGTCACAATCCGTCCACGTTAGTGGGTTTTTAAGATAAAGGCTCTGTGATGGTGGTCACTCCATAGACCTAGTAGTGAAATACATAAAGGCAGCACATGAAAATACAACCATGCATATTATATAATACAATTTAAATGAGTATTAAGATTTTTGTTTTTTAAAGAAAAATAAATTGCTGGATTTGTCACCCAAAGCAAGGTGCTGTTCTAATAGAAAATCAATACGGAAGGAACAATAAAAACATCTCCAGTATGTATAACTTTTTCAATAATAAATCTAAAGACGGGGATGAAGTGCGGAAACAGAATACACAAGAAGCATCTTGTGATAGTGGTGCTTTGATTAAGAACCGACCAAGCACCAGACAGTCAAAAGACTCCCAGACTGCACTGCTGCTGGTGTTCTCATGCTCTAAGCCAGCAGGTGGCGGCAGAGCACCGTCACGTCCCCGCTGTCCCGGGTTCATCGGGTGCATTATGACACGGATTCCCTCCATCACTCGCTGTCCACTTCTGCTCTCCACAACTCCACTACTCAGTGGCTTTCTCTGAAAGCAGAGTAGGCGCGTGAGGCCTTGTGTGAGCGTGCGTGTGTGTCTGTAGCCATAATTAGGAATTAATCTTATCATTTGAAAGAAAATTTCAATTTCCCATGGGTTTATTAATTGTGTATACATGTAATTGGGCTGCTTTTTCCTTTCTCTGTCTTAACTGCGAGTAATTACATGCATATATGGCCGGGCTGAGGCCATCGCTAAGCGACAGCGTGGTGACGTAAAATGTAATTTGAAGCAAAAGCTACCTGAATCACCTCTACTCCCCACGGACCCTCCTGGAATAATTACCATCCTCGACTTAAACCAGTGCGGTTAATTCAGCCTTTACAACCCACGCCTCCGCACAAAAAGATGCCTCCCATCACTGTAATTTCCTCGGACCCCAATGGGCCCATGGTTCATTGTGGAGGCATTTTCATGTTGCCGGCTACTTCTCTCCGAGCATGAAATTAGTAAATCCAATAATTTGGGTTGATTTAAGAATGCGAGGGGAGACCGCGGGGCCACGTGCCCATAGGTAATCAATACTAATTACCATTTAATTTCCTCCCCCACACTTATTTTTTCTCCAGAATCACATGTGAATCTCATCTCATTGGACTGATTAAAGGTTGCAAATGAAGGGTCCTCACTCCCCTATTCTCATCAAAGGCCAAGCACACGCTCGGTACCTTTGTCTTCATTTAATTCTACATTGTCTTCAGACAAGGCCCCCAATTATAAGCTCGCAGTGAATCTTCAAAATAGCCGGTGCACACTGACCTTTTTCAGATTAAAAGCACATTCTCCTCTCAGGGAGTCCCATACGGTCCGATTTCCCTCCTAATGAACCGCAGTGGTTGGGATTTCTAGCGCTGTAATAACTAGTGGAGAGCAGCAACCCTAAAATAAGATTACTATAAAGGTATTGTGATAACAACAGCGACAAGAGCCAATATACCCTGGGCTGGCTGAGATTGGAAAAGCAATATTTTTTTTTTTATTTCAAATGAATCACACATATGACATTCAGAATGAATATTTATGAATAGATAAATCCATGCAAAAACAAATGAACACATAATACATTCCAGGAGAGAGATGAAAAAGGCGCAGACCAGCAGAAGTTATAGATTTCAGATACTGCAGTCCCTGCCGGCTGAAAACGTATACTTTGCAGGAGCTGGTTCCCAAATACACGAGTGATTCACGTGACCTGTTTCCAGACATTGGACAAGGGATTTGATCCACCTCACACACACACACACACACACACACACACACACACACACACACACACACACACACACACACACACACACACACACACACACACACACACACACACACACACACACACACACAAGAGAAGATCTGGCTTAAAACAAGCCCAGCCAGTCGCACTCCAATTTAGACTTCCCACAATCCAGCAGGCCAAGTGTAGAAATGCTCATATGAGAGTTTTCCTCTGACAATTAAGACACCCATGGAGGCATGGAAAGCTCTCAATTCCATTAGCCTCTGTGCTGTTTTCACTCTATCTGTCCACTGAGCCTTAACTTACTTATTAGTACAAGTCTGCCGTATTTTGTTGGGGAAGCGATTAGTGGAAATCTACATGAAAAGGCAATTTCCCTCGTCTTTTCCTTGCCCTCACTCTCACACTTCATTGGGATCAGACAGATCTAAAGAATGGCATTTGCGCACTAATGAAATTGTCTCTGCATCAATTCTGATGTTGCTCTTTGGACGGAAGCCACTCGTGTCTTTATTTACTTGTTATGGCCGGTGTTGGCTAAAATTGCACTGCCGCTGGTGCGCTGCCCCCCCCCCCCCCCCCCAGTTTCACCAAAGGCTGGGAGCATCGGCTGGCAGTCAGCTTAGAGACTGCAGCTCCACTTTGATGTATTGGAGTTAATATCTTCCTGACATTTCTCAGGACAGATTTTCATCACCGGATTCATCTGTACTTTTGGGGCTATGTGATGAATGAGTCAGGACATTCATTTTCCTCCCCTCGTCTCTCTCTTCTGCAGAGGAAAGACATGTGTGTGTGTGCGTGTGTAAATATGTATCTACTGTTGAGATGCAGGCATGTGAATCTTTTCTTGAGGTTGGTTGTGCATTGGTGTGTGTGTGTGTGTGTGCGTTCCTTTGTGTGTTTCCATATTCAGCCCCAGTGTGCCTGAGCAAGCGGGAGTCTGAAGCGAGCGTATACTTGTGACACGAAATAGACGGCGGCATTAATGGAACTGACATTAATTTGACAGAGCGCTCACTAACATGCGAAGTCACTCGCAGTTCATAATAATAATATTAACTCTGCATTAACATGCAAGGCTGTCTGTTGCGCCAGATGCCGGGCTGGGCCCGGTTCTAGACAGCTTTGAATGGGGGGTGTTGATATGAGTGTTCTTTAGGACTGTAAGCTGGAACATGCACTATTTTATGTTTTTTATCTGAAGCCATCCCCCAACGTGTACATGTAGGCTGTGTACAGTAATCAAGTGGCTTTCCACATTATATGGAGTAGCTGTGGGACAGTAGTTAGCTCTAAATAGCTTTTCATAATTTTGGTTGGCATCTCTCTTTTCCCTTTTCTTCTCTATTGATATACTCCACACCTAGTATACCTTTGTCCCAGTCACATCGCTGGTCTCATAGCTCTGAAACAACAGTGACAATCACAGTTAAATGCAGTGGTGGACTCAGGCTGACTGAGTGACACTGGCAAGAAAAAAATACATTGGGTACAAGCGCAGACCGTTTTCTAGCTTGTAAGGCAGCCTATATGGCACTGAATTGTGTTTTCTTCATTTAAGGGCACCTTTTTGTGGACTGCATTCAGTTTTCTCCACTGGAAGGGCACCCTATAAGGCAATTTATCATGTTTTTCTCCACTGTAAGGATACCCTAGAAGGCATCTTGTTGTATCTTGTTTTCTTGTCTGGATGGGCATTCAAGAAGCCACTTCACATGTTTTCTCTACTTAAAGGGCATCAAAGAAGCCCCTTTGACATGTTTTCTCCACTGGAAGAGTATCAAAGGAGCCACTTTATCATGTTTTCTCCACTGGAAGAGTATCAAAGGAGCCACTTTATCATGTTTTCTCCACTGGAAGAGCCTCAAAGGAGCCACTTTATCATGTCTTCTCAACTGGAAGAGCATCAAATGAGCCACTTTATCATGTTTTCTCCACTGGAAGAGCATCAAAGGAGCCACTTTATCATGTTTTCTCCACTGGAAGAGCATCAAATGAGCCACTTTATCATGTTTTCTCCACTGGAAGAGCATCATAGAAGCCCCTTTATCATGTTTTTCCAATGGGAGGGAACCCTAAAGGGCGCTTTATCATGACTATCCACTTGAAGGGCATCTAAGATGCTACTTCATCATGTTTTCTCCAATCGAAGGGTAGCCTAGAGGGCCCTTTATCAGGTTTTCTGTTTTGGAAGGGCAACCTAGGACACTCCCGGCTGTCACGATCTCGGCAGTGACGTCACAGCCTAACTCCAAGAATGGGCAAATAGGTGGATGGACGATGGAGCTGAGGCGGGCCCGGGTGACGCAGCAGAGCCGACAGCTAGCAGCTAGCAACCTGGTACAGCACCCACCTTGGAGGGGGGAGCGTAGAGGTATTCGGTTGGTTGCAATTTGCAATGTCACCAGAGATGCGTCTCAATCTTACACACTTGTCTTTTAAGGCAAAATATATATATTTCTTTTCTGTTTGATCCGAACCAAAATTACAGGTGTTGAACCTCCATTGGACACCAGTTTGGACCGAACAGACGGACCTTGGTCCGTTGACAAGAGGTGGTTTCAGTCCGGTTTGTTTTGTGTAAACATTTTTTGGATGGTTGGACTTTTGGACGAATTACGAGACGTTCTGGGAGGCTGTCACGTTCTAAGAGTCGGGAAGCTCCTGTAAGGAACGGTTCTGAGGTTAGTGTGTATAGGCCAACGTAGCGTGTGGGCGGCACCCTGGACAAGAGTGTCGATCGTGTCTGGAGTATGCACAACAAGAAAAGCCTCATTCTTACCATCTGTACATTCCCATCATAGTGGTGGTGAAACTCCTCTGCCGTGGCTGCAGGTAGACACGGCAGCATTCTCAAAATAGCTAGAAGCCAGCCAGACGGTGCAAAGGTTATAGTTTAGGGAGCAGGCTTAGACATAAAACCCGTTTGTCACTGCACGGAGGATATAGCTTTTTCAACTTGATGAATTGCTAGCATGCCCTTGAGCCGAGCAGCGCACACACACTCACACACACACACCAACACACATACACACACATATATAATAGGTGTAGCCAGTGGAAAAGCTGAAGGCTATTTAGGCGCAGCCATTAACACTAATCAAAAACCACTTTACCTGATAAGAACTGCAGTGGCAATCTTACCAACTACCACCACATCCCTCTTTGCTAATATTGACCGGGCTTAAACAAGGTGCCACTAGTAGGGACCATGAAGGTGATGAAGAGATTCGGGCGAGAGCGTTAATTCGTAGCAAAGCGAGAGAGGGACCACTTAATCGCTGACCTGGATGATTAGTCCATTACAGATTGTGTCCCAAACAGGTAAGTGCGCAACTACAACACACATATAAAACATGCCCTCACATGGGTAGACACAAAAACATTAATGCAAGACACGTTGAGATATAATATGTAGTGCCAGAACGGGGAAATAACATGCAGGGTTACACACACACACACACACACACACACACACACACACACACACACACACACACAGAGGCCTATACAGTATGGATCGGGCATTGACCAAAGCTCATGAAATATGCAGTTATGCAGATGGAGTCAGCGTGAGTGAATGCAGGCCATAGGGGGCTGATGTGGAGCAGCCCAAAGCTTCCCCCTCAACTGAACGGTCAGCTTTTTCAGGCGACAGAAACCTTCTGGTGTCACATTGAATCACTAAAATACAATAGTGCATGGTGTTCATTTTGTAAGCAACAAATTTGGAAGAAATACTCTACATCCGGAAACTCAGAATGAATACTCATGTGTCGTCTTTGTGTGTAAATAGGTAAGTGTGTGCTAATGATGTCAGTGTTATGTTCACAGCGAGGTTTGCTCCAATGTGGCCAAAAATCCAGTTTACTGAAATCTTGTTCAGGTCTAAGAAAATCTCAAAAAAGATAGTCGAGCATATAACCAATTGTTGTATTTATGCCTCCGTTTTACAGATTGACATGCTAATTAGTGAGCTTTTAAAGTGCTGGAAGGCGGTTTCTGTTACCTTTGGGCAGAACCGGGCATTACCCTTGTTTCCAGTCTTTATGCTAAGCTAACAAAACAGGCTACGGGCTCCAACTACACATTTACCATACATACACAAGAGAGGTATCAATCTTCTCATCTAACTATCGGCAAGAAAGCACATTAGCTTTTTCTCAAATTGTAATGACACCCATTTTGCAAAGCTGCCTTCTTTACTCATACGGTATGTCCGTCATTTTGTGGCCGAATTTCAATTGCAGTTATTTTAGCCTTGAATCAATTTCACTAAAATGCTTTCACCCAGAAGGGTGTTGACAAAAAAGAAGACAAAAAATGTTTTCTTTGACTAAGACGAGATTAAAATCAACCACAAAGGGTGAAGCTGACTAAGCATGACTAAAACTGGACTAAGACTGAATCTAAAAATGGCTGACAGAATTAAAACCAAGAGTAAAAGATGGTGTCACTCTGGCGGTACATCTGTAAGTCAACAACGTCTTGCAAAGGCAGTTCAGAGAAACCATCTTTCCACCGCTGTGTTTTATTTCTTAAAGCAGTTCAACTCGTGTTGGCGTCACCTCCTACACAACCTGCTCAGCCAGCCCGTTTGTGTCTGCCATGCGTTTGATGTTTTTCACTCTTCCGCACAGTCTTCGCTGAGGAGCGCCTGCAATCCACCGCGCAGCGGGAACGGCAGCAGTGTAACAGCATCCACATATGCGCTCAAGTCTGGAATCTGAGGGTCGCCGGGGCCATGGATCAGCAGAAATGAGCGATGTTGCAGGAAAAGCTTAGCAGTGTCCTACTGCAGATTTCCATCGCTTCATACATGCATAATTCAATGTATTCTTTTCCCGTTCTATGGTCCTAAATATTCATGGGGGGGTGTAAGAGCTCAGGGCAAACT
This sequence comes from Anarhichas minor, assembly GCF_050575085.1. Taxonomy (NCBI): domain Eukaryota; kingdom Metazoa; phylum Chordata; class Actinopteri; order Perciformes; family Anarhichadidae; genus Anarhichas; species Anarhichas minor. The sequence goes on along the minus strand of NW_027466496.1, from coordinate 1,803,984 downwards.
TGCTCAAAACTTGGCAAATCTGTGAAAACTCGCTCCCTGCGACGTGCGTTGTGGCCGGAGTTGTTTTCGTCGCCCCCCCCCCCCCCTTTTTGCCTTAACAAGATCTACATCGCATATTGTGTTATGCTACACCATCACCGGTGAATGAAATAATGAAGTCGCGGCTTGACACAGAGGCGGATGAAGGCATATTTGAACATTCAAGAGGGAGAGCGAGGGGGAGAGCGAGGGAGAGAACATTCCCCAAAATTAATTTTCATCTCCAGGGTTCATGCATATTTAATAGAGAGCGCTTGAATATCATAGGGTAATACTAGCCCGGCGTGCATACAGAGGCCGGGGCTGCGGAGAGAAAATAAACGACCGTGATCGTTGTCATGAGCAATAAGTCTCTGTAGAGCTGGGAAACAAAATAGCCAGAAATGCTTTGATGAAGGAGTGCCGGAGAGGAGCAGGAGGGAGGGAAGAGGGAGAGAGAGAGAGAGAGAGAGAGAGAGACAGAAAGAGAGAGAGACGTAGCACGGCAAAGGAAAGCGAGTGAGACAGAAAGAAGCTGTAGTGGAGGTTAAATACTGGTGGAGCGATGGTCCCTTTGGATGCTGTGGCTGCCGCTGTCTTTGTTTTGCGGGGGGAGGGGGTCGAAGCGGGGGAGTATGAGATATGGAGATGGTTGAGGGGGGGGGGGGGGGGGGACTGAGTGACAGTAGTTGACAAGCCCCGTGGACGGCATCCCAGGAGGCTCTGTGCCCCCCCCCACCCCTCCAACCCTCTTTTCAATGAGTAAACACATCACAGCATCAGCACAAGGAGGCATGCCGTGCAAGTGTGTACTACACACACATATGCATGTTCTCACACACAAACACAAGTTTGCAGTATTCAGCGAGGGACGGAGTGAATACAAAGCCCTTTTTGTCTTCTTTTTCTTTTAAAACGCACATTAAACATTAGACAAAGCTGCTATTACCAATGGTAACGCATGCGCCGGTGTTGCTGATGAGCTTTGCGGGGTTTGTGCGCGTGTTTTCCACCTGTGCGGTTTGCACTTTAAGCACAGACAGCGTCTGCTCGCCTATTAATGCCTCTGATGGGCTCATCCCGCATTCATCCCACGTTCGGCCAAAAAAAATAAAAAATAAAATGAGGCATGAAACAGCGTCATCATGCTGAACAGAATTTTAATTACCGACCCTCTACCTCCCTTCCACGCGCACGCACTCTCCCAATTGGTCTGAAGAAGAGGTGGGGGGGGGGGGGCTCCTTTGTGGGGTAGACGGTGCCATTAACGCGGCACTATCAGCGCGCGGGAAAAAGCCAATATCAGCGTGCAATATTAACAGCACGTGGAGCAGTTCAGCCACCTGAATGCAATACTAAAAACTGAAGAAAAATCACTTTTCTAAAAAGGACAGAGGCAGCTGTCTTGTTCCACTGGAGAATTAAAAGCATTTCGAACTGAACGGGAGACACAGTGAGTATGTTAGATTTACAAGCAGAACCCACGGTAAATAACACTGAGAGTAAGCTCAGCACCCGCTCAGACTTCAAGTAGCTGAGATGTGAAGAGAAGTTAAAGACTGACGTCGATCTGAATAAACTTGCTTGATTAGGGCAGTTCTGCCCCCCCCCCCCCCCCCCCCCCCCCATCCTCATCCCTCCCTCTGATCCCCAACCCCCCAACCCCCTCACCACCACGCCGAGCTCTCTGACAGCTCGGGGAGCCCCAGTAACTCATCTCAGCCCCAGGAGCTCCGACACCCTGCTTGTTTTATTTCCCATCCGCTAAATTGAGTCGTAAAGACTTGTAAAAATAACGACGGGCGTGGAGGGGCCGCGTTCCGTTTTTTTTTTTTTTTTTTTTTTAACTCCCCTCCCCTCCTTTACCACCCACTCCCTTTCTCTTTCCCATGACTCCCAGGTGGGCCGTTTGTCGATCCATTTAAAAAGCCGTGACACGTTAACAAGACTGATAGGGTATTTACGGGAACGCTGACCCCCCCGCCACCCAAAGCACGTCCGAATTCGACGGTTTGATGCAGGTGTGTGCCACACTTAAATTTATGCCCCTCGCTCCGTCTCGGGGGAAGGAGGTCGAGGCGGATCTGAGACCTGCAGACAGATGTGTGGGATGTGCTTATGCGCCGTCCTCCTGGGCCGCAGACCGAACACAGGGAACATGAACCTCGACCTCCACCAACACAGCAGCACAGAGCATGGGGTTAATCTTTAGGCCCAGTGTGAGAACACAAACACACACACACACACACACACACACACACACACACACTATAAATCCCACTCAGGGCAAATCAATCTTTCATATTCTCCATTTCACACCTTTTACTCATTAACTATTTCAGCATTGATTGCTCTTCCTGTGGCAGTTAACCCATGTTTAGACAAAGGCAGTAAAATTAAGGGGGGTGTTAAACGCAGTCGGTGGCAATGCAATTCATTAGGTGCAATTTGGTGAGCGTGTACCTCATAAATCATCTGTTGGGTGGTAGCACTGCACCACTGTACAGTATTGGGGGGGGGGGGGGTAACCCGATCTGTAAAATCCTTTATCCCTGAAGCACGCTATTGCTCCGAGCAACCGGAGTACAATAGAGCCACGAAGAGAGAGGACGTGAGTTATACAACCCTGTTAACATGCATAAAAAATGGATGCATTAAAAAATGGATAAGTCCTGCAGCATTTTATCGCACCCCTTTATTGAAGTTTTTTTTCGACTCAGCTAGGATTTCTGCACTTGGAGGTGGACGGAAAAAAACCGTCCATTAAACTTATTGTTCAGGGGAGACAAATTCCACCGGACAAGTTTGACGCAGAGTGAGGTGGACTGCTCCTACTCAGATGGTCCCCCTGTGGACTGATGGAGCGTGCATTTCTTCCTTGTAAAGGCTGATGTCCAGGACTCCAGCTTCTCTCCCGGGATTAAGCCACAACTTTCTCGTAAATGTGTGTGTGTGTGTGTGTATGTGTGTGCACACGTGTGCCCTTGCACATGCATACATGCCTGCCCCCCCCCAGTCAGGTATAACTCGCACTTTTATCTCCTTCAGGACTCGGCCATGTGTGAAGGAGGGACACGCTCAGTCTACTGCTGGTAAAAGCTTTACGTGCCGGAGGTGTCACTATGGATCTCTTGTCACGGATCGGCACTGAGCGAGAGGGACGACTGACAGTCGTTTCCATGGAGAAGGTTTGAGGTGACGTACGAAAGCACTCTCTCTTGCAGCCATATCGGAGGTAGGCTACTGGCAGCAACAGCATGGGATTAGTTCATCCAACGGTGTGTTCCATTCGCCACCCGAGTTGACCGCGTTCCAGAGTCGGAAAAGTTAGCATCGCCACTCCTTTGGGACAGTGTTGTGTGTGCGACAGATTTAAAGAGACACTAATAGGAGAGAAGTGCAAATCAACAGTATATTGCTACAGCTTTCACTATGGTTGATGCCTTCAGCAGCCATCTTTTCTGAATCTAATATACACACATATCTTTCTCTTTATTTCCCTGCCATGATAACACAGCCCACATTGATGTCCATTTTCATTTCAGACTGTAGTTTGATTTGTGGGCAGGATCTATAAATGCTTTATCATAATTCCATACAAAACTTCATCTGTTCTGAGGTACAGTTATACTTATACAAGTTCAAAAGTCATTGTATAACCCAGACTTAAGTCTGTCAAATTGAACATGAACAATATTTTATGATAGTCTTCTTTCAGATTTTCTGCCTCTCTTTCCGTACCTATCCAACGTGTTCATTGATTGTGTTGTCTTCCTTGTCTTTCTTCTTTAATATTCTCTTGTTTTCTTCTTCAGTGACAATGTCCTCCATGCACAGAGGCCGATAGCTCCTTTTCTTTGTTTGCTTACGCTCGTCGTCTGCTCTCCCAACATGCATTTTCATCGTCCTGTGCAGACGCGTCTTTTCCTTCAGTTTCTAGGGAGGTTGGATCAGATGTTCGATTTTCTTTTTTGGTACATGCTTCTTGTCCTTCAGGAGGCACCGGAGAAGATGCTATTTGTGTGTGAAGCAGATAAAATGGAGCGCATATCCCTACTTATATGTTCACACTGCTTCGGCAAATCAGGCTTGAGCAAATATGCCCCGGTCCAAATTTATGAGATGAAAATCAGAGCACAATGCTTAGATCGCTGCTCAGCAGGTTTTGATTTCGCATGACATGAAAGTACAGTCATGTTGGACTCGATGCTAACTTGCGCAAGCTAGGCTTACTAGCTTCCGCGTTTGCCAAGAGGAATACAAACTCATTTTGAATGTTGTAGATAGATGTGGCTTTACTCACTAACATCAGTAGGCCTACATTAATAATAGTAATTATTATAATAAAAGAACCAACAACTTTATTTCAACACGCATTTCATAATACAACACCATATTGGTGCAAAGATAGCTAATCATGAAACGCAAAAAATGTAAAAGAACAACAAACACAGAAAATGGAATAAAAACAGGGATTTAAAGAAGTGGTCAAAATGCAAAATAACTGATAATGTTTCATGCCTTCGCCTTACTAGGGACAAATATTGCTCCTGGGAAGGTGATGAAGTCACTCTGCATAATAATTAGCCACGTGCTTCTGTTTGTTGCAGGGACAGTGTGTGTTTTCGAAGCAATGGGAGTTTGTTTTCGGGGTAATTGGCTGTCAGACAAATGGGCTTTTGCTCCAATGGCACATTTTTCAGACTATTGTTGTTTTTTTTTGGGCTGCTGGAACAATGGCATCAGTCCACTACCCGAGGTGTAAAGCTGAGATGCAGTTTCCAAAAAGAATTGTACAAAAACAGTTTTAACTGTGAAAAAAAAAAATAATAATAACGGAGACATTTGCAGCTGCAGTGTGATCATAGTTAATATTTCTTACACAGTAAGTCAGAAGAGCTCAAATCTTAGTTTGACTTTAACCAAAAGTTCTGCTGCTGCTGCGTCTTCTGCGTTTAGTGTAGGATGATGTCCCTCTCATTGTCTTTGTATATGATATAAACTCCCAGCAAACATCTCCGACACTGGTGTTAGTGGTAATCGGTGGGCTGAGTGGAGTCATTTGCTCTCCTCGTTTGCCTGCCGGCTAGTAAGCTCGGCACCAAAGCAAAGAGCCACAGTTTACTAAAGATAAGTGAGCTGACGCTTCCAGCTATGCATTGTGGTGCACTGAAGTGGTAATCAGGATCAAAGAGACATGCGGCTAAAACACGACAGTTTACACCAACCTAAGTATGTCTGAAGACAGGCCACCTAATCAGACTGCAGTATCCTACAGCAACATCACAAGAATGCGTTTTTTTCTTCAGGTTTTGTTCTTTTTTCCTTGCTTGGATATTCTATTATGCACAAACTTTTCCTCTGGACCTCCACGACGCTGGCTGACAGACTGGCTATGTAGATTTGTGGGACACCTACAAAGCCCTGAAATAAAAAAAGCAGGAAGAAAGAAACGCTGTCAACTTCATGGTCCCATAGAGACAGACAGGTCTGGTTCTCTCCAGTGAGTGAATAAGCTGTGCTGCTTGTCTTATTTTTTTTCTTTTTCTTTTCCTTCAGTGAATAAAAGGGACACACATGCGCTATCTGCAAGGAGAAAATAGAGTATCATCCTGAACTCGAGGAACACGACTCAAAAGAGCTTGTAATATTTTCGGCACTTCAGAAAAATCTTTGATTTAATCGGGAAGTAACTCTTTTTTATCCTGTGTTTCCATGGAAACAAGTGAAGTTGGGGCAGGGGCAGAATAGGCAGGGGGGCCTGATAAGGGGAGGAAGCGAGAGGAGTGGAAGGGGGGAGGAGTGATGAGGGAGGTGTAGTTTCATTTAAGAATTGAGGGGAGGGATGAAGGGATGAGGATTAGCTGTCACGATGAAGAAAAGGTGTCTGTCCTGTAGCTATCCCCTCATATCTCTCTCTCTCTCTCTCTCTCTCTCTCGTGAGCGCTCTCGAGCTCCCTCCCATCACTTCCATGTCCTTGACGAGCCCGCTCACAAAGGTATTTATCGGCCTCCATTCCATTAATTACCATCCAATTAGCTGCTCCCGCAGTGGAACTGCTGCAATACTGCACCGTGTCAAGTCGGTTCACTAAGTGAGCCCTGACACCTCCGCGTTTGCAGCTTTCTTCGAACTCGCGGCGGAGAAAAGTTTCCACAAAGAACCCCTCAGCGTGCTAACGCATCCATCAGGAGCGCATTCATCTCCTCACTTTGTGCATTCGACGTGGTTTCATTCGCGGCTGAGAAGATTTGTCACTAAATAGCTATTTTAGCTAATTGGCAGGGCAGCTTAGCACATGTGTATTTGATGTTTCTAGCTGGACGTCTTTCATGTCAGTGATACAGGCTTATTAATGCGCTGCCCCTTCACACTCCTCATTCATTCAAAAGCCTTCTGAGGGGGAAAAAAAAAAAGTTTGGAGTGATTTTTCAGGGGGAGGGGTGGGGGTTGACGGACCCAGAGCGAGCCTGGCTAATTGGTTTGCTTTGAGATTGGCCCAGTGGGCTGTGGGCAAGGACGAGCATGTGGCATCGTCGACTTGTTAGCATGGAATTAACCTCGGCCAGTGAATTAGGCCGAGCGCCTCCAGCCAGCGGCCGTCACACGAGCGCGTTGCGCTTTCGAGAGCGCTCCCCTCTTTGACGAGTGCAAAGCAAACACGCACGCACAAACGTTGAGGCGCCGGTCGCACACATCAGTGCAGCGCGCACACACACAACTCATTAAGCCTATAGCCGGAGACTAAATACCCCGAGAGCTTTTTAGCTGTGTGCTCTGCATTCATAACAAATCAAATTCCAGTTTCTCATAACGAGCTGCCGCGCCCCCCAATCTTAACCCCGTTATATAGAAGAAATAAATAAAAGAAATACCAGTCCTTGTGGGTAACGAGCACATTTGCTGGATGAATTCAGACAGTAAGCATGTTAATGTGTGTACAGTTGGGTCCATGATGATGATGATGATGATGTGTGTTTGTGTGGAGGGGACGGGGGGGGGGGGGCACGCTGGGCCGAGAGGCTGAGTCTGCAGCACATCATCCCACACACCAAGCACAGCGCCTGGGGTTGTTGATGAGTTCTTTAGCCATGCTGCGTGGACCCCCCCCCCCCCCCACCCTCTGGACTGAGAGTTTGCTGACAGAGCAGCTGCTGAGATGAACTCTCTCACACACACACACACACACACACACACACACACACACACACACACACACTCTGAAGCCTAATGTTTTCCTCTTTGATCAGGCCGGCGTACACTATGTGAGTTCAGGGAAGATGAGACGTTGATGTTTGAGGTGATTACGAGTGTGTGAGAGGGAGCAGTCTTCCTGCTTTCATTCAGATGTAGGTCATTGTTGATGTGTGTGCCCGATGCATCACACTTCAACTTATAAGTGTCTTCGGCTGATTAGCCTCAGCCCAATAACATCAGGAAAACAACTTTATCTAAGGTTCTATGTTTAATAGCTGACGCGTGAGAAAGTCAGATGCATCATATAAAAAGCCATCCACATACTTGTGCTTGTAGGACTGGCCTCGTAATCGGTTGCCAGACATATCCGTACCAAATGTTATGGATATTCATCCAATAGTTGTGACATGACATTTCACTCAAAAACCACAAGGGATCACCAAAGTCATTAGGATACACCACCAGGGAACCATGCATGTCCGTACAAAATGTTGTTCCAATCCATCCTGTGGATGTTGAGACATTTCACTGGATTCACTGGTCACTGCTGCATTGCAGCATGTACATAGCTCTTGTATCTGGATGTGAATTGTGTGTCCAGAATTGGATTACTAATGGTTTAAAAGCAATCTGCATACCTGTGCACAGCAAATATCAAACCACAGTGCCATTCAGCAGATGCAGCATGGAAGATAAAGCAGCCATCACTGTGCACTTTAGCACCAAGACCTAAATTGACTGCAGCCTGGCGTCCCGACGCAAGCTTGGATATTGCACACACTTTGCAGCGGGGCTGGAGTCGCTTCGATCCATTTGTGAGGACATTTTGAAATCCTGATAAAGCGCCAATCGAACGACTGCCAGCCCGCTTTTCCGCATTTCCGTCCGATTCTGTGCGAATTGCTCGGCGCTCGAAGGTTGTCGCAGCCGCACGTTCTGCTGAGGTTACTGCCGTTGGTTCAAAAGTGCAAGGTCATTAGCCACCCTTAGATGTAACAGTGGAAAGGTGCAAAGAAAGAAACAGAGAGAGGAGAAAAAAAAAAACAAGTTCTGAAAGGACTGATTACAGCCGTGACCTTTTATCTGATAGCTCACTAATTGAATCATGCAGTAAATAGATGATGATGGTGGCTGTAGCGATGACGATGATAATGAAGAAAATTACTTTTTTTTTTTTTCATCGGAGGAGTATAGAGGTGGTAATAGTAGTAATTGCGCTTTAAATGGAGGGCGCTGTAGGAAAAGTCAAAGACACGAGGATGACATGAATAATACAAGAAGTAGCAAGATAAAACCAGAAGCCCTGAGCTTGCACTAAAATAGAACTAACCTCACAATTATTACTGACAGAGAGCGAAAATGATCATTACGGGGACCATATACAGGCCGTTAGTAATTTAGAATGAGCTACCCAGCTCAAAGGTAATAGCGCTAGAGGCGAACAGAGCATGAATTTTTAAAAACTTTTCCTCCTGTAAAAAAAGAGAATGTACCTCAAACAGCCATCACACACATGAGGAGGAATGGGAAAGCGAGCGGCTCGAGCTGCCGCGACTCGATGCCACGTGGAGCAGGGAGTGAAATGATTGACATAATCAGAATCAGAATAATTGCAACGGAAATAACGCTGCCAATCAGGCAATCATGTTGGTGTGCAGGCTATGGTAATTGGAAAACATGGTGACTGACAGTATCAGTGTGAGCCGTCCCCACCGACACCTGCTAAATTGCAATTGGCACAACACAGACGTAGTCGGAGTTGAGTCACGCAAGACAGACGGACTAGCCCTTTTACAATCACATGGGCGGGGAGTACTGCTTGTGGACAGGAAAAAAACCAACACAAAAGCATGGGGCTGATTAGACTTGTTGATGTTCTGTCTCTCTTTCTACATCAACCTCTTCTAAGTTGTCCGGCTGACAGAGGTGCAGATACCGTGCGGGTGCTCAGGCACACACAGGCAATAGTGAGCACCCACGAGGGAAACCAATGGGGCGACCGCAGAGGGATAGGACAGAGCAGAGTTTTTATCTGTGAAGGAAACCTGTGGCTATAACAAGTGCACAATCATGTTTCAACCAAGGCTGTTGCAACTAGTTTAACACTTTGCTCCATCAACAACTACCTTTTGGTTTGTTTTTTACCACATATTTTGGCATTTTTGCCTTTGTTTGACAAAAGGACATTCTAGAAATGTGGGAGTGAGAGAAAGAGAGAGGGGTGTGACATGCAACAACGGTCTCAAGGCTGGACTTGAACCCTTGACATTGCTGTGGTGTGGCATGAGCCGTAACCCCGCTAATGGCAATGTGCTCCACTAAAACGTTTTAAATACAATGTAAAGTTCCCATCTGGTACCAAATCTCACTTAGTGCGCTTTTACGAGCCAACATTTGGTCCGTTTTAATCGAACTCTGGTGAGGTTTAACCGTGCGGTGCGTTTCGTTCGGGCAGTTTTGATTGCACACCGGTGCGGACCGAAACAACCGCTCCGAGGCCGCTTGCGAGAGGTCGGTCTCCGTTTCAAAGCGACCCCTTGTGCGGTTCAATTGCAGAGAGGAAATAATCCAACACGAATGTAAGAAATAAACCAAAACGCAGGCTGCCTGTGCGGGCAAATGGATACGTGGCAAATGACAGGTTAACATGAGTGGGAGAGGACTGACTTTGATCAAAAAACTTCAACAGCAATGTTTCAAAGTCCCAGATTCCCCGCGTAGACGTGGCAGCTCTCCAGACGAAAAAAGATAAATTCAAACCTTCAAAAAAACGCCCCTCAGCAAATTCTTTTTTGTATTTGATCTGCTTTAATTTGTGCACTGTGAAACCGAACCAAACTAAACTGAAAACAAACCAAAAGTATCAATGACTTGGACGAGCCAAACGACAAATGACTTGTGAAATCGCCCTTAATCCTTTGGTCAGCGCTCCTGAGCTTCAAACTACGACTATCTCTCTCTTTATACGACATCAGCTGCTGTGAGCGTCTAATAATGATGCGGTGGGTTTACATTGCGTTGGTATCAGAGGAGTTGGGAGTGAGACCGTGTCGGTCACCTGAGAAAAGAATTTGCCACCTATATCTACAAATTTTTTTTGGATTTGCACAACCACAGTGTGTTGACACAGAATTTTAGTGAGGTTCATTTGCATATAAAGTCAATGCGAAGACAAAAGGTTTGTGTTTGATCTGAGGTTGTGGGACTTCATAAACATACAGAGACGAGGGAAAAGGAAGGAAACGGGAGAAGAAAACAACAGGAAACAGTAGACTTCCTGGTAATTATAAGAACAGTAAGATTCTACGGTTTCAGATTAACACACAGACACCACTCACACGAGGGCGGTCGCAATATCACAATTATCGTGGGCAAAACAATTCATGATCACAAAATTGCATCTATAGAATCTATATCAAGCCATACATCTATAGAACATTTGAAAAATAAGAAAATGTTATCAATCAAATTCAGCTTTATTTTTTCTTTTGGCAAATGGATTCCATCAAAATTCGAGTGTAGGGAGGTGGAGAGAGCCTCTAACAATAACTGTAGAAAAGTGTGATTTAAGAGCCACTGGATTACACAATATCAATATCACAGTTCTCGTTAATACCGTTTTTTTTACGACCCCCCCATAGCGCGCACACATTCAGTGTGCAGGCTAGCTATAGCTGCAGCTAACACCTGTAGATTTGGTGCCAAACACAAACAGTAAAAACATATATTAGAATGAATAAAACAAAATAATCCGGCACTATCAAACAAAAATCGTTCCATGTTTGGACTTCGGGACTGTATCCTCCGTGTGTCGTGCAAATAAGTCACCATACTGTCCTCTGGGGTAAATTGTATGATATTTTAAAGTAATGCTTTTCTGTACTTTCTTTATCGAATTACATAAAGTGTTCCTTCTCTATAACATCAGAAGAAGGAACCCCCCCCCTCCCCTTTTGTCCCCTTGCCCCCCCGACACTAAAAGCCTGTCTGGAAATCGCCTTTCCACAACAGCCTAATGTGGCCTCAGGTTGACTCAACCTTAAGTTCACCCCTCTTACACACCCCGATTTCCTCGTCGCGCTAATCTCCCGGGTGCATTTTGCTGCACACGGCTCGCTGTTTGTCTCGGGCTTCGACTTCCAACCCCGGGGGCAAGCAGCAGTAATGGGCTGTACAGGAAACAACACCGAAGCAGGGCCCTGTAGTGTAGAGCCCTAATGAGAACAGGAACAGACAGACACGCGGGCACACACATTTCTTACTCGAGCCACGGGGGAATTTGATTATTAAAAATGGTTCCTGCGCAGCGACATGCCAGTCACTGGATTCTCAGGGCTTTTTATAATGTAAGGTACTCTCAGCCCACCCATCACAGAGGAACTCTCAGTCAACAGACCAGGGCGTCTAAACACAAACACACGAGTGTGCTTTCATTTATCTTCATCTAAGTGAAAGCAATAGCTACAAAAGGCGCTGATGAATAATCCTTAATAGACTTAATAATATGTGCAGAAACACGTCCGTATGCTTTTTATACTGATGGCTTTTGTAGTGTATGTTAAAAAGCAATGCATCATTTTTTTTTATAATCACTGCAATATAATCTGAGAACACAGTTAGACTACAAAACACCTACATTGGCTCCATGATGGTATCGCAGATTCCAACAATCATATTCCAGGCAGGTACTTGTAACAAAATTTAAGTGACTCCATCTGCTGTGACAGCCTTCAATGAGTGTGCATTTGTGAATGTGTGTGTGTGCGTGTGTGTGTGCGTGTGTGTGTGTGTGTGTGGGGCGTGTGTGCCCCCCACATGAGTGATTGAGTGTGTTCACCAGACTCTGTCATCACATGCTTTCATGGCTTTGTGAGCTCTTGAAGAAACCCACATTTTTCCAGTCAGCAGTTTCAAGCACACACAAACGTGCACGTTCGCGCTCACACTTTGTTTCCCCCCCGCCGGTGGCTGGCTGGCCGCTCCATCACCTCACCAAGTCCACAAAAAGATCTGGCACATTTTTTTTTCCCCAAAAATGTTGCCATTTTTTTTCTTTTACCATGTTGCCATGTTGCCATGACGATCTGACACACGGCATGAGGATGCCTCCGTCTCCTGTTTCCAAATGAGCAGACTTGCATGACTTGAAACAGACAGTGCAGGTCTCTGATTCTGTTGTCATTATCATATCTTTGTTCCTGGCACTATCTTCACCATCAACACGATGCACAAGTATGCTTGCCGTTGAATTATGATACCATTAATGCTACCTTATACCCTCATTTTTATATTGCGCAAGAAGGAATAATAATTCAAAAAAATTTGGTGTTCAAGCTGTCAAGTCCTAACAGCTTCGCGCTCACATTTTCTGCAGCGACGTATTACTCTGTCAATAGACGAGGAAAGTTTGAAAGGAGTTTTGTAAACTCTTCAACAGATGGGAGTTATGGGAATAGAATATTAATGCTCGCTGTGTTTTGGGGATGTATTTCTAAACGGGACAGGCAATTTGGAGGAAAAATAAAAATCACACCCCAGACACTTTCATGTGTTTATGTCCTTGGTGATCAGTGGCCTAAATGTAATTTATGGGAATAATTACAGATAATCGTATTCAATTATGCACTTAATGCTAATATGACAAATAATATAATTTAATGAAGACAGCCATGACAATTTATAATCTACCAAAAGTGGACTGCTTTGCATCGTAATTGAAAATCTGCTTTTGCACCAAATGTGTGAGAAACCGATCAGCGTCACTGCAGCTGTTGACAGCACACTGGAATTACAGGTGGTCCGTTTCAGGTGGAGAGGGTAATAACACACTCAGATGTTATTATCATAAATATTGATGTTGCAATGTTACCTCGACCTCGAGCTCGTGCATTTCAGGGCCTGCAAAGGTCATGTCACGCCACGCAATCGCATTCACCGCAAAACAGATTATCCCCATCACTGACCACATTATTATTTGTGGAGTGGCCCAAATACGACATACTGTACTTTGATGCTCTGCGGTTTGTTTCATTCATCCGCCGGTACGCAGACGGTTAATGCATTGAGCAGTGATTGGTTGAAATGTAGACGGTGACCTTTGCTAAGGAGTGCCAGCCACCATTAGCGAAAAGGTCAAACCAGAACGACACATTCGACATTAGCCACGGCTCCACCGACAGTGACATGTAACCACACAGGACCACAGACCCAACACCGGTCATGGTTCAAGTGGATTGATCTGCCTGTGTAGCCCATGTGGTTCACTTCAGTGAGGGACACTGACAATGATAGACTGTTTCCCTATATGCCTGTATTAGACAAAAGGCATATGGTCATAGGACTAAACCAACAGGAATGTGTTATTATGGAAGGCTGCTCTCTCGATTTGACCTTGCGCAATGTTGAAGTCCTTCAGACGGTTATCACAAGCTACCGAGTGGGAGAAACATTATGTTAGCTTAGTTGTAATTACTTTAATTCGTAATGACTTAGTTGGAGTTACTGGGAACCAGTGTTCGTTACAGACATTACATAAGGACATTCAAGGACTTTCAAGTGCTTTCTCAAGCAGTATTTCTTTTAATATTCAATCCAGTCAAAGCAATTAAACATAAATATATTATGTGATCAATGTCCATCTCTCTTACATACACTAGTCATGTATATATATTTAGTTCACCATTTTGGCCTTTTTTACTCTGAGATCTCGTTTTTGTGATCTAGCTTGTAGGCTATTAGCGAGCCCCTTCCTCTCTAGCCAGATAAATGAATCACGTTCAGACAAAGCACGAAGCATTGCTTACATTTAGCTCATCAAGGTGAGGAAGAAGGGAGAGAGTGCGAAGCGGGGGGGGCTAAGGCGGTACTTAAGAATTTAGAAAAAGAAAAAGCAGAGCGATTTCTGATTCTGAGCAATTATATTGTAATGATTTGATGAACAGACATTTGGTCAAAGTATAAGACAGCGTTATGTGGTTCATTTGAATTCCAAGGACGTTTTAAGCATTGTTTAAAAGAAAGGGGGCCATTTTCAAGGCAGGCCCAATTCAATGCCTGTTTTCTTCCCCCTCAAAATTCAAGCACTTCTAGGGGATTTCTGACTTGGTGAAAAGAACTACTGAAATGTCAACAATCCTGTGACAAAGTGGCTACAAAGTTAGCATTACTGACAGTTACATTTAAATAAAAAAAATATCAAAGGGCTACACACAGTTTGTTTGTATATGATTTCACTTGAACAAATCACCGCAAATACGTAGTCACTGCAAAGTCATCAATGTTTTAATGCTGAATATTTTTCCACTAGTTCTAGTGTCACTGCGCTGTGTTAGCTTTAAAAAAGCTAAGAAATTGGGTTCTCTCTAAATGCGATGAGGTTCCAAAACAGCCGGAAGAGTAGGCTGAGGTCAATGAAATCCTCATTTTAACCTTTTCATACAATGTTACCCCATTCTGAAATATTAAAACTTCACAGCCCTCATTAATTATACACACATATAATTTCTAACCAGTCTGACGGTAGGAGGAGTCGGCCGAGTCCTCTGCGGTGTGCATAGCGTTCGTCTGTGTCTGGGTGGGTTTTTGACCTGAAGGCCCTGTTAACACTCGTGACATTGGTATTCTCAGACTGGTGTGGATAATGGAGCAAAGGGACGACCTTTATGATGAATTAATAATTGATAGAGTAATTGGGTTGGACTCTGACTGGGCCGAAGGAGCCCAAGGTTTTGCCTCGCGCCCCTCAAAGAGGGCCATTATTCTGCAGTGTGTGGCCAGCAAAGGGCAAACAGCAGATCAAATATTCACCATGGAGAACACACACACAATTATCCCTGACTTAATGGGGCTGACTTCACATAAAAAAAAGGTCTTTGCTAAATGCAGCAGACTGGAGCTGACCGCCCGTTATTGGCGGTCACCTTGGAGGAGTTGGTCAATATTGCCACTAATATGGCCGGTAGAACTTCATCCGGCTTTGTCAACAGAATGGCAGCGGTATGATTAAATATAAAAAAGGGTGGGGGTGGGCGGGTGGGGGTATTCACTGCAATTAGACTAGAAAGCACAGAATTGCTTGATGGGAGATGATCTTACAGAGGGTGATGCCATCTAAAGCTTGTCACTCGTCCGTCAGTCTCGCCCCCCCCTGTCTCCCTCTGACATGGAGATAAATGCGCTCTGCCATCTCCGCCTTAAACGCCGCAGAGGCCCCACATATCAATGTTTTTGACAACGTGGCTTCGCCGTCCATTACGACGTAATTATGTTAAAGATCCTCCATCTATTATTTGGTGCTTAGCTGCGCACGCAAATCGCAGTGAGGTCAAGCTCTAATCGAAGTCTGCCGTTTAGTGACTCTGAGTGCCTTGTAGGTTTTTGTAATTGGCCTTTTTGAACACTAATGGTATGTCATGACTGATGAGCTATTCAGTTTGAGGCCCAATGTACGCTTTTTTTTTGCCCATCAAGGCCAGAAGACATTAAAGAAAGCACACAGGGAAAGAGCATTTGGACTTGTCGACTGTGAGCCCGTTCCTCCAACCGTTCTTATAATAAAATCTATTTGTTGTGAGAATGGAAGGTGGGGGGAGGAAAGATAGAAAGGGAAAACTAAAGAGAGGTGGGTTCAGACAGTTTTCTCAGGCACCAAAGGTGAGATGCCCTGCCTGACTTATGGAGAACACTGCATATTAACCGGCTAGAGCTCGCTCGCTCGCTCGCTCACACGTACTCGGTGAGTAGTGCATGTATAATGAATAATTCCTATTTGTGTCGGCTGCGGTGTGCTCCCCCTCTGCTGGCCCCTAATGCATTATTTGTTGTGGTATTGTTTTCCAGCTGTGAGAGTACTCAACACTTCTCCTCTCCACTCACATCAGGACAGAACGGAGTTTAGGCTGTCTGCAGCTTCGCGAGAGGCAACTTAACACAACGCTTTTGTTTAATTTATAAATATATATATATATATATATATATTTATAATTCTATCACAACTGTGGTAAAATAAACCCCCCTCCCTGCTTTTGCATGAACAAAACCTGGAATAATCGCTAAAAATGAATTGCTTTTTAGCAAAAAAAGTATAAGCAAAGAGCCTTGCAGCTGAGACACATTCTTTGAAGTGCACTTCCTGCAGCTCAAAGCCGTGTAGCTGCTCAGCCGATCACCTCCTGAATATCCTCAACAACATGACAACGGATGAGCGCAGACGAGTCCACCATTTACAAAAAAAACCAACAAAAAAAACATGTTGATGTCCCAGTCCAACCCCCCCCCCCCCCCCCCCCCCCTTTCCCCCCCTTGCTCCCTGAGCGGGACTGCAGTTGAAAAGCACGGCGTGTGACGTGCACAGCAGGTGCCTGCAAACTACAGTGAAACTGTTAAAACAAACCAAAAATGCTCCTCTCTCTGCGCTGACGAGGGATCAAAAGCGAGAATGCTGAGACATGAAGAAAAAAACCCAGCGAGGCTTGATGACGAGATCAAGTGGAATCTTTACTGTATTGGTTTGGCATCGAGTGTCCCGAGCTGCAGCGGTGCTGCCTAATTAGCTATTCAAGACCATCTCTCAGACAGCGCTCGGGGCAGGTGGGCTGTGAGGAGCCGTCTGGATCCCTGCTGGGATGAAAGGCGTGGGGTTGTCACACAAATTTGATTGGACAGTGTTTAATTGCTGCACTCTGGTTGGATGGAGCATTGGTTAATTGTAACCAAAGCTGGTCTGCGTATATCATATATCAGAGTAAAAGCATGTGGACGTGTAACATATGGCGCGGGAGCAATAAACAAGATTAGTGCGGGGCGCCGCCCGCACGACCGCGAGGTTTCGGCATTGGAATGAGCATCCTCTGCTTACTTGACAAGCCGGAGCTGCAGCCACCGTGAGGCGAATGCCTCAGAGCATCATTTCACAGCCTGGTCTTTATTATTCCTAAAGTTCTGTCTCACTACCTCCACACCAAAGAGGAGAACGCAACGCAGCTTCAAACCGAGCTGAAGCGCAGAGAGGCGTGAGCAATCAGAAAAACAAAATCATAAAAGGGGGCCCAGAGACAATTGACTAATCCGGTGCGAACCCAGGATCTGGGTCTTATTGACTTACTGTCAGTGTAATCCATATCATAACCATCTGCTCCAGTGCTGCGAAACACCAAGGGCATATTAGCTGCATGTCTCCAGCGAGGGTTTCGGCTGACAGTAGCCTGAAGGGCTCCATGGAGTCATTTGGAAGAGTACCTGTAAAGCCACGCTACATGAATCCTAATTCTGTTATTGTGTCTGTCTGCTGAAAGCTCAATACTTGTCTCCCCTCGGTTAACACGGGAACTCTCCACAGGAGTGTGCTGCCAGCAGAGTGACACGGAGTGAAGTCTGTGGAGGCTGATCATCTTTTGTGAGACATTTTCATCTGAATGCAATGAACTGTGTGCTCAAATCACGATCTAGAAGCGAGGCATTTGCTGGATCCAAAGTTTCCGATTGACTGCCGCTCAAGCACTTTTTCTGGACTGGCTCGTTGGTTCGCTGAGGACCCTGGGTGGCTCTGTTTACATCAGCCTGGCCCATAATAAACCGATAGACCGAGCTTCAGTCCAGGCTGGCCCCCTTTGTGAGCAATGTGCAACAACACAGGGCCAAAACACACATAGAGGTCATTCTCTGTCAGCCACCTCCAATAACCCTATTCAGCTTTCCCCACAATCCCCAGACCAACCAGTCGACTGAACGACTGACTGCACGGCCGAGCGGCCGACTGTGGGGTTTTAATGGAACCTGCTGAGTTCTCCCATTCCACTGTGACATGAGCTGGAATAATGACCAGTGTGACGAGTCCGTCCGTCCGCAGGCCCGGTCGGTTCCCCTCCTCCTACTCCTCCTCCTCCTCCTCATCTGGCCTTGACTTTGACCTCGGCCCTTTGGAACCCTCGAGCGCTGCCGATTCCAGCCGATGCGGCTCGCTTTCGGCAGCTCGGAAGACGGAACATTTCTCTGTGGCTGCGTGTGCGTCGGGGGGGTTGAGGAAGTGGGGGACGGCAGCGATAGGGAGGCAGCCCCTAATCTAGTCTTTGTCACTAAATATCAAGTAGACTGCCGGGATAACAGAGCGTGACAATGCAGGATGAAGCACTCTGGAGAGGTGTTCATTCCATGTCTATTCCTGTTCCCCTGTCTCACCTCCCCCCCCTCCCCCCACCCTTTCCATATCTCAGTTCCCTCTCCCCTTGCTCGCTCCCCCTTTCCTGCTACATTGTGTTATCCAAGCTCTGATCCCCTGTTCTTAGTTTTAATATCTTTCTCTCCACCAGGTGAACGTCAGAGAATGAAACACTGTGAGCTAACCGAGGACTTTGTATGTGTGTGTGTGTGTGGGTGTGTGTGTGTGGATGGGCCTCCCTGGGCTGTGGTCTGAACTGCCCGGCTGATGAGTCAATACATGCAGCACAATCCGTAGCTTTTAGCAGAAAACCAATATGCTGCCTTATCGACTTGTCTAAAGATAAAACAACGCTACATTTTGGTGGCTTAAGCATCTGAGAAGCTGTAAATAGTGTTAGGACCGGGGAGAGGAGGGCGACCGGGGAAAGAGAATTAGGGTGTAAAGAGAGAAAGAGAGATGTCACGGGCTCTCGCTGGCACATTTAGGCCAAGGTTTTGCCGATGATTTATAGACTTGCACGGGGCCTGGTTTTATTGAGCGCCATGGCAACGTAGGGATGTCGTGGACGCTGCCCTTATAATTGGTCTCGTTCTATTTGTTTCTTTACTGCAGCAGGTAGCTGACAGCTAATCCCATGCAAAGCCAGATAACAGAAAGCTTTTTTGGGCCACAGAGCTGTCAACTGGCCCTGAATCAAAAGCAGATACCTCATCTTAAAGTGGACGGTGAACACACGCATTCACAGACAGGAACATATTAGTTGGTTCAGCGCCTCAGATGGGAATTAATTTGTTTCTTTTAAGGGAGCTGGGGAAAAAAACAAACACGAAGAGCCCGTGGAGTTAAAGAGAGATGATCATCGAGCTGTCCGTAAACATATGGAGACGGACCGTGAGAGACGCGGAGAATGAAGATAAAGCTGTTTTCCAACTGCCGTGAGCACTAATGTTATCGGGTTAGCTAGGAAGATGAACAACACCTCTGGCGAGTGGCGAGCAGGGCCCCCACTTATAAATAAAAGTTAAGAGGGCTCCTACTTGTCGGGAGTCATTATGGACCGGCTCCCGAAACAGTCAACAGCAGCTCTGAACCCGACCCCCCCCCGCTATCAATCTCCCCATCCATCCATAAATGCCAGGAGCCGATAATTAATGATAGATTGGCGGTTAATGAAAGATTTACGCGGCATAGACGATGCTTGGCAATCAGGCGGCGTGTCGGAGGCTTTTGAGCTCTGACAGCCAACGGTGCATCAATTGCGCCCTGGAGACGAGTGAGCGTAATGGCCTGGCAGTCAAAGCAATGACAGTTGTAGGTGAGGTTGAAGAGAAAAAAAAGAGTGAAAAAAATAAATAAAATAAAATCAGCCAGGCGTCTCTCGGTCACCGGTTGTGACACGCAGCAGAAGGTGGCCCGGTCGCACCCTCGTGACAATGCAGACAGCCGTTTAACCTCTAGCCCCAGGCAGGCGCTGTAGAGAGGGGGGGGGGGGGCGCTCAGAGCCTCACACTCATGACAAAATATTTAATTCAGATTTAAAAGGTTGTTTTGCAGTAACACACGGTCCCCCTTGCCTCTTTTTTCCCTTCTCTGTCTCCTTCCCCTCCAAAGCATTCAATTTATTGCCTTCAGACGCATGCTTCGCTGGGTACTGTAGTTGACTCCCTCTCTCACTACAACTGCTGGGTTATTAAGTTTCCATGGCAACCTGCCGCATCCACTTGTGTTTTATTCCAGCCTGTCGGGACCCCACAGGGTAGAGCTTTAAGCCGGAACACCGGG
This sequence comes from Anarhichas minor, assembly GCF_050575085.1. Lineage (NCBI taxonomy): Eukaryota > Metazoa > Chordata > Actinopteri > Perciformes > Anarhichadidae > Anarhichas > Anarhichas minor. The sequence goes on along the minus strand of NW_027466496.1, from coordinate 1,783,828 downwards.
AAGCGATGGGTTTAGAGGGGGAAGAACAACCTGCAGCATGGTGGAGAGGGAATGTGGGAGAATTGCTCATTGCCCTCCGCTCCATTTAACCCGCTATGAGGCAGTGGAGCTGAAGCACAGCTTTTTCTTTTTCTTTATGTCATCGTGTCTGCTTGCATCAGGCCAAATATTAAAATATATGGACAAAACCACAAGGACCGAAACGACCTGCGAGACGCAACCCGTCTTGGTTTCACAATAAAACAAATACTAATAAATAAGCTTTGCATTTCACATCTTTTATTTGCGATGCCACTGAGTCTCGCTGCATCAGGTCATGGATGGCAATGTCACTCTGTTGGTGCACAGCTATGGTTCAGACTGAAATATCTGGACAACAGTTTGATGGATCGCAATGAAATTTGGAACGCAAATCCCCGGTGCCCAGTAGATGAATCCTGATGACTTTGGGGATGCCCTGACATTTAGTCCTGCGCCACCAGCTGTCAAAGTTTCCACTTATTCAGTGTAATCTCTCAAGGTCTACTAGATGTATGGGCCTACAATTTTGCAAAGACATTCATGGTTCCCAGAAGATAAATCCCTCTGACTTTGGTGCGCCCCTTACATTTCATCTGGCGCTACCATCATGTCTAAATTTAAATTTCCCAATACTTTGGATTATGAGCAAACATGTACACAACTAATGACATTCCCATCAGCCTCAGCCGCATTTTGTGTTTAGTGCTACTTAGCAAATGATAGCACGCTGAACACTAAGATGGTTAGCATCAGCATGTTAGCATCGCCACTGTGAGCATGCGGGTGTTTTGCATTTAGCTCAAAGCACAGCTGTGCCTGAGCAGCCTAAGTAAGTTTCCGATGTATTGACAACCTCTATAATGAAAACTGACCACCAAAAGAAGCTGTGAGGTACAAACCGGCTTTGTTCGAGCTGCTTTGAGCTCATTACAATAGGACTCCATGCGAATAAATCGCCATTGTAACTCAATTCTTCCGGGCTTATGTCATTTCCAGGGGCTCGAGCCCCCTCCTCGTCGCTGCCTGAAACCTTGGAAGGACTACCGCTGCGCTAATACGGACTGCCATTGATTAGATCATACATTTTCATTTCATTACTTAATTATCAATTCAACTCTGAGGGACCTATTTGAAAGAGAATAGATGCAATCTAACACACTATAAGTTAATAATGCTAATTAGATTTTACAAATCGAAATTTTATATGCATACTAAGTAGCGTTGTTAAGATATTTCTACCATGAAGATAATTAATTATTTAATTTGCCAAATGAGAAATTGTCTTATCTTTAAATTACTCTTCAAGGTATTACACCAGATTTAGAATTTCAGCTCTAATTTGAGGCGGTTCTTTCAGGACGTCTGCACCCACATTATAGTCTTCATTAACTGTCAATTCTATGAAAGACCACCGATGTCATTAACATAGTCTCCACACAATCAAGGCCCCTTTGTAAATTATTCCTCTTGTAATGTATGCTCAGGGCAGACAGAGGGGATCTTGACAAAAACTGCACACGTTTTGAGTTATTTCATTGACAAATTACCGTTAAATGTACTTTGACCACACCGAACCACAATCAGTGCCCTATCAATGGATCCAGTGTTAGGTCAGGTTCACTAGAAAATAGCTGTAAAGGGTGATGAGATGAGGCACTAACTGCCCTGGTTAAATATTATTGATGAATCCCGCTCAGGGTGCAATGTGAGTTGATAACAGCTGCAGTTAAACGATTCTGTTTCAGAATGCGGACAGATGTAATGCCCGGATATGGAGAGGATTTGTCTTGTTAGGAGCCAAACTTATTGAAACATTTAATCTGCGCTCAGAAAGGATAATTAGAGACAATGAATATGTCTCATCCAAATTGTTTATCCCTCGGCCGGCGTGAAACCATTAACAAACAAAACTCCGAGCCATCGAGTTCTCTCCTTTATGACAGGGATATTAAATACGACCTCGGTACTTTGGGGAAGTTGTTGGACGGAAATGAAAGGACTGTAATGAGAGGGAGGGAAAAGATGACAGAATACATTAAACCACTATGAGAATAATAGGATTTGTTCTTCTTAATACAACATAGTGCTTTGGATTTTGGGTGCAAAAAGAGAAATCCCGGTAGGGATCTGAGCTCTGCATGCTGGCTCTGATTTAAGAGTGAAGGCCATTGGGGGCCAGACAGTAGATCATGAATGGTTCCTCTGTGTCTCAACCTAGAGCTATGGAGCTGGACTCCAACTCCATGCACATACACACACACACTGGCACCCACTGCACACTCCACTGGTCCAATCTTTTCATTGCCTTGGTGTCGCTATGGAAACCCCCCCTACCCTCGCCTCCAACACACACACACGCACGCGCGCGCACACACACACACACACACACACACACACACACACACACACACACACACACACACACACACACACACACACACACACACACACAACTGTCCTCTCCTCAGTAATCCTCGGGGCTGTAAGGAAACGATACTGAAGCATGACTGAAAGGGATGGTTTGTCGGGAGCTGCGATTGAAAAACCCCCCCAAAAAACAACAACTTTAAAATGGATTCGGACAAGTGTGTCATCATGCCTCCAGTTATCCTTCCACACCTGGGCAAAGGTGTGCGTTTGTGTGCGAGGGTGGCTGGGCAAGATTCAGGTGCAGAACTGATGCAAAGCGGGAGCAGAAAGACTGTTGACTGGGAGAAACACGCTGGGGTTTGCCTGCATGCACCTTTAAGAAAATTGTTATCAGTTGCGGTTTATCAGCAGCCACGGTGTAAATACCACATGTGATGCATTTACTGCCTACCATCGGGCCCCCGCACAAAGGGATCATTCTGTCAGCACAGTGATCTCACCGCTAAGCTATCTCTCTGTTAGAGCCGCGGCCTTGGTGGGATATTGGCCTCCATGAACAGAAGATTGTCCACTCCTGCTATTTTCTTTATTGTTTTTTTCACCTACTCCTCTTATTTCTTTTACTATAAAATGACAATATTCTGGATGTCTTGTTTTTGTTGTAGCACAGATTTCTCAATCAGTCCCAAACCTTATATGGTGCTTCCCCTGCTCTGTTTACTCAGAGGGGAGGTGCAGATGCAAGAGATATGATATGGGATCGACAGAATAGGGAGGGGGGTTAATTGGGGAGTAACAAAACTCTGAGAACGCAGGGGGGAGTAAAGGAAGTAAAAGGACGAGACGATAGGGAGGGAGAGATAAAGAACAGGGAGGGAAGGACGAAGAGGGACAGAGGGTGGCAGGGGGTGAAAGACAGAAAAGGGGAGGTAATGAGTCCCTCTTCCAATCTGGTGTTGTTGAGCAGGGGTAGTAGCAGAGCACACATTCCATTAGGCAGTAAATATTGACTCAGCAGCGAACAACTGGTTTCTATTGCATAGCAAACAAAGCTATTGTGTGCCTGGCAGCCCTGAAAGGCCTCTGTTTGCACATCACGCTCACGGCTGATAAGTAGGCAGGCTCATTCACTGCGGGGGTCTCATACATCTCTCTTTTCGTCCGCGCTGTCTTTTTTTTTTTCTCCCCGCATTTCTCGATCCGTCTCCCAGTCTTGGCCTCCAGCCACCAGGGCCGACAACCTTGACTGTAACCCTCCTCCGCCTGGTGTTTCCAAGTAGCCGAATGTGGGGCTGAATTAATCGCGACGGTGTTCCCACCGCAAACAGCGGGCCCAGACATGGCCATGGAGCAATAGCTGCTGGCGTGGTACTCATCGACTGAAATGTGCATTCAAAACACCAACTATCAGACGCTCTGCAATATTTACCTTGGCGACTGTGCTGAGGGTTGGGCTGTTTGTCTGCAGATTACATCGTGCATTTACATGTTGACCTCTGAGCCCATGCAGCTCTCTGAAAGAGCTGTGGCCTGAAGGAGGAGACTCTGACTTATCTAGCTGGGACTGTAAATGTTGGCACACACCTTCTGGCTGTTGGTAGACGTGATGCATGCTACGCTCTCCACTATTGCACCACATGGGCTGACTCAGGCTATTAGGGCACTGGCTTGTGCAACATTAGCCAAGAGCTATTGTGTTTCGCCCCGGGTGTCTGTAGCGCAATGTAAAGTACACCAAGTGCTACAACGTACAGTGTCGTCAGAGTGAGACAGGCTGGGCGTTTACTGTAAGGTGTGCGGTTTTATGGAAATTGAAATCACGATTGTTCGGCAGGAAGTGGTGCGGTCGTCCGGGGGAAAAAAAATGTAAACATTATGCATTTTTGCCTGTTTCCTCAGACACTCTCATCTCCGCAGTACGCTTTACTTCTTTATGTCGCTAAGGAATTCACTGTTTCTGTGGATGTGATTAAAGCCCCGAGAGGCCACTTTGCACAGTGGCAGCACCAAACGATTTTTTTACCCAGAAAATGGGCATAGCATGCTAATGTAACCCTGATTTCTTGATGGGGTCAATGTGTGACTCTGTACTGAGCTGGCTTATAAACATAAATAAGACAAGACAGTAAAAAACACAAAACCTCTGTCTGCGGGGGTTCACATCAGACTCTCAACTGTCCCCCCCGTCTTTGTGTTAATGACCCTTCTTCTTCTTCATCCTTGATTGTTTGTTTTCTACCGGTTTCTCGCCAGCCGCATGATGGAAACGTCATCAACGCACCCACTCGTACGCTGGGAATTCTGCGGCCAACGAGCGACTCGATACACATGGGCTCAATCGGACATTACGCTGACTTTGTAGTAGGCAGCTGGCAGGGTAAAGTTTAATGTCTGGTCACAATGATTCAGACATTTATGTTCTCACGTACCGGTCCTCCGAGTAACATCTCGATAATTTTAGGGTTGCAGTGCTTGTGTGAAAGGGGCTTGTGAATTTGCAAATGCTACTTCATTGTCAAGTCTATTTTTATTATTATTTTTTGCCCTGCAGGCTTCATCACACTTGTGTAAGCTGCACACTGAAACACGAGTTACAAAATCCTGCTCGCACATACACGTGTTGACTCCAGATTTAAGGTGAGAGTCGTTTTCTCAGCAGACTAATGTGCAAACAGCCTTAGTGTCAAAACTCTGTACGTACATCATTCCGCACAGTAGAGCTCAAACATCCGAGTGACGCACTCATTCACACACTTTTTCGAGTTAAACTTTCATGTTTAACTGTGAGCACTTTTCCTTTAACGGATGTTAAGCTGGTCTCAGTTTGTGTTTCACTCACTTTCACTGAAGGGAAAGGGGATGCTGTTCCCCATTGCAGACCCACTTTGCCATTAAGATAAAGTTAGATAAATATTTCACCTTGTGGATTCTTAAAATTAGGTCCAATGTGGAGGTGAGCACCCTCCATTTCCAACAGGACAGCTTAGGCTGCCTGTTACCGTAGGTGACAGGCAGTGGAATGCGATGGTTATCATGTAAGTGCCACTTTTATGAAGCTCCGTACCTGATGCCATGGAATGCAAAGCAACACGGAGCACAGGTGTCGAAATACCGGTATGTCCCATTGTGTAACGTCAATGTCTGCATGTGTGAGAACATCATTCAGCCCACTTGAATGTGGGAGACAGAGCTGTAATTTCATGGTGCAACATGTAAAAACCTTAACTGCAGTTACTTGAGATTTTGTATGCTCCTAAACACACACACACACACACAGCTATGTGCATCCTCCCACACACAAACGCACACAACACACACAGACACACCTCCTCTGCCTGCCTGACTGTACGTCTGCCAAAGTGACACCCATTTTCAAAGAGCCCATGAGGTGCTGTGTGGTTTGTAGGTTTAGGTGGTACGTTATAATTACATTGCTTTTGTCACTGTGCGATGTTCCAACAGATGTTCAGCGAGAAAGGGCCCAGGAAGACGTGGTGCTGTTTATCACAATCTGCCGTGAGTCTTGTAATATCAGCTAAAGATTGAAGACTTTAATACCGCTCCTCCACAGCAAAGAAAAACGGCAGTAAAAATGAAAGCCAACCCATCAAAGCACAATATGTCCAGGCGACAGCTTTGCTGAATGCCGCCGCCCCCCCCCCTCCCCCCCTGCCATGTCTTACTCTAGCTCCTCTCTTCTTCACATCCATTTTTTTCCCCCTTCATCCCGTCCACCCCCTCCCTCCTCTTTCTCTCCTGTACTACCACCACCAGCAGCAGCGCCCGGGCCCAGCAGGCTGCAAGTGGACAGGCCTTGTCGTCGCACTGATAAGCGGGCTTCACCGTGACCTTTCTATTGCTGGACGGTGGTTGGCAACAGCGAGGACGGGAGTCCTTCCAAATCAAATATTTGATTCATAAACACCGGGGGCTCCTGAGTCGAGGAGGGCCGAGGTGCATGTAAATCCGCCGGAGGACTCGGGGACCTTCGATGCTAAAGAGCCAAAGGCGAGGAAGGTGGAAAATCCTCATGAATTGTCTCAGCTCTCGCTCTCTCGCTGCGACTAAATGTCAGGTTTTAGTGTGCAGCTAGGGAAAGGAAAAAAAAGGGAAAAAAAAGAAAGCAGAGGAGCTTCATTTGAATAATGTTTCTGTCAGCTTCTCAGCTAACACCAGCCCCCCCCCCCCATCGCCCCCCAATCCTGCTTCACTCTCCCTTCGGTTCATCCTCACGGTCCCCCCCTGGGAGGAATCTGCTACGATTTACTGCAACACACAGCATGCTCTATATGCACACTCCACACATACACCACACATACGTGCACACACACACACACACACACACACACACACACACATGCCAGATCACCATCATGCCTGGTGAATTGAGGCAAAGTAGAAATTTTACTGGGTTGGATTTCAAAGTGGGCATCGATTGAATTCCCCCACTGTTTCCCTCTGTGATATAGTGTGTCCTAATATAGTGCATTTGGAATGAAAAGGGATGGTCTTGCATGGGGAAACATTATTTCAAAGGCCACTGCTGCTATTTTGGCTGAATATCAACGTTACTCTCGGATTTTGATCCCATACAGCACTATTGTATGGGTTTGATATCAGAGAACAAAGGTTCTAGCCCAAGGCGAGGTTTGATACCAGCCTGTATTCCCCAGTGCGGGCAAAGGGACATCCACGAAATGTGTCAGCGTTACTGTGTGCTTTCTGTACAGCTGAAAGTTTGTATTCTTTTTTATCTTTTCTCTTCTGTATGGAAAAATATCTTCCTGGGTATTAACCAGCAGGGCTGAGGTTGATTTGGTGCTTTTATTTCTCTAAACTTAAGACATCCCATTTCAAATGGTTAGATCTGATATCTTTTAGTATAGCTGGATAGAATGTTACGAGCAACAGCATAAGCCATCACATGAGATCCAAACTTGAATAATAAAGCCCAACAAATGCAAATGGACAACTTAGATCTTCATTCTATTTACTTTTATGTTCCCTTCTTATCTCAAGGGCCGTTATAAACTTCAGACAACGGTGGGAAAGAATTGATATATGAAGGTGAAGATCCACAAATCCCTGTTGGAGAATTAACGAGATAGTCATATAAAACTAAACAAGCAAGCATTTCCATTAACTTTAATATGCCTTTAAACTAGCATCAACAAACGCTTTTGAATGCACATCAGGGCAGTTGTGAGTTGCTTCCCAGTCCTGATCTGAGGAGTTACTTAAAGGGACACACCTTTTTTTGTACACCTTTTTTTGTTTTTTCCCCAGTTATTGTAAAAGCCTTCGTCCATAAGTAGAAGATTGTCCACTCCTTTTATTTATTGTCCCAAAGGTGTTTTGCTGCTAGCTTAGTTGTTAATTGCTGAGAACATATGCAAAATCCTCCATGTACATCGGCTCCACTTTAGCATACACAGTAGGCCTACTGCACTGCACTAGCAGGTCTGTTAGCGGTTAGCTCCCCAGTAGTTAGCCTACCAACTAGCCCTGCTTAGTAGTTACTACGTCACCAAGTGTCTACAGCAACATATTTCAGAAAGATGTATGAAGGAATAATTGCCGCGGCACTTTCTGGTTAGACTGGGCCTTTAAACTACCAGAACTGTGCTCCCAGAAAGTGTATGCATTGATCTGTCGATTACTAGGCTCTATAAACTACTGGGTAAAATGACGTATCTGGGGCTTTAAAGGATTTATTCGAAATATTTAGAAGCATTCTGAGATAAGACTCTCGAGACCCTTTGTGACGTATACACCTTCCGCTATCAGCTTCTTCTGTTTTCCCTTTTAGAGTCCTCAATCAACAAGAGGGCAAACACTTACTCCTTGATTTCCCTTTCAATAAATCTTTGACCCAACATACAGTACATGACAGAAATGCCTGGGTTATGTAATGTCAATAACCATTCTGCTTACATAAATCTGTATTTAACCCTCAAATGATCAAACTAAACTGTGGGGTGGATCTTGTATAGTTTCATTGTTCCTTCTGTTTAACCTGTGTGAAAAGTACCTTATATAACAAATCATGTGAAAAAAGGACAGACAGGGTGAGTTTATGTCGCTGCTAGAAAACCAAAGACAGAACATTACCAGGATATTGCCTGGTTAGAAGGAAAGGTCATAAAAGTTGCCAGGTGGGGAATCAAATCATCCGAGAAGACGTGAGCAGATTTAAGTGTCTGTTAAAAGGAAAATATCTCCACTGGCTGCTGCTTTTTGCCTAATTCACTTCATCACATTTCTTGCTTTTCATTTTCTCTTTGCCATCAAATGGTTGAAACTCACATTTTTTAAAGTACCATTTCCTGAAGGGAATGCTGATTTCAGTTGATACCTGGTATCAAGTCTTCCTGCCTGAAACTTAAATTAAAATCTGTCTGGATTTCATTGAAATATTATATTTACAGACATTTCTGCCAAAAAGATGCCTGATGCTGATGTATATCTAGGCTATAGGTGATAAACTTCACATCCTAAGGACCTCTGGTGCAGAAATGTGAAAGAAAATTGGAAAAAGTCTGTCGCAACTGGAAAGGTGCATTCAGTAGAATGCAAATATCCGCCAAGTGTCTGCGACCAATGCCGTTAGTGTGATTGAATGAATACAACCTACGATTGGCTAACCCCCGTCTAGACACTAATGGGCTGTAAGGCCTCGTAAAACACAATTCATGCAGGCAATCGCCTCGAAGTCTGCTTAAAAGACAATTCATGCAATCTTGCAAAAAAACTAAATTAATATCAACAAGCCTTCCCCCAGAGCAGCGGCAGTGTACTTAGCAGTGCGTGTACTGGTAGTTCTGTTAGCTTTGAGGCAAACACACTGTCCAAAACAATAACAGGGTGCAAACTATATTCCCCACACTGTGTCTCTGGCAGCAGAGTAGTGACCGAGAATTACTCAAAAGTGTGTGCACTGGCAGTACTGTTAGTTGTTGGCGGATAGCCAAACACACCGTCCAAAATACTAAAAGTGAGAAGATTGTTTTCACCCCGCTGTGTCTCTGGCCGCAAAGTAGCGGCTGGGGGTTGGTGATGCACTCAGCTGTATTATCACTAGCGGCCCCTACCGGCTAGGGGCCAGTTAAGAGTAGTGAATGAGGAGTCAGGAGGCAGTCAATGACAGTGTAAAACAGACAATAAAAGGTATTAAGAGTGAGTCATCGCACCCACTAGATTTCCTTGAGCACGCAGCCATAACTGGCCATCCAAAATATGATACAGTTTGCTGCAGCAGAATATGGATTAGCCATGGACAGACGCAGAGGTGCACACTCATGCATGCACATGGCGGGGATAATAACTTGTAGGGGATGACGAATGATACAAATGATCATTCCATTCAATGAAGATTTAAATGACCATTAAGGATCAGCGACTCACGAAAGACCTTCATATGAAACCCTTAATATAACATCATGCTTGTAAGCAGCAACATATCTACACTCTTCAAAAGCTGATATTGAATCACACTCCAACCGCTATACATGTAAGTGATACAAGATGGAAGTTAAGTACATCCCTTCATGTGCGTTATGTAATGTGTAGACGGAGAGATCCAGGTTGCTTTAAATAGCTGCTGTGGGGCTGCGGTTCTGCGTAGGACGAATATAGACACTGGGCTGACCTGTGTCATCATTTAAGAAGGTGTAGAATCTCTACGCTGCAGACCGGTGGCAGAGAAACACACACACTCTGACATTTACAGCAGGTAAAATGAGGTCCAGTTATGCCGATGATTTAACAGCTGTCACAGATTTTAAACGTAATATGTGCTGTTTAATTGTCGACTGAGTTATCCTTGGTTGCCGTGCTCGTGTAGATTAAATCAGCATAATTAAAGATAATCAATGTCGGAGGCAAAAGATGAATAAATAAACAACTAAATATATGAAGTAAAATGTCATGTTTTTTAACCATATTCCCATCAGCCTCAACTATTTTTTTAGTGCTTATTACCAAATGCCAGCTTGCTAACACGCTTAACTAAGATGATGAACATAGTAAGCACTGTACAGCACCTGCTAAATGTAAGTATGTTGGCATTAGGCTATTGTGAGCATGTTATCATGCATCTAGCTAAAAGCACCACTGTGCCTGTAAAGCTTCACAGAGCAGCATGGCTGTAGACTCTTAGCCTTGTTGGATTATGTAGTGAAGAAACCAGCTACAATGGACCTCAAACACATTGTTCTGTTCAATCAGATGCTTCTCCTAAAAAAAAAGGCATAATGAGTGTGTCAATAAACTGGTGCATGTGAAGTGAAGTGTAGTGAAGATGCAAGTATTTCAACTGCATGTAGCGTCTCTAAAGTTTCTCTCATTTTAACATGACAGTGTGGTGAACGGTTCATGCACCGAAAGAGGTAAAATCAAGTCTTTGTGTTAAACAGTGCAGTGCAGGAGGAGAAAGAAAGAAAAAAACCCGATTACTATTCAAAGCCTTTAAATGAATTTAAAAACAGTTACTTTAGTGCATTTGCAATTCAATCGCTGTGTCTCGGATTAATGCAGAAAATGCCATTTGCATTCCTACTCCGAGCTGAGCTGTGTGCACTGATGCACACGAGGATCACAGCAGCAGCCTAATTTAAATGATATTCTGCTACGTTATTATCGTTCATCATCACCTGTATAGCTCATTACCGCCTGAGATCTTGGGACGTAAACCTGCAGAGCAACATATGTATTCTGTATAGTGTATTGTGTTGCTGAAAAGTCAGCAAGTGCACTGTACAGAACAGTTGGACGCATGGTTTGATGCTGCTCAGATCCCTCCTACTGTTCAACACTTCCCTCCGAGGCTTTATTGTGTTTTCATGATGCAACATGCTTGGCAGCTGGCAGAGTTGCGGAGTCTTGTCTGCTCCAAGTAAAAGAGCCGGCATAAGCCGTAATGTGTTGCGACTAGAATTTTGATCATTTAAAATCTTTTTTTCACACTTGTTTTTTCTGCTCTCTCTCTCTCTCTCTCTCTCTCTCTCTCTCTCTCTCTCTCTCTCTCTCTCTCTCTCTCTCTCTCTCTCTCTCTCTTCTCTCCAGTTCTCTCTGCTTCAGCCTCTCTGTGCAAGTCACAGAATCACAGAATAATGAGTTCCTCATCCTCCTGCGGTGAGCCGCGTTCACTGTTGCAACCCGGGGCTTCTTTGATATGGATTCTGTTTAAATCAGCCGTCCCACTTATTGTTGGGTTTCCTTGAGAGGTCGTACTCTCATTAAAACCAATCAGCACTGGAAGTTTTAAGATCACTTTTGCCCATTTCGAAAGGACGCCGTGAGTAGAACGGATTTTCCTTTCAAATATAAATCTGACCACAAAAAATGTGAGATTCTGCTACATCAAAGACACTGAGGTGGACGATCCCTATCACACACTGATTTTATTCCTGGAATGAAATTGCACGACCGTCACGCATAAATTGCGATGTTACTAAATAAAATGGATTTCATTTTGATGGAAAACAAGGAAATCTATGTTCGTACAATTGGCCCGAAGCCACGTTCTATAAATGACCATGTGTGTTCTGTCTGCATGTTGTACATCCATAACAGAGATACAATTAGTACTGCAGTGCCAAGAAGGTATGATGTCTGGTATGCAGGCTACAATATCGTGTTTACCCACAGCTACTGTACCCGCTCTGGCTTCACATGCAGAGAGCACAGGAAATATCTGGCCAAACTTCACTGTGCCTTGAATGTGTGACACTCCATGAGTGTAATTGTCACCAACCGAGGCACAGCAGTCCGGTCGAGCTTCTCTACATATGTTGAAGTGGTGTACACAGTTCTGATATTTGGTATCTCAAGAGTGGTGTTGCAAAACCAAAAACACAACAGCTAAAGTAAGGAAAGGATTATACAATGTGTGTCCTGCCTAAGCTATACATGTTAGCATGCACGGCTAACTGGCTAACTACCTACAGTAGGTATTAGGTTAGCCAGTGATTAGGTTAGCGAAAGCCAAGCAGTGTATCATTAGTTAACTACGGTATTCAGAGGGGTTACAGGTAACGTTAGGAAAAATAATTATATATCTGAGTTTAGAATAACATTAGCAAGTATGTCCTGCTCTTTTAGCTAAGTTTACACTGCAGCAACCTCAGCTAAACTCTTTACCCGAGATAGCATTACTTTATCGATTAGCTTACTTCTCATTCTGAAAGCGAAGTGAAACATATTGATTTTAAAATACAAACAATAAAGCAAAAGTGTAGATTGGCCGTGTAGTTTTCTCTACTAAGCATTCAAACAGGGTTATATCAGCGTTCATGTACCCAAGCCATCAAGTGCTTATTAGACACTTTTACATGGCTCTCGTTGTAAAACCAGTTGACCGAAGTCTGACCCAACTCACAAAGCTACTGTTTGATTAGCTATCAAACAACAGCTGATTAAATCGGCAAGGGATTATTAAATAAAGTAAGAATTTTGAAATAGTAGATCTGCCACAGTTACCACTGTAAACTGCATACTGTATGTGCAGTATTAGAAAGTAAAGTTTGACAGAAGTAGCAACACTAACTAAGAAAAATGGGGCTTAATGAAGGGTCATTTGTGTGCCATCTAATCTGAAAAGTGTCATAATGCTGGTCAGTTGCCAGAAAGCTCAACTCAATGTCGATATCACAGTGACTTTTGTATGGGTGCGTGGAGAGACAAATACTCCCAGACACACCGCTCTATCTCCGAGTTTATCTTGAGATGGCAGCCCAACAGTCTGTGGCTCATCGTTGACGTCGCAAATCATAAAAAAAGCACAGCTGAGTAATATTAGATTTTACTGAGTATGATAACAAGGCTTGATGAAGTGTGAGCATTCTTTGTGGACAGAAAGGCTGGTAAAGACTGAGAATGAGACCACAAACTAATTATGAAATCAAGATGTATCTCTCTGCCCACAGAAGTGGAAATACAGGAGGAAGCCAGGAGCTGAGGATGGAGAGATTTGATTAGATAAATGGAAGGGTTGGGAAACGGACAGCAGTGTTTACAGTCATTGAATGACCTCGGTGAACTTCATTCAGATTCTACAGAGGATAAACATAATCACGCCGTTGAACTGTGACTCCAAAAATAAATAACCGTTATTTCAGTGATGACTGTCATCATCACTAACTATTCACAACAACTGTAAGGGCTTCGGTTGATTTATTCACGTGTGATATATTCAGGTGGAACTTCACCGTACACCAGATCCCCTTCGTAGAAAAGAGAACAAGAAAAATATTTGCACCCATTCCAGCAGTGATGAATGAGGCCGTTCCGTCAAGTTTCCAAAATAAAGGAGTGAAATAACATGGGTGTGTGAGGAACTCGACGTGAATGAATTGTTTTGGCTGCGATCCAGAGAGTTCCTCCAGCAGAGCCAGTTAAAACACAGATAGCGGCGCGGCTCATTGTTATGTTGGGTTCCGCCCCAGAGCTGAGATTTGTGCAAAAACAAGGAAATTAAATAGTAGCACAAACTGGGGTGGGAGGGAATGTGCGGCAGGAGGGGGTGATGTGACAGCGGGGTTAGGCGGGGTGAGGACATGTCCTTGGGGAGAGGAGGTGAAACTTGACAAAGGCCCTCACAAGCTCAGACAAGTACAGTGAGCTATGCCGAAGGTTTTGAAGAAGATACACTGGTGTAACCCACCACCCATGTAAATACCCCGTCTACCGCTGTGGTGTCACTATTAGGAAAGAATGTGTAGGGGCATGGCAGCAGAAAGATGCTGAAAAGGGTGACAATCTAATTGAGATGGTTTTTGATTTTTAAAAGACTGGAAAGACATTTTGTGAAATACGTATTTCTTTTCTTGGTGAGAGAAAATTACATTTCCGTGTCTGTATGCTAAATATTAAGCCAAAAACTGGTTAGCTTCTAGCTCAAAGACAAAGACAAAGACAAGAACTCTGTCCAAAAGTAAAAAACTACTAGATCCTCTAAAGCTCTAAATTGAGTCTGGCAACCTCATGATGACGACAAGGAAGTCTTCAGGAAGTCACAGGATTTTTGTACACACGAGAAAAAACAAAGTTTCTAACTTTAGACGGAACGAGGCTAGCTGTTTCCCCTGTTTCCACTCTTTGGGCTAAGCTAAGCTAACCGGCAGCCTCTTCGAGTCAAGAGCATTGTCAGGCCGATTAGCAACTTATACGAGACTGGAATTGGAGCTGAGTGACGACCTATACGACGAAATCGTTTCACAACGAGCTAATTTTAAGCCAATAACAAGCCAAATCATCGTCAGACGATAGTCGCTGGGTTCCAAGATTGCATTTCGGCAACTCTCTTTTGCTCTCCACATGGACTGTTTACCTTGATTCAACCAAAGCCTGCTCGAACATGATCAATACTACTCTGACTATTCAATCGGAAACCAGAACCCTGCCGCTACCAAAACCTTGTCCCGTTGCCTACAGATTCTTCATATGAATGCAAAGTCTGTTCACAGAGATTAACTGGCAGCTAGCTCTGGCTTCATATTGAAGAGAGAGATATGATAGTGGCATCGATCTTCTCATTTAACTGTGTAAAAGAAAGCAAATAAACGCTTATCGAAAGCGTTACTCTGCTCCTCGCGCCGAGAAAATTCTCTGACCTCTTGGGTAACTAAAACCTTTCACTGGATAACGCCTCGTATTCACACAGGGATAGGAGACATTTTGTAAATGTAGGGTTTTCCACCCAACGTTACACCTCATTTCAATTCATCTAAAAGTTGCCCATCAGCTAGATGTTACCAGTGTTGCAAAACACACGGCAGCATTCAAGATGCTAATGCATTTTGCATGGCAACATTGTAGGGTTTTATCACTTTGTGACACAGAGGTGTAAATGCATTGAAGAACACATGCAGTTTCCATAAAAGATCCATTCAGTGGCAGAACCCTCCCCCCCTCCCCCCACCCAGTAGTCCCCCAGAGATAGACTGTCCTTCATGTGTTGTGTCTGAGCACAGAGCCCAGATTACATGGCCATGGAGGATTCCCTGCTGCCTGCCTGCTCTTATACCACATCTCCTGGACATAAACAAGGAGGATGCTGCGGAGAGGGAACAGGCTTCCACTGTGCTCCGCGTCTTTGTAATCTTGTACGGGGCCGCGTATCTTTGTAATCCCATACGCCGCGACTGCGCTTTGAATTGCCGCAACGCTGCGATGGATCCACGAACACACGGAGTCTGCGGATTGTTGGCTCTAATAACCAAGGCACTTTATGAAGAGCTTACACCTCTGAGATACTTTTGCTTCTCTGCTATCAGTTTATGGAACTGCCTGCCAAGAAAATACTATAATCTATAGCAATAGTGTGGGAGTGAGAAACCAGAGGAGCAAATCTAAAAGGCAGTTTAGTTTTTTTCTAAGGTACATTCTATGGTTTTTGATTTGTTTTTTAATTTGTTATATTTTTGTCTCTAGGTAAAGATAGTAGTGGAACAGTGAGCATTTTAAAATGTACTTGGGAGTGGACCTAAACAAATACCAGAGAGGGTGTGTGTGTGTTTGTAAGGTAGAGTGTAAATTTAAGACAGGAGAACAGTAGTTTATGTCCCCTTGCATACTTGCAATGAAGATTTGCCTTTTTAATACATAAGTTATTGTATATAATGATCCTTCTCCAACAATACTCATGCATTTTAGTTGCCATATCTTAGTTAATTTGACGTAACCATGACCTTTCCTTAACCTTAACCATAGTTTTCATGCACAGACAGTGTAGAAAGTGAGATTGATAAGATATTGGCATTGGACATAAAAACAAATAAACCCCAAATATCATTGAATGTAATCCAGGGTCTTTTCCGGTATTTAGCTGCCTAAACTTAACCAAACAATTACTCTCCAAGAGGCAGTGTGATGTGTTTTGGTTATTAAGATATACATAAATATATAAACATGACAATGGTCCATTTTTGTATAAGCGAGAAGCTTTATTTTCATTGTTTTGTATCTGAATGAACTTTAAGACTGATTTCTCACATATATTTTCACAACAGTGTAATTAAACGCCAGCTGCTTTTTAAAAAATATAGCATCAATCCTGTGTAATCCATGTCTCCTTATGATCTAATACGAAAAGCATGCTCAATCAGGGCAAGTCAAGTTTGAGAAACGCTGCCCTGGGCGGAATATGTGTATTTATCTGCTTAACAAATCTATTTCACAATGAGCACGCTAGCAACACTTTAAATCACTTGTCTTCAGAGCCGCTGATTTACATATCGCAGTGTGAACGTTTCAGCATGCACCGATTTTGTATTTGCATGTTGCTGCAGCATGTTGCCAATACTCTGGTGAAAAAAGCCTCCTCCCCCTTCTTGTTCTGCTCGTCCTCAGATAACTGCCTCCAGCAGAAGATGTCCTGTCGGCACCTGGCACCCGGGGAACGGAAGGCCTGCTATTCCCCACCTTACATGCGCGCACGCGCACGCGCACACACACACACACACACACACACACACACACACACACACACACACACACACACACACATACATATCCTCCAAATGTGGGCGTCTGGGCGCGAGAGGAGAACATGTAGATGTATGTGCACACTCGCTCTGGCACAGCAGCTACTCTGCATGTCTTTGTGTGTGTGTGTGTGTGTGTGTGTGTGTGTGTGTGTGTGTGTGTGTGTGTGTGTGTGTGTGTGTGTGAGTGTCTTTGTGCTGCATTATTATTGTGTGCCTGTGAGCTGGTGTTGTCTGTAAATCTCCCCCTGGTCCCAGCCTGCTCTGGCTGGTTTTATTGAAGCAACAGACAGCGTGGGCACACACACACACACACACACACACACACACACACACACACACACACACACACACACACACACACACACACACACACACACGCGCGCAAGCTCGGAGCAGTCCTGATCCCAGGCTGATAGAGACAGACAGAGACTTGGTGAAGTTGAGAGAACAGCCTGGGGTTGTCTGCAGACCGAGGGGAATACGCCCCCGAGTTACGAAAAAGATGGAGCATAGAAGCCAAAAACTCTGCTAAACCCCCCCCCCCCCCCCCCCCCCATTGCTAATGCTGCCATTCGGCTGTCTACCTGGCTGTCTGACTGCTGTCTGTCATCTACTCCATCAGCTACTTCATCATTCCCGTTTCTTCTTTTTTAAGTTACCTTTGCAATCTCTATATTTAGCAATCTCATTTCTGTGTTTTGTTAGCATCATCTTGGTCCACGGGCTCCGTTGGTCGTTCCCCTTTTGTTCATCAGTGCCATCAATCTTGAATGGAGAAAACCAATGCATCAGCAGTGTAATTTTGTAATCAGCACAGCGAGGAATACAAATCAGATCGGAAGCGGGGCCGTAATGCATGTAATCCATCAGAGTGAAAGTGTTACAGACAGCTGATAAACATGCATTTTTGAGGTGATTAATTGACTGAATAATAGATTGATCTCTGCGTACGCTCACAGATCTAGACTTTTATTTCTTTGTTTTCTGCCAAAGTATGTCCACCGGACTGGGTCTGCGAAGCATGAAGAGTGTAGAAATCATAAAATAAATTCAATTTAAATACACAGACAGTTGGGGAATAATAAGCGTTGCAGAAGTGATGCTTTCTTTTTTGTTTTCGCCATAGCGCTGCAGGCTTTACAATGTGTCTGATTGGGACATTTCATTTTGTTTACGACATTTATTTATTTTACTGCTCTCCATCGGTGGCTATTAGGAATTTTAACAGCATCGCAAAATGTGTGTCCTCGTACAGGGGCCGCAGCATCGCCTCCACTCATCTTGAGCTATGGCGGCCCACACTTGACAGAAGCAATGAAGCCGTACTTTCACATGGAGACGAGTAAGCGATCCAATTAGAGACACATGCAGTAAATAGGTGATATATCACTGCGCTAAATACTGCAATAATAACACAGCTCTGGCATTTGCTTTTGTTGGCCTGAGAACAAAGCTTATTAGTCTTCATTGCTGAAATGTCTCCTAATGCCCGTTTCTACCTTTCAGCAGCGCTCACCCCGCTGAGGTGTGAGGTTTGGATGGGGGGACTTTTCAAATCAAAATTAACGATCGATTCATTATCGATCAGCAATCCTACGAACTCCTCCAGATATATGATGGCCATTTTGTGCAGCAGGGCGGAACGAACAATCTCGCTCTTTGCATTCTGGGTTTATTCTCACTTTTACACAACTGGTCGTTGGCCAACACCAAGACCAATTGACATCGTTTCCCATTCCAAACATCGGGCCGGGCCCGGCCCAGCTGTGGCTATCTCAATGAAAGATTGATGAGGCTCTTCAGGTAGATACAAAGCTAAGTGTCTTGTTTATTAATGTGCTGTGATTGGATCCATTAGCTGCCTTGTGTAAACTAATCGCCGTATAATGCGTGTTGTCATTTCAGCCTAACGGCTGATAATGTATTCCTCCTCCGTCTTTGCAAATGCTGGTATTTTCTAATAGACTCATAGAAATACTGTTGTGTCAGGAGTAAGGATTTTTTTTTTCCTCTCTCCATCCGGTCCACTGAACAGTAAGCATGTTTCACATTCACATTGATTGCTGAATTTGCTGTAAGCTCCAGCTTGCTGTTCTCTGATACGGGCCGTAATATAGAGATGCAGGGTGCTGCAGATTTGGGCAAATCAAGCTGTGATGAAGCTTACCTTTTTTATTCAATTCCATCTGGTGGAGTGCAGATGTACTGCCAATCCAGGTGTTTAGCTCTAAAAGGAGGGAGTTTGTAAATGAAAACAACAGACGAAAAAGAAAATGGGTCACATCTCAGCCACATCCTGAGATATTACTGCAGACAACCTTTTCCCTTATGCATGACATGACAACCAAATACACATCGGCACGGCGGCAACACTGGGGACGAGGGTTATTGACTAGTAATAGCAGATCTAATGGTGTCGCTTTCATGAAAGGATAACAAAAAAAAAAAAACAGCCTCGCAGAGCCATAACAGTATCATAACCGCACTGGCTGACATCCAGCTTGCCATCTTCTGGGATCAATTCCTTCAAAGCATAATGCATCTCTTTTTATTCTCCGTCTGAGATGCAGAGTTGGTGATCTCTAGGTGCGCAGCGAGGACTTTGAAGTGCAAAAGAGTCGGAGAATGAAGATTCACAGCCTAGGTTTGTCCCCGCTGAGATCCCCTGACCTCGAGCGAACAACGTGAAACCGAGCAAATTGAGAATAAGTTTAGTCCGGCACGCCGCTGTACAATGTACATACAGGAGAATAAACTACCTGTCACAATCAATTTGCACCTGTCCTTTTTTATTATAGAGCATTTCCATGTTAATTAGCATTTTCGAAACCCGGCCCGGCAAACTCTGCGAGATGAAAGAAATCTAATTTTACAAAATTAACAAAACACTATGAAGCTCTTTTGCGCCTTCTCACTTTCACGTGCGACGTGACAGGTGTGCTTTGCATCTCCGCAAACACATTCACCTGTTCGTCACACGGAGCAGCGGCTTCATCTATAAATAAAACTGTGGCCAATTCTGTTTGCGGCGGGTTCACGCCAAGACGGCAGCCGCTCGCGTGGGAACTCCACTTCACAGGGAGCAGCACAACACATACTGCCACAATGAGGGAACAAAAGAGAGAAATAGTGTGTCATTTTTATATTTTTAACAGTCAGCGTGCCACAGAGTGTACCACATGCTGCGGAGCTACAATAGATGTTTGGGCGTTGGAAGCTAATGGACGGGTCTGGGCCTTCACTGAGACGCAGCGTACGCCTAAGAGATTATGGAGGTTTCGGGAAGGGGAAGAGACAGAGTTGCAAATGTAAACAACCTGGTTGGGGGCCACAGTCACACAAAAGGCTTGATAGTCAGTTAATGAGGCCGAACACACGCGACTCGCCTTTGATTTTGCTCAAAACGGCCGCTGGAGTTGCATCGGTCACTTATCGCTCGGTAGATAAACGCTTGCCTGAACGCTGCTTATGAGAAAAGCTATATTTAGCTGATATCATAAATGGCAGCTCAAGCAACAATGATCACAGCAAACACACCTTTCCATCTGCATCATCAGCTGGACAGGGAACATTGACACGGTTCCTTTGCTCTTTCTATTGTCCTTAATTATAAACATGCACACAGTTCCTTCCTTCCCCGCACCGAGGTTCCCACAAAACCAAAGGCAGAGTCACAATGATGTAATTACTTCTCCAGGTTCCCAGGATACACTGAAAAGAAAACAGAAAGGGGGGGGGGGGGGGACGCAAGGCCGTGGCTAAACAGCAAAGCCAGAATCGGTGCCCTTTAAAGACGACTTGGGTGTAAAGCGATTCTGAATCACCCCGATACATGATTTAATGGCACATTCTCCATTGGTTCAGCCCAGCGCAGCGCTCAGGCCGGAGTCATGGGGGGTTCACTAGTCTGGGAAACAAATCTGTTGGTGGTTGTTTTTGGCAGATTGGAGGAGAAGGATGTCTCAGATTACGTCTGCCTTGAAAACAGCTTTGAATCTAATTGGATGGATCTAAAATAAGAGGGTGGAGCTGAAGATCGACACTTTTTGTTGAGAAGCAGGGCTAATGTTATTTATTAAAATGTTTTTGATGACGTCCCAAATGTCCAAATTGGCATGTGGTTTAATGTGGCAACATCTAGCAACTCTTATATAGACACTGTCCTCAGAGTTTCAGGGGTCTGCAGCAACGTCAGCAAACCACTCAACCTGTATTGAAACAAGGACCCCGTCTCGTTTGCCGTGCTCTGTCGGTGTCAGCACAACGTTATTTACAAGGCCACAAACCTTACGTGGGAAGCGCTGTATTACTTCATCCAAAGCTGGATGGCCCCCCACTTAAAACTAATTGAGACTACTAAGTGTTATAAACAGAGGACCCCTGCATGACATTAGCATAAAAAAGTAACATTTTGCACACATTTGCGAGTGCACACATCTTAGTGGCGTGGCTTAAACAGTCCTCTACAGTTTTATTTACATTTATTTACATTTATTTACACCAGCATGACTTCTGTTAGCAGCTCAAAGTAACTTAATTTCTTGTGGTGTTTATCATATTTATCATATTTGTCTCTATTGCTGAGGTCACATGCCTCCAGAGCCGCTCTGAATCTGAGAAATGCCTGTGTAACTAACGAACTATATTTAAATCATGCCTGTTTGTAGTTGTCCTTGTGGCCACTACGGCACTTGAGGAAGAAAAGCTCTGTGGAGAGGATGCAGATGAGGGAAGAAAACCCTCTTTGGTTGCTTTTGAACTTGGGATTCAGCGCTTTTCAGAAATGACCTTCGGTGACTTTGTTTTCAACCACGCTGAAGTGTCTTGAGACTGAATTGCTAGCAAAACAACATGACTTCATGGGCAACATGGTACATTTGAAAAGTAAAGAAAGAACTGGACAAGAAAACATATGTTGAAGGTTGGTGATGTTTCCTGTCATTTTGAGGACATTCGTGAGGCTCAGCCTGGTCTGTTACCTGCTCGAAAATAAATAAACAAAAAGGCAGCTACTTGGGATGCTTTCTCAGCACAAGCATTTTAACCAGACTGGCACAAACTTCACTGAAATGAACACTTCTATAACCACTGAAAGCACGCATAATTAATTGATCAAAGACAATTATTAGTTGTAACACTTCATTTTTTTACTTATCCACCCCTCCCCAACACCAACACCATCAATACAAGTCAATCTCACATTAGTGCAGACACTGGGGTGCACAGCCTGCTTGGCTCCTAAGCCTTCTTTTTTGGTTGTTAGGGGAGGGATGGCTGCTGGTGGTGGTAAGGGGGGGGGGGGCTCCTTTTTGAAAGTGTGGGTTTTTGATTCGGTGCCATATTCTCTGAAGCTGAAAAACAGCCCCATCAGTAACTCATTTCATATGGACGTGCTCTGATGTGGCAACTGCTTTGGTCTCCACTCGGTATGGTGCTTCGCTATCGGCACTTTGTATTCACGTTCTGCGTTACTCCTTTCTTCTCGATCACACAATGGCAGTACAAGCTATTTAGGGAAAGGGGAGCTGCCGCTAATCTGAATTGTTAACTTATTGGTATTTCTCGCTCTGTCTGCTTTTTTTTAAATGTCTGTCAAAAGCATGGGACTTTGTCAAAACTGGACCGCTTTGACATCTTGACCTTTGCTCCGCGGCTGTAAGTGGCTGTCAAAGCAGAGCTGTCATGTCCCATCTTATATGCTACTCTCCTATTGACTATGTTCAAGTGGGCAGACAGTTGTCTAAGCAGGAAGGGGGGGGGGGGGGGGGGGGGATTCCTCTGGGCATAATCAAATCAAAAACACCGTCAATAAACAGAATCAGGAAATAGGAAACAGTATGGCCAATTAGGGGGAAATTTCCCCACAAAGTCAGGAAAAAGAAGCTCAAAACACATTGGATGTAAGCAACGTGAGTGCCTCCCCTCACTTTTTTTTGGGGGGGGGGGGGGGGGGGGGGGGAGATCTTTTTGTGTGGTTGCCTATTAGTGCTTAATTGAGAGAGTCCTGGGATAAGCTGTGAAAGAATGTGAGTACTGTCCAAGCCGTGGCGCTGCCCCAACAGAAGGGGGGGGCACACAGGAGGGCACAAATTCACCCGCCCTCCCTGATTACCGCCCCTAGCCCCCCCTCTGATTTTTGTTTTTCTCTGCACAAGAGCAATACAGTAAAGTCCGCCAAACGGCATATTTAATTTGTTTGACGAGCCAAGGAAAATTGTTTGCTGTTCAGTTTCTGCTTCCTGTGAGTCTTCCCCTCTCCTCCCAGCGCTGCCGCGTCTTTGTTCCATTCCCTCGGCAGCTTGTTCAACTACTTCCCGTTTGACGTTCATTTGTAACAACTTCAAAACACGCTGGCACAGAATATACAGACAGATGTTAGCGATGAAATATTTATCCCATAAATTGTAACCTGGATTCCTCACTTGCCTTGTGAGCTTAGCCAACTCATCTATTATTAATGATGAATGGGTATGTTTTTTTGTCAGCCCTTTGTTGATTTGTAAAAAAGCTGTATGAGTGCTTTTCAGATTTTTTTTTATTTTTATCTATCTATTTCTGTGTAAGCATGTAGCAGATGATGCGGGATGAATGATGAGGGCCAGAAACAGCAAGCTCAGGTCTGTTTTCACCCGATGAATCTTCATCTGAAATCCATCTTTATCTGCTCCCCGATGGTGATGACTGGCCATTTAAAGACATTCGGGCTGCCTTTTGAGACGGAGCCAGCAGCGTTTGAGCCCGAGCTGGGATCCAGGTTCCTCCCACTGCTTTGACATATAAATAAAAGAGAATAATAATGTTCAGCGCCTGCCTGAGCAGCATGCTAATGCGGCTGAAAGTGCCCTTTAACCAATGCACCATATCAAAAGGTGGAAAATATGATCCAGAGAGGCATCTAACAGTCCGTGGAAAGCCACACAACTGGGACTCCTGCCTTATTTTTTTATCTGCAGCTAAATAAAACCATTAGACTGTAATGTCCATATCTGAAGCCTGCATGCAAAGTGAATTCTGCGAAAAATCAATCCGTGTGAAACTATAAAATCTCCAGACAAAGTCTGCGCTATGCACATAAATCCAACATTGATGCATTGATGCCTATTTGTTTGAAAGCAACCCTCAGACTTCTTCCATTCAGCAGCGGATAAAACGGGGACGGTGGGAAATTCAGAGGGTGAGATTAATTGGCATGCAAGCAGAGTAACTGTCCACAGTCTGCCGATCACAGGGCTAGCCAAGCATGACAAGCATAGCCTATCTTCTACTTTTCATTAGGCCACGGACGGGGCCAGCCACAAGCTTTATGCTAAACAGGGTTGATACGGCTGTCTCAGTCTCCCAAAGACCTTTACACCCTCAAAACAAAACAACAGGATACGTATACTGGAAAAGAAAACAAACAATGTCAGGGGAAAAAAGAAAAAGAAAAGAAAGGACGGTTCTTGCACGAAGTCTGTCATGCAAAAGAAAAGGAATGAATAGCTGGCGGGGAAATAAGAAGGAAGTGCGGTATCAGAAGTCGACTTGATGCGGAGAATCAATGAATAACTGTCTGCGTATGATTAACTGGGCCTTTATTCTGGAAGCGTGCCTGCTCAATTTTCAAAATGTACATTTCATTTATTGGGATCCATTAACTGTGGGGTGTTGGCAGAATTATGATTTGTGTATGCAACAGTGGTAAACTAATTAAAATATAAAATGAGCTGAGTTTTTTTTTTTTTTGGTGTATGTTCCAACCATGACTCGAAAAACAAGCGGAAAATAAATAGGTTCAGTGTTCCTTGGAATGTTGATAGACTGTGTGTGTGTATTACCATTCTGTTGGTGTGAACTCAAAAAGCCCCATCGCTTCCCTTTTTAAAATTCATATCAAAAGTGCATCTGCAGCAGATTTGTGCTCAAGTTGTACTGGATTTCTTTTTCTCTCTTAATAAAGTAGCAGAGCTACTTGAAGGAAAAAAAAATACTCTTGCACACTGAGTTAAATTCCAACAAGCTGAACATACCTACGCGTTTCACAGCACACTTTAACTTAAATGGCAAACAAGTTCTACTCAGTAACTCTTTGATACGTGTTGGCTGTCTGTGAGAGTGTGATGTCACTCGATGGGTTGCACGTGATGTTTTCCATTTGGCAGGGATCATGTGCAAACGTAAAACAAGATAAAGTCACAGTTAATTTAAAGCTGTTGATGATCATGGGATCCTCCCAAAGGAATAGCTTATTCACTTTCTGCTGCATGTGGTGAGTTTTCTAGCATGTAGGGCATTCTGTATGACACTGCATCATGTTTTCCTCACATTTTCTTCACTGTAAGGTTACCCTAGTGGGCACTGCATCATGTTTTCTCCATTTAAGGGCAACCAGTAGTGCACAGCATTGTTTTTTCTTTATTGGAATTGCATCATTTTCTCCACTTGAAGGGCACTTCATTACGTTTTTCTCCATTGGAAGGGCACTCTGGAGGCCACTTCATGTTTTCTTCACTGGAAAGGCTCTTCATCACGTTTTCTCCACTCGTCGTTCCACTTTTCTCCACTTGGACAGAATAACTATCTGCAACAATTTTGATCAATTCATAGTGAGTCATTTTTAAAGCAAAAATACCAAGCATTCCAGCCGCTGCATTGTGAACAGTGTTGCTGCTTTTCTATATCTATGTGATAGTAAACTGAATGTGTGTGGGTACTGGACTGCTAGTTGGACAAAACAAGACATGGTATAGACCAAACAATTTATCTGCTGTTGATTATCTTGGTGCATTGATAGTGAAAACAATCCTTGGTTGCAGTCATAGTTGATTGACAATGTCAAGGTGACAACAAGACACCACCTCCTCCATATTCAAAATGAGTGTGTGGTAGAGCAGTAGAAAAAAACACAACCGGGAGGGTGTATTATATTGTATCACACTGGCTGTGAATTTTTGGTCATATGTCATATGTCATATGAAGCAGGGGCACATTTATTCATCATTTCAGCCTCCTTTTCTCTAATCTTTACCTCCTCAGCAGCTCCTCTTGCATCTTAAAAGGAGGTGACCGGAGCTTGGCAGAGGGACAAAACAATAGGATCCCCTCATGGTGAAGTGGATGTGAGTGATCACAGTCCTAACAACCACCGCCGCGACCTGGTTTATGGAAATCACCTCTCCACGGAGCGGACGCCTCCAGCTCATCATAGGGGAATTTCACAAAGGCTCTCACAGGCCAAGAGTAATATCAGCAGAGGAGCAGGAGGGGAGGCATGTCGACACCTTCACTGTTTGTCTGGTCTGGTTCAGAAATACTAAAGGATGCTTATGATGTTGGATTGCGAGTGGATCTGGAGAGCAATACTGGAAAACACCATTACCAGCATGATGACCGTGATTACTGTCATTGAAAGCGCTGCCGTCTAAAGCGACATGATTGGGCCCCCGAGCCCAAGAGTGGGGCAGCCCCGGGGCTACGACAGGTTGTTGATCTTTTTGTTTTGCACAATGTTGACATCGGTTGGACAAGCGCATTTCCTAGAGGGCGGGTGGGAACGCGTTATTTTGATAGTTAACCCCCTCCCTCAAGCTCAAATGACAAAATGCCCATTTTCTGCTGGAGTGTATTCTTCAGCCAAGCATGGGAAGTCGCATTCACAGCCACAGAGTGTTAATAATGTGCCAAACAATTATGTCACAGTCTTTGGCCTCCCATGTGAGAGAGAGAGAGAGAGAGAGAGAGAGAGAGAGAGAGAGAGAGAGCACCCCCCCCCCCCCTGCTGTGTTACAGTATGCAAATGAGAAAAAAAAGACTAAAGTCTGAGAACTAGATCTTATGGAGCCGGGCCAGGCTACTGTTCTGAAGCAAAGTGAATGGCATCTGGAAGCTTTTTACAGGAAGGGGGGGGGGGGGGGGGGGGGGGGGTGAATTAGAACAGTTTTCCATGGGAAATAAATTGGGAATAAAGAGGCGAACCATAATGTGCTGTTGTTGGGGGGCTGGAGGGAGCTGGTTGGCGCCCGCAATGAACTGGCGTTTTTGAATTTCTCGAGCTAAAGAATGTAATCTATGTCAGCCATGCAGTTATTCCACTATGTGTGTTCATGTGTGCACTGGCCCTCCAACAAGCTCAGTGGGAATAAAAATGAAGTGAAATCTGTTGTAAATGCTGGAAACATCACAAGAACTTGCAAACCGCAGGTTTACTGTGGGAACGGTACTCTTTGACCGTTGAGGTTGACCGTTTTTGCACTTGTTCAAAACACACAAAAAAGTGAGATGTAAAAATAAATAAAAATAAATTGCAGAAACAAGTCTCATTGATCCCCCCCCCCCCCCCCCCCCCCCTTTGTTTCCCACCAACAACATTCATCTTTCCGCCATGAATTACTGGTATTATTTACATTGCACCAACACAAAGGCTTGAGGGAGATTATAAAATTGCGATGGGGTCAAAGCGTCCTCCGTGCTCTATAAATTATGCGTCCGGTGCATGTTTAATCACATGAAGCACAACGCTGGCGAACAAACCCTGGCCTGACCTTCTCATAATTAAAATGCAAAGTAACCTGTTCCCTGTCTGCTGCAGTGATTGGACGTGACGTGCAGTCAGTCAGTCAGTCAGACAGCCAGCCAGCCTCGCTGCCTGCTCCTTACATACTTCCACCCAACCTCAGGCACACATAGAGCGGCTGTTGCTTCCTCTCCGAGGAGGTTTAGATTTGATAGTATCATCATGTACAGTGTGAGAGGAGGCAATCTGGGATTATAAATGTAAAATAAAGAATCTCTGTTCGCATGAAACGAAAATTGAACTGCAACATTTACCCTCATGTGGTAAAAAAAATATCAAAACAAATTCCATCTAAATGGTATTGTAGCATGTCCTTTCAGTTCTCTTTTCAAAATGCCAAGAGGTAGGCTAAGGAAGAAGTGAGGTTTCCGCCTGATGATAAAACACAAAAGCGCAAAGAAATCCCCGAAAATGAAGATGTGAAAATTCCACATAACCGCAGCATCATGTTTGCTCTCTGTGTTGGCTCCCCCCCCAAGCTGACTGTACTACTAAAAGGCTACTTGCTTCCCAGAGAGTAGCTGCCATTAGCCTCAGTGTCGACCCAGGGTTATGAAACCTTTTAACATTCCTAAGTGTCGTCTCGGAAGCGTTACGCATCAGCATGCGAGAGAGAGAGGCCGTCCCACAGCCAGAGTCATTTATATTTCACTACGGGACCCCTTGATCCACAGAATGAGCCGGCAAAAACAAAACAATCGCTTTAATAATTGGAGGACAGATGTCTTTTCCTCCCAGGGGAGCTGCAATTAATCTTTTAAAAATACGCTGGGTAGCATGTCAACTGAAAATAGAAAGAGCATGCCCTTTCTCCCTCTCCACCGATTCTATCATTTATTTATTTTTTCCAATGTGGCTGAGAGGACATTTGCACGTGTAACTGTACAGTGCAGAGAAAATGAACTGACAGCGTTTGACAAAAATGCAGCGCTTATACAGACTTAATGTGTAAACATGCTGCAGTATGATGTGAGCAATTTAAAAACGTGTTATACACACAGAGGACTCACTCCCTATATTAAAAGAGTTTTCCAAATGTGATATTTTCAACAGATTCACTTTACATACTGTCACGCTGTTTAGCACTTAGATCAACCCTCCGCCTCCAACACAGCAACTTTATCATCTCCCCTCTTCCTTGCCACTACAGTATTTCCTATATGCTCCTCACTCTTTCACTCGATAGTTAATTAGTGTGACCAAAAATTAATTAGGGTCTAGTCCAAAGAATTCGGGTGCGCGTCGCAAAATTAATTCCTGAGATGGAGGTAGAGAGGGGAGGATTAATATTCTGCATGTTCTTTCGTAGCCTTGGGTTTTAATGAGAGACGATGAAGTGAAATGTAAATATCAAACACATGAAACCTGGTGATTGACTTAACATGGCGACATTTACATACTTGTGATGGAAAGTCATCAGCAATCCTTTAACAAAGTTAATTCTTGTACGGCTAATGAGGATTTCAAGACCTGTGTGCTTTTGCTAAATGTAGGCTAATACCCAGTGTTGGGCAGTGATGTGCTTACTCTATTCAGAAAGGGATTACAACTTGCAATTCCGTAAAGTACAGTTACAGGTAACACTCCATTTCTTTGAAAATTTGGCAAACATGCTTGCTGTGACTTCAAATACTTCTCGGCACAGCCTTCTGCCACACAGCGCATGATGATCATAAAACAAGGATGACGGGAAAACTCATGCTCAATTTTATGGATTTCAAAGACGCAGATGAAGTGGACAGATCGGGCCTTAAGAAGGAAAACGTAATAGAGCCCGTGTGCTACGACCTCATCTCTTCCTACAATAATTGCAATTCGAGCAAAGCAGGAAGCGTTACAGTAACTTTGAAGTGAAAATATCTTAAAAAGTGTGAAATGAAAACACATCTTGTCGCGAGTCTATCGCCATCTCTCTGCTTGCTGTCTTTCTTCTCTCTGCCGGGCATAACACACAGTCAGGAAGGCAGTTGTCATGGTGATTAATGCAAATGCACGCCGTTAACCTGCAGAAGAGAGAAGCGTCTCAAACCTTGACTTTTGCAGGAAAGAAAACTGAAAATCACACCGGCTTTTATGAAGCGTGACAACTCGCTCGGATGTTATATACGACATGCCCGCACTTCAGATTGTGGAAAACACTTTGTACACGGGGGAGTCAGACAGTGAGCTGGAAACGGAGCCCTTTCAGATGTGACTATGCAGTTATTTTTGACACAAAGCGACATTGGCAACAAGTTGTTTAGAATGACAGCCGATGCCTCGACTGTGCCATAACAACTGGGATCATTAGTGTACATAAACCGGTCGAGGCATCGCATCTACAGTTCTGAAAGCAATGTGACCGACTAAGAATGCCTTAATGAGAGTGGGATAGGGCAGGGACGAAAGCATCGTTTCGCCGGGGGACCATTATATGGGAATGTGCACTCGCCTCGTCCTCACCTCTTCTTGACCGCTCGACCCCCTGGCTCCAGAGGCTAACAGTGTATTTCTGGGTCCATCCTCCAGAGCACACTGCCGCTGGTATGCCGC
The DNA here is from genome assembly GCF_050575085.1 of Anarhichas minor. Classification (NCBI taxonomy): domain Eukaryota; kingdom Metazoa; phylum Chordata; class Actinopteri; order Perciformes; family Anarhichadidae; genus Anarhichas; species Anarhichas minor. The sequence goes on along the minus strand of NW_027466496.1, from coordinate 1,753,867 downwards.
GCTGACACAAGCCAGACACTCGGAGAGCGAATCTAATTACAGAGACAATTATGATTGTGACCCAGTTCGACCCGGATTTGTAATCAAATGGACTCATTTACCTTGAGCTTTGGAGCTCCATCTTCTGAGGCGTGAGCGTGAACCCAGAAGCTCCTCTGTCACTCAGCGTCTCTAGAACTGTACAGTCTCTTTGTTACACACTGCGCACAGTTATCATCGACGTACGTGCTTATTTGCCAGCTGAATGCATCGCGGTTCTCCTTTATTAATTCCAAATGATCCAAATAGCCTAAGCAATAGGTCTCCATTAGGGTGCGGTGATAACTCAATATTACACAGTTTATCGACTGTCAGCAGAATCATATGATGTGATCTTATCATGTTGGCAATCTACCCATCTCCGTTGTTCACATCAATGATTAAGAGCAAGCCATAACTACCAACTACCAAAATGACTTATTGAAACGAGTCGTTTAACCAGGCATTCATGCAGAAAGCATGACATGTGTTACAAAAAACGTGTCTGCATTGGTGGGACGCGTGTTGTTTCACATGGCAGAGCCGACCTTGATACCATGAGACGATCGTCTCTTGCATCCCGACGATCGTGAGGTAAGCGCACAAAATACAGAGTTCATATTAAATGATGGCCGTCCAGTGAGTATTTTTTCACTTAAGATAGTCAAGATAAATAGTATGAAAACAAGTCCCCATATCTCACTCAAATGTTGATTGTGTCTTTTATTAAGTGTTATCATTCTTAATAAGATTATATCGTCAAAGCTAAATACTTTTGTTTCCCCCCTAAGCTTCTTATCTTTATTCCTAAGATACATGGATTTCACAGGACAGCTTTGAAAATAATCTTTTGGAGAATAAGCGATTCTGTGTACACCAAGTAGTTAGTTATGACACAGATCTCATTGGTGAAGTTAAACCTCAGTGGCACACCCAGACAACCACAACAACTGAATTCACCAACCAGAAAAAGTTGGCAACAACCAGACCCTCAGGAGCCCGAAGGCCCTATTCTCATGGTCTGCCAGTTGGTTTGAGGTAATCTGCACTGCTGTTCTTGTTACATTTTAAAGGCCCCACCTCAACCCGAGCATCTACCTGTAGGCTCTGAGTCTGTGTTCAGCGAGGGCGCCCAGGGGCCTCATCACTCACAGGGAGTGTGGCGTGACGAGGCTAGGAGCCTTGATGCCTATAATCAACATTGTGAACATTCTGCATTCACATAATAACCTGAGTTTTTTTCTCCTGACAACCTAATTACCACAAACAGGAGTTAAAAGGTTTGCTAAACAGGTCAGGTCTGGCCACACAGCGAGCTAATGGACAATGAAGTAGTTCTGGTTAATGTTCTGGCTCGAACCAGACGGCAACCTCCAGGTCGGAGAAGTGAAGCCAATGCTTGAGTGCTTTAAACTTGCATTCTTTCTAATAGCTTTCGAATAAAGCGAGGCTACTTCTTACTTGATTCATTACCTCAGTAAACATTGTAACCGTTGAGTTTTTGTTCTCAATCTCTAGTTTTAAGTCTTCTTCAATTCGGCATGATGTTCATTTTGTAAACCATGGTCCCGTTTAGAGTAAAATAGACCATATCGCAGGGTATGTTTTAGGGTGTGGCTACCTTGTGATTGACAAGTCGCTACCACGGCGTTGTCCGGTCTGGGAATTGTCCGTGTTTTTGTCTTTGAACTTTAACCTTTTCATTGTTTTCAGTTCATGAAATGGTTGCCAAAATATGTCTTATTCATCGTTCGGTTGTACTTTGCTCAACCCTCTTGTGTCATTTCCGGTTGCAAAAAGACAAGATGGCAACGGCTGAAAAACCAAGATGGCGACAGCCAAAATGCACAACTCGAGGCTTCAAAACAGCAGTCCACAAACCAATGGGTGACCCTTAGCAGACTTCTTGCGCAACATTAAAACGTTATGGAACAAGCATCGCCGAGGTGAAAGTCCTGTTTGTTTGACCCAACCACCAGCGCTCCCACCCTAACCCTCAGTGGACTTTTCCCTTTTTTATATATACTATGAAACTTTCAATGACGGTCACTCTACATACTATGTCACGAGTTCTGTGTGTCGCTCGTTGCAGAGCGTCACTTGCTCTGACTGAATGCAAAGACATCAACATTCAACGTATACGTGGTTTGGAGAAACGTACATTGCCGTCATTTATTCCTGGCGACGAGTTCCGAGGCTCAATGAGAGTGTCTAGAGCAGACCTGCTGTGGATAAATAGTCTTATTCCTCACACTTATCCTTCCACTGAGAACTCGTGCCTCTGAAGTCACCCTTGCTACTTTGCATAGCACTCAGACGTGTTCGCCGGTTCACCGCGAGTTCTGCGACAAGGTCATGCTCAGTGACACCCCCACCTCCTATCTCCAGCAGGCTGTTATAGTGTCTCACCCACAAAATCTTTGGCGGAGCTGCTTTCGGGGTTGCGTCGGGCTCCCTCTGAGGATTGCATCTTGGTTTTTCAAAAGAACTGACGCTCTTACAGTTTACTTCAGAAATTAATCTGTGCTGAAAGACAAACTAGAGCCGCAGCTCTTTTTTTTATTTCTAAAGCTTAAACACCAAACAAAACAGAACAGAAAAAAAATAATAACTAATCTGGCTCACTTTGTTGTGGGCAATGTTTTTTGGATCCTCTCATTTCTTCTGCTAATTGCAACATGGTAATTAGGTGTAGAGTCTAATTTACTACGGGGCTTCGTTTAACGATTTATGCATTATTCAGGGGGAGAATCCAAGGAGGAGGAGGAGGAGGAGGATAACAATAGCACTGATGATACTTGTGGTTTTGATGATGACAGTGAGGATTGAAATGGGACTCACAATGTAGAAGAGGCAGAAAGCATTGATGATGATGATGATGATGATGATGGTGGTGGTGATGATGATGATTACGGCACCGGTGACTGTGGTTGCGGTGCTCGCGAGCCAGGAACATAAAGGGGGGTCATTGACCTCTGATTTCAGTCCTATTTCCCCTACAAGCCAAGTCCTAATAGACTCCATTAACAGAGAGAGGGGGAGAGAGGGGAGAGAAAGCCCTGACGCTGGAGCTTTCAGAGTAAAGTCTGCATATGTGATGACTTGCAGTCTGGCTAGCTGAATGAGGCACGCTCAGAGCCTGATAACCACCTCTTTCCTTATTATTTCCCCTCATTTAACTCACTGTGTGCCTCCATCACAGTCCATTTTCCTGTGTGTGTGTGTGTGTGTGTGTGTGTGTGAGAGAGACACACACCAGTCGGGGACATCTCTCAATCCTGCAGCACGCCTGTTATTTCACAGCAATTTTGGATAATGATTTATTTTACCATCCACAATTGGAAGGCCTTCCGCTTGAAAGGGAATGATAAAAACAGTAATCCCTTTGCAATTATGTGGCGAGAGATAGTCACGTTCATTGAGATTCACTGATAGGACGTTCTTCAGTGTGGCCAGCTCAGTATATCACAGGAAAATTCATATGCCTTTCAAATACACTGTCCCCACTTTAAACACTGGGATTTAAAGCTCTGTTCGTGTCAATAATAATGCCCGCGTTGAGATCAGTGCCGACGAGACTGGGATCTATTCGGGCCTCTGTCACTTCAGTTGCCATTGGGTGGTGCATTTTTCTGACAAATTTGCATTTAATCAAATTAACACAAGCCTCTGCAGGCCTTTTGAGTCTGGGATCCAGACGTCAGTTAATTCAGCCTTGCTGCCAATGGTGGAAGAAGTAGTCACATTACTTCTTCCACTTTTAATTTAATTTTTAATTTATTTAATTTATTTATAATTTATTATACTATATTGATCCCGTTAAGGGGGAAATTTGTCACTGCATTTGACCCATCCCTGTTTTATAGGGAGCAATGACAGGCGCCCGGGGATTACTTCATTACTTTATTACTTCAGTAACAGTAGCAATACTGCTATATAAGAATGCTCTTATGAGTAAAGGTCTCCTGGATTCATAGAAATAAGTATTGGCAGCAACGTATCAAAAATAAAAGTCGTCCTACTGCAGAAAAACAGCCCCTCTTAGTGATATTTGATGTATGACATAAGTAGATTGCTAATAGTGATTGTAAGCCGCAGCTGGTGGAGCCAGTTCCACTACTTTATATGGTAAATGGATCTACTTTACTGGGTAAAGTGCTTTACAATTTTCCTCTCATTACATATACACTGATGGCGGTGGAGCCGCCATGCAAGGTGCAAGCTGGGGTTCAGTGTCTTGCTCAAAGACACTTCGGCATGCAAACATGCGGAGCGCGAGGCCCGAACTTCCAACCTTGTGAAAAAAAAGACAACACACGCCGTACAGCTAGGTAGTTCAATCCAGTGGATCACAACCAAGGGGTCGCGTCTGCCCCAAAGTGAGTGAGAGACTGGATTACGTGCATGCATCATTTCCTGTGAATCGCTCATGTTGAAGGGAATGGCGGACTCCGCCACGATCAATACAAACTACTGTACAGACAGGGAATTATTGAATGCCAATACATTGAAAAAAATGCCGACCATAAAATGAGGTTTGAGTTCATGAAAATCTGGATTGCTACTTTGAGAAAAGGCGCAAAAGTATAGCAAAATGTACTTAGAGTATCGAAAGTAAACGTACCATAAAACTACTGCATATTGGTCATCAAATATGACATTATATTAATACTGCAGTATTTTACTGTTGGTGGAGCTGTATGGACAGTTAAGTAGATTAGTCCAGAGGAAGGGTCACCAGATAAATCTCATGGGCTCGTGAGATGAGTAATGGGAGAGGATTCTGCTCCACCAATCAGTGCTCATTTTTATGACTTTTTTCATGTCATTGCATTTTATGAAAAAATTTATCATTTTACATCTTCGGTTCCCAAACAGGTAGTTAAATCAAACCATGAAAGTTTATAGGGGAAATTACTTTTTGGTACCATGTATGTAAGGCTACTTGAATAAATGTATTTACTTTCCACCACTGGTCATCCATTAAATAGACCGTTCCAAACTGTGAAATTGCCACAGGACACAAACCCTAGACCTTATGCGCTCCCACGGGACATTAAGAGCAGATGTATGACATCTAAAAGTGATGAATTGTTCCCCATAATCCTTTGGGTTTCAGGCTGTGTTACAATATCGATGTGGGAAAGCATGTGGCGGATTTGCAGTCTGGACACATCAAAGCAAAACGTGCAATCTTAGCACCCCATTTACGAGAAACTTCATCCACCGCGGTCCACTTCGCAAGAGGATGCTCCACTTCTATAGCCAGGATGAGAGTCCGCTGCACGGAGATTAAATGCAACATGTGCCGGTCTCCTTTAGGAGGTGAAAAACAAGAATCTGAGCCTCCATTATTTTTTTCTCCCACGTGCAAGTCAAGTGGGTAGTTTGCCGGTCGTGTTGCTCCTCAGCTTCGCATTATGCATCACAGGTAGATTTGAAGTTGGGAAATCAAGTGGGGCAGCAGTTTTGAGAGATCAAGGAGCTGCAGCATTTGAGGCAAAAGCAACACTCATTGCCACTCCAAAAGCGGGGAGGTTCTCCAGAGCGAGCTTAATTACCAACTGCAGGCAAAGCTTCATTTATAAACCACAGGGCTTTTACTGGAAATCAGAGGAGCTAATAAGTTGCCTGCCCATTCTAGGTCATCAACATAAGCAGGGGGAGCGGCGAGAAAGAAGAAGGAAGTCGTTTTTTGTTTTTTTTAAATCCCATTTTCTTGTTAGTTTGTGACTTAAACTCGGCTCTTTGGTTTATCCACTGCTGTTTTGTATCATTATCTGTGTCAAGTGGAGTAATTATCTAACAAATGTATAAAAGCTGCTCTCTAATTAAATGCCATGGGCTGTGAGAGATGGAGATAAATTATTTATGCTGCTTTGATGAGAGCTAGCGAGCAGTCCGTCGCTTTTGGAGCCGAAATCAGCGAAACTTTTCTAGGGGGTGTTTGGGGAGGAAAAAAAAGAAAAAGGTCTGCGTGTTTGCCACTGGGATCGAGGTGAGTCAGTTTTTTCCCAGTTTCTGCAAAGATGTAATTTGCTCATGGGAGGAGGATATTTTCATTCTGGTATTTACAAGTCAGGAAGAGGTGAGGCCACATAGAGAGACTGTTTAACAAGGTATTTATACTGCGCCAAGTGGAAAAACAGTACTGTTTTTAAAGGGACAAATTCAAAATGTCAGATGTGTTGTCCCTAGTGCAAACCTCTACTGGCAAAGAAAAAACACACAAAAAAAAAAAAAAGCTTTAACAATAATGAGGAGAATCAACTAAATGAGAAGAAGGGAGCAAGCCAAAGTCAGATAAGAATTTCTTATTCCAATAAAAAATACATTCATACAGAAATATAACAATTTTGCAAAACAATTTCAAATAAAAATTTCATAAAGCATAAACATAACAATTTTACAAAAGTTCTTTTTTTTTTTTTTTCATTTTTATACAAATATTCAGTTGAGAACAAAGAGCTGTGTGTGCGTGTGAGAGAGATGGAAGATGTTGGGGTAGTGTGGGATGAAAGCATTGATGAAAGATGCGAGCAAACACGGGGCTTAATCAAGGCTCAATTACCACCAGAACAGTATTGGCTGCCGGGTTGTTGTTTTTTTTTTTTTTTATCTGCACAATGGACGTTCCTCTCCTTTGCCCACTAAAGACGCTGCCAGCGCTCCCAAATGTATCGTGGACAGCAGTTTTTAAGTTTGTACTCATCCCGTCTGAGCTGAAATCTTTAAGAATGCAACGGTGATCTCTGATCTAGAGCGGGTGGCACAGATCGCCTGAACCTGAAACGGTAGTAAATATGACCCCACAGATCCATCTCTAAGGGAAATATGGTCATGGGCTTTTTTTTCTTTTTCGGGTCAAATCTTCCATGTGCATCGTCACCGTTTGATCTCCTACTGAGAGCCCCCCCCCCCATCCTGTGTTTTTCATAATACTGTTGCAGCTCGGCTAAAACAACGCTCCCCAGACAGGGTCAATAACCAACCTACACAGTCAGCAGTCTGTGACAGATTCCATGCCAACAAAGCCTTTAGCAATTCATTACCGAGAGGCAGTACAAGGCGAGGCCTGTCCGACTGCAGCCTGTTAATTACAATAAATCTTTAGAGTTTTCTTCAGTCCCACTCGCAGGGATGTGTGTGTGTGTGTGTGTGGGGGGGGGGGGGGGGGGGGGCATGAGAGGAGACAATGGTGTTGGAGGGATAGCAGCCCTGTATGAAGAGTCTAGTTTGTTCGTACTTCAGAGCAGAGTGTGATGGACTCAAGTACATACTACACAGTAGCACGTGCAATGACAACGCCTTTAATAAGTGAAGTTAAGTGCTCTAAACATACAGCGTTTGTCTGATTCACATGTTCCGACTGAATTCAACGTGACGTCTGCAAACTGAACTGGTGCTGACTCAAAGACGACTGCCAAAAAGGTGCTTTTTTTCCACCCCCCCCCCAAAAAAACCCATCACCATCAACCGACAGGATAGATTGCGGACACCGGCCACTAAACACAAAGAGGTGCGACTTAACGTGGAACTGAGCCTTGATCAAGCTTTTCAAATCACCCAGACGACAAATGTGACTTCCCCTGGGAGGGAAAAAACAACCCACCGCTGCCACAGGGTTGAGTCACTTGCATAAGGCACCATTAAGGTCAACAGTGCATTATTAGATAGAAAAGAAAGTACAAAAAAAAAAATCAAAGTTACTCCTCAAGGCATAGGATGAGTGAGAAAATGAGGAAGCAGTGGGTGAAATCTCCAGCCAGATGAAAAGAACTGAATGAAACGGGTGAGGTTGTGAAGAAAAAAAAAAAAGAAGAGGAAATCATCAAGGCTTTATGTACAATATACTGTAACATTTAACCGTCCGCACTTTAGCTGCACTTTTATTGAAACTATTTGCAGTCCTGATTACAGTGGAAACATGAAATGAACAAACCCTAGAACCATGCAACACCTGTCTATGATACTGACGTTATAGTATAGTTGTGTTATACCTCTAAGCACACAGCTTATACAATTGGACTACAAATGAGCTTCGTAGCTTGTAAAAAAAAGAAACCAGGCTACATAACACATTGCACATTTAGTAGCTGCACCAAAAAACACCAAAAAAAAGCTTCTGTCATACAGTGACCAAGGAGGGGGGGGAGGGGGCTTGTGGTCTCTGGGTCACTGACCAGAAGGGGGACAGGTCCACCTTCTCTCCGGTCAAACCCAAGGCCTCAAAAAGCTCCAGAGAACCCCCCCTCTCCGCCCCAAACCCGCCCCATACAGTCTGGGTGCCAGACAAGACAGGCAGGAACCTCCACCCTGCCCCGTCCTCACGCTGCCACCGGGGAAACACCAATGGAATGTTTCCCCCCAGAAACCCATTCAGTCCACAGCAACATTGGTACCAGCCCCGCACCGTCCATCCATCCATCAACCCCATCTCGCCTCCTGTCCTCCCAAGGGAGTGGGGGGGGGGGGGGGGGGGGAGGGGGGGGGGGGGGGCGGTCAGCCAATCTCAGACATTCACAGTGCACACATGCTTACCTCAGACAGTTTTTGTAAAGTACCAGTGTATCTGCTGTCCGGGAATGTCCCCACCCCCCTCCCCCCAAAACATCATGCACCATACATACAAATCATTCTCACTCTTTGTTTGTATTTTTTTGTCTTTTTTTTTGTTTTTTTATGTGTCTGAGTTGTACGTCCTTCTCAAGCAAAAAGGTTTCTTCACCCCCCCCCCACCCCCCGTCGTCCGTGATTTTGTCCTTTTTTGTTTTTAAGTCGCAACAGACAACCTTCAGAGCGCCCTGCTGTCTCCAAAGAGAGGTCCCGGAGGCACTGGGTTTCAGTATGGTGCAAAACAGCATGCTTTGGCTGGAACACACTCCCCGCCACTCTGCCCTGGGACAGTTCAACCAAGAGACTGGTCGGGAGACGACGTTTTTTTTTGTTTTTTTCCTCCCTCTCTCTCTTTCTCTCTCCTTTTTACAACAACTTTTCACCCCCGTCGCTGTTGGTTGGAGCTCGACCCCCTCTAGACGTGCCTCTTCATGTGAAGGGCAAGATGGTCAGACCTGGAGAAACATCTGGGGAGAAGAGAGAGGGGGAAGTCAGTGACAACGCAAAGATGGACCGCAGGGGAGCGAGACGCATTTGCAGGGAATGAAAGGAACAAGCTTTGTGCGACAGCGCTTCTTCTGAAGATAAGAACTTGAGAGCGATCAGTCCAAAAGATTACGGGCTTCGTACAGTAATGTCATGCGAGGTAATAACTGAACCATCACATTCCACTGAGAAAAAGGCTGATTAGCTCCAAATGACCTCCTGATTGATCTTTAGTACCTTTGTTTTTAGCTACCTGAATCAAATCCATCAGTGCATCCCATCATTAAAAAGACATGCATCATTATCTGTATGATGCAAGTCAAAAAATAAAAGTAGAGCACATCTACAGTAACGGGTGTCATGCCTGCACGCTTCGGTTTGCGTGGATGTAGGAGCAGCCTTACCTGTCACAGTGACTGCATTTGAATGGCTTAGCCCCGGTGTGCTTCCTGAAGTGTCTGGTCAACTCGTCGCTTCGTGCAAACCGCCACACGCAGCCCTCCCACGAACACCTGTACGGTTTCTCACCTGCAGAAGCAACAAGGAGGGGGTGATTAGTCCAAAACACACACACACACAAAAACAAGGTTTTCCTACTGAGGCTGAAATTGGATTTGTCATTCAAATGCATTCAGATCAATCACCCCTGTGTGTGGGGTGGGGGGTTATGGGGGGCAGGCCAGATGACACAAGTCACTGACAAATCACTCAAGATTCCACCGAACCTGTTGGATCAGCTGCCGTGTTCACATGCAACCTGGACACCTGCTTAGAATGCTAAGAGCGATGCTGTGATGGGTCCTACATCAAAACGATTTTTTAAAAAAAGAAAAAGAAAAAGAAAAAAGCCGCACGTGCAATTTCACGCCGCTAATCAAAAATAAAGAGAAGCTCAAATGACCACTCGACGCCCTTCCAACTCCGTGGCCCCTGGCTCCCCGCCCATTCACCCCTTTCCCATGGTGAAACTCAATCTGCTTTCAAGTCCTTTTATCTCCCATGTGCAACTCCCCCACCCCCCTCGCTCGCTCGCTCCCTCCCGCCCTCCCTCACATTCCAGATAGATTAGGTCACAGTTTAGGTATCCAGCCATGCAGAGCTAATACCCACAGCGCTCCAGCTGAGGACATCATGCAATGTGGACCTTTAATTACATTACACAATGGTTGGGCGACTGAATTAAGAGCACTTCCGCTCTTTCACTCCGTAATAAGTGAGGTTTTCTTTAACTCTATGAATGCGTTGCTTTTGCTTGAGCTCAGCAGAGAAGACTCTTTCTGTTTACACACATCACACGTGGGTCCGACGGGCGCTTTGGAAAAACTCACCCGTATGAGTGCGCTGGTGTGCTTTTAGGTGGGAGCTCTTCGTGTAAACCTTGCGACACCCGTTGAACTGACACCTGTGTACCCGCCTCCTGCCGTCCGGGGACGCTTCCCCGCACATGAGTCCCGTCTTTTCCGCGCCCTTCGCCGCCCCGCCGCTCCGGATTTTGACCGGCAAGTGCAACTCGGCGGCGACCCAGCCGCCGGTCACGCCGCCGGCCTCCGAGGTGGCCTCCGGAGAGGACGGGGGCGTGCTTATGACGGAGGGGCTAAAAGGTCCAGAGCCGACCAGGACGGAGCCCAGGGGGTTGGAGGTAAAGCTGTGCGTGGGCGAGAGCTCCTCGGAACTGTCCGACGCTTCGCTGCTGGCATCCGAATTCACGCTGTTGGTGTCCAAGATTTGGCTGTCCTGATTGTCCTCCTCGTGGGCCGCGGGCAGCTTGGGGTCGGCCTTGGCCTTGTCCTTGTCCCCGCAGGCCAAGATCAACTTGCTCCAGAGGTCCCCCTGGCTGTCGAACTTGAGTTCGGCCGTGGAGACGTAGGGCTCGCTCTGCAGATAGCGCTCCAACTCCAAGCATGTCTGGTGGTACGAGAGAGAAAACAGTCAGAATAAGTGAACTACAACTGCAGCACTGAGAGAAAGAGAGAGAGAGAGAGGGAGGAGGTTCCTTCAGAACCAGCAAAAAAGCTTCAGTGTGGGAAATCCTTTTAAATGAGTCATGTGCACATACACACACCCCCCCCGAAAAAATAAATAAATAAAGCCTTTTGCTTTGCAACATTCGTAGCAGGATACATTAACCAGGAAACAGTAGCTACACTGCACATTTCAGGCTCGCGGCTGTGACGACAACACAGCTGTGACGAGGCATGGATCGAAAGGAACTTAATCAATTTCTCAAGAACAATGCCAACTATGTGTTGGTTCCAGCTGCTCAAATGCAAGAACCTGCTGCTTGTGTGCATCGTACACACACACACACACGACTGTACACCAATATTTGGGATTTGGGTGAAAAAGAAACATCCCAAAACACACAAAACCAGCCTTCCTGCTTACGTCATGTCCTTGAATCCCCGCCCCCCCCCTCCCTCCTGAACTCTGCTGCACCTGAGCCCAACACTTAAAAACGTGCATTGTCATTTCAGCACTCCAATGACTCACTCAACAAATCTAGAGTCCTTTTAAGGAAGCCGCTCAACTCTCCCCCTCCCTCCTCCCCTCCGACATGAGCCATTCAGATGCTTTTTACTCATGCGAAACCTCTGCCATGCAATCACACATCCTGTCTGACGGCCACAAAAAAAAGAGAAAAAGACACCCTGCTTCACAATTGGCTGAAGAGGCCGTTTAAGTTGACAAAAAAAAGAAGCGAGCAAGGGCCGTTCATTAGAGGCTGCTCCAGAGACAGCAGGTTTGACTGGGCAGATGTTGAAGACATACACTATACTCTCCAGCTGTGCTAGTGCCTCGAGCAGGACTTTGGCCATGGCTGACATTTATACAGTGTCATGTTGTGGAGCTCGTTCAAATCAGAGGACGATGCAAATGGATGATTTAAAACAATGTGACAACAAAAAGGAAAATAAATGTAGAATAAGGGTTAAAATCATTATGGGGCTGAAACACAGAATCCCATTTTTAAAGTTTATAACGCAGTTTTCAAACAGTGCCAAAACTGACTAAATCAAAGGGGAAAAAAAGGAAGATACTTTTTTTTTTTTTGAAAATGACAGAGCTGATCCTGAGCCAACGCGCTACTTCTGATTTGGAATCAACTGCTGACTGATTTGAAATTCTACTTCCTCCTCCCACCGCGGCTGCAGCGTTAGCGGTGACACCAGCCCACATGCCCCGAGACAACCCGCTGAGAGGAAAAGAAGAAGTCATGCTCAAAATATAGAAGAGCGTGTCAAAATAAAAAAATACCCCCAAAAAAATAAAGAAGCACCAAGCACGCCGCTGTTGCGCTGTCCCCACTCATCTTGGCGCAGCACAGCCTCGACTCCAGCTGTCAGACTGACACACTGATCCACTTCAGGCTGCCAGAAAACTTCATAACGACGCTGGACCGTGAGAAAAAAAAAAGCCAGCACGTCAGGGTGAACGGGACGGGCGCCGTCTAAGCACCGGGGCGCCTTGTGTGTTTACAGCCGTTACGATGTGGGGATGAGGAGCTGAACTTCTCGAGCGCACTAAACGCCGCGGTGTAATCTAGCAAAGCGAACGTCTCTCAGTTCCGCTTTGCCACACAAGCTCAAACAGCGACCGTAAGAAGAAAATAGTTGATGTGTATATGTATATTCACCTGCTGCCAGTACTCCTCCAGTGACGGTAAGGCTGAGAAATAGCCCGTGTCGTGAACTATTTGAAGTTCCTGAAAGATGCTGCACATGGGTAGAACATCCATATTTTTTTTTTTCCAGAGCTTAGTTAAAAAAAACAACAACAATGCAATATAGCTGCAGTTAAATGTGTTTTTCAGGTAGAAGGAGAAAAAAAATTAGACCCAGTAGAAGGAATAACAGCGGTCCCCTGCGATGCAAACGAAGAGGCGCTTGTTTTCAGCAGCAGTGTAGCAGCCGATCGTCCGTCGGTTTTCCCCCCCTTCGTCTCTCTCTGGCGTTCAAGGTGTTTGCAAACACTGCGCCGGACTGGATGGGGAACAACTGCGCTCTGCAAACTTCCCTATTCAAACCCCCCGAAGCCCGCCCCCTTCACCCCCCTTCCCCTTCCCCTCCCGCCCGCCCCTACTCCACGGCAGGATTACGCCTGCGAGGGTTGTCAGCCAATCAGCGGCGCGCAGCGTAAAGGCTCGCAAATGATATCACGGTCGGCCAATCGCGGCCGGCCTCCGAGTTAATTTGGTTTTCTCTGCGTTTTAATTGGCCCGTTTGACTCCCAGCCTCTCGCCACCGATTGGCTGGTTATTTTTAGGCATGTATATAAAGCTCTCTCCCCCGGAGTAGTCCTCCTCTGTCTGCGACGTGTTTCGCCACAGACAGCGCATGTGAGCCGGACGGGCTTCGCTCCCGTTCAGTGGAAAACAGCTCAGTCTCTCTCCCACTCGCTCTCCGTGTAACTTTGTCACAAGTAGTACTTGCACCACTGCTGTTTAAGGAGATGGGTTCACCCAGGCTGTAACGGTGGCGCAGTGCATGTGTTGACATCAGGCCACCGAGAGTGAACACATGTCTTGGGACACAAAGTGGTGACTAATGGGTGGCAGTGCACTTATTGTGTTATCGGCTCATGCACGAGCTTACAGGAAGCGTTTGTCCTCACTTCTCCTCTGCCACTGAATCAATACACAACGAGAGACTTCTGCTTCTCAGTGTTTAAAAAACACTGAGAAGTTGCTCTCCGTCATTAGTTTGAAAAGCTTTTATCATCTAATTTGCACTTAAAAACAGAGAGCGGCGGAATGAATGTCCAAAGTGGTTCCCTAAAGTTAAAGAATTTGTTTTACCTTTGCTTAGTTATTACAGTACATGGAAGAAACACTCATTCTGATTCTATACACTGCAACGTTTCTGTTTTCTTACAATGTTTATATCGATTTGTGTTTTAACATACAAAAAGATTATCATCATTATCATCATTTAGTCGATCAGTTTGACATTTAGTACTTCTGCTTCTTCTCAAACCGTTCTATATTATTTAGCTTGCGGGCCTTGTGAACACAGTATTTACTCCATCCTCTGATATTTAGATTCTTGATTTCTCATTCTGTAACTTATCTTACCATGCACCCATTTTTATCTAATGCTAATTTGGGGTTTAAACCAGTTTATAGATATTGTTCGAGTAGAGTTAGTACAGGCGATTTTCTACCTAAAATACATGCGTAATGCGTTGTATATGTAGTTTGTATTTTTAGAGATGAAAGTATCCACTATTTCACAACAACAATACAAAAATAAAGAAAAGTCAGATATAAACAGTTATGTGTCCTTTAGGGAAGGTCTGGACACAGAAGTTTGGAACCACGAGGTTATGAAATGAAAACATACATAAAGCTGGTGAATTTTTGTGTCCAGCGTGGTTAAAGTTGGAATTTGAGTCTTTGACATTTATCACAGAAGTAAACACGGAAACAAAATGACAGTAGAGCTAAATTAGCACGTCCATAATTCCACTATTGTCTGGCGAAACCAGCTGCATTCCCTCATGAATCACTCTTCATTCCGGTCACATTCCACCATTTGGCAACGACGTTACGTCATCCCGACTTATTCTTATCATTTCCTCCTTGCAGAAAGAAGCGTGCCACAGAAGTCGTCTCTTCCTGCAGCTATTCCATAAGTTCTCACACACACAGCAGTCGGTCGCACCACGACGCGGCACGGCATGAGACAAACGACGTCTCCACACAGGAGACACATTGTCTTCCAAGCGGCAGTATTTTCTGCATGCCTTGCCGAGTAGACAACTGAGCGTCCTTTGTGCCGCTCTCAGCTGTGAGGCCGTATTTGTCACCCAGAACATCTGATTTAGTCATATGATGATGGGATGCCTTGGGAAGCCTGGAGCAGGCCTCAGTAGCCCTGCAAAGGAATCCGAATCAGAGAGCGCGCGGCTCGTCATTGCGCGATAAACACAGCCACTCATTATTCATGCGTTGCCACGGCTTACACTGTCCGCGTTTGATGAATAACAGAGTACACCGTCGGGTCCCGCTGGAGCATTAGTGGGCAGCTCTGCGGTAACCACTTCCTTCAGAAGGCTTCTGAGACGGGAGCATTTAGAGAACTCGCGGGGTCCTGCGCGGCAGCTTTTATCTCGGAGGGCCAGGTCCGCAGCTTTATCATCGTTATGTAATCCCGGCCCAGCCAGTAGCCACGGGAAGGAGCAATTCCAGGATGACCCATTTTAATGCATCACTGTCCGCTCAATTAGTGAGTTGTTCCAAGGGGTTTTTCTGGATGACCTGGGAGCGCTGGAGTAGACTATGGCCGCTCCCCAGCGTAATGTTCATCGTCCTCCTTGGACCTTATGCGGAAGCTTGAACTGGAATGATTAGCATTTTTCAGAAGACTAAACTATTTTGATAATCAGTTAATAATTTGGGCCATAATGCTACACATTTGACAGGTCTTGTTGCTTTTATTTGTCTTACATGACGGTGAAGTGAATATCTTTTTGGTTTTGGACTGCTGGTCTAGCAAACTGAAGACATCACCTTTGAAACCTGGGAAATAATGAACATTGTTCACTCTTCCTGACAGAACAAAGACTAATCAAATTGAGAAAATATTCAGTCTCTTCAAACATACTAGGACTATTTTCTCCGGTCTTGCTTCAACAGAAGGCCGTAACATTTCAGGACTATGACTGGACAGATGTTAGCAGATGTTATGTGAAGGGAACCAATTTGGACACAGCAAGGGGAAGGCCAGCAATGTATTAATTCATTAGCATTTCACTCTCGTAACATTAAGGTTCTTGTAAGAGGCAGATTTGAATAAAAGAGAAAAATAAGAATCTGAGTGATCTTTTTTAATTGTATAAGTCATCCTCTGAAAACGCTGAATTTGAAATTTTCCATTATGCAACTCCCTTTAAGCCCTCACCGCCATTCTTCTGTCAAACGCCACACCTCCAGTTTGCAATGCAGAGGCCCAAAGTTAAAATGACCCTGATGAGTTTTGATCAAATATCATTAGAAAAAAAAATAATAATCACATAATAGAACTGATGGTACATAACAAGAGAGCACACAACATGTTCATTTATTTTATTTGTTTGTCAGTGTCATAGAAATGGAGCAGAGACAGATTTATGGCCCAACAATGTTCAAGCGGACATGACGGACTCAGAAATAAACGTCGCCTCATTATTTCCCTGCTCACCATCAGAGGGCCAGTTAGTAATGAGGCACAGCACTATTGATAGAGATGCAACGCTCTCCACGGGTGCCGCTGAAAATTTGTCCAAGCTTAAATAAAATGAGAATAAAAATAATTGATTGGAAATCAATGCACATACATCATTCACTCTTTTGTTAAAAGGACAAATGGACGGGAAGCGCGAAGAGGGGGGGGGGGGAGAGCTCCTGGAAAATCAATATTCATTCCAATCATAAATCAGAATTGAGTCAGCGCTCACGGAGAGGGGAGATAATCATTGGCCTGGTTTTGGATTACATACTCCACGGGGCCGAGGCTTGTCCAGCCTGCAGATGTGTTTAGCTTTGTTACAAGCCCCCACTCGCTACACAACTTGTCCCCTCCCCCCCCCCCCCCCCCCAACACACACACACAAACATAAATGGTGAGATCCCCTCATTGAAATGCATTGATGGTTTAGTGCAACGTCGGCCTTATGTGCCGCTGTCAGGCCACGTCTGGGGACAGATCAACATGTGTGCACAATGGGTCGCGCGGTGTCAGCTCCATCAGGCCGTCAACGAGGAGCCTCTGCCTCCCACCAGCTCTTGACCTTGAGGATGAATAGTGGGCCCTGTGTGTGTGTGTGTGTTTTGGCTACGTGTGTCTGACCGGACATGCATGGGACACAGCAATCAGTCAGGGCGCTGTCATGATGGAGGTTTGTGAATTGGTTTGTGCGCCTGCATTCAGAACAGACCGATATATCAGTTTGCGGATATATTGGGGTGGAAATCAATATTGTCTACCTCTGGTATGATGGAGGTTTCTTCCCTGATCACCGCTCCACACACACGCACACGCACACACACACGCAGTGAGAAGCCTGCGATAAAATGCATCTTCTGTGGTTCAGGTAGACAAGGCCGGCTATTTACCCTTAAAGAATGTCATTATTAGTTTGTGTTTGTTTATTAAGAGGGGACTCGGGACAGTTCATGTTAATCCCATATTAATCAACACTGACCTTTTTGAATGCATCAATTTGAATATGCTGAGGTTAGCATATTAAACACCAGGAAGCCATGAAATGATTGGAAAGCTAGTAGAACATACTGAAAACTTCAGCTTCATAGGATTTTAAACACATATAGTGGCTTTAAACTGTCAAAACTGCAATGAAACAATAATGAAATCAAAGCAAATTTGGGATTTAGAATGAAATTACCATGGAAACGCTCTTTGTTCTGCTGTCTACTGTTTTCACAAAAAGTGTAAATGAGCAATGTCAGTCTGGAAGCATTCAAAATGCACTGTAAGTGTGTGTAACCATGTGTGCGCTGGTGGTGTTTTGACAACAGTGAATCACCAGCGAGCATGCTGGCTGTGTCATGTGGCCTTGAGGTTATCACTCAAGTGAAAAGCAACAGAGTCAGTTTCCCTTATCTACGGTGACGCTCTGGTTGCCCTCAGGAGTCTCTCTGTACCAATGAAGCAAATAGTAATTTCTGGAACAACAAACAGTGAAGGGGGACCACATGTAGCCCCCCCCCACCCACCACCACCACCACCACACTGAGCTGCATTCACTCCCTCCAAGCGCACGTTCAGAAAAATACGGAAACACATTGTGCCAGCGAAAGATTTCAAGTGGCACTTTGTTTGAGCATTGCAGTCACGCAAGGAGAGATTTCAGTGTGTAGATCTTTGAAAAAAAAGTGCTGGAAAACCTGCAGGAGAGTTCAGCGGTCATTGTTTTCGCACAGGGTGGTGCATTCAAGGGCTGAAAGTTGTTTTTCACTCCAGTGATGCCAGCTCTTCACTAAAGGCTATAGCACCATTATACAGGGTGCAGGAATGTTAAGTATTTTTATTATTTTCTGCCCCAACCTCTGTGGGAACAAGCGCTCTCTGAGTGTTTTCGGGGGTGGTATTTATCCAGGCCACGGTATAAAACACCCACACACACCCAACCCGCTGATTAGGGAACTGGGATGCATTCATTGTACACTTTCGGGTGAGGGAGAGAAAGAGGAGGGGAGGTTGGGATCAGGTTACCATGACCATGAACGCGCTGAGCTGAATGTGGTATTATGTGACTCTTATACAGGATCACATCTCACCCAGTTCTGGAGAGCACACAGACTCATTCCTTGCACATGAATAGAGTCAACACTGACTCGTAGTTTCATCGTCAGACATATGAGCTGTTAGTCATTGCTGTCACAGGGAAGTGATTGTTGTCTTCGCTGGCATGAAGCCAATTTCTTTTAACATTTGTTTCGTAAGCAGATTTCTGATGCTTAAAATACACAGATTTTTCCCACAATCTTGACAACCTCAATGATGGATTCCCCTCTGGCTGAATTGATCTGCTGGATACATAAATTCCCTCAAGAATCAAATGTTTTTTTTGTATGTGTGCTTCCTATCTGACACCAAATCTATGTTTTACATTGTAATGCCAGTCACCTCCCTCACTGTGCTATCTGATCTTACGCGTCTCTCGGAGAGACAGAGAGAGAGAGAGTGACCCGGGAGGCAGGATTTCTGCCTAGGGGGGTCTTTGTCCCCACACAACTGTGAACAATGCGACTCCACTGCTTGCTTATCGTACCTATCCAAAACTCCGATCTATCTTTCATTGCCGCAGATCTGTGCCACGGATCAGTTTCGGATGAAGTTATCCGACTCCACCTGCTGAGATATAAGAAAAGAGAAAAGTGCTTTTGTTTTCACAGGAACACGAAGGGGGACCTTTTTCCTCCACGTGGTTAAGTTTGCAATGAATGACAGTCGGACTTAAAGTGAGACTTTGAGCTATGAGTAAAGCCTCCGGTCATCACGTTAAGGTCCGGCTTCCATGTACGAATCCACATGCAGGATAAGATTGAAGCAACGTGTCGGGAATGAACTTTGGAAAATCTTTATTGGGAGGTGCTACTTTATTTGAATCGTGTATTTGTCAGGAGTGCTGATCAGCAGGGCCTGATGCGGCGTGTGAACTTTCGGTGTCTGTGCAGTATAGGAAACGCATCAGCTCCACTGCACCTTTTCGCTAAGGTCGTGACTTTTAAAGGTTGACTCCAAACACCGGCTTTGTTGACTCAGCGCCTGTCTGTACATTAGGACACAGATAGTGGGCAGGCTAACGGCCCCGCTGTTGCCAAAGTAACAAATCCTGCCCACTATGACCTCACTTGCCGGACGACCACAGTTGAACTTTGGACGGTTATGTCATTTATTTGATCTGTGTGTCATCGGCATTTCCTTTCACAGGTTCCTCCCCTCCCTCTTTTCCTCAAACTTTTTTTTTGTGTGTGTGTTTTCTTTCCCTATCAAAAGGAAATCCTATCCCGAAACCCCTCGTGTCCCTTCGTAACCCACTGCCTTTGTTGTGCTCCATTGTGAGTGTTCTTCAGCATAATCGCTACCACGTTAGCCCCCTTTCATTTAAACCCTGTAAGTCCATTTTCCCAAGCTTACATAATGGATTTTCTATAAAACACTTGAGTGAACACTTTGATCTAAAAAGGTGACCCACGCAGCGCAGGTTTCACTCCTCATTGGAGCCAACTATGTCATAGCTTACGTGGCCGCTGCAGCAATCAGATGATAATCATCACTGTTCGAGATTCTCTGTCTCACCCCCCCCCCCCCTTCAGCAGATACCTTTGCCCGGCTGAGAGTGACTCATTCATATCTCATGACTGCTCTCCAATGAAACTTGTTGTTTTGGAGCAGCAGTTTCCGGGAAACGGGCTGAGTGGTGAATTATACCATCACACCGCCACGGGCTCCAGGGAGTAGCGCCGACATAAACAAATACACCGAGTACAAACTGTACATACTAATGGCCCTAATTACTCGTCAAGTAGACGTTGATGTGGAGTGAAGCCTGACTTGCCTCTCTAAACCTGCAAGAGGTAATGATTTAGATCCTCTTTCATATACAAGGTAGGAGAGGCAGGTAATGACTTAGCTCTAATAGTGCCAATCGTACTATCACTGACACCAAGACTAAGAATATAGAAAATGTTGCAACTGCTGCAAATCAAAACTCAAAATGTTTATTATTATTTTACCACAATTCAGAAGTATTTCATCACAGTTATTAGCAAAATGTATTTACAATTGTACGTGTTACATTATTATATATTATACAATGGGATAACACATACAAAACAGCATTATAATGTTGCAGCAGTCTGCAATGGAGCTAGTCACACCCAATTTATACTGGTGGTGGGTTAATTTACTGTATAACAATGAATTGTATATGCTCATTGTAGGTTTTTAAAATGGGACACACTATAGGTGAATTGGGTAAAAGATTAGTTAATAGATATCACCATGAAACTTCCCCAGTTGATTACCAACATTAACAATTCTTTAGTTTTCTATATATGTTTGAATATGCAAATCATGCAGTATCTAATAAAATACAGGCTCATTTGCATACATTCCAAAAGAGAAATCTGAGCATTGGATGATTCCAATGAAAAATGATTGTTTCATTTTGTTGACGTGGTTTTTACAGACTCTTTGTATCACTCCATAAATCACAAAATACTGTCAACAGCCATACACAAATCTATTTTGGCCATGTTTTCAGGAATAAAATGTTGTATAAACAAAGTCCTGAGTCAAAGCCTTCAGAATATAGATAGGAATGATACTGGAAAGTTGTTTTGTATGTAAATGCTACTGAAGTGGAGATTTCTGGCTCAGAGTCTGAGAAAAAACTTGTTTTGAGAAAACGACTTTTAAAGATATGGATTGTAAAATAACATACATGTTGAAGACACTACAGATGAATAGGGTACACACATATCACCATAAAGCTTCCCCAGCTGATTACTTACATTAGGACAACTGACGTGTTATTTTTAAATATGTAAATGAGGCGTCATCTAACGCACATTTTTGGTGAATTTAGGAGAAATCTATTCACGTAAACAAACAGAGTAGTAAACACCTAAATGTGTATTTTGGATATTTTCTTTCGACTTGTCATAAGACATATTATGGAAGCAAAATAGCCTAAAATCTCAAAATTGACAAGTGAATGGAAAGCTGTTTTTTACCAATAAATTATTTATCTACAAAGTAACTAGAATTGCCAAATAAATGTAGAAAAATTTCCATCAAAAATATAGCGAAGGTAGCATAAAATGAAAATACTCAAGTTCCATAGAATTGTACTTAACTGCAGTATGTGCAGTAAATGCACTTGTTACTTTCCACCACTGACTATTAATGGTGATAACAGTCAAGCACACAAAGCCCCTGTGGAGCACAACGTGCAGTCCCTTAAAACGAAATAAAGCCCCTTTTTAATAGGCACCTTCGCTGCCGCCCTAACAAGCACAGAGTACGACTCAGCACAACACGTTGACGCTAACAATGTATGGTGTGTGAACGTGTCTCTGCCGTGAGCCCCAAACTGGAGGCCCTTTTGAAGCCTTGCGGCAGGACAGACACCGTGAGGCTGCGCGGTGGTGGCGGCAAGGTGACACACAGAGACAGACAGACGAGCTGGCAGACTGGAGCCGACAGACAAACAGGGCCGGGGCAATGCCCCAGAGAGCAGTGACACGAGCCAGTGCCTCCCCTCTGCAGCGCCGACTGAGCGGGTGGGGTGAGGTGGGGTGGGGGGGGGGGGGAGCGGGTGGCTTTTCGCTGACTGAAGAGCTGAGCGTAGACACACAGCAGCCCACTCACCTCAAAACACACAGCCCGTAATGACTGGAGACACGGCTGCCTTCCCTTGGGGGGGGGGGGTTGTAGAGCACAACACCATCTCTTCCCCAACACAACCTAATGGCTGGGGCTCAATAAAAACAACGACGGTGGCAACAACAACCCAAATAAGCCATGACAGCGCGTGGGGTACCCGAGCGACTTCCTAATTGATCCTTCTCGGTTGGAGACTTCCCAATCCTCGCTGCCACAGCTGCACTCTTTGCATCATGGCTATTCTTAGTGCAGGTGTGCTACAATCGCTGGAGTTCTTATTTTAAGCTTTGGCTGTAAACACATTCCAGAAACATTTATTCAGAGAGAGAGAGAGAGAGAGTGCTCTTTATCTAGTTCAATATCACAAAGGTGTCGCACAAGAGCAGGTTTATTTCTTGGGTTTTCTGCAACGCAGCTCCCACTTCTCAGCTAAAGCAGTCAAAGCACACACAAGCCCGCAGCCGGCTGACATATTGTGAGAATTAATTAACAGCCGCGGCAGATTTAAGCACAGTTATTTGGGACTTTCTGTACGTAGGTGTGATATGTGGGTCAGCGGGGAGCGGCGCGGCCGGGGCATCGTGTCATCTCACACTATCGGCGGGTGACAGCCTCTCGGACCAGCCTCTCAGTAAGCGCGCTGATCCCGGCCGAGCCTGCTGACCGGCACAGTTAACATTCCCAACCCTTTACAGCCGCCTAATCCGGGAATTTATACAATGCGCCTGGCCTTCCAAAACCGGGGATCAAATTCTCCCGGTTGGCTCCGCATTAGCCCAGCCAGCACACGCAGCTCCCCGGCCCGTGCCCACCCACAAAGCAGACTAGCAGAGAAATTCACACATCCTCGGTTCATTCTCCGGCCCCGGCCACACTCAGCACACCAAGCGACAGAGGGATGTTAACAAGCTCTGTGAATTTCTTCCCCGTGTTTCCTCCGTCTTGTTTTCTTCTCTTAATCCTTCATGTGTGTTTCCAGCTGACCTTCAACGTACATTTAAGCCAACTGACATGACTGGTGGGGTCTTTAACTTGCATTATGCTTCGTGACATTGACAAGAAAAAAATAAATAGGTGAGGAAAGCGGGCCGTGTTTGCGCCGAGGCAATGGGATCAAATCCGGGGAGAAATCTATTTCCTTGAGCAGCCACGCCAGAGGGACAGGAAAACTGGACGCATCCTGACATGCAATTAGGCCACAATGCACTTTGGGAGCATTGCAATTAGTGAGTGTCATTTTCAAGTGTTTCTATCTCTCTGTATTCACCCTTCCAGTGTGAGCTTCTAGCGTTTCAGGCCAGACTACCACAAGGTCAGATAGAAGAGATACACTACGCTGGTGTCGGAACCTCTCAGCTGTATGCGGTAATTACTGGTGTCCTTGATATGTGATGTGAAATGGGGATGGTAACCTTTAGTGTTTGCCTGTTAGCCCACCCTTCCTCTCGCAGCTCCTGCCCTCGATCCCCCCCCCCCCCCCCCCCCCCACCCCCCTTCGCAGCCACCTCCCTCCTCTTCGCTCCCGGGAGTGCAGACGGACAACGGGAGGCTCACTTTGGAGGGAAATGTGAAGTGTGTTTGAGTGCCAGCTGGTGCCCTGGGACATGGTTAAACATCTACTGGCCAAATGGTGCTGTGTCATTGCTGTGAAGCAGGACGACGCTTTTGATGCAACCTGCTGTCCAGGGGAGGACGGGCGAAAGGACACAAGAATGCACGCTTTGTTTCTATTTTTAACTTTGGACATGGACGTCTGTTGAAAATGACTAGGATTAAGGTATAAAGACCCCCCACCGACATGTTTTAAGACAGACTAAGATTGCATCAGACTAATAATTTGTCTGATGCAATTTTCAACAAAAAACCTAACCCCAACCGCTGTACCTTTTCAACCAACTAGTTCCAGGAACTATGGAACCAGAGGATTCATTTAGGACTTAAAGTGTATTTTGCTCCTTCTGGTTTGTGTTTCCTCAGAATCTTAACAGTGAAGATCAGGCAATTTATTCCAATGAGGAATTAAAAAAAGGTGTTAAACTATTCTTCTCACAGATGGAACGGAGTCATAATGTTGTTTTTGTATTTACTGTTGCATGACTGTTTTGCTGAATTGCTGTAGTGAATAAATAAAAATAAAAAATTCCACTGATCCCACCACTGCCAACATACGTGAGGGACCGAGCTGGCACGCATGAGGAGTCACTGGAGGATTTTCAAAAAGGCAAGGCAAGGCAAGTTTATTTGTATAGCACATTTCAACAACAAGGTAATTCAAAGTGCTTCACATAAAACCATTAAAAGCATCAAAACATAAGGCAAAAGAGATTTAAAAAAAACAACAATTAAGAACATTCATTGAAACACTCTAACCCGGCCTCCCTGAGGTCTTATTTAGCGTGGGACTCCAACCCCGCCTCGGGACTCTAACCCGGACAATTGGACGCGGGACTCTAACCCCGTCTCGACGCGGGACTCCAACCCCGTCTCGGGACTCTAACCCGGACAATTGGACGCAGGACTCTAACCCCGTCTAGGCGCGGGACTCCAACCCCGTCTCGGGAAAAGAGGGATTTAATCACCCATACATGAAGTAAGTCATTTACAACTTGCAACTAAAGTCCTGGGCCAATAAAAGAAAGTCAGATTATGACGATTAAACTTGAACTGAGCTGTAACACAAAGAGGATCTTTTAAAATGGCAGATTAGACCACCTCTGAAACAAAGGGGGTAAGACGGAGACAAACACTGACTACTGAACTACCATTACAACAACATAACAGTGTGAATATTTTAAAACTCACCCAAACAAAATCTTAGTATATTAACTCCTACATTTAAAAGAAATAAACAAAAGCTCTTAACTCCAAATCCCAATAGGAGTGGACTAAATGTGCCCACTACAAACATGAACAAATGTACTGCCGGCAATACTGAATCAACTGAGTATGATAGTTGAAACTAAAGCTATCTGTCAGCATTTATCTGTTTGCCGATTTAAACTAAATGAATCCCATGATTCTGAAGTTCCTCAAAAGGATCTTGGCCCTCTGGAAAAGTTCCTGCAGTGGAAACATCTTATGTTTCATTTCTTAACTGCAAGACACAAGGTGTCTACTTCCTCAGTGAAAAGTCTATTCTCTGTGTCCTGGGAGTTTCAAACTTGTTTGAGTTGCACAATGGACCTCATTTGGCCTTCGATATTTGTGATTTCCCAAAATCCTGATCATACGTACAGGCCTGAAATTTTTATTGAGGTGATTTGAGGTGAGCACAGAGAAACTTTACTCCTTCAGCAGATGAATCTGAAAAAGTACTTCAAGTGTCAAACTTCATACATACGTCATCTTGCACAGTGAAGAAAGTCCAAGTAAAGTGACAACAGACTTTTGAACGGAGGCCAACTTTAAGCTCAAACGGACAAATGTATTTAAACTCCCAGAGACACTGAAATAAAGTGCAAACAATAAATTTGCTATAAAACGACTGCAGCACAGTTTGTTAGGCAATGAGACATTCTTGAGAGGATTGGACTAGTGATTACTTGCTCATATGCAAGCTCTTACCATAGCCAGAGCAGTGAGACTCCAACATGGCCCGTGGCTACTAATTAGACTAACAGCAGCTCCATCATCAGTCTCTGATGAGCTGCTTTAATTGGCAGAGAAATAATTGAAAGAAACTAGAAAGGTGCATTCAGTCGAGTGCAGATCTCTGCCAGGTGTGTCTGCAGCGACCACTGCTGTTAGTGTGATTGAATGAACATAAGCCACAACTGGCTAACCCCCCGTCCAGCCACTAATGTGCTGTAAGGCCTCGTAAAACACACACAACAAACTCAAAAAGAACGTATAAGACATTTCATGCAATCTTGCCAAAAAACAAATTAAAAACATCAAGCCGTCGGCCTGCATAGCAGTGGCTGAGATGTACTCAGCAGTGTGTGTACCGGTAGTTCCGTTAGCTGTAAGCCCAAAACACTGCCCAAAACACAACGTTTGCAAACCGTTTTCCCCACACTAGCCTCTGGTCGCAGAGTAGCGACCGAGAGGTACTCGGCAGTGTGTGTACTGGTAGTTCTGTGAGCTATGCACTCAGTAGTTACGTTACCTATGCACTCGTTAGTTTCGTTAGATATGCCAGGGGGCAATTAAGATTAATGAGTGAGGATTCAGCAGGCAGACAAAAGCCATAAAAGGTGTTTTGAATAAATGAGAGACACCACAGCCACGAGAGGTCCTTCAGCATGCAGCCACAATTTGGCAAATATTATGCAGTTTGCTGCAGCAGAATGCGAGATTAGCTGTGGAGAGGCACGCGGGCACACACGCAACCGATTGCATGATCCTCCTGGCAGAAGTAAAAATAACCTTCTGGCCATTACTATTAGCTACACCTGTGATGAAGAAACTCCTTAGTCCGCTGCCTATTTAAAAGATGTAAAAGATGTCAAAAGAGCTCTGGTTCTTCCGTGTTTTGGTAGTGGTACATGCAACCGCAGCCTTGCATATCATTCATTGCTGCACTCCTGTGCTCAAATCAGCATTGCAACACAGTTGGAACAGTGTGCTATAGAAATCCCATGCGTACACACTCAAGAGCAAATGCCGCGTGTTGCAACATGCCAGGTGTTTTGACAGTCGGCCGGTGTTCCACGTCTCTCTCAAGCACCTTCATCAAGTGTGTTGTGCCAACCTCCAAACACTCCCCCCTTGGCTGAATAGCACTGGCTTATATAACAGGGCTTCACACTCATCAATCCGTGTTTATATTTGCCCCCGTCCCCCCCCCCGTCCCCCACACACACACTGTTTTTCTTGGATGTCCCGTTCCAAGGGAAGCGGCGATGGAAAGGGTGAGGCGCTCGTGAGCAAACATGCATAAACACCTGCATATCTGAGATGCCTGGCAGGAATTATCATCACGGCCCACTGTAAACACACACACACACACACATATGAGCTGATCTCCGTGCACATGCTTTACAAAAGCTGAGGAACTGTAGCCTTGCCGTCTGCAAACAAAATGTGGCAGCCAGGAAACACTATGCGGATTGAATAGGATAGATTGCACCAGAGGCCTCGGTTGGGACATGTCACTGGGAGACGGGGCAAATACAACACCAAAAAAAAGAAAAAAACTTCCTTTCACATAGGTTTGTGTCGAAACATGTTTTGTAAGAGGTGCCTACCTTTACGAACAGGGCGGGTTAGGAATATCTCACTGTTTCTTCTTTCCCCCTGAAATATAGAAGCTGCTTCAATAAGAAATATCACAACTGTACTGCAATAGCCTATAATATTGCAATTACAATTGGTTGGGGAATTCAGCAGTAAAATGATAATGGCTTTCCATTACAGTCATGGCAATGAAGACATTTTGCAGCTGCATTATCTACACTTATTGATATTTTTTGTCATTACTTTTCCAGCTAATCTAAATTCAGACATTCTATGCGGCCACTATTGATTCGGTGTGAAAACACTGAGAAGTCGTGCAAAGATATGAAGGTGAAAGGAGGAGTGACTGTGGCAGAGTGACTGAGGTCAGGGGCATTGTTCAGCCACAATCTCCATCTTCATCCATTGTCCATCCATGAGTGCCCGTCTCAATGGGGACTTTCTTTTTCCTTGATACACTTTTGACCTCGACGTATCTCCTCCTCGTGCAAACATGTCGACCTTGGCTCGCCATTCAGTGACACGCTGAGGCCGCGGCGAGAGGTTGATAGCGTATTCCGATGAGCCGATACTGGGATCCGCATTCATCCCTTGCAATGGGAAAAGTTTGATGAACTCGAAACACTGCTTGCAACATTGGGTAAAGATGCATTTAATGGCTCTATTTTGAGAAACCAGGTCGACGCGCCTTGTGCTGCGAGAACATCCTTCACTCCTAACCCAAAATACAACCTCCGCTGCTTCCTCCAGGTGAGTGTCGTTACCCAAAAACGAGCCATGTCAGGGAACGCCGCCGAGCATTTGTCAAAAATTGCTCAAGCAGTTGCTGGTTATTATTTATGGTGTCTTGTCACGGAGCCTCATTGTTGATTCTCGCTCCGGGCACCCGCATGCATTTTCATCACACATGCTCATCTCCCACCCTTTCATCAGACGTCGTTAGCATCAGGTTGTGACCGATGTTCCCGCTGCACTAACCGGGATCCTGTTGGAGGTGTCTTCTTTTAATTTATATATACTTCAATAAAATAAGAACAGGGGAGATGAAGGCAGCTTGGGGGGAGAGGGTTGGGGGAGTGATTGCCACCTGCCACTTCATTCAACTGCATTTTAATCTGGGGTGTCTGGAGGAATCTCGTTCCGCAAATGACTTCGGCGGAGGAGTGGCGGCGCTGGAGGGAGGAGAGATTTGAGCTGCTGATACCTCGCAACAAATCACCTGGATATGAACTATTCCCTTTCTAATGGGAATCCATATTCATCTTCCTCTCCAAAAGCTCTCCTGTGGGGATGCAGATGTGTGGCTGCTTTTATATCTTCTCCTTATCCACTTCCCCATCCGTGTACCATAATCAAAACCCCCCACACATTTCAAGGCCCTACACCATGCGCTCACTCATATTGAATTTCCATTGCTACACCATTGAGTTTATGGACCATCTTTAGGATTATTAATGACACTGCACAGAGTTATACATATGAATATGGAGATCAGCCACATTGTGCATGCGCCCTCCTATATAACAGGATTGATCTAAATCTCTAATGTCTTCTTTGACTGATGGCGCCACCCTTCTGCTCCACTCGCTTTTGTTAATAATGTGCCTTCCTCACTCCCATTATCTGTGTATTTAAAACCCAAGACCCCCTAAAAAGCAGCCGTGAATGATAACTTTCCTCCACACAAACTCCTTCAGCAGCTTCAATTCAATCTGCGGCACAGATAAAGGGGTCAACTTCATGCTACTAGGGATCACATTGAAACCATAACGGGTTTAGTTCTGGCGGTACTTTTTCATTGTACAGAATTTGCGTTTTATTCAGGCGTCTTGAAGGGCACCTTTACGCTCGTTGCTGCTGTTTCAGGGGCTGCTATATGCGTGCGATGCCCAGACAAGATATGTAGGATGAATTATTACAGTAAAGGGATTTTATTTATTAACTGGCCAATGGAAGTTGGGAGCGTGCCAACTGTTGCGGTTCCATTCAGGGGCCTATCATCTGTATTGTCGAAGGGCAGATAAATACAGTATGGCTGTATTCATGGTTACAGATGATATATAGCCACGCCGTCTGAATCTACATGAGCAGCGAATTAGTCTGAAGACTGTTGGTGAAAAGCCAGCAGATGAGGGCGGACAAAGACACAATTTGACTATCTGCTGAGAGCTCACTTTTTACATTAAAATGAAGATAATTTGTCGGACTGGAGTTTGGTTAAAGGTGAACTCCACAGATTATAAACCATTATGTCCTCTTTGGCTCTGGAGGAACTTTGGCAAGTATGAGAAAATAAACCCTGGTTTTGTCATGAGGGCTTTCTGAGCTTTGGCCTGGAGACACGTCTTCATTGAAAGACGAGGGCATTGACCAGGTAAACAGGGACTACTGAAAGAAACACTGTTGAGTTGGATGATGGATATTGTAGGATCAAGAGTTTTTGTTACAATGGGATGAAAGTTAGGCTATCTAGGCCACTGCTGCATCCATTTCGACCATTCGTTTTTACGGTCATGTCTCGATGGTTACCCTTGATTTTCAAAATTGTTGCGAAAACTCACTGCCCAATCCTGACCGCAACCATCTTTTTTTGCAAATCTAACTGTCTACACACAGCATTTTAATGGAAAGGTCTCAAGATTTATTGGATAGATTGCCATGAAGTTTACACATGTTCCCCGCAGAATAAGATTTAAAATTTGTAAAAGCTTGGACGATCTCCTGCACCTTTCATCAATGTGAATGTGTTCAATACGAAAGACATTCACATCTGCCTCAGCTAATGTAAGCATTTACCTCAAAGCACTGCCATTCCTAAGTACAACCTCACAGAGCAACTAACATGCAGTACATCATGTACTTCATGTACAGGAAATGTAAAACCTGCCTTACAGTTTCAAATAAGTGGTTTACCAGGTAGGTATAGGGTCTACCAGACATACATTATCAAGCATCGTGGCAAGTGCAGCATTTTTTGAAAATGGACCCATACAAGAGACTAAAAGTCAGTTTTCAGCTGAGTCCTCTAACTTTACGGAGGTGCAATACCTAATTGCTGAAGTAGCCTTCTGTTTAAGGGACATCTGGGGGCAGATATAATCTTATTGGATAATTTAAACCTCAGTCGGTGGAGTTAAAAGGCCACAGTTCTCACATTAAGGCATGGTGATATTACACTTCCGCCCTGCAAATATTTGTTCTCTCACATTCACTTTAATTGAAGCCTTTATTCAACTTTGACCATGCACATGTGCATGGTGTTTTGGAAATGTAGTCATGAAGTCATTATTCTAGTGCCATAATTCTATTTAATAACTAGACCAGACTGCACGCTGGAGCATTGCGCTGACAGACTGCTTATATGTAACAGAAGGCTCATGTAACCGCGTCTTCACACTGAAGTCAGGCGACACAACAACAATGGAACAAGAGGAATGGGAACTAATATTTACAGCATGCATTCTGTTAACTGAAAACATTAAATCTGGCCAACGTGATCTCATTGAAAGACGTAAAGTGACCTCAACCTCTTGACAACCCATTGTGTGGTGGCACGGAATATGTTCAAATTACATGCCGCCACTACGGAAACAATTTATTGCCTGTTTAGGAAACAGAATCCTTTGGTTGGGCTTAGGAAAGGAAACATCATGGTTTGGGCTAAAAGAACTATGTTTGTTATGTCACTTCTTCTGTAGCCTTAGCAATATAGAATAACTAAAACGTTGACTTATTGTTTTAAAACCAGAGGTGAACGCCAGCCTCCTGAGTAAAAGTCCCTTATTTCTGTTGAATCTGGAAATTCGTGTGTCCACCAAGAAAAAGGATCCTGATTGCCTTTCCAGTGGTGTCGTTTCCCTGGTCGTGGCACGTAATGTGTTAAAATTACATTGAATATGGTCATTTTTGGGCTCGGAGTAGTTCCAACTGGTTATATTACAGCAAAGTTAATACTTCTACATTAGTTCAGTAGAACACCATATTATGATAATGATAGTTTCTACAGATTTTTAATGTTGAACACGGGAGGCCGTGTGGGACAATGTGTGTCCACAGTATGTCAACAGCACCATAGCAACCACTGTAAACATCAGACTTGGCAGAGCCACGCGGGTCACTTTACCTAGTATTATGTCATCTTTTAAGGACCACATAACAACAGCAGGGAAACAGTAAGTGTAATATTGACAGGTGTTATCAGAGGAGACTCTGGGAAATGAGCAGGGACATCATCGTTCCGTTTGTCTATTGTGTATATTACTTTCCCATTGCCTCTTGCTGCGGTTTCTGTTATTTTTAATTGTTTGTTTGTGTTTTTGCCTCCATCTCAAATTTCTCCGGGGGCCAAATTGTTATTGCAATCGAGCATAGCGAAGCCAGCGAGGCGTTGTTGTGTGACTGCAGCCCGCACATCTTCCTGACCTGCGCTGGTAATGAGTGTCATCTGCACATGCTCGTGGAGACCTCTGCAATATCAGCTGATAGTCATGTTTGTTCAGGGTTGTTATCCCGGGTTGAGAAACAGCTCGGGGCAAACAGGAGGGGAAGAGAGCGCCTACACACGAGCTCTGCCTCTCAGCAAATGATATCGAATTGCCCTCTTTATTTTCTCTCCCCTCTCTCTCTCTCTTTCGGTTTTTTATGGTGAAGTGATGCTGCATCATCTAACCAACAATTTCTGGGGAAATGCTCGACTGCAGCAGAAACAGCAGCTCGGGAGTTTGGAGATAAATGCGTGCTATTCAGCATGCGGGCAAAGCCTTTCACTCAGGGGCCTCGGCCGTGTTTTTATTTGCGGAGCAGCAATTTCATCTCACCGTCTTCACGCCGGTCTCAGAAATCCAATAAAGATGACTGACTACATTTTATCACTGCAGGATTTATCTCTCAGGAAGATTTACAATTCCATCCAGATAATGTGGAATGGGGAGGGGGAGGAAGTAGAAATATGAAAAACCATGAACCCAGTATGATATGTGTTTTACGCAAACTTGTGAGGAGACGCCGGAACCTGTAATTCACCAGCGCTGTTACTGCTGGATGCAAGAGTTGCACAGCTGATTTGTATTACTGCATATAGTTTGTCATGTAATGTGCATAAGAGGCTTGTTTTCTTTTGTGTTCTGCCAGTTTGAGACGTGATCCGAATGGACCCAACAGGCCAACAGTGGTTCCTTGGCCCTGTGAGTCAGGAAAAAGCCTGTTTCACCCTCGACCTTTTGTCATTATCCACCAGCAACATCGCAGGGCAGACAATCAAGGGATCAAGGCCGGCCAGGAGAAATCCTGTCCCCAGACATAAAAAAGGATGCGCGCCGTGATCTTTCCCCCTCATTGCCAGGAATTCAATTTCACTCAGCTAACATCTGCCAGAGATAAGTGAAACATAAACAATGTCATTCACACAGAGTGAGGGCTCAGGCTCTTTCCTGGAGAGACACAGCAGCACCGACACATCCCATAATTATAACCATGACATTTGTGCCCAACATTCTCCCTTTCTGCTTTTTTATTAATCTGGAAGAACTGACGAACTAGAAAGGATGTTTTGGATGGAATGGAAAAAAAAAAAATTCAAAGGGGTCGCTTTCAATAATAATGTGTGTGTGTGTGTGTGTGTGTGTGTGTGTGTGTGTGTGTGTGTGTGTGTGTGTGTGTGTGTGTGTGTGTGGTCAATTCATCATGTAAAATTTTAAAGAAACAAACCATCACAACTGAGCTGTAGTGTGTGAAACCTTGTGCTGGTGATAAGAAAAAAATATCAGTCTCTCCAAACAAAGACGTCCAATTTCCCGTTCAAAGCCAGGTGTCAAGGCCACAAACCCCCCGCTGTCACCCGATACAAAGCCCTGCACCCTTGGGTCAATTTCGGTGTAGTGTTTTCTTCTGTACCGCTGGAGCTTAACTTGAAGGCCCCATTATGATTGAGATGACGCAGACATCCAGTGTCCTGGTGTAACCCCTTGAGACCTGACTCACTCTGTCTCCAGTAAACATGTTATTAGGACACCATGTTGTTTACATTATGAGTGGTGCTAACCTGTGGCGGTGTACAGTAAACGGTGTGTCCATGCTGTTATACACACATCTTTTACATTGCAGAGGGGTTTCGTATGTGTTTCACATCATCCAAATCCTTGAAATGGTTTTGATCCGAGTGGAAGACTCTTGTTTTTCTGGCCGCGGAAAGTATGTTCAAGCACATAGCAACTGTTTTTCCCCCTGAACCATTTTCATATAGTTTGCTCACTTGTTCCGCGCTGCTCAAGCTGAGGTGGCATGCAGTCACGGTCCAAAGCGGAAAAAAAACCCGGATCATAATTTCCTAATTAAAGCAGTTTAAAAGGAGCTAAATCATCCCTCAGTGTTCCCTCGACTTTAGGGACTGTACAAACATGATTGAGGCAGGCTTGTATTTCATTTCACATAATGAAAGTATTGCTCATATGTTCTTTGAACCTTCCTCTTGACTTAATAAAAATGAAAGAATAAAAGATAACAGCAACACTCCCACTGTTTTTATCTTTTTTTTAATGTCAAACATAACACATTTTGAAGAGTTGCCAAACAATTATGAATATCACTAAATGAGTGAACCAGGAACGGGTTGTGAATATCGATGAGAAAGATAAAGCCCTAATACGGAGAGGATACTTTATTATTCTCCGACACAACCCATAAAAAGACATATTGATGTAACGCTTTGTTTTTTTTTATAGAATATAAACCACAAAGAGAGACTGAAATTAAATATGAGCAAAAGTCAGATTCCGTCTTTTCAGCAGAAACAAAAAGTGCTTAACTTTCCACCTTTTCTGACCCCCTGATAATTTGCGTACAGTCCCTTGGTCCGAGCTGTCCATCTGCTTCCTAACGAGAGACGTGACTGTCGGACTGCCTCGCAACTGTCATCAATAAAGCCAGGTTGTGCTGTACCGTTTGTGCAGCTTGGTGCCCTGCTTCGAGATTTATTGCTTATTGAAGTACGTAAGGAACACATAATGCAATAATCTTATGCTGATGGAATAATATAATTTTCCCTCCACTGCCTCAAAGGAAAATGCAGCCCACTATTATCACTAAGTATTCTCTCGAGGAAAAAAAAAAAATAAAATAAAGAGAGAAACCCTAAAGGCAGTGTTTGTGTTCGCTGTGTGCCAGTTGCATTTGGAAACGCGGCACAGAATCAGTATTCATGCAGACTTTGGTTATTTGGTGTGCAGACCTCATTATATTAGCATACCAGGAGGTAAATGACAAATAAATGCAGCACTCATCACCGTCTCTATTTCTACTTGACAATGCGTGTTCTGCATGAATGAATATTGATGCACAGCTTTCCCTAGATGGTTCATTTTCAAGTTAACACCCAAGGCCCCCCCCGTTTCTTTTTTTGGGGGGAGTGGGGGGGAGATGAGGTTTTTAAAAAAAAAGGAGGCAGCAGCGGCAGCAAGGAGACTTGTAAGTAGCGCACATTGTTAGTATTGAAAGCGTTTCCTGCTGGTAGTCAATAAACAGGATGCTTGCTGTGTCATCCCAGACGTTTGAAGACAGCTGCCATATGGCAAAGAGAAACAGCTTGGAGTCTGCCACTTTGAGCCTAAATCTATTTCGGGGGATTTATCCTCAGTTTCTTTTTTTTTGGGGGGGTTAGAAACCTCCCGCTCCACCACCACCCCTTTCTCTCCTCTCAGCTCTTGCAGCTTCACACACCTGCTTTTTGTTCGACACAAAGCTGATTACACTTTTCAGCACCGCTATTCCTCAAAAAATGGAGAAGAAAAAAAAGAGAAAACCTTGGAAAGTGTCCCTGTCAGGTATCTATGCATATTTGAGTGATAGCGTTGCTGACAATTTAAAGGGACAGTCTGACATTTTTTGGGAAATGAGCTCAAATCGCTTTCTTGTCAAGAGTTAGACGAGGAGATCGACACCACTATCAAGAAGAGCGGTATCAATCTTCTCATCTGACTCTCAGGCAAGGCAGCAAATTAATGTATTTCCTTTAACTCGAAGGGTAAACCGAGATAAAATACCACCGCATATGCTTGGATATGCCACGAATCTCCCCATCTTACTTGGGCTTTTCGATCTCCTGCTGTCGCAGAGACTCCCTCTGACCCTCCCTGCGTGGCTCGTACGGTTCCAGACGCCGGTGAGCACGTCCAGCCCAGCCGGTGGATAACCCCACTACCTCATCCTCCCCCTGGGACCGACTTACATCCTTCCTCCTCTGTCCGCACTCTTTGCCATTCTCCTCGTATCTTCGCTCGGCTTCACTTCCCTCCACAGTGAGAGCATCGCCATCTGCTAGCCCAAATCTCTTACCACCCACCCTCCCCGCCTTACATCTCCCAGCCTCCTTCCTTCTCCACGCTTGTATCTCGGCGGCAGGAAGCAGCACCTGCCTCTTTACCTCACTTCCTGTTGCCAGAATCCCCCCCCCCCCCCACACACACACAGACACACACACTTTGCGTCTAATCCTTTTGCCTGTGTTTGGGCCCTTATGTGTGTGTGTGTGTGTGTGTTGGAAACCGTGGTGGACTTGCTATTCACTTTGTGCCTCCGTCCCACGCCTCCTGCAGTTAGAGGCTGTATTTTCAGTGACAGGTTGTGTCTGGACACTTAATCTGCTCTCACAGGCAACCTTGGCCACCGTTTTCTCCCTGACCCCAGGCCTCCCCACGAGCAAATTCCTGGCATAAATCACCCCTCCTGTTGGAACCTTTATCAATTCATCAGGACCGTCCGTTTGGGTGCCGTCATCTTTACAGCAGAATAAACAAG
The DNA here is from genome assembly GCF_050575085.1 of Anarhichas minor. Taxonomy (NCBI): domain Eukaryota; kingdom Metazoa; phylum Chordata; class Actinopteri; order Perciformes; family Anarhichadidae; genus Anarhichas; species Anarhichas minor. The sequence continues at coordinate 1,717,886 of NW_027466496.1, read as the reverse complement.
CCAGCGTGTCGGCCTGACCTCTTATTTAGGACAAAGAAATATGGATGTTGTACAAGGAGCATAAAAGATGTTCGGCTACATTAACTTCAATTGCCACATTCTTCTGTCACAACCCATTTCCCTGCCATGCTTTCCATTACACAGCTTAGGAAATATTCTTATTGTTTATTGCGGCAGCGACTCTATTGAGTTAGGTGACTCAAAACAGGATGTTTCGCTGTGCAATTACCGCTCACAAGGAATGATGGAGGAACAAACAGAAGCTGAAGTCACTTCTGTTTTTTTGCTGGGTGGATGTCCATTGTTTTAGACTCTCGAGTTATTTTTTTGTGCAGCCTGCTTCCTGTGCTATCATTAAGGCCCATACAGTCAGCCTGCCCGTGTGTCCGGTCATCCTCCATCTTATGTGACCTGCCCGGTCACAGTGGTCTCAATACATAGCAGCTAAAGCATGATTCAGTTGATTCATACATGCAGGATTTGCAGTAAACCCTGGTCTCCAGAATCGGAGCGCTGTGCCATGAGAGCACACCATCCACCCTGACTGTATCCCTTATGTGTGGTCAGGCTGCTCTCATCTAGCATTTGTAGCTATAACAATAAAATTGAATGTGCCATAGTCACAGGTTAATAAATTCATAGGTATCCCAAGAAATCATTTCGTATGTTATCCACATAATCATGAACAAGGAAGTATAAAGATGGCAAAAGCGCAGGGCAGATGGATGGGTCCAACAAACGGCCATCTTTCAGCATGGAGAATGCCGTTTGTTCCTCGTGTGAAACAAGAAGTCAACATTGATTTATTTGCCACGTGACTTAAGTACTTCAGTAACGGCACTTTCGTAGTTATTTTAACCCAAACAACGATATTTTTCTAAGCATTACCAAGTAGTTTTGTTGCCTAAACCTAACTAAATACCGAGCTCTTTAGCTGCTAGTTGCTAACTTTGTCTGTTTACCATTTGGTGTTTGATAGTAAGCGTAAAAATAGTTTTCCACTAAATCTTTACAAAGCAAACAGCGGTCTGGTACTATATTAATGCTCCTGAATATGAACATTAGCACCTTTTAAGTAAAGAGCACGTACCTCTTGAGTAAATCATTCGAACAAATCATCACAGTCAGTTTGGACAGCCATGTGGTCTCTTGCTAATTTGATGGAAGACCCTCCAAGGCCATTAGACATTATTAAAATAATGTCATCTTGCATTCAAAGTGAAGTTGTTTTCAAAGCTTTTCACCTTATGAATGATCTGAATCTGATGCCGATGCTTTTAGTCTTTCTGGCATTGAAACTGACTTTTGTAGTTCCCTCATTAAATGTGATGTTTCTCTCTATCACGTTCTGCTTTACTTATGTGTGTATTTTCTCACATTCTGCAGCATGTGCTATTTCCGGTCACACTGTTTTCCAGCAACAAAAAGAGCCAGTGAATAGACTGCTGCTTTTTTTTATGACTGGAATGTTAGTATGAACAACACAGCGACAATCACCGATACACTTGATGACTCCGAATCGATCTCCTCCCCCTGATTTAGATGGCTGTGTGAAACTGTTAATAGAACATCTCAGGCCTTGAGGCTGAACGCATTGATCCTATGCGATGTTTTCACTGGGTCTTGAGAATATTGATACACTGAGTATGGATCCACTGTATTAGACTTTACATGTGGAGATTCTTGTCAATGGACATCGATTGGATCATGGAAGGCATGTGTATTAGTGAATGTATTGCTCTGTGTGTCTTTTTTAACACAGCAACACTTTCGAAGAAGATGCCGCACAAGCTTGTTGATGCAAATGTGATCATGGCGAACCCAAGCACCGTCGGATATCTATGATTAATGGACTTCAAGACTGATTGATTTGTCTGGGACTTCAGTGACAGACAAAATGTTTCATTTTTAGCAATCAATAAGAGCGTCTGGCTTGACAGCACAGATTTATTAGGAGTAAGGTGCTAATCTAGCATTTCATCTACAGTGCGATGAGGGTTGTAGGAAAACAAGGTTCAAGGATCAAAGCAGCTCTTTAGAAGTTGTCCTCTCCGATGTCGCTGCTGCGTTGCCGGGAAACCAAACAGTGAGGCGAAAACAGGAAATGATTTCATTGCCTCTTTCCTTTAACTTGCAACAGGAGCCGACATGCTGCAATGCATGTGCTGAGAAGTACAAATACAATCACAGATACAAAGAAAGTTAGGCCTAATTATATGCTAACGTGGAGCTGTCAAATTTCATGAGCTCACAGGATTACAATGAAGCGCTTCATACTAAATTTAACAAAAAAAAATTAAGCAGATTAGAGCGGTACCAGCACCAGCGGTGGAAGAAGTAGTCCGATTTTTCAGTGAAATGAAAGTTTCATCACCATGATGTAACATACCCCATCATGAGTAAAGGTTTCTCATTAAAAAAGTCAAAGTGTAAATGTACCAAGAAATAGTCAAGTACCTCAAAATTGTACAGTAAACCAAGTACAGTATTTGAATGAATGCATTTGGTTTCTCTCCACCACTGACCAGCACTTAATGCAACTGCATGCAGGCAACCAAATGAGCACCAAAGAAGAAGAAAAATACTCGATCATTGGTGCTAAAAGACATTCTAAATTGCCTCTTGGTTTTGTGGACATACACACTTGAGCGATTGCTTCCGGTCGCCATGCAGAAAGCTACTTAATGTGTGGTGGCAGCATGTGAGTGCTTCCACTGCTGGGCTGCACTCCTTTCATTAGGGGGCTGTGTGCTCAGCGCCGGAGCTGGCTGACGGCTGGCAGGTCGGAGCCAGAAGAGTTCATCTGTGCAGATAAGGATGAGCCGTACCAGAGCAGCCTCAGGCACCCTCTCCGACATCTTCTCATGCCTGCTTGATAGAGCTGGGAGGAAAGTAGCATCTCGTACACGTTAGACCCCCCTCCCCCCCTCTAAAGAAAAGACAAAAAGAGATGCATTTACATTTGAATATCCACCAGTGTATCTCGCGGGGGACACGCTTTAGTGTCAGAATCACCTATTTGTCCTTCCCGAGCATTTTTGATTCTTAAGTGATAGTGTCTCTTAATGAATATTCAACAATGCGTGATGTCAAAACATGGCTGATGTAATGAGGCCTGTTCACCCTGAAGATACACACCTCTGAAACCCCAATTGTGTCACACACCGCTTCCATTAACATCTTGATAACGGCCCAGCGGTACCTGTCAGGGGTTAAAAGAGAGACTTCAGTGTCTGCTCCCGCAATTATTTGTGGCGTTTTCCTTTGTTGGTCCTTCTGGAGGGGTGGCCCGGGCCTTCTCAGGGGGGGAGGCTCACTAAAGACGAGCACTACGTTCCCAAAAAACATGGCTGGAATTTTGGCTCCGGGGCAGATGGGTATTCTTTCCACAAGGGGAGGGTGGAATGTGTTCTTGGTAAGGAGGGAGTGTTATGTGTTGAAGGCAGGAGGGGAGGGTGACAAACTCTCCCCAACTCTGACTGGCTGAGAGATGTATGTGTGATGTAAACATGTGGGGGGCTGATGAAAACATGCATCTCAAACTGAGATAGTGAGTCTGAGTGGAGCTGGGGGGGGGGGGGGATGCAGTAGAGCCCCTGCTCACCTGTGTTCAATCTTTAATATGGCACTGCTTTCCTGCAGGTTTTATGTTATATAACTGTGCCCAGTATAAGATTGTTCATCTATGTTAATGTTAGGGTAGGCATTTCTGAACTGTTTTTCAAAACAGTTCTACAAAGTGCCATGCTCTATAAAGAGGGTTATAAATTATAAGGAAAATTACACAAAAACAATCAGAGGGAATAAAAACAAAAGGAGACACTTTTAAAAGAATTCTAATTTCTGTTCTATATTATTCAGCACAAGGCTAATTGGAATTAAAAAGTAATTAAGTTGATTTATTTTACATCGTGTGTACAACAGGAAAAGTTGAAGGGATGGGTGCACTTCATCATAAAGTCATCCTTTTTACGGGAGTAGGCATTCGGTAAGCCACACGGGGATATCCCCCAGATGGAGCGTGGACATAAAAAAGCAGAGAGATCTCACTGGAAGGTCCCTTGGCCAGCTGATTCGGAAGAAAACAGGAGGGGAATGGGGTCGAGGTGGGTTGTGTCAATCTGACACTGAAAAGAAGGCTGATTGCAGCAGAGAAAGGAACGTTTTTTTAAAGTTTGACAGCAGTGACATGATTAGTTCACTAAGGCTGTGGCAAAATATGACTGGTCAGTTGATTAAGCTTGAAGTCTAAGCATGTCCTACCTGGTTGCACTTTCACCAGGCTTCCTTTCTGTCCAGTGGTTTCATTCAGGATGCATTGCAAATTCAGCATTTTACCCTTTTTGAATAAATAATGACTCTCTTTCCCAGAAAAAAATTCATATTTACATGGAACTATTAGTTGCCAATTTCACCACTATAACACTGCAAAATATTGTTGCTCTGCCAGGGCACACACTTTTCTACAGCACCTTTTTAATGCAAGATGCAAATGCAAAATCATTAATATAGCAAAGAGAGCACTGTTCTCAAGATGGCAAATGACTTGCTGATGAACGTGTGTGCTTTGTTTTAGTACTACTTGACCTGATTGCAGCCTTTTACACAAATGACTCTTGTTTACTGACTGACAGAATAAAGCTCTCGGTTGGGAAATCTGGAACAGCTCTAAATTACTTTATCCCTTCCCTGAATGCTAGAAAGTTTGATCATGTCTCGTCACTTCGGGCTTGTTCCTAATCAGGCATGTATTAACCAACACATTCTCACTCCCAGCAAATCTTCAAACACAGACGCTGGGTAAATGCCCCTCGGAACTGGAGGTCGACGCATTAGGTACCCCTCAAGTGTTAGGTTAAAAACTATCAATATCATTTACATTGGAGTTAGTTGAATACCCTGTGCATCGCATACAGCCGCAACAGGGGAACTTTGTGCGTTGATCTCCGATGCCGAGGGGAACGACCTACTGTCGGCATTTGACGAGTAGAGAGTGAGAACGGGTTGGAGTACCACAGGGCTCAATTCTAGGTTCAGTTGTATTCCCTCCCTTCCTTCTTGGGGACAATATACATCGTCATTGCACCTTTGTAACATTTTCAAGCCGGCACAAAGATGTACCTCCCCACTTCAATTTTTTGAAACCAGAAAATATGAAAACTGGATTTAATTTTTCTCAAACACAAATTCTTGTAGCTTGCGCATCAATGAACGGCTATTATGTTGTTTCAATGGTGTTGCTCAAAATCTTTCAACATGTGTCTGTTGTAGCTGCCAAGAAGGCATTAGCCAACTTTAGCCAAGATGGCTAAACTGGCACATTTACAGAAATGTCTATTAATGTGCACTGTCCCTGTAACTTTAATAATGAAAAAAAAAAACTGGCTCCAGACTGTCCAGCAGCTCAGCTCTCAGTCTTGGATGGAATCACTCTAACCCTATTTTAGCCCTCCCCACCGCCTTCCTGACAGAATTGATTTTAAAATTCTCCTAATAACTTTTGAAGCACTTCATGGCCTGGATCCCAGCTACATGCATTTCATGTTCATATCACCACCAATGGCAGTTTGCTTAGAATAAACAGAAGAGGAGCTTGGCAGTGAGGATGAAAAGTGATAAACAGTGTGGCTGAGAGAAGTCAGAGAAATAAGTAACACTGACAGAAACCAACCTCCAACCATTGGCCTCTCTGTTTGATCTTCCGGATGTGAAGTGTGCACTTTTTTAGCAACAACACAAAAACACATCCAGCTCTTTTAACGTGACTCAAATAGAATCCTTAAAGCTCCAGCTACAAACACACTACGGTGAGTGTTATAGCTTTTAGCATTGAGCTTCACCTGTGATATCAGAGAGGCTGCAGTCTTTACTGGATTTTGCCGGGCCTCCAGTCACAATAGTCTCTTCACATTAACACTCACCCAAGGTTGGCCGGGATTTTCATCTCCAAAGATATGCATTTCTAAACATTGTATAAGCATTGTGCATTATTCATTTGGCTTATTAGAGGAGGTGGACTTTGGGTTATTGCGAATCAGAGGAACAAATATTAACCCATAACATTAGCATACGAATGAGCAAGCTTCTCACTGAATGACTTACAAGGACTGGTTTCATAGAACATGCCCTCAAGGTAAGCACTGCTCCATACCGAATACAAACAATATAGGCTAGAATTAAAATTGTATGACATCTGCTCCTGTAAGTCCAATTCTGTTTGTACATAGACAATGTCCTGTGTGAAAACCCCATCATAATAAATGCCACTGGTGTTTTGTTATATTTGCCATGGAAAATATCATAATTAACCTTGCTAATAAGAGTCAGCATACCATATTGCTGCTGTGCAGGAAAAAGTACATTTACAAGGAACGTTATGGCTGGCTTGCTGAGTGCAGCCTTGACTCGGTGCACATATGCTCCAGTGTTGATGACGTCTGTGAGCATCAATTCATTTTGGATGGAAATCAATGATCCTCCAGGATCAAATTGTCTCGGTATGACCTGAGGTTTATATTTTCCTGAGATTGTAGCCCTAATGAGGCACCGCAATCCCCCTTCACACAGATACTCAGTACAATCCCATCCTACACCCCCACCCAGCCGGCTGGTCCTGCACTCTACATGCCCTGATGCAGATATCTTCAACCCTGGATGCTCATTAGCCATAGGGTGCAATTTCCAGCCATGCCTCACTTTCTCATTCATTATGAACCAGATGTATGGGGATTCTGCGAAACCAGTGAGGAAAAACTATACCAATGCATCCATGGCATGGAAAACCCATAGTGTCTGAAAATCTCCCTAATGTCGATTTCGGATCCAAATAATATGCAATATCTTCAGCTTATTTGTGTCAATCATGTTTAACTTGGCAACATCTTACTCGTCTGTCCATCAGCTGCTTGATGGGAATCATCAGACTCCAGTCCAACTCCAGCGTGTACCGACTTGTCATCTCAGTACGCATCTCAACTGAACTTGACCCGGTTACATCGCTTCACTGCCTCTCATCTTACTGCATTTGTCATAATTATATTACCGGAGGAGGGGGAGCATGTGTGTGTGTGTGTGTGCGAGTGTAGGTGTGTGTGAAAGAAAGTTGAGGAAGCTTCCTGTGCCCGTTTTTGAACCCTTTAGCAGAGTGTTTCTAATTACCGTCTGGTACATAAACTCCTACTGGAGCCGGTGGTTGAGCATCACCAAGTTTGAAGATAAAAATCGCAAATGCTCATTCAAAGACATGGTGCTGAGAATATTATCTTTGACAGGCAACATAATGTTCCTCAGTTTCATAATCTAAGAAGGCAAATTGACCGTTCACTAAAACCTATTCCGACTTGCTATCCCTGTAAAGCTTTGTGTTCTCCCACGACGCGACAATTGATAATCTAATGATAATGGGTTTTGAAATAACTGTGGCCGATTAACTATACAAAATTGTATCCAATTTTCATTTCCTTTTTTCTCTTATTGCTTCTCCCTTCTAGCTGGTGAGCTAACTTTAGCCTCATAAGTAAAAAATAATGACAGGGGCTGTGTTCAAAATTGCATACTATCATATTCTTCATACTAAGTGTGATGTAAAATCGAGCATGAGGTGCTTTCCTACTGCATTTTTGTTAGCATGCCTTGCCGAACACAGCCTTTGTTCGATATTTGTTCACTCTTTATGAACACTCAGTTAATAGTGAGTTGTAGATTAAGGTTTCAAACAATATATACCTAATTATCATTTTGCCTCATCACTAAAAGCTGTAGAGTCGCACAAATGTAATTCTCACATTTATAAAATGCATTTATAAAATTTACGGGGTTGTGAACAGAAAGTAGTATACATACCATGTGCAGTACTTTTTTTTCTCTATCTTGGAATTCTTGAGGGCACTTTATAGTGGATGCATTTTAAAGACACAGATTTGGATGCTCAAAAAAAAAGAATAAAATGAAGCAGCGGACAGTAAATACAGTCGTCTATACAGTAAACCCTTTTATTGTTTCTTTTAAAATGAGTACATTGTCTATGTACTTAATGGCTATGTATATTATATTATGCTAAAAGATTTGTTCATATTTATCCTTACTATAGAAAAGACCAGAACTAACAACTGTTTATGCGGAACGTAACATTGGCTGGCATGCAAACTTCCTCAAATCCAATAGAGCCGTTAAGTGCTGAAATAGCTAACAGGCTAATATTTTGCTAAGTTAGTTGTTAAATACACCTTTTAATCCATTCCTTAAACTTTTGGTATCACGTACGTATCACAAACTACAGCCACAAACACTCCGCTGTCCAGAGAGGAGTTTGGCGATCGGTCATTCCACCCCTATTGATACAATCATTTTCCTCTGACACTCATCATGTACAAGCTAATAGAGGCCCCCTTTACTTACATAACCCTGCTCTCAGCAGGAGGTTCGTTCTCCATCAGTTTGGGTATGATTTCATATGAAACCACAACAAGGAGCTTAGAGCCTGACAGAAAGGTCAAGAAGTTGATCATTTTGTGCGTTTAATGTGTAAGAAGTCTAATTGTGGCATCAAAAGATCTAAGAAGTGGTTGTGTCACATGAGTCATGTCATATATGTATCAACGTTTTAATTCACCACGATTGAGCCTTGATGTCATGAAATTGATATAATGCTCGGGAAGCATTTTTGACCCAGTGGATGTGAAGTTTTTCCGTGGCCCATGCCTGATTCTCTCAGCCTTCCCCTAGCCAGACAGGTCAGTAATGAGAAAAACTTGTTTTACTCTGAAAACATGGCTTTCCAAGGCTGGCTGGAGACACGCTTTGTTTGGCTCTCATGACCAGACCCTAAGTGGGTCAGCCATAGTATTGGGCCGCTCCATTGTCCTTCGTCTGGTAATTCGATGCATTGATTGAACTCCGTCTCAACTTTCCGTTAACCCGCGCAGAGAGGCAGAAGACACGGTATCACTCAGGAGGAAAGAAAAATGAAAACAGGAGGGGTGGTCGAAGGGAAAGATGATGTTCTCATATGCCTGACTTGGCCTCTTAAAGGACCATGTAGTTCCAAATATAGCGATGCGACCTGAGGACATAGTTCTCTGTGGACCAAACTCCCCTGAATGAAAGGTAGCTGAAAAGCAATTAACCATTCAATATCCACATGATTTATGCTCTTTGTTTACAGATGGAAATGTAGGCAACTGCCAGGATTCATTTCCAATGTGGACATGTTTACACTGTCAGCCAAAAGCGCCGCCTCTCTCTGTGGTCTTTATAAATGTAACCAGCATTGACTTCCCTGTTTCAACACACAGACCGTATATGAACTGTGAAGTTCACTTATGCAACAGTACAGTCCAAGTTTCCTCTCACAGTCACAGCACGGCTTTTGTAATTAGGCGTAATGTAGTGTACGCTGCTGTTCCGAAACCAATAATCTTGTTTTCATAATCAATGAGTCCCAGAGGACATGCGATGGATCGCAACGCTGCATAAACATAGCCTGACATTAATGATTTCGATACCGGGCGCCGCTGTATTGTTTGTCCTTGCCACATTTCGGCACATCTATTTGGTATCGAATACAATTCATCATTCCTCAGTCAAACATGCTTCATGTGAGTACACATAATGTGGTCGTAAAAAGACGGATGCTGTGCCGCATAAGAAGCAGTAGATAATGGCCCTTTTTGGACTTGAGGGGATTTGTCACTTTTGTTTGTACACCGAATAGCAAAGTACATCAGCAAGGACAACTGTGGTTTACACGAGCCATTGGCAGGCAGCCAAGCAAAGAGTAATAACGGGGACAGGAAGAAGAAGGAGCCGCCTTTCATCATCTATTGCATTGGAGACTGACAGGAGAGTGATGTACTGTGCATGTGTCACATAGGAGGGGGGGGGGGGGGGGTTAAAGGGCTTGAATTGTAGCACAAATTATTACAATGACTGCTTCAAGAGCCTCCCTCTCCACCTCATGTAGCTATCTGTACAATTATTCTGTGTATGAATCTGACATTCAGTAGAATGTTCGCACATAAATGGTATTTTCTTTGCGTGAAAGTAGCAGCCTCTTGAACTACATCTCAAGCAGAAGGCTAACACTGCAATTCATTTCAGAAGCACCGAGCATATTTTCCTGGATTTTGCTCCTTCCAAGAGGTTATTTTTCGAAACGTTCTAATTTGTCTGTAGTCCATTTCCAGCCCTACTGAGGTCAATAGCTAGACGCCGCACCTACACACAAACATTATCTCTCCCCTGTGGCCACCCACTCCCCCACCCCCCTCCCCTCCTCTTTTCTTTCTGACAGAGCTTTCGCTGCCTAAGCCAGATGGCATTTCTCAACACAAATGAACCCCGCCGACGAACGCACGCCCGCAACACGACAGAGAGAAAATAGTGACGGTCCGAGTGTGGTGTCTCTGAATAAATCATGGGCCGGGGAACAAAGGCTTCCAGCAGTTTGATCAACGGAGCTCATTTTAAATCTCTTTTTAATACGCTAAAACCTGCGAAATGTATCAACCTGGCTGCATTAAACTCAGCTTAACATTTACAACGATGGGGAGCGTCGTCTGAAGGGGCTGTTAATTCCTCATTTATTCTGTGGAAAAGGACACTCTCCGAGGTGCACTGACTTAATCTCTATTAGTTGATGACAGTGTGCATTTTTGCCGTCATTAATTGGCCACATTTCTTGACGACAGGCGAGAGATGCAGCTGGTGACAACAGGCTTATATTCTGCTTCATCCTAAATAGTGTTAGGTGCCATACATTATAGAAAATGTATTAAGATATCAGAGATCACGCAGACATTTTCAGACTCCATTGTTTAAAAAAGAATCTATTGGTGAAGCTGAAATCAAAACCTCTGGATCTTACCCAGTTGTGATAATTCTGTTTTTAGCTATGCTAGCAGCGTCGCTCTAGGGATGATCATGTTGGTTGGCTGGTCCATCAATGAAATGTCCATCGAATTCATGGTCTACAGAAGATGATTTCTATTGGCTTTTGATCCGTCACCGGCATCAGGTTAAAATTACATTTCGTCTGATACTTTGGTTTATGACCAAATGTTAGCATGCTAACATGCACAACGGTAAACATGGTACCCACCAATCATCAGCCGTTGTGAAAATATTAGCGCTACCATATTTTCAAACCCCCAAAATCGTGACACTTAAGTGTACCGCACTTATATGCACATGCGCTTATGCACGCACCGTAGGCGTTTTCATCATGATGGGGGACAATTATTTCAGCAAACACGCCGACCGAGTGCACCTTTCAACACCATGGACAGCGCCTCGGCAGACCAAACATCATGTTTTGTCTCCCAAATTCCACCAAAACATAGTTTATTTAAAAAATTTAAAACAACAAAGACAAAACAGATTGCATTGGTGGAATAAAATATTTTTTGATTGTCGGATACTTGACAATTAAGTCTCGGAACACCCAGCTTCAAACCGGGACAACGTCGGCTCACCGTATTTCAGTTTGAAGCCCATCTGTGCCTTAGTACAGCCTCACGACTGCTAGCAAGGCTGCTGATTATCTTGTATTCTGTAAGATAACCTCTCGATGTATTTCATCATGTCGTTTTTGCAGTTTGTTGCCATTTTCTTTTAGACGGGATTCATCTGAACTAGAATCTGAAGCCTTTGATTCAGCTGGAAGCTTCAGACATGCATGGCAAAGTTTTGGCAGCAACAAGAGTTATGGAGTTGGCCTTCATCTTTTCAAAACTGCATTGTCTGCCTATCGCATCGACTTCGACTTTTGTTTAATCAGCTCTTTTCTGACAAAGGTCATCAGGAACACATCCAAACCTGGACCACAAATATTAGCCCATTTGTGATCAGAAAGGCTCCATGCTAAACATTTTGCCTTGGATTTTTTTGCAAGCGTGGCCATTAACCTTTTCAAAAATCGAATCTGGATTTGACAAACGGGCATCCGGCATAATGTGTTTCATCCCTCAGCTTGGATTAAGAAAACCGTAGCCCTTCATCAAGCAGGATAAAAAAAAAGCAGAGATAGCATAGTGAGACAGTTTGAGGTAAACCGTATCTGGGTCAGGTCCAGCCTGCCAGACTGTTAGTGCTTATTATTGAACACTGCCATCCTCTCTGCCTCTCTCCCTCTCGAGTTCATCCTGCAGATCCTCTCTCATATTGACCGCATGCATTACGGAGCTTGGGGAACATGGCTACAAAAGTCCCTCATTAGAAGTTTGGGTTTCTCTGAACATTATGGGAGGAGGTGAAGTATTGATCGCTGCAAGATAGCTAACTGGAAAACACTTCCCATCGGAGCTGGCTGAGGCTCATTTGGGAGGGATGCTGCTGGCAAGCTGGAGACTATTCCACATCTGGTTATTGGACCCGGGGCGCTAGTGAATACAGTATGTTTCGCCTGCAATCAGGAAACACTGGGAAATCTATATGTGGTAATTACAAATTCATGCCACCACTGTGAAATTGAACACTTGGCGTCATTATAAAGTAATGGGCGCATTAGAGGGAAGTTTGCAGCGATGATTTCCCTCTCGTATGAGTATCATCGGCAGCGATCCACACAAAGGATGGAATTATACTAGAATGCTTTTCCTTTACACAACAACAAAGTGGACTGTGGCTCGAAAAATAAAAGCTGACATACAGCAGCATATACTGTAGATGGTTCACTTGGTTCAAAGTAAATCCTTTTCTTTGCTTACCAAGCTCATTTAGAAGCCATTAATTCAAGGAGGCCTTTTAAATCTCCACTACAATGGCCAATTTGTATATGAGAATGTAAAATATGCTATGACTCACATCCATTCCCTCTATCTGTAATGTAATTACCTCACATGCTGTAACTCCCACTATGATTCCATAAATATTCATGCAAATCCAACAATTCATAGGAAGCACACATTCACTATCAAGTCTGAAGTGGCATGTGTGCTTTATGGCAAAAAATATCCCTGACTCTGTATTTGACACGGGACATGAATGGCTGGGCTATTTCCCGCCGCTGACGGGTTAAGACAATGCATATAGGTCAAGAAGAATGAGGTCCACTTAAAAAGTGCTCATCATACTGGGAGGCACGGCCCATTATTTTTCACAGAAAGTCCGTAATGGCCCCACGCAGACGCAGAGATGAAAGGCCAACATCTGCTTTCATAGCCATCTCTCAAAGGCCATTTTTACAGATATTATCCAGCCTATCTCACCGTCACTGACAGCCTTTAATCAATGCATTGATAGACTCTGCCATATCTGCCCTATGAAAAGCCTGTTTGAAAGAAATGCTGCTTTCATTCATCATTAAAGATGTCGGTGCCGACTTTGTTTTCCCCAACACCAAAGCGCCTCCGATTAGCCTGTTGCTGTTCAGATATAAATGCAGACGAACACGCCTCTTTTTTGAAAAGTGCGGCGATGAGGACTCTTCACCGCGGTCAAGATGTCACATCTCAATTACGAGTCCAACTTAACATCAGGGAGCTGTGATTTTTCTCCGCGGTGTGCAGTTAAAAGGCTTCTTGTAATTCACCTCATATACCCGTCTGGCATGAAATTGTGTGTACAAAGCCAATTGAACTTGAGACAATCGCTTCATAATTACAGCTCTTCCCCGTCCCTTAACAGCTATTGGTCCTTGGTGTCCTCTGCAGCTCTGAATAAGAATTTGGGCCCAGTCATCTGGAAATGAGGAAAGAGGGAGGTGACTGGACGGTATTTGTTGGCCATGCTCGATGAAGCCTCTAATTGTCCTTGGCCATGTAAAGCAAACCTACATGTCCCATCCTTTTTATCACTATCACCGCTGTGCTGTCTCTATATTCTCCCAGACCACCACCACCACTGTGCGAAGCCACTGATGAAAAAGGGCACAGCATGGATGATCAGTAGACATTTTTCAAACAAAGAATACCTTTTTTTTTGTACCTGAAACCACCTTTTTCTTCTCATAAGCTGGTTTTAAAAAGATCATTGGGACCATGTTTATCAGTCCTATCAGTCCTAACTGGCAAAGAATTGTCTGTTGCATTTCTGGTCCTACTTTTAGACAGTAGGAGTAAAAGCACATTTCTTAAAGGAGGGCATTTCTTATAGCTCTCAGTATGTGACAGAGCTCCAGAGATGAGTTCAGATATACATTCCTAATTGTTATGGTGTAATTCCCAAGACTGGGTGACGTTGCAGTAAAATAAACATGGTCATCAGTCATCATTGACTATTTTTGGTTGTGCACAAATTTCTTTTCTTAAGCCACGCCATTGTCTCGCAGCCTAATATATATATTTTTTTTGCTTCTTTGACTTCGTGGGATCAACAAAGTTCTTATTCTACCTTTAGTTATTGCAGTTCTTGTGACTGAAAAACAGTAATCACATTAGAGTAATGCATTACTGTCCAATCGCACAGTGACATTCCACCCTCTCCAAGGTGTATTCCCTCTTCTTGCCTAAACTTCATGAATAACTCTCAAGTCCTACTCTGACGTAGGAGAGGTTTCAGTCTTCGACTTTCAAGATGATTTCTCGGAGGGATTTGTAGATGCTTGATAAATACAGGCCTGGCTCACTCAGAAATCCCTGCATAATATTTTGGCTGTGGCCAAATTGCACAGTGGACGATTAATGCCCATATATGGATTGCCACTTTAGTATGACATGCACTAATGCATGGCGTGGAGAAAATGTATAAATCTGACGAAATCGCTGGCGCCCTTCATTTTTCAGTCTAATGGCAGTGGCATTAACAGCTGCTAGTCGCTGTCTTATAGTCATTTATTACCACCCATGTTATCCTAGTCTGCCATTTTACTACCATCGCACTATAAATCAGGGGGCCAGCGCCCCCATTCATGCCTGCTTCGGCAGAGAAATATGGAGCAGTGGGAAGCCTGCGCACCACAAGCTGAGGTGAATATCATGTGTGAAATGTAGCATTTAAGTCAGTCATAACTTTTCTTCTGCCTTCAGGTCAAATACTTTGCATCACACACTGGCCTGTGTTAAATTACTCCCCCATTATCATGGTTACATCATTTCTATATTACTGCGCGAACAGTCATGTTGAATAGACTCACTTGGCTGTTGATAGCTTTAATATCAGGGCTGCTTTTTGGTGTGAGCGATGTTAGAATGAAAGGCGAAAAAAACAAAAAAAAAATTTATAAGTACAAACGTCTTGTAGTTTTTCTGAGCGGTTGTTATGCCTGGAAACACCGGGGGGGGGGGGGGGGGGGGGGGGTATATAAATGGGGGGGTATATAAATGTTTTGTCCAAAAAAAGCAAAGGACAAAACATCCCTGCTCGACCCGTTTGCTCCTGTGTGGCATGGCGGCACACTGCATTTAATTTACTAGCGTCAGGACTAAATGTACCAGGGGATGTGCTCCATAATTCATGAGGGAAGAGAAAGGGAGACAAAAAACAAAAACATGATGAATCTGCCGCTGCTATATTCACGCGCTTTCAATTGAATGTTAATGGACAGAGACAAAAGACAAAAAAAGATTTACTCTGATTTAAAATGTGTTTGCATGTATTTAAATAGAGGAGGCATGATCTAAAAATGAAATCTAATGAGAGAGAGAGAGAAAAGTCATCTCACACTTTGCATTAATCATTACCAATTCTGTTCCTGACCATTTTCTTATCTCCATAATTAAGTAATTAACAGTTATTGGTGCCAGTTAGCCCCTGCGCTCAGACAGGACACAGCAAGAAAATAATAACACTAATTTACTCAACCGTAAAGGAGTTTTGGAAAACTGCTGCATTGTAATCAAAGATTAAAAAGGTAACCAGTGAAGAAATAGATATTGACTTGGCAAGATCCAGGGGGGA
Organism: Anarhichas minor; assembly: GCF_050575085.1. Lineage (NCBI taxonomy): Eukaryota > Metazoa > Chordata > Actinopteri > Perciformes > Anarhichadidae > Anarhichas > Anarhichas minor. The sequence continues at coordinate 1,702,052 of NW_027466496.1, read as the reverse complement.
ACGTTCTCACACACACACATGCATTTACACACTCACACAGCCACACACACAAATTAATCTAAGAGATGAAAAACGACCACAGGCATTTTCACACACTTAACATGCGCTCATGCACAAATTCACAGCATAGACCTGACCTGTAAATCAACACTTGACAGGTTGGAATTCATCACAGATCTTTGCACTTTCCTCTTCCACATGGGAACACAAATACAATTGTGCAATAGTTAGGTATAGCAGGGATTTTACATCATGATCAAGACAAAGCTAGTCCTGGGGACAATGAAAAATGTCACTTAAAATAGAACTGTTAATATAGAGTTAATGTTAAAAAAAAGAAATCAGTAAATGAAACCGTCATTTGTTTAGACTGTTTTCCCTCTTTGGTCAAAAATTGTAATTACAAAAAAAACAAAACACCATTTTTTAAATTTCTCTGTAGTGACAGCGCCCATCACATTAGCGTTTTCCATGGGAAGTGACTTTTGGTTCCGATTGGCCAATTACTGGAGCAGGAATCGGTGCTAACATTAGCGAGCTAAGCTAACTAGCTTAAATGTTCCAAGAGAAAGCTAGTAGTAGAATAAAAATGAACAACACGATGGAACCTGGTAGGTGTTGAGTGCTTTAAGATGAAAGATGTCTCGCCTGCTAATGGTACATAACCAACACTATAGAGAGGCGAATCACGTCCCTTCCAACGGACCACCATGTGACCTTATTTCGGAAAGAATATGTATGGTTCAGAAACAAATAATTTTTTCATTCCGTTTGAATTGTGCCAATAATTACAAATTCTATGTAAAAGATCATTTTACAATTCAGGGAATTCACAGTTTGTCCAAAAAACAATATTTATATGTAATTACAAAGACCAGAAGTTGCGTAAGTGACGTCTCTCACTGAGGCTACAATGCCCGAAAGATTCGCACCAGGATGTATTAATACAAACAACGGGTCTTGCTCATTCTTTCACTTCCCGGCTGAGTTGTTGGATAGAACACATCAGGTAAGATAACGTTACATTTGTGCCATATGTATAATAATGGCACAATTCAAACGGGATTAAAGCAATAGTGGTCTCTTGCCATTGACTACCATACATATCTTTTCCGAAACAATATCCCATGGGGGACACAGGAAGGGGAGGGACTTTGCCTCTCCATACCTGGGCTTCTTGAAAAAGGGAAAAAAACGTGTTTCAATGTTTGATGTTCTCCAGTCAGCAGAACACCATTGAAGATAACTGCTAACGTCGGCTCTTCAATGTCAGTCAACAGTTTTGAAACGTATTTTGGAATACGTCCAAAAACGGTTTTATCCTCTTTTGAAAGACGTGCACAACAGCTTCAGTACCATCCATATTTCCTTACACAAATAGAGAGGCAAATTTATATTATGGTACGTGCATCTTCATTGCATCTTGTGTATTTCGGCTCATATTTATGCATTCTCTTTCTTATTGGTCTTTGTATCCAAATCACATTAAAAAGCTCGACCTTCACTTCCCCCCGCTTCCATAAACAGCGTCTCCTCGGAAAAATCAAACGGGTGCCATCCCTCCATGTAAGGCTGCGCGCACCTGATGCAAACGCATTTTATTGTAATTTATGATATGTGATCTTACACGCACCTATAAAAGTTAACAAGCTCACTCTTAAACCCGGGTTTAGACATTTATAAGGTTGTGGGAGACATTGTGTTGCATCTTTCCGAGAGCGCAGAGGACAGGCGGTGAAAGGGACCGCTGATGTATCGGTCATCCCTCGCTTCCTCGGACTTCAATGAATACATCTTTGCTTTGATCTGCTAAAGTTGTTTATAATGATTCTCTATTAGTGGCACAGTCATTAACCTTTCCCCATGGGAGTGATGCTGCCCCACCTTTTGACACACACACACACACACGCAGACTATTCATTCCTGTCGGCAGCAGATTAAAAAGAGAGTGCACATATCTCAAAGCGCCAATACATCAAGCAGTCTTTGCTGCTGGTTGCTCTTCCTCTGCAGTGCCATTGTGAGAGCTGCTGGTGTTTTGGGGGCTGGCTATGTGCTGGACTTTGTCATGTAGCTCCTTTCGTTTTTACAGCTCGTTTTATTTTTTTTTTTCTTCAAAAAGAGAGACATAGGGAGGTCTTTCATTGCGGCCGCTGTCTGGGATAGCTAATCCCGGGCTATAATAGGCTCGCTTCGCCTCAACAATGTAGCCGAGAACGTCCCTTTGATTTGAAGGCCTTGTTCCAATCTGGCTCCAATCAGCGTGTTGGGTTTCTGGGGCCACTGCTGATTTTCTCGCCTCAGATGAGTGATCGCTGGGAGACAGCCGGACATGCGCTGCCAAGCCTTGGATCGCATGTGTTGAAAAATCACACAATCGCACACTTAAATGGCTAACTGTGTGTATTTGTGTGTGTGTTCTGCCAAGGCGCTATGGTAAACCAAAATGTGCTGGCTGGCCTCCAGTCTGAAAGTTCTTTTAATCCTCCATCTGCAGGAGGGCGTGCAGGTTGCACAGCACACCTCAACACGGATACCTTCACACACACATACATTCAAGCACCGCGACACTGTGATATTACGCTGTTTGTGTTTGATGTGGGTGACTAAAGAATCCTCTTAAAACCCACCGTAGAGCCGCCACAGTGGGAAGAACAACCTGCCGCTTCCATTGAAGTGCACTTGTCTGGCGACCTGCCGGATCAAAACAACCGCGACGCAACCCCTGCGGCTTGTGCACCTTTGTCGTTTCCCTTTAGAAGACACATTGTTAGACATTCAAAGGGGACGTGGAAGAGGTTATTACTTTGTCAGAGAACATTTCCAACTGACAAAAAAAAAAAAGGAGAGAAAAATATTACTCCTCTCTTGATAGCAGCGGGTGAACGTGAGCGGAAGAGAGGGTAACCTTGGCGGTTGGCGATGCGCTGACCCAGGTCACTTTGTCTGATGTATGATGCGGCGTCACAGAGCACACGGCACATTTATTAGACTGCGTAATGATAAAAAAGATAGTGGGGGAAATGGATGACGGTTGAATTGGAGCCCACACGTGGAGAGAAGATGAGGCCCCTGCTCGTGGTCTCCCGGCGGTAATATCATAAAGCGGGCGAGAGAAGATGCTCCTCAGGAATACAAATGTTGCCTTTAAGTTGGAAACGTGTGGCCTGAGATGTGCCACCGTATTGAAGGTGGATGGGGGGTTGCATTTAGCCCTTTAACCGATTAATCTTTGCCATCATCTTGGCATTGTAGGGAAGCAATTTAGATGGTAAATACAGTTTGCGATCCATACATCATTTGGTTGTTGTCGCCGTGTGCCGAAGTTTGGCTGCACATTTGGGGGCTAAGCAGGATTTATGCTAAATAAATGGTCTTATGTGTCATTGAGATCGGTTATTTCGTACTACGCCACCAACAAGGAGGCATCTGAATTTCATCATTTGTAGTGAAAGTTTGACTTGTTGGATGAAATGTCTTCAGGTGTTAGTGGACAGAGGAATGTGTTACAGTATATAAACAGATATTTACCAGCAAGAAAAGAGAAAAATGATAGATGAATACATGAATAAGAGAGAGGTATAACAGACCTTTTTTTCTGACTAGGTGGGCGTTAAGAACAAAAATAGCTGTGCGTTAAACAAAGCACAGGGCTGAGATGGTGTCGGCATATTTCTACGGGTAGGTGGGACGAAATACGATGAGAGAAGTCAAGTTTGAGTAATATGGGAGTGTGAAGGCTTATGAGACACCAAAACTTCACCGCTCTGTAGAGTCATCTTCTCATTTCATCTTTAATGATTACAAAGTAAATGACAGAAATACCACATTCGGCGGAACAAAACTTCAAAATCACAATATAAGCAGATTCTGTGCAGGAAAAGTCGTTTTTTTATTTTAATCCAATATGAATATTGAAGAAAATAATGAGTTCATGTTATAAACTACTATATCAGAATTGTCCACTTGCCCGTATCTAATTGTCTGTGTTAGGCTGAATAACATTAAGTTGCAGAAAAGGTTTTGACAAATTCTACGAAGTCTGTTTGTTGATTCCTAAAATCAAGAAAATAATCATTTGGTTGACTGATTAATTTAAATATTCAAGGAAACTACTCTGAAACTAACTCAAATTAACGTCTCAGAACTTTATCTCCATTTCTTTCTTTTTTTAACTAAATCTGTCTAGAAAGCTGTCAAGAAACAATTGGGAAATACTAAACGTATTTTTACATTTTATATTCAAGGAGGCCATTATGCTGCCAATCCTGCTGTTCCAAAGCCAGTATAGGTCCGAACTAGCCTCACCTCCAGAGCTGCTTCTATGACTCAATCACAACCTGCTCCGTCTGAGTCCATATACGTCATGTCATAACCACCTTCACAGAATGATATCGGGGAGGGTCTTTTTCAGAGCTGTTAAGACTCCGTCTAGCTTTCCTCACATCTGACATTTAATGAGCAAGATACGTTTGGAGTCCGCCCAAAACTGAAGGGACCTACACGATGAGATTATCTATCCAGAAGCTGCTGAAAACTGTGAGAAACAGAGAAGCGTGTACCCAGCCGTCCCACCACTCCCTTGACTGTAATGTAAGAGATCTACAGCCTTAATAATCTCCGTTTGAAACCATTAGGTCTGCCTCTTTACAAGTCCCGAGAAAACTCAGGCGTGCCAGCTACACTCCGTTGGCTCAGTGACAGTAGTGGCTTGATACTGAGCGCATGTTTCATATTCAGCAGTCAATGGGGTGAGTAGTGAATTATGCTACAGTCTGCCAGCAAGGCATACAGATTGTCCCCTCTGTGTGCATAACAAATGCAAAAACAATTTTACATATATGACATCTGGAGCTAATGGCAAAGATATAAAACATATATAAAATAAAGCTTCACGCTGAGTGATGGAATTTTAAATTGTATTCTACACGTGAATGCCTCCCAGGGTGACCGTCGTAACCTCGCGACGCTCCTTCATGGTAAACAGCAAAGCGATGAGAGAAGTAGAAAACACAGGGTGTAGAAATCAAGCGCTTTTTGTGTTGCTTTCTCTCACTGTCGGTGTCTCCTGGGGAGGGTGATGTCATCCTCAGACGTTCCACGCGTTGACCCGTGCGCGGACTGGAGGGACCGCGGCTGGGATAATTGACACCGGAGCGGCTTTGAAATGCTGATTAAGCACAACCTGCCCAATAGCCCCCCCATCCCCATCCCCCTCACCCAGACTGTTGGCTCTGCAGAGGAGAGGAGGAGGAGGAGGCCTCTGACACGGGTAGGAATCCTTACAGGGAGCTCTCGGTGATGTGCTTACAGTATCAGCAGACATCAGAATTCAAGGCCTCTTCTCAGGAGATGCTCATGTAGAAAGAGCGGGTGGGGGTGAGGGGGGTGGTTAACGACATTCATTAAGACGTCAGCGCCTGCATTAAAACCTCTTCTCTGGTTCACATTTTCTTGGGTTTCGTGTCACATCGCCTCCTTTTCCTCACCGCTGCGCTCCCCGTTCACGCCGTGTTACACGCCCGGATTAGCGCTGCGTGGCGAGATCGGGGATCGCATTTTGGAATTACAATTTAAAAAAGGCTCATTAACTTTCAAATCGCCCTTTACATACCAGCTTATGTTAACACGGTTTGTATCATTTATGACGTTTTTTTTTTTTTTGCAAACGTTTTCTAACAGCCCGCTGCATCATTTCCATCATTACACGTGGACGTCCATTTTGGGAATGCTTCTGGGAAATGTGGTAATGATCTAATTAAGCGGCAGTAACGGTGATGTATTTAATGGCCGAATGTGAAAACGCGGGGCAGAAATTGAACTTCTGGGACGTTAGATTCTTTAGATGGTCTCCCCTTGCCAATAACCACGACAAGGTCAATGCTCTGGAGGTCATTTTTCTCCGCCTTCACCCCCCCCCCCCCATCCTGATGAGAAATATTGACCAAGAAGCTGTGAAGAACCAGGGGAGTGCAGCAGCACAACTTTTTCACTTTGACACATAAGTGAGGCAGTACAGTGAATGTGGATTAAAAGACTTGATGTGGCGGAGAGAGCTATCACTCAGGATGAAGGATTGAGAACAGCCGAGGGGTTACGCCGCGGCCATTTGCTCTCAAGCTTCTTCCTTTTTTTTTCTGGGTGGATGGTCAATAGCAACAGACTGGAAACACATAGGTCAACTCTAGGCGGACAAAAGCGATGGCTTACCCTCATTTCGTCTCACTCGGGCGCCGGTACAATTTGTCCCCCGGGAGTGGAGAGACCTTCTAACATCTCTCAGCCCTTTTGACCTTTCAACCCCAACGAGGCCTTTCCCCCTCTCTGATGGATGGCCTTTTGTGCATGGTTCAAGTCTCCTGATTTATAGAGTGCTGCTAATATTTACTTTTTTTTTTTATTGCCCCCTTCTCCATCCCCACTTTTGGTTTCATTTCCCAGCTCTCTGCACTCACACGTTCATCTTTTCTTATCAATTAGCATCTTGCCAGAAAAAGTGAATCCATCGCGCTGTGCGAGACAGAGTTAGAGATGAATACGAGAATCATGACAGAGGCTCTCGCTCCGTCTGACGTCGCTGAGCTGAGGTGATTTTTCACTTTTTTTAATATCCATGTGCCAGAATGTGTGTTTAATGGCTTCCCTGGGGCGATAGGCTAAATTGTGTTTTGCGCCTCAGCGCTGTATCTTAAGGTAACGTTTCCATTTGAGATATGAAAGACTCTTAATATTGACTTACACAACCTCAACTTCATGTCTGGGGGAACACAAGGAGTAACAAAAAAACACAAACACAAACACAAACCCAAACCTTTGCAAATAAAATGAATGACATTTATTTAATATGAAGATGGTTAAGAGAAAAGAAAACAATTAATATTACAGAAACTGGAAGTGTCGTGGTCTCCAAAGCGAAAACAGGGTTAGATATGGTTACAGAGTTTCACCAGTTAAACTTAACCACAGCAAAAAAAAACTGTTCTCACTCCAAACACCACTGACACTCAATTAGCAATTAGCAAAGCACCCAGCATAGACTTGTGCAGGACTTAGTCCTAAAAGCTGAAACACACAGAGAGAGATTGAGAGTGAGAGTCGGTGGACGTAACAGGGGTTCTCCAGTCCTAAAGATCTAGTGGACAAAACAAACCGTGCCCTGCTGTGTGTGCAACAAGCTTGACTGCTGCAGGAAATCTTAAACATACAGGCGTTACATAAACGGGGCTAATAGCTGCTTTGAGGTGTTTCATACAGCATGTTATTATTGATGCTTCCTGTTTCAAATGTCAGATGCCCATCCTTTCTGTCTGTTCCCTCAGAAACAGCACCCATCAGACCTTTCTCTGTGCATTTTTTATTTGTATTTCTTGCACACGTCATCATGGTTGCGGGTGCTGCTCCGTGTTGAAAAGCCAGGATTTACAGGAGAAAAAGTGCCAGATGGCATACAAACCAGTGTAAATTCTGCATAGATGTGCCCGGGGATGCACAGATAACGGATTCACAGTGTCACACGCTCACTGCTGCTGGATGTTTTTTTGGATTGTTGGACGTGAGGGGCTGAGGATAACCATCCATAAATATGTTCAGAAACAGGTCCTTATAGCTTCATGTCTTGCCTCACAATCAGCAAATTACAATCCGTTCTTCAAAATGAAAAGTAATTAGTCTCTCACACTTGTGGTCACACCACAGGAACTACTGCATAACACTTGCAGGATGACTTCGGTGCAGATAAAAATAAATTACCCACCGTCTCCCTGGCAACAGTACACTTCCTGTTGATTGTTTGATGAGGAGTGTTGCACGGTTCTGCTGTTCGAGCATAGATTTGAACTCTGCGGTGTGTCAAAATGTGTCAAAACACTTTTCAGAAATAAAAGAGGTACCTTGAACAGTAAAAACAAAAGAATCCATTCAAATTCCCTTAAACACAGAAGCGTGGTTAGCTGTGTTGTTAAGTATTTGCACAAAAATAGGCCAAAGCACAGTTCTGGTCCTTTAGCCCTTAAAGCAGCCAGATGATCTGCAGTGAGGCCTGTTGGTAGAGAGATGAAGAGTGTCTACAGTCACGCTTCTCTGCAACACTTTTGATGCTTTCTTGGCTTTCGCGTGAGCTCCTCTTTGTATCCTCCTTGTCAACCAGCCGCCAGTCTGCATATGCCGCTCTATAAAGTAGTTCTAAAATACAGTGAAAGCTGCCAGGCCATGGATAAAGTGAAAATGGAATACTTGCAGGCTGAAAAACGGACAGAGTTCAGCTCTGACACTGTTAGCTCCCCTTTTCTTCATGCCGTTCCATCCGCACCCTGAGCACTTTAACTGAGAAATTCATGCTTCAAATCCTGTCAGCTTCACCTGCATTCAAAAGGTAACCCATGGAATACACAGGCCCAGTGTAAAATTACAGACAGTGTATAGGGTAAAGTAGGCCAATGTGTTACATAATGAGCTAACAGGTTAGAGGTAGCTCCCTGCAGATAAGTGACCCAGAAATATCAGCTGCAGGTTTATGGCACACATTATATTAAATACACTTCTGCCTTTCACACTGTTTTGCTGGTTGCTCGCACTCTCCACTGCATGCGCTCTATTGTCCTGCCAAGAATCGGAAACCTCTTAATGTCGGTAAAGGCACTTTGTTCTCCATGTTTCCAAGTTATACATCACATTCGTGTCTTGTTGCAGAAAGATGGATGCAGCGACGGTTAAAGTGAAATATCTCAACAGCTGTTGGATGGAATGCCGCGATATTTAGTAGAGACATTCATGCTCCCAAGAGGATATATTCTAAGGACTTTGGTGATCTCCGGACTTTTCTTCTTGCACCACCATGATCTTGACATTTTTTAGGTTAGAGTACAGTGTCTTGACAATGAACGAAAAGATTGCTGTGAATATTGGTGCATACATTCGTGGTCCCCAGAGGATGAATTGCAATACATTTCATGACCTGACCTTGTATCTAGCGCCATCATCAGGTCATAATTTCTATTTGTGCAAATTTTGATTTTTGACCAAAAAACTTTATTATTTACTTTTAACATTCCATCTGCCTATGCAGTGCTAATGTTTAGTGCAATGTTAGCATGATGCTTTACTAAGATGGTGAGCATTGTACCATGTTAGCATTGTCAGTGTAATCATGTGATACATTTTTATTTGTGATAAAATACATTATGTATGTATATGTAAATAAATAAAAGTAAGAAAACTAAAGAATAAGAATATCCAAGAAACTCTCAATTAACATCAAAATTAAGTATTTCAGGTATGAGTGTTAGCATGCTGGTTTTAGTATTTAGACCAAAAGCACCACTGTGTTTAGCAATGAGGCTGTATTTAGACTCTTCGTCTTGTTGCGGCAGCTGTGTGGGACAAGGCATCTTAATCAGAGTAAGGAAGACTCACTTTACGCCACATTCGACAAATTTAGAGTGACACCCATAACCCCCCCATAGAGCTTCCATCGGCCACAGGCATGAGAAGTGAAAAGAAGGATAAGTGTATTTTTACAGAAGATATAATAGAAAATAGCTGTAGGCCAACTGGAATTAATTTAAATCTTACACAAAAACATCAGTGAATCACTTCCAAAATCCCCCCCTCCCAGCCAGCTGTGATGTTTACAACTCTGACTTGTTTGAGATTACACGCGCACACAAAGGTTTTTTCAGTTTGCTTGTAACAGCGGAAAGGAAGAGACTAAGGGAAGAAAAAAAAAAAAAAGCCAGAATAATTAGACAGATCAGAGGAAGAGATCCTTCGCTAGAGGTCATGCAGCTGATAAACGATATGCTTGCCTGCAATGCATGTTAAGTGAGTATCGGTGTAATTATCCCGGCTGCGGTGCCTTACGAATGTGTGTAATGTCACGGCCTTTCTTCCCTCACCCCCCTCGGGCACTTTCCTTCCTTGTCAGATGCTCCGCAGACAGAGAGTGAAGGTCACTTGACCAGAAAGAAAAAAAGGTCAAGGGAGGGACCGGGAACCACGACGGACTAATCAGTCCACCCACCGCCACCGACTGGCAAATTTAATTAAGATTGAGAGTCACATTTTCCCTCCCCGGCTCCCAGTCTAAAAGGTTCCGATTATCAATTTTTCCTGAAAGAATAGGCGCTTCAATCAAATGAGGATAGAGCCTCCTAAGGAGATTAATCAAGGTTTAGTAGGCTTATTTTCAATTTTCTGCCTTTTTTTCTTCTTCTTTTTGCAGGAACTTTCTGGAAAAATCACTTGCCAAAAATTCTTTTTTTACCTAATCTCAGAGGTTGACAAGTTCATGTGCAGCAAGGCGCTCTAATGCACGAGATATCTTCATTAAAACATCAAAAAAAAAAAGAAGCTTCCTCGGGATCCGGGCAGCAGCTCATCCAAGGCAGACCTCCTTCCTCTAAATTGAGAGAAGCTCAGTGCCATGACAATCTGTGCTTGCTTTGCACATTCCTCGGAGCCGACGGGGGACCCGGCGTAATAAAAAAGGGAGCCCTTCCTGGAAGTTTTGGCGGTGTGTTTCTGTGGGCGACACGCAGGAGATCAAGGGAGCGGGAGAACTGACTGGGCAGGCCCGGAGCCGCCTCTCTCTCTCCAGGGGCTCTTCGCTTTAATCACAGCGCAGCCAAGCAAAGTGATGGTGAACTCCACATGCCTTTGGTCTTCCTCGTTGCTCCCTCTCTCTCCCCGTCTTCACCTCCTCCGTTTCTGTCTCTTCTCTGCTCCCTGTCCTCACACCACTGCTCGTTTCCTCCTGCTCATACATGCTACCCCTTGCCTCTTTCTTCTCAGTGCCCATCCTGGATTTCGTTGTAAATTTTCAAAACTACAGCCTGCATGATTTCTTTTCAATTTAAATATTGCAATATTTAAGCTGCTTCTGGTTGAGCGAGGAGGGCTGCCTTCCAGCAGCTCTAATTGAGGCCCCGGACATGTCCCTGATCACCGAGTATCCAGGGTCCGGCTGCCATAAAAGCGGCGCTCGGAGCAGTCATTACTGCACAGGGAAACATATGGTGTCAGGTATCCTTAGGCCTTACTGTCCAGTGGCACATGGAAGAAGTGAGGGCTGGGGACAAGGGGAGCTGACCATCATGAGGAATCCTGATGGTGTCGCACAGCAGAGGGGCCTCAGACAAGCATGTCATTTACAGCTGCTCTTTGTGTCCTCCATGTTTTATTGAAAGACCCGCAGTTGGGCTGAGATGGCATGGGTCTGCTTCCAATGTGCCACGTCCCAAAAAATATCACGTCATATGACACGTCCTTAAAAGTTGAATTAATTGGTTTGGTTTTTTGGTCACTTGGGGGCAGAGGAGCACGATCTCTGAAGACATATTGTATCAAGAACGCGTTGAACACGCAGCGACATAAACATTCATTCATTTAGAGTTAAGTTTAGTTTTCGGCGTTTCTGGCCACCTGTTGAGGCACAGAAATATGGTCAAATAACACTCGGAGATACTAAGGAAACGAATGCCGGAACGCTCACTGAAACTGCAGAGACGAACTGGCAGAGACAAAGGGAAGCACACAGCCTAGGGAGGAAGGGTAATGAGGAACAGGTGAAACTAATCAGGGAGGGCTATCGGTACTAACAAAAGGCTGGAAACACATGAGAGCAGGAAGTGAAGTAAACAAACAAAAATAAAACAGGAAATAACTGGAAAAAGGAAAACAACTTTAATCACGGGACCGAGATGTAAAACCAATTAGTAACCAACATTTTATTCATGATGCCCGCAGGAAACTGGGTTGAGTTTTCTGGCTGTATAAATTATAAGCTAAATATGTGGTAAAAGAGGCTAAAAGTCTCCATAAAGTTGAGAGGAACCACAGAGTTGGATGATAAGTCTCCTCGGGTTTTTCACTATGAACCCTAATCTTTTATTTGATCCATTGATCATGCCCGTCCACTTATGTATCTTAAGAAATGCTAAAGCTGTCATCACTCTGCTACTGGTTGCTGCTTTATTTATTCTTTTGTTATGAAATGAAACCATTACTTCAAACCTATAGCGCTTTAGCTTTTCTGTAGAATTTGAGCAGTAAGCTGTGCAGATCCTCAGCTGTACATGAGTCTCATACAGCAGGTCTTCCTGCTGTAGCCACATTCCTGTCAAATGTGGCCCTGGGGCGTCTGACAGCGTCTCCAGATTCCCAGGATGCTTCTTTAGGCATAACTGTAGAGAGAGAGAGAGAGCGAGCAAGTGGAATGCACATTGGGTTAGAGTGCACATACATATACTTTAATAATGTCCTTCTATTGCTTGCAACAAGGAGCTGCAAATCATTAGCATTTTAGCAGCGCCTAGCCTTCCTGTGCTGTAATATCAGTAAGTCCTTATCAAGTCAATGATGTCTCTGTTGCTTGGCAGGCGTCAAAAAAACAAATGACGGCTGGAGCGCCTGCTTCGTTTCAAAACTCATTTCCTCTTGTGTGTGGGTGTGTGTGTGTGTGCGTGTGTGTGTGGGGGGGGGGGGAGAAATGTTATTGAAGTTACCATGGTGATTCAATTTCAGCAACACCCCCACTTCCCCCTCCCCTCGCCTTCCCCCTCCCCTCGCCTCCCTCACCCTCATTTCCTCACTAGAACAAAAAAGCAAATATTTCTGAGGGGAATTCCCTCGGTTGCAGGAGCTGCGGCGGGTTTCACCAACTGATCTGAGCGAGGTTTGGGTGAACGTGTTCCCCACTGGGGATCCCTGCTCAGATATGCATCCTCGCGGATCTGCTGAGCAGAGAAGTCGCACAAAACAATGTTAATTTCTGGAATTTTAAGTACTTTGCAGTATTTTTTTTTGTCTGGCTAGAAATGCACTGGAATGGAAATGAAGACTGTGTGGGAAGAAGGCATTATGTTACATTCTTCAGGCAACGGAAGACTTTTTAGGGCAGTTGATCAAGTTTGGGAGCGTAAATGTCAAATCCTTTGCGTTTCTTTGTAACGCCAGTCAAAGGAAACTGCTGAGTGTGAAATTTACAGCCCAGCCAAGTCAAAATGTCACTTTTGCGGAACCGGATCTAACCGCCTCATTAGGACGCTTTGGGTGACATCGGGAGCTGTGTTTATTTGAAGTGCAAACAGGAAGGCTATTTATGCCTCCATCTCCTCCCCGATCTCAACAGAGTCCCCCCCCCCCCAAAAAAAGAAATAGAAACGCTAGTAGGGAGAATGTTTCTAATCCCCACAACAAATGATGGACAACTCTGTTTTGACATTACAATGTCAAAACAGCAATTTGTTACTCTGAGGGTAAATCAGAAGCCTTAAGACAAGCAGCGCTGGATGGGAGAGCTTGTTAGAAGGGTGTCTGAATGTATTTATGTACTCTTCTATCGATGCAGGACTGTGATCCACACACACACACACACACACACACACACACACACTGGCTTCCTCTGCAGTTTAAACTCAGCTCTTCCTCTCCACCGAGTGTCTCACAGTCACCATCTGCCATGTTGGAAATCTGCCCTCAGTCTGAGAGCTGGAGGCTGACTAGGGAGCTGTGTGTATGTGTATATATATATACACAGCTCTCCATATTTCACCTCTTAAGAAGTTGGATTTGTAATCTTCCTCGCCTACAGATCGCAAATCGTTAATGATCAAGCACACTTTTCAGCCCGGAGAGCAGCGAACGTTCGGCCCGTGCAGCGGCGTAGAAGCACACAGCCATGGAGCCCCGTTTTTTTGTGTTTTTTTCTGAGCCGAGGCCTGTGTGGCGCGGTAATTAGAGCTGCCACATGTTCCGGGGGGGGGTGATTTACCGCCAACCAGTTGGCGCGATTGAGCAAGATGGGGGAAGCCCACGGCCGTGCCAGGGAAAAGGTTGATGGGAATCCACGTGACCCTGTGGTCGTCACTGGGCTGAAAGGGAATCCCTTCCTGTTTCCCCTGTTTTGTCAGCCGCTCAGACTGCTGCCATGGCGACCTGGTGTTTACTGTACTGACTGTTTGGCAGCAACAGGCACATGACGCGTTCCTATGGTAATGCCTATTTATAAGCTTCAATGGCAACTCTGTGTGAATGCAGCCTCAGTGGAAAGCATCGACTCGGGTCGGCATGACCGACCGCTCAGTCGCTGGATAACAAAAGTCCAAATGAAGAAGACATGCTTAAGTTATGTGGAAGCTAAATCTCCATGGCAACTGTACCATAACAGAGATGACTTGAGTGTGGGCGGACCATTTTTTCTCCTCTGATCTTTTTCCGTCTTCTTATGTTGCAGTGGAATTATCAGTTGATTTAAAAAATATATATATTTTTCCTTCCTCCGATTCCGAAACATTATGATCTGTGAAAGTCGAGCAGGATCTTTTTTTCTTTTTGTGGAACATAAATTAATCTTTCCCTTAAAATAGGTGATATTATGCATGCCTTTTTTTTTTTCTCCCTCACAAAATCTGAAATAATGAGAGATTCCTGGCGCCGGTGAAAAGGACCACCGGATAGTAAAGCTCTGCAGAGCTCAATTAGGACTCATCTCTATCATTAACTCAACCTATAAACTATTAATGGTCTCCAGCCATTTTTCATGATAAGGCTCCCACATTTGAAAAATTCTCATTAGGGCCTAAATTAGGGAGCTCTCGTATATCAAAATTGGTCTTATCTTTTTGAAAATTCCAAAATAAAGATTTAATGAAACATCTCTCTCTCTCTCTCTGCCAGTACAACTTTCTTTCACACTCAGCTAACACTCTCTGTGTGCATATATGTTGCATTGTGCAGTATACTTTCTAAGTTTGGATGTGCACACGTGTGAATGTAAATAAACCTGGAAAGCTGGAAAGGTGTGTTTTAATGCATGCATGCAGGATTGCCGTCCCAGGCGGGTGCATGCCTTTTCACTGAGATATAGCTGCGTGGTTTGAAGCACAGACTCTATGCCTCACCCTCCGCGTTGTCACATCCACTCCTACGTCGTGTCCATTGTCACTTCGTTTACCGCGGAACACGCAATGACTTTACAAACGCCCCACAGATGAGAATTTCCTCCAGCAAGATGTGACTTAGACTTGCTACGTATAGAATACCACATGTACACTGGCCCTCATGCTCCCTGTGTTAAAAAAAGAAATCCCTGAATTTTAAACAGCTCCATAGGAACGAAAATGAAAGCCATGTAAAAATTAATATTACATTTCTGTGACTTCCTATGCCGTTTAAAAAGTAATGAGACTGAATAAAAAAGCACTCAAGTTAATAGCCTTGAAATATTGTGCCCCTGACATTCCGTCTCCACTTCCAGGAAGCACAGTGTTCAAATTGTTGGCAATATAACCCGCCTTTTACATAATGGTTGTGTCCATTTGATAACTTAATTGTTCCCTGCATTAGTAGGAAGCTTTTAAATGCGCTGGGGCGAGCAGCTCAAGGATGACAGGGGAATGTTTGAAAGTTGACACGTTTGAACCAAACCGTGCTGAACTGGGAAAGGTCTGGAAGCAGACACATGGAGGACATAGTCACACAGGCCTGGGTGTGTACTCCCAGGCACTCACGCACATCCACTCCTCCATTCGTTCTGGGTGTGATCCTGTGCTGGAGTTGGAGCAGGGATATCCCCCTATGGTTTTTCAGAGGTCTGACTCATTGCCAAACACTTCTTTTTCCTTCTTTTTTTTTTCCAGAGAACACTATGTCCTGTTTGCAGCGCCAGAGGAAGCCCCTGTTCTCTGGGAAGGATACGCCTTCCATGAGTTCACCGCACATGTTTATCGTGACCTTCAGGTCACCGTAACCAGCGATGTGGAGGACAGGAATCATTCCAGGTCAAACTGAAATTCTTTGCTAAGAAGTTTGTATGTTTGCAGTGTTTGATTTGACTTGTGTATTTCATTGTAAGAGAGCTTCCTACAGTACTTTTCTCCTTTTTAACCACGACAATGCTGATAGTAGCTATTTGATCTGTGGGAGGAGGCAACTTCCAACAACCACATAGGCACTTTACCAGCTGGGGACCAATGTTGTCAGCTTGGTCCCATGTGTGATTTAAACCCCTCCCTGCAGTACTTAGTAGGTAGGTTACGTAGGTGTAGTTTGTTTGTAGTTTTTACTCCTGCATTCATGCTTCAAAAGTCATACAAGTGGTGTGTATTTGTGACGATTATCTTCCTGAACACAACGTGTATTTATCATAGGCCACGGTGCTTATTTTCTGTAATAATCCAAAATCCGACGGGAAAATCCTGTTGGCTTTTTGTCGAGTGAACCAGTGAGATGCTAACCTCCAGGGTTGGCCTACAAAACTGCGTCATCCCTGCACCACAATATTCACAAAGATCAGCGCTAATGGCCACAAAAAAATCAACAAAATGTAGGGTGGGTTTGCTCTGTAATATCATTAGCGCAATATCTTTTGTGAATCGGAACGGAAGACGGAGCAGATAGCGGTTGCACAACTCATGGTGCTATCAGTGGCATCACTCTACTCTTTGTAACTTTACCTCGGAGTGTGCAGAAGATGCCTCAGCAGGTGTTGAAATAACATGAACTAAAAGTAATGTTAGCAAACTGGGATTACTAGCTTCCCATTGCCGGAGGAAAGCTAGTTAGCTCGCTAGCTTCCACTCTCCAAAGGGATTGCAAAAGTAATAGCATGATGGGTCCTCCCAAATCAATTCTGTAAAAAGGCAGATAAAGATAAAATCCCTAAATGAGAGCTTACTCTATGTAAGCCTGTTAAAGAAGGGGACAACATGGCCTTGTATCAGTTTTCTTGGGCTGCCTCCAACCCAGAGTCCTGAAGCTTGGACATTGTTTCCACAAATATCTACAAAAAGGGTTTTATCTTCTACACAATAGTTATACAGTCTATCTTACGGACAATTGTATCATTTTAGTTTGTTTCTCCTTCCACAATATGGGAGAATTGAATTAAAATGTCAGTGTTGGTATCATTAGGCGTGGAATGTTTTCCGTATCTCAAATATCCACCAAATCCCGCTGACCTGGGAAGCATGCAAAGCATTTGATGGAGAGTTCTTATGAGGACGCTGAGTAACGTTGTGTCCATCTCCGACGTCCTTGGACTGTTTACAAATGTGCTCAGCCCTAAAAGAAAATATTATTTACAGCTTTTATGAACAATGAAGAACGGCCTTGAAGAGAAGAAAGCCTTCTTGGAGTGCAGTCTGAGTTGCAGGGTTGTGTTCTCTTTGAAAGCAAAGAAGCAACGCACTCATTGCAATTCTACTCTGTGTTCAAAGTTGACTAATTATGCAAACACATTCCAAACCCGTGTCCTTTTCAGCACACACCGCTGCCGAATGTACACACAGCTAAAATTATTGAGTTAGCATAATAAGCTTTTCAACCTTGTTAAATGCAGAGTCGCGGCCTCTGCGCAAACTATAAAATTGACATTATCCTACATTACTGACACCTACGGAAACACTTACTGCAGCATATGAATGAGATTACATCCATCCCATTTAGATTTACAGCCTGCGAGCAGTCGTCACGTTCTGTGTGCTTTTGGACTTGGAGGATTACAACATTACTGTTGTAACACAAACAGACCGAGGGCTTGGGCTGCGTAATTGGAAACATCTGGATGTCATTTTGGTCTTTACAGTCCCGCAATCATGAACGCTATAACGTCTTATTTGCCCATTTGCTATGTTGCGGACTGGTTTAAAAAAAACAAAAAAAAAACAGACAAACATACTCCACTCGCAGGAGTCGCACAACATTGTTGTCGTGTCTTGTTGTCAGCCACAAGTGACATTTCGGGTTACACATACCGGTATGTCACTTTACTATGACCTGAACTGTTTTTTTTTTTTATTAATTAATACCTGCTGTGTTTTAAATGCTTATGGTAAGTGAACAAAAATAGGGATGAATCCACAGACAAAACAACAAGAGAAGGGGACATTTAGGGTAAGGAGGAAAAGTATTTAAAAAAATAATTAAATAAAAGGGTGTATCACCTGCAGGTCTTGAATCAGGGCCACCTTCTTAAGGATTAAATTGCATCCGACAGGTGAATAGCCAGAGGGGATTAGAAAATGAAAATAAATGAGCTTTTAAAACCTAATGAAGGATTTAACCTAAATGAAGCACAGGTGGCTGGTAATAGGTGCTGCTTCCACATCCACAACGGGGCATGTTTTGAGACGTTTCAGAGCACTTTTACTCCCCCCCCACACACACACACATTCACCGGCACCTCCTCCTCCCTTCCAGCCCGTGGCCTTGCCTTTGGTATTTACTCACGCATTTCCTGGGGTCGCTGTGTCACCGGGTTTGGCTGATGGGAACGTGCCGCTTTCCAGTGTTTTTATTGGCTCGGGAGAACATGGGAAAAGAAGCCGGGTATCCTCTGTGGTCCCACCCAGAGTAGAGGACCCCCCCCCCCTCAAAGCCAGCGTTACCACATGTAACCCCTTCTGCTTCGGACATGCGAGGAAATGATGATGTCATGAAAGACGGGGCTCGACCTTTTGCAGCATGGTTTCGTGGGAAGAACTTTAAACCGAAGTGACAAAGTATCCTCCTGGGTAGGAGCATGGAGAGGAATGTCAGATGATATCCATTACACACACACGAGTTCATGAACTGCTATTTTATCTGGCACACGTTTCATTCAACGCAAGGAGCAAATCTATCAGTAGTAACGTGGCTACAGCTCTGAACAATAGCTCCAAATCCTCTTTTGATAGATTAAGTAAAGCACCAAAGGCCGTGTAAGAAAACGAGGGCTTATTTCACGATTTAACAGCTGCATGATCAAAATTACCCAGATCAAAGAAACTCCCCGAGTTAAAACTGAATACAGAATTACTCGGTGGAATTAATTTATTTTCTATTTTCTCTGTTAACATGCATTACTTTGCATTTGGCATTAGGCGGCTACATATCCCACAAATTGGCTCCCTCCCCCCCTTTTTCTCTCACTTATTTCATATACTTGTAATCAGATATTAACTGTTGATGTCTCAGATATTACTCAAGCTGTGCAGAAAGAACCCGTGTTAATTCGAAGCCCATGTGTTGAGTGTCACTTCCCATATAAAGAAGTTAATCGTTGCCCGTGTGAACAGCTGTCAGAGACAAAAAAGCACCCAAACCTGTTGTGTTATGGAACCGTCGTTCCTGTTCACTGCTCACAGTGCATGCTCCTCACTTGAGTCTTTTCAATATCTTGCTGCATTATAAATCAGTCGAACAATAATGCTCTGTACATTCACCATGTAATTGGTTCTAATTCCTCACTGTAAAACCTACACTTCTGTTTTTTTTTTTCCACAGTGCTATTTATTGGAGAGGAAAGGATCCACCAAATGAATAATTTAAAACCATCCTAACGAGGCAAAGAACATAAACTGGCGAGCATATTACACCAAGAGGGGTAATTAGAAGTAGAAGGATCCATATTGTACATTTGAAGGCACGTTTTTGTATGTTTTTTACACATCTACATGTTATTTCTAATAACATGTTTTCATGTGCATGGTTGACGTGCCCAATTAGGCTCCCTTTGACATGTCTACCTCTGTTTCAGTTGGTGATTTCTTACATTTCCCACAACACCTTTTAATAAACACCTTGAGATGATAGCCCAAATTCTCTATTTTTTATATTCTTTAACAGTCTTCTCTTCCATTTGGTACAATTCCCAGGGTGCACTGCACTCGTTAGAATCAAACCTTTTTGTCAGTTAGGTTTCTTCCAGAAAGTTATAGTTGCAGAAAATCACTCTTGGCTTGTGGTTGGTGGAGTTTTCAAAAGGTATTCAGACTTTTTTCTTTTTGTTATGTCGGCCCACTGTAGTTTAGTTTCAAAGCTTACAGCATAAAAAAAAGAAAGTCGGACAACTTTGTAATATTTTTTTAAAACAAACACCCTGAACGGATCTTTAGAGATGTCCACTAATGATAAATGTTTAAATATGTCTGGAGTGAAAGTGTCTCATTTCACTCTTCTAATGTGAAACATAAGGACAACTTGGACAACCAGTTTGTGTTCTCCGACATCTCTCAAAGAGCATGTGGTGTGTGAGAAATTAGTTCAGAGCAAACATTTCAAACCATAACAAACCGCACGAGTGCTGCACAGAGTTTACCGAGGGTGTGGTGCCACAAAAAGTCCAGCTGCTGCATACTGAGCCGGCGAATAATAAAATAAATTGTGTTTGAGGAGGCTTACATTAAAGATTAGTTGTTCATGAATCATGAATCGGAGGGTAGAGACCTCCTCTTTGCTCAGAGATTTATCCCTGCCCTTTTATGGCTTACCACCAGCACTTTTAAACCAAACCCAGGCCTGGCTCTTGGACCGGATCCGGACTCTGTCTGACTCAAAGCATGTTTCATTCAGTGCTCACAGGAGGCAGGGAGAGAGCAGGGTGGACGGTTGGGAATTGTTTTGGAAGAGTTGCACCCAGCAGGTGGTCGGGGCTCTCAACAGGCTTCCTGCCAAAAAACCCTTTAACAGGGAGTAAAGAGGAAGAGACCTTAGGGAGAGCAACAGAGGAGGGATCCCTCTCCCAGGATGGACAGGAGTGCAATAGATGTAAAGTGTACAGAATGAACAACATAACAGAGTTACAACACACATTCAATGCATATGACAGATCCCCAGCAGAATGCAAGACCGGGGTCCAGGTATAACCAGGATCCACGGAAACCTGCGAGGCGAGAAAGCACAAAGACTGAAGAAGAAGCAAAGTCAGTAATGTGCGTTGATGGTATGGGTAATAGAAATAGTAATGTGAGTAATAATAAAAATGATATTAGCAGAGGGAGTCAGCAGGGCCACGGCGGGAGGAAGGATCAGGGTCCCGATATAACCACGATCCATGGAAACCTGCGAGGCGAGAAAGCACAAAGACAAAGTTAGTAATGTGCATTAATGGGACATGAATTCATACAGAAGGAGATAGAGAGGAGCTCAGTGTATCAAGTCCCCCGGCAGTCTAGGCCTATAGCAGCAAATCTAAGGGCTGGTCCAAGGCAAACCTGAGCCAGCCCCAACAATAAGCGTTGAGTGTGTTTGCCCCCCGGACTGAAACAGGAAGCGGGTTCCACAGAAGAGGAGCTTGATAACTGAAGGGACTTATATACAGTCTATGGTTGGCAAACTCATCAGTGACTGACTAGAACAATCAAAGCATCAGAGGCACATATCCAGCCTTTTTTGTCCAAAATCACTGGATCCTGCATTTCCCATTCATGCAAGTTGAAGTCATCTTTTATTAGACCCTACGCACATCCGTTCACACTCAATACCTCTATGGTGTATTGCAGGCGTTCTGTTACAATGTTATGTCTGAACATTAACATTCAGGAAACACAGTGATTTGCACTGGAAAAAAGTCAGCGTCAAGTACAAATTAAGGTTAGACTTGATGTATTATGACTGACTGAAGTGGATGTTTTTTGTACTGCACTCAACAAATTGGAAGCAGATGCATTATGTTTTGTCAGCAGCAGCATGCTTTAATCAGAGGGCAGGACGACAGAGGTGCTGCATGAAGACAACACTGTGATCCAGGGAAGTCACAGTTAAATACAGAGATATGTCACTGTTACAGTACGTTATGCAGAAGGTATTGTTGGGTTTATAAACTGTTGATGGCTTGCATAGAGGGGGTTAATGAATCAATAAGAATGTATCCTACTAACAAGTATTGTCTGTCTAAATAAAGCCTGATGTAACTTATTCGTCATAGAGCTCCGTTGTTGTCCGAATACTATTAAAAACACATCAGTGAGCCACATCGCTGCAGGTTAAATGTTCTTCTGTCATGATGAACATGGACACTGTAGTTTATCTGGAATTGATTCCACATACTCCACTAAATAATCACTGGAGCTCCAAATGTGTATTAATCCGCGACTGAAAATAGTCCCAAACAAATACATAATTTACTCCAGTTTGAGTAAAGTTGGCTACAAACTTCAGTGCGCAGGTGTTTTAGGAAGTCACCTTTATTCTTTTATAAACTATAGGGGACTGGGGCTGAGTGCCACAGACAGAGTAAAGTTGGAAACTGTATATACTGTAAGAAGTGGACATAATCACTGTGCCATCACCTATTGGTTTGTGGGCAGCTGTTTTGCAGCCTTGGTTCACAATTTCTGCCGTTGCCATCTTTTTTTTTTGCAACCAAAAAGTAAAACAAGAGAGTAGAGATAAGTACAACTGAAGGGTGAATAATGTATTTTTAGGCAACCAAAAAGCTTACAATTACCTTTCATGAACTGAAAAAACACTGGTTTTGTCTTAGAACGTAAAGCCTTTCACAAAGACTACTCCCAGACCGGACAACGCCGTGGCAGCTACCTGTCAATCACAAGGTAGCCCCACCCTAAAGCATACCCTGCTTTATCGTCCATTTTTCTCGAAATGGGATCATAATTTACAAAATGAACATCATGCGGTCAAGGCTTGAAACTAGCGACTGAGACCATTTATTCAGGTAATAAATCAAGAGAGAGTTAAGGTCTTTTTCCTCATAGACTTCTATACAATCTGATGTCTTTTTGCAACCAGAGGAGTTGCTGGCCATTTGAAAGAATGCAAGTTTAAGGCACTTCTGCATTTGCTTCATTTTTCAGGCCCAGAAGTTGCCGCCTGTACCGAGTAGTGAGCTTACACACTGTTAGTTCGGTCTTTTTATTGGAATGTATTATCAATTAGAAAATTATGAAATATCCCATCCTTTTAAATAATTGATGTTTGCTGCCAATCCCGGGTGTACATGTGTGCCTTGTGATTGGTTGGAAGTCCAATGCCACAAAGCAGAACAAGTGGCTGGGGTAAGGAAAGGATACACTTCCTCCCTAACATCGCTAGAGAATATGACTCAATGACAATTATGTGTCCCTCCCCCACTGTGCAGCACATGCAAGCCACCAAGTATGTCTCTATGTGCCGAACACACACCCTCACATATGCACTTACTCACATCCTTTTCTCCGTCCTTCCTCAGTCGTGGTTATTGAGTGACATTTGAGAGTGAAATCACTTTGGGTAGAAGACAAAAGAATAAACCTGTTTAGTTTAGTCTGCCCCCCTGCCCGAGTTCCTCATCCCCCCCCCCCCCCCTCCGTCCCAACGCTGTGCCTTGTAGACAGGAAGCGGGGAGACTTTCACCTTATCTCCTATTGATCTCCACTCCTGAACGGTGTCATTTATTTGCAGGGTGATATAAGTGGGACTGATTAGAACAAGGGGCCTGATTGATTTGCGCACACATGCCGCACGACAACCAGGAGAAAATCAGACCTGGCAGGGGAGGGAGAACATTCATCTGAGGCTTGTCCAGCTCTCTCATGCCAGAAAACATTATCCTCTGTGTGTGTGTGTGATTGCAGTATATGCAAGTGCTTTAAATCAGCCTGAAAAGCTTTGGAGGGGAAAAAAGCAAAAACAATGCAATTTGCATTCCAATTTGTTTGCAAAGTAACCTTACAAACTGCCAAATGATAAGATAAATGATGGCGTGCGTCCTTTTGTAAAGCACTCCCTACATCCACCTGATTGATTTGTGGCGAACACTGACCGTGACACTGAAGCGCCATTATAAACATCTCCAATGTCCTTGTTTGTGCATTATGTCCAGCTGAGTAACTCTAATAAACATCTTTCACTTGTTGTGTTAGTAGGATAAACAGAGTGAGAAGTGCCCTCCGATCTCTGGGATGATTAAAAGAACGGGTTTCAATAAAGAGCGTTTGCCCCGTGTGTTCACTGTGTTTCTCTGTGCCTGAATGTTTGCTGCTTCTGAAGTGGATAAAAAAAAACATTGAAGTTTTTTTAGTTCTTTTTAGAGCGGACCAGAACAGGAGTATTCACTTTCTTTGACCGCCCCCAAAAAAACCTGTCTTGTGATGATTCATCCCATTTTGATTCAGCAGAAATTCGTTTTACGTTACATTTTCTGAAAGGTTCTTATTTGGGTTAAATTAACTGGAGTTCAGCAGAGAGTCAAATTCCATTCGCACTAACGATCTGGTCACAGCGCTGAATGTCGCCGAGACCCAGACTCATGCCCTCAATTTCCTTAAAAGCAAGCTATGTTCTCGTAAACAACTCCTCCAGCCGAACATGACAAGTCTCCCCTTCGTCGTTCAAAGGGCATCCTCTCTGCGTTACGGCCTCCTTAATGAAAAAGAAAGCAGGATGGGAAACATCAGGGACGATTTCACAAGAAGCCTCCCTTTAATGTCTGCGGAAGCCATGGGGCTTTAGAAAAAAAAAGAAAAAAAAGGACATTCTCCAAAAAGTGCTGTCTGCTCGATTGCTTCCACAATGAGTTTGTTAACTACACCTTCCATCACCCCGCAGACAAACCTTCCCTGTAAATGCCACAGTGATATTTTCACATTGCAAATCCCCCTCCTCCCCTCCCCTGTGCTATCTTCGGTGGCGCTACGGTTTGACCCTGTCTATTGATGAGCGGAGACTGAACCCCGGGCCCTGCAGGGGACCGGCATGTCTTCCATGCAGCAGACACTATCGCTAAATATCTGCAAATACACACAAGCACCAAAGCAGCTGCCGGTTTGCGTTCCAGCAGGGATGAGAAACAGCTGAAAATGATAACTATCCTTTTTATATTTTCCTGACAGACGTTAGTTACTATTATACGGTTAAGTAAATGTAAAACAACTACTCATTCTGGCAGCATTCAAACCTTTCTTGCGACCAAAGAGACGACACACAGATCAAAGAGTCCAGCTGTCTTTACTTTCTTTGGACAGGGAAGGTGAGTCCAAGATGCGGTCAAGGGTTTTGGACAGTCTGTTCTGTTGCTCTCTAACTTTGTGATTAAGTCCGGTTGGATGGTTGTATAGCATTTCTACGCAGTAGTGTTGCTGTTTTTAATTGATCACCCCTCAAAGTGATGAAGCGATTAGAAAATTGGGGACATCATTGAGAATGATTTTAATTGCAAAGTGAATCAAATCAACTCTGGGATTTTTTCTTTATGAGATAGACGTTCGGATGCACTGACAACTTCGTCTTCGGTTTCAAAAGACACTTTTGACACAGAATAATATACCAGTGGCAAATTGATATTAGTATGTATGAAAAATTGTCATTTCTGGCACATCGTTTTTTTCTAGTGTTTACAGCAAGTCAAAATTGAGTCTGGTTTATTTATATAGACCTTCATCAAGAGTCTGTCTCCAAGCACTTTGCGGAGACCGTGTCTAAATAATCAGCAGTCCATCACAGAAGCAAATGATGCAGGGAACTATGTGTAACAAAACAAAAGACGAGACATTAAATAGCACTTTGTAAACTTCATACCCTATTGGTGCCACTGACTTTAAAAAGGATATGAAACATAGATAGAAACAAAACAACAACAATAAGTCTACAGATTGGGTGAACCCGACCAGAATAATGCCATTTATAAGTAAATGAGGTGGCGCCGGGTCAAAATGAGCTCAGGGCCCCATTGACCCACCATTTCTGCCTGCTTCCTGCTTTATTATCTTCATTTTGATGAATTCAATTTGATTAATACCCAATCACTGCAGTTGACTATGTGCTTTATTGGTGCATACAATAATAAAAAACATATTTGCTATCTATTAGTTTGCTTTCTTGCTGAGAGTTAGATGATAAGATTAATACAACTCTCAAGTCTGTACATTAAATATGAAGCTACCAGCGGGCCGTTAGCTTAGCTTAGCACACCGAGTGAAACAACTAGCCTGGCTCTGTCCAAAGGCAACAAAACCCTCATGCAGGCACCTCTAAAGCTCAAACATGTTTTATCTCTTTAGTCTGTGCAGAAAAAAAAAATGCTACCAATTTACTTCCAGTGGCATCCCGCGGTACTGCTACGGAAAAATACATCGCAGCTCAAGAAGTGGATAAAATGTCCCACGCGAAAAAGGTTTCACGTTTGTTTGAGGTTGTTTTAGCCTTCGTCGAAAAAGAGTTGAGCTTGATGGAATATGAAAACACCTTTGGTTGATTAACTGATACAGAGAACACAATATGTATTCATATTAGTTTGTTGCACTTATTGTATTAGTTTGTTTCTGCACTGTTGCTCTGGTTTATGCTCTTAGATGCTTGTTTAAAAAAAGGAGATGTGCTTATGACTTCTGGTGACTAGTAGTTCTCTTGAATACCTATGTTGAATACACTTATTGTAAGTCGCTTTGGATAAAAGCGTCTGCTAAATGACTAATGTAATAACTCACATGACTGATCAGCTGCAAACCACTGTTGGAATCTTCCCATAGCCTATCATCTGACCAAGCTACAAAGCCTAGCCAATTAATGGAAATGCTCTTAAAATGCTGCTTAAAATCCACTTGACATTTGAATGGAAACACGGCTATTGATGTACAAGGAACTGGAATTAGGAGCCGAAAGGTTGGTAAAGGACTAGTCAGAGAAGTGTAGGGTGTTTTAGATCAAATGCATCCCCATACAGAATTATATCTGCCCTAAAAGCTTTCAATCACAAGCCAGTGCATATGGCTTTGGGACAGCTCTCATTCTCTGGTCCTGGTTATCAGGAACAATGGATGGTTTGACACATACTGTAATTTAACCTACAGTTAAACACACTTCTACACTGGAGGCCAGCGGAAGGCAGTATTCTTCCTCAGCAGCAGTGTCAGTGAAATTGCTGTGTTTCAACCAAATTCAAGGTCTGGCTGCATCGGGACAATCGGTCCTAATTCTGCCTCTCTCGCTGTAGCAAAAGCACTTAGTCTGCATCTTCTCTCAGCAATTGATCTTGAATGTCCTTCTCTTATTGGAGACTTTAGTGTGCTCCCAGTCCTTAATGCTCATCTCTCTGCCTCTCTTTCCTCCTCAGACCATCTCTGCCTTTTTCTCGCTCGTTCTCCCTGCATGCATATTAACATGGAATGTGCCTTGTCCCTTCCCCGGCCGAGAGTCGTTTATCCTAATGCGGGAGGAAGCTGCGGCTTTACCGGCCTCCTCATTACTTATTCAGGATAATGTGCGACAGTGACGCTCTAATGGCATCCTGTTGGAGAGCCCTCTAACAAATGGCAGGGCTGTGGTGTCCGCCCAGAGTCTGATTAATAAGTGGTGGCAATCGATGGAGGCGGCACGACCCCTGGGGGGGTGGGGGGGGGGGGGGGGGGGGCATGCAGACAGGACAGCAGTATGGACAGATTGTACATAATGGACCATATGTTTGACCAGCTGAATATAAAGCTGTATGTGTGTGTGTGTGTGTGTGGTACACTGTATTCATTTGTACATGAATGCATCCAACGTGAAAAGCATGTTCAAACTGAACCGATGAACCTTGTTTTTGCAAGTCCTTGATTGGAGCTGCTTCTCTTGCTGTTTCCCTGTCAAACTGTTTCCTCTTAACCGTATTGACCCAAAGCAAAACACACACAAGTCCAGCAATTTGGTGGCCAGCCAAGACACAGAAAACCCATCAATAAAGACTACAGAGGCAATACACGCATCCCTGGAGCGCCCTTTTTTTTTTTTTAAACGACCCCTGTTCCTTTCCCAGTCAACTCCCAAACGATGACAAGCCAATTAACCTGCGTCATTAGTTTGAGAAGTAGCTCTTTTAAATAAAACCACAAAGCAAAACTTTAAGGGGGTTTTGCATTATTGATCTAATGTCGGGGCCGGAAGCAGCGGGTGTCATTGGGGAGTTGACGCAGGCTGGAGCGAATTACTGTAATGGCTATTTGTGCCATCTGAAAATCAGCTATCATTGTTAACCACTAATGGGCTGTAACATACTGTTAGTGTGCTTGCTAATGCATTACAGATTAGCTGGATTTGGTATCCTCCTCTTCGTCTGTTGTGGAGAGAGCAGATTTGAAGGGCATCGTTTCTGTGTGGATTGTGCACAAAAAAAAAAGATTTTCTCTCTGCCTACACTCTTAAAACAAGTGGCTCTGTATCTGGGTACAGTACATGAAAGCCCTGAACGGTTCATTATGGAATCATTTGGGTTCAGCATCAAATGGCTATTTCAAATCCCAGAAGAAGTTTCTGTTTCATATATTCATTGAAACTTGCTCGACATTTCTGACAATCAGTTAATTGTTGAAGTCATTTTCCAAGCAAACATATTCACTCGCTCCAGCTTGATTGGAATGGTTTGTTGCTGTAGGTCGATGGGTTCCTACTGTACAGACAGCATGAAATGTGGAGCAGATTTGTAATTGTATTGTTTTACTTTGAAATGTTAAGTGTAATGGTTGAATTGGCTAATCTGCAGGACATTTCTTCTCTTGCAGCACAAATGGTAGCAGAAACACAGTCACAATGAGAAAGAAAATGAATTTTAGCTCAAACTGAGCCACATTTGTCAACTAAAAAGTAAATTGTCAACTTTTGAATAAGCAAGCTCAATCTTACAATACAAAACCCATATTGAAATGACTTTTGACATACCTACATATCCACCCTCACCGTTTTATTTATTTATTTATTTAAAGCAAGCTCATGAAGCAATGATGTGTGGAAGATAGTAGGCTAGCGTTCCATAAGTCTGACCATTTTTGTATTGGCCTGCTATTACAATTAAATTGCAAGACAGCCTGACTGGAAGCATGTTTGTATGCTGCATGATAAACAGTTAAGACCATAAGCTAAGCTAATCAAATACATATCTGGGCTTATTGCTTATGGCTTAAAAAGCCAACTCTCTTTAAATGTGCTTTGAGCAGCTTCAACATCATGGTCCACACCAAGCACGTGTAACGGACTTGGAATGGCATGGAAGGAGACGACTCAGAGGGTAGCTTTCCAGCATTTATTCGCTGCAGAAAACAGTACAACACACACATAAATTGACGTCTGGTCTCTCTCTGCACTTCTGCTCCCCTCAACAGTACGAAACACCACTGTCCGCAAGTCGGGACTAACAGCGACATCAAATGGACAAAACAAACAACTACATGAGGTGGAATGATTAACAGAACCCGCGAAAATTATAACAAACAAAGGAAAATACATACCTGCAGAAAACAGTACAACACACACATAAATTGACGTCTGGTCTCTCTCTGCACTTCTGCTCCCTAAACATGGAAAATAACAGAATTTACACCAGGAACGACCGCCGAACTCTGCGTTGCTACGTCTTTTTCTATATGACAGCGCTCTCTCTGTCTGCCTGACGTGAAAGCAAATAGCGCCTAAAAGGCTAACTTAAAATGGCCACAAAACTTATATTTTAACGGTCAAAATGACACGTAACAACTAGATAAAGTGATCGTTTTAGCAGTTATTAAAGTGTGTAACCTAAACAGTTTAATTTTAGGAGAATACGACAAAATAGTACAACAGCATTATTCCACACAACTTACCCTCAACAGTACGAAACACCACTGTGAGGGCAAGTCGGGATTACGGGGGCTTTGGAGGTACAAAAGAGGCGAGACGCCGCTTCCGCAGGGAGCATTAACAAAATAAAATGCTAAATAAAAATAGCTCATAAAGATATAATTCACACATACTCACGTAACTCTGTTACATCCACCCCCACTGAATTTTAGCGAATATGAGCACCGACTACACAGTATGCACTAAAGAAAACACTACAAATCGACAAATTACAAGGGTCATCATCAAGAGAACCAACATCTAATGTATCCCATAGGGATGAAGTGGTATGAGAGCAGCGCTTATCCCTCAATCCAGCAACTGGCAACAGGGTGCCTTGTACACCCCACAAGACCCAAACACAAAGTGCAGTGTAGTACAGGCTCATGTCAGATAAGAAAATTAAAACAGTGGAACATTATACCAAAAAAAAAAAACTTCCAAACCCATCATTGGCATAAGCTACATGCCTACGGTTTCAATCAGGAAACACCAGGAACAGAGATTGTCAAACAACTTTAACATTGAACTTCTCCTGAACAACATCCTGCCTGGACATGGTCTGAATGAGTCTGTTCACAGGCTTGACTAAGCGACCAAATCTTGACCTGACCTGTGCATTAGAACGACCACAGATCGTGGGTGAGGTCTGAACATCAGTGTGCAAAATGTCAGATGTGTTATCTGTCTGTGTCATGGTGTCAAGAGCAGAGTCTGGCTGTCTCACATGTGCTGAGACACCTCCAACAGTCACAGAGCAAGAATCATAAGTCACAGACTGATCTTCTATGTGGTCTTCAACTGAAACAGAAGCATCCTGGGGATCAGAAGCAACACTTCTTATGTCAGAAGCGTCTGCCACAGACAGACTTGGTGCAGACAACTGAGTAATCCAATCAATGGTTCTCCTCTCCGAGTCCACAGGTACCGAATCAGCCAAGGGGCCCTGTCCATCTTCCACAGTCATAGGTGAGTGTCTGTCACTTTCAGTGTCAAGACTTTCACTAGCCACACCATGAAACTCACCCTCTCTCCCAAACAAGGTCTCATCTGCCTCACTCACATCGTCATTTCCTGAAGCCGTGGATCCTGTAACCGGCATGGATGAGGCAAGGTCAGACATTCCACATGTGTCCCCCACAGGGAGGAAATTGGCCAGCATTATCAAGTTCCTGTGTATCACCTTCTCCCGTCCAGCGACTGTGTCGCGGAGTCTGTACGTGTGTGTCTCTGTATTCACATCCACCACGGTGTAGACGGTCGAGTCCCACCTGTCCGCAAGCTTCTTCTTACCCCTTTCCTTCCTGTTGGCCAAGAGCACTCGGTCACCGATTTCGATTTCGGATCCCTTTACTTTCCTGTTGTACAGCTGAGCATGTCGATTCTGCTCCTTTGTAGCATGGACCTGAGCAATAACCATTGCTTCTTTTAGATCATTGGCGAGACTCGCTACATACTTCTCATAGCTTATCACAGCAGAGTCACGAAGGACAGTACGGAAGAGTACATCAACAGGTAGGCGGAGAATCCGGCCAAACATGAGGTAAAAGGGGGGATAGCCTGTTGTCTCATGAGCTGTGCAGTTGTACATGAACGTCAGAGTCTGCAAGCGCCGCGGCCAGTCGGCCTTCTCTTCAGGGGGCAGCGCACGAATCATGCCACCTAAAGTCCGATTGAAACGTTCCACACTCCCATTACCCATCGGATGGTAGGGGGTTGTGTGCGATTTCCTGACACCAGAGACCCTGAGAAGCTCACTTATCAGCAGACTTTCAAAGTTAGCACCTTGGTCACTATGGATCCTTTCCGGGAATCCAAAGACACAGAAGTACCGGTCCCAGAGAACTCTTGCCACCTGCTTAGCTGTTTGGTCTTTACATGGAAATGCCTGGGCCATCCTCGTGAAATGGTCAGTTATGACCAAAACATCGACAGACTTGTTCTTGGAGTCTTCGGCCGACCAAAAGTCAATGCAGACCAACTCCAGTGGCCTGGTTGTTGTTATGCTCTCCAGGGGAGCCCGTCCCTCAGGTTCGACGGTCTTGCTTACGATGCATCGTTGACAATGCCGAAAGTAGTCTCTCACGTCTCTGTCAAGGTTTGGCCAGAAAAACCTCTCTCTCGCCAAGCTGAGGCTCCTGAACTGAGCTTGATGTCCAGCCCTATCGTGAATCCCCTGCAGAACCTCGGCCTTAAGTGAGTCAGGAACAACATATTGAAAACGCTTCGCTTTGGTTTTCTGGTCTTTTGAAATCCTGTACAACACACCATCACTCACAGTGAGCCTATCCCAGTGCTTCAGATACCTTGTGACAAGAACAGACTCATTGAATCTTTCCCTCCTTGAAGGCCTCCGATGTCTCTCAACATAGGACAGAACACGAGAGAGAGTTCTATCCTCCAACTGCTTATCACGGAGGTCCTTCTCTGTGTAGGCGGGTAAGGCGTCCTGTCCAGGTGGAACCAACTGAGGTAAGTACTGCAACACCTCAACAGCACGGGCCCTTGGACCAGCATCCCATTCCATGTGTGACTGTAGTACAGCAGACACATCCTCCATTGCAACAGACTGAGTGTGCATGTGAAGCGGACTGCATGCAGACTGGTTATTGTTACTCAGAGACGAGGGTTCCCTGTGCTGGCTGGATGACCGAAAGGCATTTTGGACAGAGAAACTTGACATATCTTTGACCTCTGTGAGAAGACCTGCATAGGGTTCAGCAAGTAGCCTGTGGCCAACACTCCCCTTGACAAACGGCACACGGCTCAGGGCATCAGCCACGATGTTCTGTGGACCTGGAACATACTTGATGTCAAAGTCGTAACTCGCCAACTTGGCTACCCAGCGTTGCTCACAACAATCTAGCTTTGGCTTTGTCAGGATGTGAGTCAAAGGGTTATTGTCTGTCCAGACTGTGAATGTGTGGCCTTTCAGCCAGTGACTGAACTTTTCGCAGACTGACCATTTCAAGGCCAGAAACTCCAACCGATGAGCTGGATAGTTCTTTTGGGACTGAGACAATGACTTGCTAGCAAAAGCAATGGGCCTGGCCCGTGCTTCCCCCTCTTGAATTTGAGACAGAACCACGCCTATGCCATCCAAGGAGGCATCAGTTGACAGCATGAATGGGCGGTTGAAATCGGGATGAGCTAAGACAACACTGTGAACCAGCAAAGTTTTCAGACTCTCAAAAGCCTGTCCCTGTTCCGGGGTCCAGTCAGCCGCACACAACTTCCTGCTTGACAGTTTGTTTTTATGTTTACCTTTTATTTTCCCACCTTTCAACAGGTCAAACAGTGGCTTGGCAGTGGCAGAGTATCTGGGCACGAAGTGTTGATAGTAATTTACCATCCCCAAAAAGGATCTTATCCGCTTCTGGGACGGGGTCACGCCATCAGTCTCCATGAGATCAGTGTCTGTCATGTTGGTGATGTTCTCAACCTTACTGGGGTCGGTTGAAACACCATTCTCATCAATAATGTGGCCAAGAAACTTTACAGACCTCCTGAGGAAGAAGCACTTTTTGGGGGCTAGCTTCAAGTTATGGCCACGCAGCCTCTCAAACACCATCTCCAGGCGCAGCAAGGCAGTCTCCTCATCAGGCGCAAACACCAACAAGTCATCCAAATAACACAGCAGACTCAAATAGTTTTGGTCTCCGAAAATGCTGGTCATCATGCGCATGAAGCTCCCAGGACTGTTGCAAAGGCCCTGCGGCAGACGGTTGTACTCATACAGACCCATGGGAGTGGTGAAGGCGGAGTACTTCCTATCGTCCTCATGGAGTGGCATGTTGTAAAACCCGGAGGTCAAATCCATCGTGCTGAAAAGGCAGTTGCCTCCTAGCGCTGCCAAACAGTCTGCCTGGTGAGGAAGGGGGTGAGCGTCCTTCAGGGTCCTTTTATTTAACCAGCGAAAGTCTGTACAAATGCGGAGATCACCGTTCTTCTTCCACACAAGCACCAATGGTGAAGCGTATTCACTGGTTGATTTTCTGATGATCTCTTTTTGCTCCATCTCGCTCAGCACCTGGCACAACTTTTGGTACTGGCCAGGGGGCACTCTCCTGTATGGGAGTCTGAATGGTCTGTTGTCAGACAGGTGTATGCGATGTACAAAGTCCTTTGCCTCCCCACAATCAAGATGGTGGCGTGAAAATACATCCTCATACTGCAAAACAAGATCAGCCATCCTCCTCTTACAATCCACTGACACTTCACATGACTCAATGTCAACAGTACTGAGCCCAACTGAATCGAGCTTGTCTTTGGCAGAATCTGCATCAACCGTAGGAGGCACGGTTGATTGGGTGCAACCGGCCAGGGGAACCTCTGTCTGTTCAGCAACATCCATGTCCTCAAGCGCTACACATGTGTAGACATCAGCCAGCTTTGCATTGCGCCTCAACAGCACAGGTCTGTCAGATGTATTGATGAGCTTTAGCGGGACCCGCCTGTCTCCCCACAGTGTAGTTACAATCTTTGCGACCAGAACACCTCTGGGAGCCGAACGGGATGACGTGGGCTCTGTTATGACGGTGCTACCTGGGGAAATAGCAGTGTTCTTTGGCAGTTTTCCCCAGAGAAGATATTCACGGCCAGGCTCAAGGTAAGTGGCTGAGTTACATCTGACTGTACCGACCTTGTCAGGAACCTCTCCTCCTTTCCAGGGGTTCACACCTGAGAGCATAGACAGGAAACGTTCTGTTTCTGGATCTTTGTCTGGGCAAGGTCCAGAGACTGTTTTCCAGTAGGACTCACATAGCTTAGACTGATGCAGGATATGTTTTATAACATTTGTCCCAAGTATCAACTCATCGTGCTGTCCTGGGACAACAAGTGTGGGAACAAACATCTTACAGCCATACACTTCCATTTCCACATCAAAAGCACACTTAGGCCTAACACGAAGTCCGCCACATCCAACAAGGACTACATTCACATCAATCCGTTTCTGGTCGGTTATCACTCCAGCATCTCTCAGTTTCATCTCAGCTGTTTCATTAATGCTACATGCCATGGAACCACTGTCCAACATGCCTCCTATTGTCACTGTCGCACCCATCACCACAGGTGTGTAGAAAAGACTGTCACTACTGCCAACTCGGTGAATATTCTGATAAACGACAACTTCAGATTCATCACATGAGTCTCTCACAG
Source organism: Anarhichas minor (assembly GCF_050575085.1). Lineage (NCBI taxonomy): Eukaryota > Metazoa > Chordata > Actinopteri > Perciformes > Anarhichadidae > Anarhichas > Anarhichas minor. The sequence goes on along the minus strand of NW_027466496.1, from coordinate 1,667,573 downwards.
ATGTGTAAACAGTCTCAGCATCAGACATGTCGTCTATTTGGGAGTTTTTTGTGCGACCTGTACTGCCTCCCTCGGAATACAGGTCAGCTAGTTTCCCTCAGTTTGGGAATGGGGGGGGGTTCTTGGCAGGGCAGTTCAGTTTGGTGTGACCAGGGGCGTGGCAAGCAAAACACAGTCTCTCGGACATACAATGTGTAATGGTGCTGTGATCCGAGTCATTACAGACCTTACAAACTGCCTCTCTGACGCGTTTCTCACGATAGGCACGCTGGAATCTCCCACCTTGCATTGGACGTGCAGCATCGCGCAGTTGCATTTTCTCCATCATCTCCTGAAACATGTCGACCACACGAGTGAGAAGTCTCTCCTCTGACTGTTGGAGATTCTGTGCCACAGCTGGTACAGAGGGATAACTCGTAACATGAGGTTCGCCTTGACCTGGGGTAGATGCAGGAGAGGGGCAAGGAGGATGACGCACATGATGCTGGCCTTGGAGAGAGAAAGGTGAGGGACTCGGAGTAAGACACTGCACAGACACCGTCTGACTTGTTGATGACTGACTAGGCTGCTCAGAGGCGGCTGCAGTGACGTAGTTTTTCAGTTCTGCAGTACCAGCGGCTCCACCACTGACCCTCAACTCCCTTTGATAGTCATCAATCCTCAGCTGAACATCACGTGAGGTCCATTCATGAAGTGGCTTACACTTTAAGGTGCAGGACAACTCTCGGTCTGGGCAGTGTTTGACGAACATGAGAGCCACTTCATCATTCATGTTCTCCGTCCGCTTCCCTTGTCTGCTTAGGCCCTCAAGTGCTAGGTCGGCAGCTTTGTTGAGTCTTATCCAGTAGTCAACTGGATTTTCTCTGTGCTTAGGCAGAGTGGCATAGAAGTCTGCTAGAGGGAGACATGAGGGCGCAACACTGAAGTAGTGGAGAAGAACATTGTACATCAGTTCAGGTCTCTGTTTAACGTCAAGTGTAGGATCACTACGCAAGGCAATCTTCACAACATCCCTGGCCTTGCCCATTAAATGGCTCATAACTTCCTCGGCTTGGTCGCACACAGGAATCTCTCGTTTTCTGAGATGTGTTTTAGTCATGTCAATCCAGTCCTGGACTGGGTATTTGTCGGTGTTATCCCCTCTGAATGTCTGGAGTCCTTTATCAGAGTTTACATGTACTGTCACATGTGGAGAACGGTCATGTTGGTCAACATCACAGTGTGTGTTCTGGGTGGTAGTAGTCTGGTGGTCACTGTTCATGTTTACTACACCAGCTGACATCAACTTTGCTACAATGGATTCCCCAATTTGAGCACCTAACTGCCCTACCATGTCTGTAAGATGATGAATAGCATCCAAATCACTGCCAGGAGTGGACGTGAGGGGACCGTCTCTCATAAGCCCACTAACAGGAGTACTACCTGGGCTCTGACCTAGCCCTGTATCCTCACAACTATCACGTGTTAGCTTAGAATGTCCCACATCCCTACTGCCCGCTATATGACTGAGCCAAACACCCCTACCTTTTGGCAGACGAGGACTAGCAAACTCATCCATTGTTATTTTACCAGCCGTTTATAACCATTAAATGTACTTGCGTTGTGTGTGCTTAGAACCAAAATGTAGTAGAAATGCAAGTTAATGTAAAAAAAAAAATAACTAACACAATAAGGATAGACAATTCAAAGCACTATGCCCTATTCCACAGTCTTTTATAAACCTTATATGACCACAGTAGTCTTGAAAAGGCAGATCAGGACGGCAGCACAGCATCCACGGCGACGAGCATCAAGCTGATCTGAAGATCCGGGTCACTGCACCAGTGTAACGGACTTGGAATGGCATGGAAGGAGACGACTCAGAGGGTAGCTTTCCAGCATTTATTCGCTGCAGAAAACAGTACAACACACACATAAATTGACGTCTGGTCTCTCTCTGCACTTCTGCTCCCCTCAACAGTACGAAACACCACTGTCCGCAAGTCGGGACTAACAGCGACATCAAATGGACAAAACAAACAACTACATGAGGTGGAATGATTAACAGAACCCGCGAAAATTATAACAAACAAAGGAAAATACATACCTGCAGAAAACAGTACAACACACACATAAATTGACGTCTGGTCTCTCTCTGCACTTCTGCTCCCTAAACATGGAAAATAACAGAATTTACACCAGGAACGACCGCCGAACTCTGCGTTGCTACGTCTTTTTCTATATGACAGCGCTCTCTCTGTCTGCCTGACGTGAAAGCAAATAGCGCCTAAAAGGCTAACTTAAAATGGCCACAAAACTTATATTTTAACGGTCAAAATGACACGTAACAACTAGATAAAGTGATCGTTTTAGCAGTTATTAAAGTGTGTAACCTAAACAGTTTAATTTTAGGAGAATACGACAAAATAGTACAACAGCATTATTCCACACAACTTACCCTCAACAGTACGAAACACCACTGTGAGGGCAAGTCGGGATTACGGGGGCTTTGGAGGTACAAAAGAGGCGAGACGCCGCTTCCGCAGGGAGCATTAACAAAATAAAATGCTAAATAAAAATAGCTCATAAAGATATAATTCACACATACTCAACAGAATAATAAAGTACATTTTTAACTCTGTTACACACGCATGGTGAGAGGTATACGGATGTATGATTGAATTGAACTGAGACAGTGGACAGTAAAACCAACCACTAATTGTAAGCGCCATGAAATGGTCATCGAACAGTGTACTGCTTTTGGACGTTGTTGATCAAACATCATACAGAAGGTAAAATGATCGTGCAAATCGGTACTTATCGTACATCTGGCAATGCTGGCCTGAACAGACTGCATCATTTGTTTCATGCATGTCGTTTATGCTGATATGGTCATGCTAAAGACACAGAGATGGTTTAAATGTAAGAAAATGTCTAACCTAGGTTTGATGACATTGGTTTACTCAGTCAGACTCAGCACAAATGCTATATCGGACCTTTTTGTGGGGCAAACGTTTCTTTGATTTTGAAGACAGAACCCGGAGGTTCATTATTGTGCTTTTTTCATTATTGTATTTTTTTTCATGAGAGAATTTTATGGCTGTGTAAACATAATACACAGATTTTTTTAAACCTCACTATGTGCCACTTCATCCTTCAGTTTCACGATTTACTGTTTCGCTCCAAGCCAACTCTGACGCTAATCTATATTGACCATGCCTCTCCATTTACATTCAATAAATAAATGATTGCAGAGGTTTGAAAGTCCTCTTTTTGTGGTTCTTCACATAAATTCTTCATGATCCCTATACCATTTTTACCACCTAAACCGGGAAGATAACCACTGTGTTTTCACATTCTTCTTCACCACATTCTGAAGGGTTTTGGAGCCACAATAAAAAATATTATTTTCCCTCCTTAACTCGCATGTATTATTAACTACGAGAGAGGAGATTCTCTCACATCTCATTATCCATAAAAACGGCCGGTATAAGTTTAATATAACACCCTTGCTCATTGCAGTGGATAGAGTCGTTTTACTTTTTAATAGAGCTAAGAGTGATATCACATTTTGTGCTCTTCAAAAAATTGGATTTTTTTATCAGTTAGGGTGTTTTTATTACCATCACGTAAAATACCATGAAGCAGGAGTCGTTCTGTTGATGTCTGGGACCAAAGGCGCAGAGTTTCCTCCACCTTTTTCCCCCCACATCTTTTTCCTTAAAAGACATGTATGCCCTTAGTAGGGGGGTAGGGCGCGATCCTGCGCTTCATTAGAAATGTACCATAGGTGCCTGACTAAAGTGATATGTAAGCAAAAAAAAAAAAGAGCCCAATTGAGAACATGCCGCTTTGCCATGGCACTACACCCTCGCTTCTGTGTGCCACGAGCATGCCTCATTACCTTCAAACAGCATTTTCAAACAGCATTTTGGGAGGCTTGCCAACATTCTTTTTCTCCTTTTTCCTTGGGAAATTTTCAAAACAATTTGCCACATTCATTTTTTGGTGATTTGAGTAGTGGACAATTAATGTTCTTTCTGCTTCGCCTCACCGAGCGCAACACACACAAACACCGGCCCACGTCCCTCCCTCCGTGGTTGATTGCCAACAATGAAGAGGCAGTAAATATAAAGATATCATTCTACATGGCTGTAACGTCCCAGGAAAAGAGACCGCAGGTAATCGCCAATAAGCGGCAAGTCATTAGCCCCAAGTGGTCACAAGTACAAGGAACAACATATTGAGTGTCATTGACTGGACTAATCAATTTTACAGCTTCTCACTCGCTTTTTATTTAGTTTTGCAGGTAGGACATTTTAGCATCCCCGAGCAGCAAGCAAGAGAGAAGCATTCAGCACATTCTTTTAATACATAAAGCTCCGGGGGCGTTATGCCTCTCAAGGGAGTTGAAAATGAACAGTGAGCCCAGTGCTCTTGACAACAGAGCTGGATTTAAAAAAAAGACAAAACATGCTCGACCAGACGTAACTCAATTTGTTTAAATATCCTCTGACTTCGCAGCAATATCAGCTAGCTCAGGCCTCGTTATTTTTTCCCCCCTTGCTCTCCAAGCAGAGATGCAATTATAGATGCTCTCTTATATGAGGATGTATTTGTGTTTCCACACATGCATGCACACTTGCAATGGATGGACAGACTGGATTGGTGGGCATGGCGGGTTGAGCATACCTGCCCCCCCCCCCCATGACCCCTTCACCTTTCCCACCTCACCGTAAAATCTTGGCTCCCGGTTGAATTTTATTCTGCAGTGTCGACTTCAAACGGAGGCTGGAATGTCACCTTTGTCGTTTGAAGCTGAGGCAACAGGCTTACTCCATATGTCCCGCTCTCAGGGAAACGTCCCACTCTGTATCGAAATCACATTCAGTGAGTTTCCGGCTTGTAACAGGGTTCATCCTCCATGGCTGCCAAGGTAGACAGTGCGCTCGCCAGGCAGACATGACACAAACCACGATAACAATCGAGAAGAGCTGGGTGTTTTTGTTCCATAACCTTACTCTGCACGTCTCTCGGGGAGTCTCTCGCGGAGGAGACTTTTCCAATCATGGAACATACTTTCCCCTGTTGTGGTGTTGAGTGTATCTGAAGGTCTGAGCCATGAAATTCAACGGGGTGTAAATGACCGGCCGTGAGTGACAGTATGAACTTGATCAGTTTGAGAATCCAGCTTACAAAGTGATTTGGAGGAAAGCTCTGCTTCAGCCAGAGCTCGAGCTAATAGAGAAGCACTCTTATGCTCTATGCTTGAGGAGAAAGATGTACCACCCGTACTGCTGTCGTCATTAGACACTGCAGGCTTTCACTATGCACTTATCTGGTTTTTGTCCTGCATTCCAAGTCAAGTGTTTGAGGTCAAAACGTGGTGACCTGGCCTGCAGTTGAGTGGCCACCACTGATGGACCAATATCTGATAGATCTGGGCTATTTCACTCTCTCTTGCCCTCTGTCTCTCTTTGCATCTCTGTCTCCAGCAGAGATGAAGAGAGCTGACTGTGGGCCTAAATCAAAGTAGACCCCTCTACGGCCAGGCCCGAGGGGGGCTAAGAAGGGGGGGGGGGGGGGGGGGGTACACACAGCAGGGGGGCCTCGAGCAGCTTCCAGGTTCAAAGGCCTTTATCACCTCCAGAAGCTGACCACTGTCAGCTCCAGTGGAGCCAACTGCCTTTGATTGTCTCCTTGTCCTCTTGTATCTACCAGGGGTTATCCCCCTCGACTGACACATGCTAAAGGCTGGTAGCTTTGATAATCAAGCCGGCGAGGGGGGGGATGCTACCGAGCCCACGGTCAGCAGAACATGCACGCACTGTAGCGTCAGTGTTTATCTACAGTGGGAACTCAAATACATACACCCTGTCTTTGATTAATAGCGTCCTTCAGAGCGAGTGCCGCTATCGATGCCCTTCTTCTTCTTCTCGTGTCTTTGCGTGGTTTCACAAATCTTGATAAAACTTGCTGACACCTTTTTTTTTTTGTCCGAATTTGACTGAAACCCCTGAAGTAAATCAAGTTAATGGCAGAGGACTGCGACGGCATCCGATTTTCTCTGACAGCGCATCACATTGTAAGAGAGGGGGGCACACGGAATGCATTCCGAGGATGCTGGAGGAGGGGCAAACGCGCCTCATTGGCTTTCCTGTGATGTCCTCGACCGCTTTGAAGATGTCCTCCAGCTCCATTCACCTTTGAATTCTTATCACGGCCCAATAGATCAGTAGTGAAATATACCCTCAAAAAGTTATGAATTCATGAATTTTCCACGGGAATATCTCTCGCCAGGTCCATATCACCAAGGGGAAAGTTTCCTCGCTCACATGGAAAATTGCAAAAAAAAAAGAAGAAGAGAGAGAATAATGTAGCAGCATTGATATTCCACGCTAACACCTGCGTCATGTTGCCTGGAATTAGCTTCATGTAAGGGAGGGTGTGTGCTTATTTCATAAAGGTTACCTTTTTATAAGCCTGATAAAAAGGTTGAGATCACGTATCCAGCATGGAATAAAAATGATTTACTGAACTTCTTGCACATTGCGTGTAAGGAGTGTAATTTCTCTCTGTGTGTGTTGAATAAAAAATAAAAAAACGGCCAAATGTAATTCTCACCGGAGTCATTACACTCCTCGACAGTCAATGAGACTTCGTCATTACTTAATGCCATGGTGTGTCTACAGTACGTCTCAATACGAGTGTTCAGACACGTGACGGTGTGGGTGTCGGCCCTCGTGTGCGGCACTGTACTGTCTGTTCGCTGCTATGTTTCTTGGAATCGGCCCAACAATGTGAAACAGCGCCACGGTGACTCACACCCTCTGAAGTCTGCACTTGCAAACAATCACAGGCGAGCAAGTGTGTATGCTGGTACCTACGTGTACACACACAGGTGAAGGCATATCTCGTCCCAGCGACCCATGCAAACAGTGTCTGACAGATGCAGATAAACAGCTGTGATTTACTTCACTTCTCCGCTCACTCGCATCCCTCCATACATCAGAGGCGGTCGGAGGACACCTTTCTTGGTACAGCATGGCACGGCTCAGGCAAGGCTCCTGAAAGATCGCCCGAGACAACGGGATAAACAACTGTGATTTACCTCTCTGGTTTTCTGCCGTGGTGGTGGTGGTGGTGGGCGGGGGGGACAGAGACGGCGGTCACAGTGGCCTCTGGTCACCCTGAGAGCGGCCTGCTGCTCGCGCCGCCCCGAGCCAATTGTGCCGGAGGTCGAATGGAACAGGGAAGCAGCTGGATGTGTGAGAACGCACGCCGTATTTACAATTGGCAAAGCACACACTCGCACAAAAACCGACACGCACAATATGACATCCTCTCCGCTTATCTGGGCCCCATCTGTTTCCTGGAGCTCACGGCTGGCTGATGAACTCCGTTGAGCCATTTGGGAGGAACACGGCTTTAGCTGCTATTCATGAATGCTCATCTTCCCCGAGTGAATCACGGAGTCGCCCAGGTCCACTCGTTTATATCTCCTCACTCCAACAACTGTAAACACTCCAAGGATGTCCGCCGTATCCTCGATAGCCTCCGTGGCCTACAACAACAATAATGCGGCCATTGTTGACATGGATGCAGTGCGGATGTTAGATACCGGCATTGTGAGTTTACCAGTTTGTGGCTACTACATGTGCACTGTTTATTTGGAATTGAGCCAACGTGGCATGACTTTTTTTCTACAAGGTTTTAAATATGTATGTTTTCTTTATTTTTGCTTTGTTTAAAACACCTCCTCTGCTCTTTATACAGTGCGATTCTGTTTTTCTCTTCTCGGTGCTGCACTTCTGCTGCACAAAAACAGAGACGGCTGTCTTAAGAGTCACAAATGATGATCTTGTTGCAGTTAAATCGTGGTGAAAGCTGCATCTTAGTTCTTCAGCATTTAAGTGCTTGTGAAACCATAAATCATAATACTTTATCAGATAGCAGAAGGAAGTGGGTTGGGATATCTGGTGTAGCTCTTTAATGGTTTATGTATTACGGTTATGTAATCACTCTCTCTCTATCCATTACTGACAAGTGTTTGATTCTGCTCCGCTGACCTGTGGAGTTCCCCAAGGTTCAATCCTGAGACCCGTTTCATTTTCCCTTAACATGCATCCTGTTGGGCATATTATACCATCAGTTCGGCTCTGTCTCTTATTTACTTATTTCTCAGGAACGACACACATTCATTTACAATTATTACCAATATAATACAAATCTGTCAGATTAAGCCAAAAGGCTAAATGGAATCTGCGCTCCCTGGGCAGGTTGGTGTTCTACATTGAAAGAAAAAGAGCAGACAAAACAATCTCAAAATCGCATATCACTGCTATACTGACGATGTCCAGCTCTGTGGATTTATGAAACCTAAGGAACTTTCAGATTTGGCTAAATCATTTTTTTTTCTTTCTGAAGATTGAATACCAAATCATTTGTATTACTTTAATAGCCTTACACAATTTGTCTTCACCATGTATCAGTGAGTTGATAGGTGTGGATTATCTGCTGTCCTGACTCCTGGGTTATAGAACAGTCTCCCTCTGGGGCTCAGTTCAACACATTTTTTATAATTGTGAAGCACTTTCAAACCCTGGTTTAGAAGAGTGGCATGTAAATAAAGTGTACTTATGTGTATTATTGTGACGTAATTGACCATATGTTTCTTATGCTATTTAAATTCTTATGTTTTGTTTTGAGATTCTGGGCTATTTACCTTCCATAACATGTCTTCTTTCACACTGGTGGAAAGAAAACATCTAAAATACACATTTAGGTGTTTATTTTACTACTTTTTCTATTTGTGTCTGCTGATTTCTCCTAAATACACCAGAAATCAGCAATAGATAATGCCTAATTTACATATTTAAACAAAATCTCAGAAAACTTGTAACACAAAAAATAATTGTCTTAATGTAATTAATCAACTGGGGAAGTTTCAGGGCGATGTCGATTAGTTAAATTGCTCACCCTATTCACCCGTGGTGTCTCCTCTTAATGTATATATCCTAGGGAACAGATAAAGAGGGGTGGGGGTGGGGGAATTCAAGCTGAATTATCAGTCACTTTTTTGTGAGAGAATAGAAGTGGGTGATGCCATCTTGCGTTTACATTGTGCTCTTAGCATATTAAACACCATAGCAGAGAGAAGCTGTGATGAAGCATCCAGTTTTTGCGCCCGGCATGGATGCGCAGCGGGATGCAAGCAAATGAGACCTTGATGGCATTAGTACCCATTTTCTCCTCACATGCAGATACAGATGTTAGGGCTCTGTAAACCATACGTTCCCCCTTGAACCCGGCCTGCTTGGGTTAAGTATGCTGAAACGGAGCAGCTGTAAGAGATTTACCTCTCCACCCTCCTCTCTCTGTCCCTGCGCTGCCTCATCTTTTCCATCCCACACAATAGCGTCGTCTACCTCCGGCTCACCTGGCCCGCTCAGGTCCGACTCAAAGGCCAATGCCACTTCTGTTTCCATAACCCAGCTGGACTTGTTTGTCTACGTGTGTGTGTGTGTATAAATGCCATCATGATTCACTCTGCACACACAATACAGACCTGACTGGGGCTTTTTCAAAAGGCGGGCCTTTGTTTTGGTCTGTCCACTCCCCAAACCACACACACACACACCTTCACCACTACTGAATACACGCACGCACGCACGCACGCACACACACACACACACACACACACACACACACACACACACACACACACACACACACACACACACACACACACACACACACACACACACACACACACACACACACACACACACACACACACACACACACACACACACACACACACACCAATCTCTGCCCATAAACCCTCATGAAAGAGACGGCAGAGTGGTTATGAATGAAAATGGGGGGGGTGGAGGAAGATAAACGGGCCATGCACAATGACACTTAACAAAATGTCTCAGTCAATTCAGAACACATCTAAATCCTTCCTCCTAGGTTCCCCACTGACGCTCTATTATCCCTGCTCCACAGAAAATCCCTCTAAATGGAGAACCTCAGAATGGCATTAGGGACACGAAACAAAAACTGTGTATTCATCTGCGGATCTGACTGGAGCCCCATTAAAACCACTCTGGGTAATTATTTGCGCGATGTGTTAAATCTGTCACGGTAAACGAAATGCCTCCTTTTTTATTTTGTTTTATTGCTCCGGCTCACTTAATGTTCTGCCCTGCTCTCTCCCCTCTCCCTGACCTCCTTGCGAAAAAAAAAGAAGCTTGTTTTGGCTGCCACCGCTCAGTTTTCTCAGTTTCAAAGTGATGCTAACTGCCCCAATGTGTCCATCCTTAAGCAATCTCAGCAAATCCTGGGCTCGTCTCTGAAGTACCATCAAGAGACCACTGAGCATATGCATTTTGTAGCATGCTCCACTGAAAGGCTGCAGCCCCCCCCCCCCCCCCCAACCTCCCCTCCCATCCGTCTACAGAGGCATCACAGCACAGCGAGGGCAAGGAAGATCAATGCCCTGCCTCTGCCAGTTCAGGCAAAGGGATAGAGCAATCTGCACTCCATTTACAGTGTGATATACAACACAAACAGGTTCCCCCGCAGGTCTGTAAATGCGCGTTTCGCTTTATTTCTTTGGAACGTCCGCTTGGCCGTAGCTTTTGGCAGTTACCGTGTCACACAGAAGAGCAAATGATTCATTCCTGCAGCTTTAATGTTGTACTCCGTGAAGTAGCGCGACAGCTGGATGTCACTCTCAAGATGTTTGGCCCTTGAGCTATGGACCATTCGCAGGGGGAAAATAAAAATGTTCTTTTCCTTCATGGATGGTGTGTACGGTTATATTAGCGGACCGGCAAATTGAGCATTAGATGGCAGCTCGGCTGTCACTGCAGGAGCGCGAGCTAACAATTTGGCCAATTCTGCCATGTATTTAAAGCCACTTCAGACCAGGAACTTGATTCCAATACTCTGATCTGACCAAGCAACGGGGTCTAATATGACAATTACACACTCGGAGCGGCCCGCTTGCCAAAAGCCCTCACAGTTAATGACAGGAGATGGTGGTTAATCACATCCTTATGCAGGGATCAGGGTGCGGCTCATGGGAGCTAAATCCTCACCGTAACCTGCCAGCGCAATTACCTTTTAGCAATTACAGCGAGCGTCATTCATGACACTTCAGCAACAAAAGGCTTACAGCATAGAGACGTCTGCCAACGAGACGGACCGCCCTCAAGGACTGCGACGGTTTACGGGTCAAACGCAGGACGGTGGAATTGGCTTCAAAAAACGCTGGTCCTCTCATGTAAACACCCACTCAGAATCAATTTGTCACAAGAAAACCAAAAAAAGATAGAGCCTGTGAAGGCGATTGAGTCAGTGAAACGGGAGACGTTCTCAGAAAGGTTCAGAAAATGTTCCAGATGCAAAATTTGCAGCATTTATCAGCATAGAATTGGATTTATTATTCATCTCACTGTCTCTTAAGTGGCTTATCATTGGTCAGGGTGACGGCTGTATGGGCAACATGTGTTTTATCCATATGGAAGCCAGGAGAAACACATGTTTGCAGATGCAGTCAGTTCACAGGATCAGCTGTCCTCTGTGGCCAACATCTGTTAGCCTGCCGATGCCTCGGGCTCAAGTACAGTGTGTGTGTGTGTGGGGCCGATTTAGTGTGCAGACACACACGTGCAGTGCACATACAGTATAAAAACATCTAAGGGCCATATGTCCATTGAATCTAAAACATTTCAGTATACAGATGCTTTTTTATAATTGTGTATAAAAGTTAAGTGGCAGGAAAAAGGTGCTCTCAAGCCCAGATTGTCTTGAACTCAGAAAACTCTCGGTGCCTCGCTTAATCCCATTGTGCGGCCATAACAGCTTTTACCCCAGTTAATTATTTCCAAATCTTAAACAAATACATAAGGTATAACCTTCAATTGGATTTCAATGTGCAAGTCAGGCCTCTCGAGGCTGAAACCGCTGCTGTTCTGTATCCATTTTTACTCAGGGTAATCAAATGACTGATAATGCTCGCTGTGTGTTCTCTGAGATGAGGGGAAATGCAGCATCTTACAAAGATAAGAAATCAGTTCCTGCTTTTTTTTCTGATTGGATTACATCCGGGGAGGGTAATCCTTCATAGTGCTCACTCTGGGAGTCCATGCAGACCAGAGAGTAAATGTGAAGGAAAAAAAATAGAAAAACAGTGAGAGTGGGAGAGGATTTGGAGATTTGAATCCCAAGACAAGCAGAGAAAATCTAGGTGGGGAGAGTGAATTAGTAACTCCATCCTATATCCCTCAGTAATGGCTGATGAGGTTCCCTGGAGCAAGGCACTTCTCATGGAAGCTGCTTAAATTAGCTCCCAGGTGTGAATTCATCTCCCTCAGATTATCATCATTTCTGTGTGTTTTTTTGTGAAGAAAGAGAATAATGCTGTATTCACACTGCAGGGACAACAGGCTAGAAGTCATTTTTAATGAAAGCAGGTGAAGTTGAGCCGGTCTCAACTTTTATCCAGCGCTCCAATTACATGTTTTTGGCTCCTTCTGTTCTGTTTAGTCTAAAAAAGAAAATACTGTTAGCCATGTCCCAGTGCTATTTAACGACATAGCTACGTCAACGAGCGCTTGAGCAACACTTCAGCAGCGACTCTGCAACAATGTAGCCTGCCACGCTTGGCCGCTTTTGTCGTTTGTAGTGTGAACATAGCATAAGAGTCGGCCATGCTCGCAGCTCTGAGGCTGTACGTAGGCACAGCTTTAGGCTAAATGCTATCATCGGCATGCTAACATCCTCACAACGACAATACTAACACGCTGATGTTCGGCAGGTATAATGTGGTTCACCGCCTTAGTTTAGCATGTTAGCAAACTAACATATCCTAATTAACGCTTAACACAATACGTCAGTGTTCTCAACAGCATAATCGTTAGCTTTTAAGTTAAAGTGGTTGGATGATTCTTGCCTAAATGCATGATGGGAGTTGTAGTTAACTTGTACCTTCATGTTTTTTTGCACACAGGCTTTCATCTTCAACTTCTAATAAAAGAACCAGAATGCAGCTGTCAATTTGTTTGCTCTGATAATGAAACAGGGTGAGTTGCATGCCCATCCATTGAATGGGGCTTTTACTTACAGCAACAGGAGTGGCCAAAAATTATATATCCTGAATGGAGTCTGTGCCAAATGTCATGGCAATCCATCCAATATTTGTCCATACATAAAAACTACATTTTATGATGTCGCAAAAGTAAAAGTCAGGGGAATCAGCTTCATCTTGATGGGACCATGAATGTCTGTCATGGCAATCCAGTAGCACATTGGTCACAAGTGTGGCTAAAGAGCGCCCGACCGACATATAAACTAAATCAATAGAAAGGACTAGATATTTGCAACATTGCTCAACATGTGTCGTAATCAGCTTTAATTAAGTCATTTTATGATGACAGGATTCGAGCAGTGGTGTAGACAATCTTATATCACCTCTTAGAATCTCCTCAGCCTTTTTCTAAAACAGTTAAACCGGTGTAATCAGTTAAGTGATTAGACACGGCAGTCCCCTGGCCTCAGGTCTGCGCTGTGTTTGGAGCAACTGTCTGGATGACTGACTGACCTATGGGGACACAAGTCCAACTACGACCAGTGGACACCAGGAGAAGGAAAGACGTTATGTGGTGCAGACAGATACCTTTCTTGTATCCTGTGAACAAGAAAACGATCACTTTCTCTTCATGCCTGCAAGGTAGGACTGGGAGCTGGAATAAATGTGATAAAGCATTGATTGTTACATTGTTTATTCTTTCAATGTCAGGCAGAGCACAGCAAACGAGTCAAGCTAAACCAAGATGGAAATGTAAAAAAAGCTATCCCAAGGTTGGAAATTAAAGAAAGAAAGAAACATTTCTTCACATGCTACTTAATCTGACATCAAATCACAATTCTCCTCCTCCACAAAGTGTCTGTGCTCGCTTCTGTCAAGAAACAAACACTTGCTTTTCTTTTCTGTAGCAGTCCTCAGATAATAACAGCCAGATTTGCTGAGACGGGAAACTTGTTTATATTCTTTGAGTGCTTGTCACAAAGTGCAAAGCCGCCCGAGGTGAAATGAGTCATTGACACCAGGTCACGTGAGGCACGTCTGTGTTCAGAGCAGCTTGGTATGCAACCAGTACGAACCTGTCCCGTTCCCTCTCCCAGCGTAGAAGTCAAATTAATAGCGTCTCCATATTTCCAACACATCATCATTACTTGGCAAGACAAACATTTAATCCCGGTGCAATACCGAACTGTGCAAATTATCTCGGGTCTCGTTCCATCAGCCCCTAAATGAGATGATATTGAATTAGATTATGCTAGAAAATGAGGTGTTCACGCCAATTGAAAGTAATCAAGGTAGTTGAATCGAAGGATAATGAAAGCCGCTAGATCTAATCCAGGCCTGCGGAGTGCTTTTTGACTAATAACGGCAGTTTGTCAAGTGAGTAATGATGAAACCGACAGACAATAAAGAAGAGCGCCGACGAGCTGCAAGCTACTGTAAGGAGGTTAATGGCTTGACAACATTGGGGGCTGAAAGGTCTATTGACCAAATGTTTACATACTGTATGGGAGAGAGCTACCACCGTGAAAAGCAATGACCACAACTAATGTAGTTGCGTTTGTATGGATTTCTGCCAAGGTCGGATGACAAGGGTGCAATATTGCAGGTGGGCCTTGGTAATCAAAATCAGAACAGCAGGTAAGCCAGTAAATAATTAGTGTCAAATATCCTGTCGGCCGCAGTGTTACATCTCATTCCACATTTAGTGAAGCAAGGATCAGGGGTCCGCAAATAGATCAGTGTTTTCTGTCCTTAAAAAGGGAAAGTTCACCCAAGAGAACATCTTGAGATTTCAGCGGTTGCCAGCGTGGATTCATCTTGCACTCATTCCTACGGATCGCCGTTATACACAAAAGATAGCTAATTAAAAGTAATAGCGTTACATCCACAGCTAATGTCACGTTAATGTGTTTATAGGTCTTATCTGTTTTGTCAATGCGTCAAATTGTCGTCACAACCGTGTAAGATGCGGTCATGAAACTTAACAGGTGTGTAGTTGAGATCAAAATTTGAAGATCGGTGTGGTCCAAGCAACGGCGCTGGCCCCATCCCATCGCAAAACGGTCTCTACGTATTGAGTTGTGGAAAAATGGGGGTCAACAATTATTTCTTGTGGACAAAGTGCCAATTATTTGTGGTGGTAGAGATCTTGACGGGTCCAAACTACAGTATATTCAGTCCAATCGGTTTGAGAGTCAATACGTTTATTAGTGGGTCTGGGTGAAATCAAAATGCCAATATGTGATACGTCCCAATTATTATTATGTGTTCTTTGACTTTAAAACTCTCTAGTAGGATCTAAACTTTGATGTCAGGTATGTATTGCTGAAATTTTAAACTGTTTGCTCATTAACTGGACGCTGCTGCCAGTTTAGCTCATGCATTGTGGGGGCAATACCAATAGGTTTGGATCTGATTCCAAGGCCTGATCACAAATATTGATACAGACACATTGTATTATTAAAAGAAGGAAATACAACATCATGTAAAAAGGAGAAAAATGCGTCCTGTTTAGTGAGGTGAATCATCATGAGTATGCAACTTCTGAAAATGTTTGAATTACCATAAAACAACTTTTAATGGTAAGTAAATGTTTGTGTGAATTCTCTGAAGTAATAAGGCTAATATCATACTAATATATCATACTAATATCACTGCACATAACAGCAGCAGTGCAGCAAAGAGGGCAGCACTAAGAACGTGATCTGACATGAGATGGATCTTTTATTTGGAACTGATCCAATTGATGCTATACTCAAAACTTAGTCCTGACCTCAGTTTGCTCCCAGTTAAGAAATAGTTCATTTATTCACTTGGTGAAGGTTTTCCAGAGGTCTGTTTGGAGCCCTGAAGCTAAAAACTATAATCATGAATTAATGGATGGATAACAAAAGACACAGTTAAAATGTCCCTTTCCAAATAAACTGCAGTCAACACAGAGAGAAGAATTGTTTTTAAGATGGTGAGTGTGAACGAGCAGCTCATGTGCTCTTTAGGTCCATTATAACCCTTTTCATTGCCGTTTCTCCCTGTAAGCCACTACATTAACAAACATGGAAATACAAAGAGGCCCATGCATGTCAACTTTGACAACCACAGGCAGTCCCTTGCAGTAACAAAACTAACTTGTTTTGAGGTGAATTGTGTCTGGATAGACAATAATACTAAGGCCCAATCCCAATGTCCATAAGGCCTTAAACCCTGAACCCTCAGGGACTTACTGACGTCACCTGTTAAATGATTATAAGAGACTGTGAGGGCTTGACATGGTGTAAATACTTTGCTGCAATATATCACATTAACATGACAACGTCATATCATGTTATGTATAACTTTCTACTCCCTAATTTGAACGTCTTCCAGGCTCTTGCCTGACGAGATGAGAGGAAATTGTCAAATAATCTACCGACTCGTTTTTGTCAAAACAGCTTTAATGACAAAATGAAATGTTTGATGAATAACTCAGTGTGATATAGTTTGTTTGCATTCCTCTGATTTTGTGTGTTTTTATGAATCATCTTTAGTCCTTAATAATGTTTTTGTGAAAATGTAATTTGCCAGGCTTTACACCCATGTGCCGTTCTCTTTGTTTACCTTTTTATTTGATGTCTTCCACTGGTAACCCCCTGTTTAATGTCACATTGCTGGAATTGTGGGTCATTCCCTTGGGCAAAGTTTGCAGAAATGCGGGCTTCCGGAAAGGGTTCATAAATGGCTCAAAATGTCTGCAAGAGAGCCCTCAAACATTATTTGACAGTGGGACAGCCCTACACCCTCACAGATTTGGCGGGAGTGCACCTCAAAGTCTGTGAGTCCGTGAGTGTGGAGATTGGGATTGGGCCTATGTCATTTCTTGGTAACAAAAAAAAGAAGGAAAAACATGGAATGGCAAAAGTGGAAATATTTTAGTTGTAAAACCTAAAAATTACAACGTCAAATGATATGTCAATGCTTGAAAAGAAAAAAAAAAAAAAAACTTCTGGAAGGCCACACACTGTGTAATCAAATTTACCTTTCACTCGCTCTCTCCTACGAGCCCCTAAATCACAGCCTTGATGGAATTCACCTCGGCAATACCGTTATGTATCCTGTGAATATAAATGCACAACAAACGACGCCTGCTCAGGGTGGAGAAGGAGTTTGTCAGCGTGACTGAAGTACGGCCCATTGACCGATAGCATCTCTTTCTAAGAGCCGCTCAAAGAGGCAGCTGCTTTATATCCGCTGCGTCGTCAAACAGGGCACTGGGGATAAATCAAGCCCCGCAGACCACTGTTTTAACTCTTTCTGGCCTCACAGAGTGCGCCATTTGTGCGAAACCACAGAGTACCAAAACAAACAGCCTCCTCTGTACAGCCGGTGTTTACTTCAATATCTTTATATGGTTCTCTCTGATTTGGGCCTTTCTGTGTTTTTTTTAATAAATCGACCACAACCATCTCAGCCACGTCAGGAATTTACTCCAAATGATTGTTTTGCTTTTCCTCCTCTTGAGTATGTGTTACAGTGTGTGTGTGTGTGTGTGTGTGTGTGTGTGTGTGTGTGTGTGTATTGCATGGCTTCAGGCTAAGGAGTAGTGAGGGAGTTCCCCCACATCTGTTCACCATAAGAGCTTGTTGACAGCAGCTCTCCTCTCTCTCTTTCCCTCCCTACTCCCAGTTCATCCCCTTCTTAGGATTCTGTTGCAGCTGCTCCTCATCCAAGATTAGGTAGAACACGTCGTCAGCCTGCTTATCGGGAAACAGGGGTCAGGTTTGTAGCCCTCGATAAGACCTGTATAAGGTACCGGACCATGTTGGGAAAAAACAACTTTTTGTTAACATGTGTAGCGTGGCGTTCTCCGATTCAATATTCCTCATCTCGGCATGAATTATTCTCTATTAAAAAAGGAGAACGCACGCAGGAGATTAATCCTCATTTTGATCCGATTACTGATACAACAACAGAAAAGTTATATTGGCTCACAGCGAGACTTTTAATGGAATGGACTGAAAATGTATGATTCACCTCACCGGCAGCACAAGACTGCATATTTTTTTGCGCATGTGTTTATGTACATACAAGACGAGGAGGGATCACACACACACCGCTAAGTAGTTATCTGAAGTTAAGGCCATAGTGTTTCTGCATGAGGATTGAAAGCCAGCCAAGCCTGTAATTGGGAAAAGGGCCATTTGGACCATCAGAGTTGTCCATTCGTTTTTTGGAAGGGAAAAGCGATCAATAGGCAGCATTAAGCAGATCTGTGAGAGATCTAAATGGGTGCACGGGCCGCAATCTTTACTTCCTGCTGCAAAAGATACTGGCCTTTAATGATTGGACAAGACCCAAAGATGGAAACGGAGCTGGAAGAGCGTCCAATCAGATGGAAGCGATATAATGCGACACCTACCTACTGACCCCAGTGTTCTCTCCTTGCTTTGAAATCTTGAAAATCTCCCATCAGCCTCAGTCACACGCAGACAAATCAAGGATAAACAGGTAACTGAATTTGCTTGTTCTAGCCTCGATTGCGCTGCTAATTAGCTTTGGTGTAATGACTTTCAGTGGGAAGGTGGTGCTTGTAATTAAAATGTTTGTGCTCCATTTTCGGTCTCACGTCGGACCGAATCTCTCCACATCTCTGTTCTCGCTAACACACTCAGGGTTCTGTCGGTGCCTGAAAGTGTATCGATCGACTCTGTACATGCGCGGTATTGACAGGTTGTTCACAGAGACAGTGTGTAGACCTGTGGGCAGGAACTGTTCAACAGCAAAATGAAATATCAGCCTCACAGGAGACAAGAAAAAAAAAATGAAAAAAGATGTGTCTGTGCTTTTTTCCCAACCTGTAATTATTATTTTTTTCTTTTGGAAATTGAATTAAGGTGAAACCCACCAAGGATGCGCACCTGCTCCAGCAGCAGAGATGACGGCTTAAACTGCTGGAGCTCTACAAATGGGTCCTCGGAGGACCTCTCCATCTCTTTCCTCTCCTTCACAGTGTAGGAAGTTTCCAACAGCTGGTAGACAATAAAAAAAGTGAATGCACTGGGGCCGTGATTGCAAAAGCTTTATGGAGGGAGGGGGGGTTAACAACTGCAGTCATAACTGAACACAGAGCTGTATAATAAGCAACCTAATTCATTTTTAGCATCATTTTCATGCCGTCTTATATCTCAGTATCCAACACCGTAATATTCATGTTACAATCCATCTGATTTTCACGGAATCAAACCCTGTTTTTTACACCGTTAATGGTGGGCGTTTCAACAGCAGTACACAATCAATGTATTTACATTGTGCAATCTTCTTTCTGTACAGGGGTTTCGTCGTTAGTGACGGAGTCCGCCATTCCTGCGAAGGATTCACAGGAAAACAATGCATGCATGTAATGTATCTAATTGAAATCAGTTCACCGTTAACTCTCTCTACATTGTGTTAGAGCTGAACTAAGTCACTGCTAATGCTAATCTAGTGTTTCACATTAAAACGGTTCGACTGGCAAAACACAAGGACGCTTTCGATGAGAAGCAATGCAAATGTATTTGAAGGTGATATCTGACTGCCATCGTTCATCAAAACAAGCTACCGCCTCCTAACAAGTTCACATCAAGTGAAAAGGTTATGACATGTCAATGTTTTGTTGACAACATGTTTTTCGACTGCCCCCTAAGAAAAACCCTTACTTGCAATGGCAATTAAAGCAACACACATGGTTACAGTATTATTTGGACTGGCTTCATTCCTGGCTTGAACAAGAAAAAGTGGGAGTGCAATATCAAACTTGTTTTGAGTGGTAGAGTTGAAGCAAAATCCACCTGAATCCAAAGTCTTTGTCAAACAAATGACTCTCATACAGCCAACATCATCTTGAATTTATGCTCCGTTCCATCCGAATCCTACAAAATCTGCATGGGGCAGATGGAACCTTTTTCAGTATTCATGCCCTTTTGGTATTCAGCCTCTCGGCCATCCCTCGTCTCGAGACCTGCTCTCCCTCTCTCCGAGTCTCTTTGTTCTTTTTAAAAAGTGCTCATCTTCCACTGAAGCCGCCGCTGTTATCCACGTCTTTGAAGTGAGTCAGGGAGACGGCAGTGAGTCCTCACCTGTCAGCTTTCATGGCTCCCTGAAGGTTGACTTTGAGCCGGTGTCTGTTAAATTGGGATTGATCGCAACAACAGGACCCGTGCGCACGCACACACTCGAGGGAGGGGGGGAGCGGGAAAAAAGAAAAACGGTGAGTTTCCTGACAGTCGCGCAGGGCGACCGTTTTTCACGGGTGGACGAGGCAGTTTGATGTGACCACGGAAGCCATTTGTTTGGAGTTTCATTTCTTCCTGTGGCAGTAGTGGGACGTCAGACGAGGTAACGGGATACGTGGGGAATGCCTAATGGCCGCAGCGGTTGACTTATTGGAAAGAGTGGCTGCGTGTCTGAATAACAAACTGAGGCTACAGTGAGAGAATGATAAACACCACCGTTTCACGTGGAGCCCTCGGCCACAGCGTTCCTCCCGCTGATGCCTTTCTTTCTCTCAAATTTTGCCTCCACTCGCCGTTTCTGCCTCAGCAACATGGAGGCTGCATACCATAATTGTCAAAATTCATGCTGGAGCTGTCAAGCCCCACGTGCAGGGCTGGAATTTCAAAAGCACCCCTCCCCCACTTTCCCTCCCAATTCATCTTGCATTGTGGGATTTTTCATGGAGGTGAAACCGTGTCTGATGTAGTCGGATTCGCTGAAAACAATGAGCGGAGGTGGAGTCCGATTGGCCCCCGTCGGGAGCGGCAACATAAACACTGAAGGGAAAGTCCCCCCCCCCCCCCTTCCCACTCTAGAGCTAAGAGCCAAGGAACGCCTGATCCCCAGGCCGCTTCCAAAGCCATCATTGAGAGAAAAAATATTTTGGCAAATGGAATCTCGAATGAAGTCTCCTCATCTACAGTGATACATGTGTGAGAGGGAGAATAGAGAGACATAGGAGAGAAAGAGAGACCATTAAAAAGAAAAAAACAGAGGAGAGCCCCCCACGGATGCTACTGTCAGCTGTGGGAACCCAGATGAAAGTGGTGCAGCCAGATACCAGCGCTCTTTGATCGTGCCCTTGTGCGATAAACATCTCGCCATGCCAGCCGTGCTCAGTGCATCGTGCCAGCCCGGCTGTGAAGGTGAAGGGCTTTGAGTGGGCTTCCAGCTCGCCTTTTGCTCAGGACCAGCAGGCGCTTGCCATGCCAGAGAGCTGTCTGCAGCACACACACACACACACACACACACACACACACACACACACACACACACACACACACACACACACACACACACACACACACACACACACACACACACACCGACACATTCTCCAGCAGATTGCTCTCACTTTCCCTTTCAGTGTCTCTCTCTCTCTCTCTCTCTGCCCCCACCCTTGAGAATTCTTCTTCTTTTTTTAGATACTCGTTAAAGATACAACCTCGGTTCCAGAGGAGGCTCCTGCTGAGGAGTAGGAGTCCTATTTGAACCAATAATCATCAAGTTCGCAAAATTAAAAGTGTGCACTGGAGCTCATGCATTTTTTTGTTCTGTGTGTTGTAATAGTAATACGGGCTGTTGAATATTTCATGTTTGCTGCTGCTTTGAAACGGTGCAGGTTTGCGATGTTAGGTGTAACAAGGGAGGTATGAGGGAATTCTGCCAATGCTGCCTGCATAAATCCTCACCCCTTTCGTTTTTTCTTCTTTTTTTTACAATATGAGGCGATAGATAACAATCCAGCTCTCGGCTTCAGCTTGTGCCTGTACTGTAACAAAGCCACATGGTGATTTTGATTCACTGAAAAAGAGAACAGGATTTACTCTGGCTTCATATTGACGCAGAGAGCAGAGCCTGTGCATCTTAGGAAGGTTGGAAGAGTGAGCCGGGGAGAGAGAGAGAGAGAGAGAGGGGAGGAATGAATGCCATGCATGTGTGGGAAGTGGTTTTGGCAGCGTTTGAATTTAATGATCTCAACATGTGCTATAGTTGAGAATCATCAGAAAGAAAAGTGCAGACAAAAGCACTTGCAGTACAGCCACGCAGGGGCCACAGATGGAGAAACCACAAGGACTGCGAGACAGAAGCTGCGGCGAAAGAAACTTTTGAGAAACCAAAAAAAAATATGTTCTTCCGATACAAAATGTCAACTTTAATGCTGGAAAAGTCTAGAGCGCTGCTTCAGCTCGGGATGTAAAAAAAGAACCCAGCAGCCACGCGAGGACATGTCGACTCGCGGCACACGACACGGTCCACTTATTTCACTGAAGAACTGATTCGTTTTACCAGCTCTTTAGAGCTCAGAGAGGAGACGTGCCAATCAGCGCGTTGCATTTAAATGGGAGGCTTTGACACATGGAGATGACGATGTCCGACGCAACAACTCTTAAGCAGTGCATATTTCACGCAGATGGCCGGTTTATGAATATGTGGCCCAGGGTTCATGATGCGTGGTTGAGCAGCAATAAATGAGCCTCTGCTGGATAAATACAAGCTTTTATAGGGGGGGGGAGGTGCTGCCAAATCTGATATCAACCATCCATCACACTACGAAAACAAAAAACAGTTCATATCAGGGTAACAAATGTGATAGAAGAGCGTTGTGGGGAGCTGAAGTGTCTGACTGGAGAGTCACTTGTACTCATTTACGTCAAGTTTGAACAGAACTGCTGTCGTTTAACGGTAGGCCTTTTGATGTCGTAAAAAACCTTGTTAGTACAATTTAGGTGATCTTCATGTTTCAACCGCAACGGAAGGATTGCGTGGTCCTTCGTGAGGCGGAAGAATTGAGCAACACCCGGGGTCTTGGTTTAATTGGAGAGCCAAAGTTACACACGCAATGACTTTTATTTGACATTTGGATTATTCCCCATTAAAGTGGAATTGCAACAGAAAAGATCTGTGCTCTTTCAATGCAGTATACAGCACATATGGACGGAATTAGACTCCGACTCATTTTGCTGATAAAATGCCACAGATGTCAGCCGTGGAAAGAAGTATATATATATTAATATAGGCAGGCAGATATTACACTTCTGAGAGCTTTGAACCCCATAAGGAAAAAGCTGCACACATGAGTTGCTACAAACAGAACATAATTAGATGAGCCAAAAGTAAGATTGTATATTTCTTCTCTACATCGGGATGAAGTTTTCAGATACAAACGGAAGCAATCTACGCGCAGACATCCAAAACCTTTCGGCAGCGCAATCGATATCTCCTTAAGACGACGACAAACATTGAGTGAGATATCACCAAGTGTGTCAAAGTGTGATGGGGGGGGGGGGGGGGGGGTGTTGTCAGAGCCCACGAAGGCGTATCCAACGTTGTCATTGCCCGCTCGCCTGTCTGCTTTGTGGAGAACATCCGCTGTTGACAAGAGGTGAGCTCCTGCTCCTCACTCTCTCTACGCATCAGTTTTGGATCACTACTCTCAAATCAGAGCCAGGGGTGGGGAGGAGGGCCCCCGCATAATGTGACAGAGCCTGTCTCTGTCTTTGGCTTTTTCTTCTTTTTTTTTTGACGCCTGAGGAATGCTCAACCAGAGCAACCCCTGTGAGGAAACCTGCCCACAGGCCTAGACACAAAGAGATCCAGGAATATGAGGAGGGGGGGGATGAACCGGCGGACGAGCCTGAAGGTTGCACCAACAAAAAAAACAACAAAAAGGATGCGATAAACAAGAGTGCAGTGATAAAGCATGGTTGAGGCATCAAAGCTGTAAAATATATACAGCTCATACAAATGCTATCAGCGCATGATAAGACTGCACTTTTCATTAAACAGTCCCTCTGGACCAGCTAAATGTATTCGCAAATAATGGCAGTCAGATTTAATGACATTATGAGCCATTAAAAAAACGGTGACTGATCTTATCATCTCCTTGTTTCACATTGATCGCCATATCTGATATCTTGTTTCATATCTCTCCCCATCTAATGCGGCAACAGCTGTGGAAATCGGAGCCGATGTGCATTGTTAACCGTGTTTATTGTGGTTGTGTAATTACAAAAACTGTATAATGCGCGATCTAATTTATTAGATTAGTGAAGGGATTGCAAACCCGTAATTGTGAGACTACTCTCTGCCGAGAGTCTGTCGTGCTGCTCGGCTCAGGCCGTGCTGTTGTAAACAGTGCCATCTAGTGCGCTTCAGCGGGGGGGGGGGGGCTGGTGGCTGTGAGGGTTTGGGAGGGGAGATGAGGAGGCCCAGAGGAGAGGCTGCGTGGGAAGACATGAGCCTCTGCAGGTTTAAATTAACTCAGAACGTGTTGCGTTACATCTCCCACATCTCAGTCAGGAGGTCAGACGGGCGGCTTGTAACGATGTGATGCAAGAAAGTTTTCCCTTTTTCTGGAGAGGGCCGGCTTGTGTTTAAGTGTGCGTCTGCCATCTGGAGTTTGTCATCTGCATATTATTGGTTTTAATAATTTGCCTCTTTTTATTTCTCAAAGAGAACACTGCCAAATTAGAAAGATTTCTGAATTAACACTAAAAGCGTCGCCCCTGGATGCAGATACGCCTATCGATTTTGTTGCGTCTATAAGGAAACCAACAGGCAAGACGGGGTCATCTGAGGACACGCGTCTTCAGGAGAAGACATTGAGGAGCTGGAAACTACCGCTCATGTCGCCGCAGCGCATTCCTCAGCTTTTACACCACGGAAAAAAAGAAAAGCGCTACACCAAATGTACCGCCCAATCACACCGAGATCGTTCCTGGGACATACATGCAGTCAGAATCTCAAAATAACCCAGACCGGACCTCTCTGCGCTATTTCCTCCTCGACCGTGGCAAAATATCAAGGAAAATATTAGTCAAAACTTGCCGCTTGTGTGTAAATGAGATCAAGATGGATTAAATTTGAGGCCTTATGAACCACAAGATTACCATCCGCAGCTGAAAGCCGGCGGAGACCCAGATGTGCGGCGCAGAGCCGGGTGCAACTTTGAATGCGATTTCCTCTCTTAAGCCTTTAGTGTAGGTAAAGGCATTACAGCCGATCAAACCTCTTAGCCTTCCTACTTGTGGGATTTGATGTGCATTACTGACAGTGAGAAATGGCCTGCCTGAAATACAATATCTCACTTCAGTGGAAGATGAGAGGGGGGAGGGATATTGGCTTGACAATAAGAAACACATTCTACAGCAGTGATTTTCAGGGTGATAGTTGGAAGAAAATAGAACATTTTGATCAAGGTAAAGCACATATTTGTGTTGTGGAGTAATATGTAATTGTACAAAAAAAACTGAACTTAAGATTCACAAAATAAATATATATATCTTTTTTTATTTTATTTATTTGAAATGAGCACATTGGAACATGACGGGTGGGGTCGATAAAGGGGCGCTTGAGCTCATCTGACAAGGAGGTTGTGCTGCAGCAGTGAGGAAGGTTTGGAAAAGATGGCAACAACGTGCAATGCATCATTTCAATTAGATTGTTTGTCAGATAAAACATTCTCTGCAATTTCTGTGCACGTTTTGTGCCTTTATTTGGCAGCGATATGTGGGGAAAGAGAGTAAGGGAATGGCATGCATTGAACAGAATTTTCGCCCATATGGTATGCGCCCTAACCTCTCGGCTGTCCGGTCACCCCAGAGATACAAAGTTTAAAGACATTGGCCACAAAAGACTTCAATCTTTTGCTTCGGAAAAAGTAAAATTAGCAGCTGAGTCATCGCTGGCCAATTTGAAAACATGTCAGATTCTTTCGGTCGAGCCGTGGTACAGTCACAGTGTCTATTGATATAGTTCTAAAGAGCCTTAAATAAGAAGAGAATGGAAAAGCGATGCAACTCTTGAGGCCGACATGCTCGGAGGCGGAGAGGGAGAAAGGTGAAATAAAAAACTATATTGAGGTGGCTCCTTCATAATAGACTTTTTCACCTCGCTGTATTCAGTCTTACCTTGGCTTATCTGTGCCCTTGCCCGTGATATAATTGAGCTTTTCAAAGTGGCGGCACATTCAAAGCCCCACGTGTGGATTTGCATTTGAAAATGACTACAATTTAAAAAAAAAAAAAAGGCTTTCATTAACAAAGTGGCTCGCTGTAATGTTTTACAACCCGAGCGAAGTTAGTGGAGCTGAAAGAAACCAGATGTTTCCCGTGACCGGCTTTCACCCTGTAAAAAAAAAAAAAGAGGACATGTGCTGCCTCTGATATGGATACAGCAAGAATAATCTACTCTGTTGTGGTTTCAAAGTCAGCTGGACCTGTGGTGTTGTATCCACACCTCCTCCGCACATGTTCATACACACACACACACACACACACACACACACACACACACACACACACACACACACACACACACACACACACACACACACACACACACACACACACACACACACACACACTTCCTTCCTCCAAGCAAACCTTCCTATAGGGACTTCCTGCTCTAAGTGTTGTTTGCTTAGTGCCCACTCATCTCCCACCTCCTTGGCAGCCACTTCCTCTTCGTCCTGCTGTGTTCCTGTGTGTGTGTGTGTACACATACTGTATGTTGTCAAATTGTACATGCTAGATGTGAAACTCACATACCCTGTGTTTATCTGTGTGCATGCGAGTTGAGTGTCACTGGACAGATGCTCATCCGGTCAACTGACATCAATGACCCTATTAGCTGATGCCAAATGGGCAGCGGGTTTTTTTTTGGTTACTGTCCAAACAATTCCAAAACGTATTGAAGATGACATTAAGACACCCGTGCATACAAAATATTGCAATTTAACGTTCACGTTAGGGCTCTGTCATGCGATCTTGCGTGTCACACACACACACACCTTGCCATCGGCTCCAGGGACCCAAGAGGTTTCGTAGTTTTACTAGATTTTTTAAGCCATGTGGGAGAAGGGCAAGAGGACTTAGAGAAACGATCTCACGTAAGTGAAAGCTGAGGGTGTGGGTCTTTGTTACGGTTCACTTAATATATTTAAACCAATAATAGCATATCATTAAATAGGAGATAAACCAGTGTTTTTCCTTCCACCTTGATCAAATATGCATTTAAAAAAATCTTACTTGTTCATGTATGTTAATATAAATGTATATAAAAGAAATCTGCCTTCATGATTTGTGAAAAGAAATCTCAAAACAGAATCAAAAACCAAATCAACACTCACACAGCCAGCTAGACAGCTAAAGCTGTAGCTAGCTTTAGCTCCAATTAAATTGACTGATGAACCTATTGATTTGTACCCAGCTGTTATCCGGTGATGAAAATGATCCATTTTGATAAACTGACATCTTGGTAATGTAGTTAGTTATTCCACACAAGTTAATGAGACAGCAGCTAAATCCAATCATGACGGAGAAAAAAAGAACTCTTGCTAAAGCTAAGGCAGTAACTTCATCACGTTCAAAGTGTTAATTGATCAATTATATTGTTTTAAACACTAAATAATCAGACAAACACCTAGCAAAACATATTTATGGCATATATTTTCTTATTTTTATTATCAATTTGTCACTCCAATAATGTATTTTTATTTTTAGAAATGCACCAATGTTAAAACCATAAATATGCATCGTCTTCTGATTTTCATTCCAAATGATTGTGTGCACCGACAATTCTGCACAGCCCATTTGAAGGAGTCAGCACCCTGGACAAGACTTTAATCAAAAGATTTTGTGTCCAACCAAGTACAGCAATCAGTGCACTCATTATGTTTTGATGTAATAAAAGAGGCTTACGCTATCGTTTCCACACAGGCCTATTTGTGCGGGGCACCTGTGTGCATGTCTAATAGTAAATATGTAATGAGTAAGCGAAAGAGTGACGTGATCTTTGCCTTTCACAGCCACTTCCCCCCCCCCCCCGACCCCGGAGTCCAGAGGTTAATGACATCATTAGCATTCTGTTGGGGCTTGCCCGGCCTCTCTTTCCCAGCAGGGCCTGTGCTCTGCTCAGAGGCTGACTAAGCCAGGGACTTAACACTGGGCAAGTCTGTGAGCAGAGATTGTGTGTGCATATGTGTATGTGTGAGAGAAACAAAAAGAGGGAGGGGGTAGGGTGGTTGTGTGATCATCCTGAAAGTGTCACTGGATACTGGCAATATGAGTCAGAGGAGGAAGGGGTATGAGAAAAATAAGGGTGAGTGGGTGGATGGTGGACGGGGGTTGGACACCGGGAGCAGGGTTTGGAGGGACAGGAAGTGCTAAAGAGATCTGTGAGTCAGAGGGAGTGTCCGTCAGCCGAGGGCGCGCGCGCACACACACACACACACACACTCAGATTTGTCCAGCAATAGTTGTGAGCCTTGATCAGATTCAATTAATTCTCTTATCCGACACCAGATATGTATAATTTTTACTGCAGACCTGACCTTAAAGGAATTAACATAAGATTTTGACATAAGATGGTAGGAGAGCCATCAAAAAGTTACGCAACCTTTGACAGATATTCACTTTATCTTAAAAAAAAACCCAAACTTTAATGTCTTAGAAAACAAATAGTTTCAATATGTTCGACAATGTTGCATACTCTATAGGCCTGTTCTATACAGCTGATGAGTTGTGAGTGAAATATGTCGTCTAATTGTAGATGCCATTTTCATAAGTCTGTGCCATTACGCCAGATGGAAAGTTGCTCTAAATTCAGTTGGAAACCTGCAATAACTTTTTTTCCCACTTCGGGGCAGCGGAATGCGGTGAACACTTTAATATTAAGTTAATGTTAGCATAGCATACTGAAAGCATTCCACAACATTTGAATTTATTGTGATGCATGTATTCACTCTTCTTACAGCTCAGTTTTTGGTCTCTACCAATTTCTGAGAAAATCTTGCTATTTAGCTGATAAATGCTCCATTATGTTCACCAGCTTGTTGCCACCTTTGACTGTCTGCCTCTCGTTTTGCTGGGCAGGTTGCATGCAGTTGGTTTTTAGAGGGGTTTTTTCTGATAAAAGCTGCCTGCTGGGGCTGAAAATGTCCCTATGAGAGTAGTGAGAGTGAACTTAAAAAGTTGTGGGCGAAAGATCCTGTGAGGCTCCTTGGGTGGAAGACAGGGGACAAAATGGTCGTACTGCCATACAAGACAGTAGTCAGTCAGCGTGACTGTCAGAGGGTTGTATTCACCCCCACCCAAATTCTTACAAACAAAAACAGAAAATCTAGCTTCTTCACAAAAGCAGAAGTCACCTGAGCCGCTATAGTCGACTAAATGGTTCAAATCAAAACAAAAGTTTTCCCTGGAGATCTTGAAACGTGAACTCCTCACACTTAGCATGTACCACCTGAAATGAACTCTCTGATTGTCAATTACGCTCCCATGATGAGGAGATCAGCTGCAGGTGCGTGGCTTCCCACACCTGCTCCCACCACTGTCACACGGGAGTGGGTGGGGTCACCCGGCATCAATTACGCTCCAAAGACCAAAATGAGCTTGACTCAGGGGATATTTATCTGTCACCACGAGCGACACCTTTCCTGTTGTCATTTCATCCATTGTAATTACAAAAATGTGTATTGTTAAAAATAAAGTTAACAGTGTTTGTCTTCACAAGCTTGTTTCATGGACCAAAAAAAGTAGAAAATTGGCTGAGCTATTTAGGAGGAAAATATCCTTAGGCTACAACACTCAATCCATCTCTGCTCTAATAAATCCCTACGAAATGTGGGTGATTGGTAACATCTAGGTTTCAACCTCTATTTCTTTCATTTGTCTATGCTTGTGAGGACATTTTCATGGAAATGCAAGAGCGTACAGAGAACTTTCCAGTGTGGTTTTGCGCTCCATCATGGCCTAAATAAATGGTTAGTAGCAGACTAACCACTCTCTTCAGGGACACTCCACTGACTAAGTGTTATTCTGGTGCAGTGGCTGCAGTTGCAGAGAAGCCAGCGCTAATGGAAACACTCGTCCACAGACTCCCAACTCCCTGTTATTTCCTCAGTCCTAATTGTGTTCGGTCTGTGCTCGTGCGCGTAGATGTGGATGTGTGTTTTTTAATTTATTTGCCAGGGGAGCAGAGGGAAAACAGTTATGTAACCGAAGCTGGTGCCTTGTGGCTCGCCGTCCTCAGGGAAGCGCCAGCGCTTACCTCCCTCGCTTTAATTTCATTTTCACTTTTTTTTCCATGCGGTTCATTTCCATTTTCAATTAGACGGGATCACGCTCCTGCATAATGCTCCTTATCAAGAATCAGGAGGAACACAGCTACTTTAGATTTATGTCAATGTCATGTCGATAGAGCGTGAGCCGGGCTGGACGCAGATTTCGGCACATTCATAAATAAACCTCCACCGCAACATTGAGAAATTGTAGGCAATGAACAATTTGATGATCATACCCTTCTCTTGGCATTATAGCTTCCAGCATGTTGGACAGGCAGAGCGAAGAATGGGGAGAATGCCAAACCCTGACGTCTCGGCCCAATGTCATGCTTCTGGAAAAAGAAGTGGAGCAATGACTCAGGGGATTGTGTATTTTCCCTTGAGGTGACTCTGTGGGCCATGTCAGCACATTAGCTGGGGAGTGAAGGAGGGAGGCAGCGGGGGTTTATAGTGGATGTGATTTTTCCACACGGGTGAGTCGCACTTCAGACTTGGACCGAGAACCTCGGTAGCAGAGAGCAAGGTGAGGCACTCGCAGCAGCGTGCCAGTTCTGGCACAGCGTGGGTATGTCACACCTCTGTTTCAGAGACCTGGACTGACCCAAATATATCCTGGATACTGTGACGTTGCTGGGTTCTCCACTTCTCATGTCAAAACTATTTCAAGTGTCAACACGGAAGCAACGAGACTGAAATCAGGTTCGGCAAATGACCGAAAAATACTGTTGTAATTAGCTTGATACCTTAATTATTTTAGATCTTTAGATGCTGTTTGTGACAGATTTTTAAAATTTTAAATCTCATTTGAATTCTTATATTTTGGACCTATGTAGGTATATCATGAGGTTTGGTGAAAAAAATAAACAAAACAGCTGAGTTAAAACCAGACTATATAACATTTTGAAAGGAGAAAAAACTCATTGTTCCACTCACAAATGAAGCATTGAAGTCATTCGCAATAAAACAAATCTTTGTTCAATTCAGTACACTCAGGGGTTAAACTTCGTCTGCCTTACTTGGCTTCCCACACCTGCTGCCACTGCTGTCAAATGGAAGTGGGTGGAGCCACCCGGCAGCAATGCAGTTGCATCCAATTAAGCTCCAAAGACCAAAATGAGAGCGACTCAAGTGATAATCATTTGTCCCCAAGAGCGACACCTTTCGCATTGTCATTTCATCCATTTTTATTCGAAAAAACATTATTGTAGCAGCCTTACAAGTAAAGTTGTCTTTTAAGGACTCTCAAAAACAAAACTCAAAATTGTCTTATCCAAATTGTAGGATTTTTAATTTAAAAATCTCATTTGCATTCTTATATTTTGGATTTTTATATTATGTAGGAACATAAGAAGTTTAATTTAAAACCAAATAAACAAAGCAGCTGAATTAAACCAGACTATAAAACTATTGAATGGAGAAATAACACATTATTGCTATAGCCATTAAAACATAACTGATGAATGCAGTACACTCCCTTTTAAACTCCACAACAATTACCCCTTATTGCAGGGGTATTCAAGTCAATTTCCAAAAGGTCCAGATTGAGAAAATCTCCTCGTGCAAAAGGTGCGTAACATTACGAGAAAATCTCCTCGTGCAAAGGTGCGTAACATTACAATAATATCTAACTTGCACTATTTGGTGCTATATATATATATATACGTATATTCAAGAAGTCTGGTAGTAGTAGCATCTCTGTGTAGTCAACTGTCATATCAAATAAATAAAGTACACAATTATATTTTAACAAATTATTATTCTCAGTTTTCAAATTGAACTGGATGGATTATAAATAATACATAAATACATGTTCTCATTTCAAGTAAAATAATGGCAGGATTAAAGAAAAACTGACATAACAGAAAGCTTTTGAAAAATGTGCATCTTTTAAAGAATAAAGTAATTCATTTTAGAAAAATAAATTTCACTTAATTGCCCTGCAGCTTTAAAATCAGTTAATTCAGGTGTGAAGTGAGAAAACCACATTATATTTTTATCATCTTCTAAAAGGAGAAATTAGTGAGCATGGACTTCATTTGTGGTTATTAAACCACTTGTTCCAGCTCTATTCTCTGTTACATACTTTTTGGACAGTGAATTAATGTGTTAGGTGTAACAGGAATGCACGAATGCACGGAGGACAGAAATTAGTGGCAGCGCAGCAATCACAGGCAGAGTCAGTATTGCAGGTTTTTAAGGGTTTTTAATCCACCAAACCTCAACCAACACAAAACAACAGAAAACGTAGCTCCTTCCAGAGCTCGATCAGTTAACTCTATTGCTAAACTAAACCAGCCGGGCCGCTAGCAGACTTACCGGCTCAATCTTGTTCTCCTCTCATCGTCCCCCTCTGCTCAGTTTCTCCTGGCCTTTTGTTCACCTCCCTGATGAGGAGATCCGGATCAGGTGTGTCTCTTCCCACACCTGATCTCAATGCTCTCATCAAGGAGAGGGTGGAGCCTTCTGGCAGGAATGTAGCAGCCAGCCACTACCCTGCCCCTCAGGCCCTTACATAGGATTCTGATCATATTTGGCTCTTATTTTCTGTGTCTTAATTTCAGATGTGAGTGGATACGTTTGCTCCAAATGAGATATACTATTTTTAAGCTGCCCGTGGGAAGAATTCACCTATACAAGTCTGTCCAGTCCTGGTTGAAGACTCTGGTCTCTTTGGCCATTTTTCTCTTTTGGAGATCATCCAGTGATCTGATTTTCACAACTCACATAATCATTGTCCTGCTCTGCGATCTCTTTCCTCGTCTCTCCCCCGTGTGTCACGGTGTGTGTACATCTCACTCGAGTCAGGAAACTTGTCAGAATACCCATATTTGATTGGCTGAGCTGCATCACGTGATGTGATTTACAACGCATTGGTTGGTGTTTTTCCTGCACCGCTGAACAAGTGCTGTAAATGCTGGAAAAGCTGCGTCGGTTAACATAGAA
Organism: Anarhichas minor; assembly: GCF_050575085.1. Classification (NCBI taxonomy): domain Eukaryota; kingdom Metazoa; phylum Chordata; class Actinopteri; order Perciformes; family Anarhichadidae; genus Anarhichas; species Anarhichas minor. Next base: position 1,634,481 of record NW_027466496.1, on the reverse strand, counting down.
GCGCTCCGTCAAAATGTAATAATTCTCAATTATCTGTCGGTTTTAGGTCCTGGGTCCGGATACAACGGCGTCTAGGTCCGGATCCGGACCGCGGTCCGCCAGTCAGTGACCCCTGCCTTATTGGATTAACACCCACCATTACCGACTTTTTTCCACCAAATTTTTTGGTCTGTTGTCAGCAGCCTAGCTACCTACAACCTTTGTTGTTGCACTTTTACATCAGTGCCTCCACTAACTTCAACATCGGACTGCGCTGGGTGTTGGCTTACTCTAAAAGTAGCTGAACTTGAACTATGGATATCCAGCCTTTATCAAATTCAAGAGGATTAGCGACTCACTGGCAGCAGAAGGCCTCCCACTTTCCTAACAATAACTCCACCCTTCTCTGGCTCGGTTGCTCTTTCACCGCTTCTTAGCCTCAGATCGTCAGACCGACCCATGAGGCAAATCCCTGGCCCAGGCTTGATGCTAAACCCAAGTTGCAGAACTATTCCATGCCTGCTCCTTCGGGGACCTTGATGGTCGTACCGGTTGAGAAGAAACAAGGTAGGAACCCCTTCCGTACTCCTCCGTCTGGGTCTATCCAACTGGGCAAAAGGTTTGAGGTGCTGGGGAAACATCCAGACACCAATAACCTTCGGCCAGTCCAACGTAGCTGCCTTTAAGAACTTGTCGACCAAAAGGGTGAATCACGATGACTACATCCACTTCTTCTATACAGTCTATGGTCCCAACCTCTGTGGTGGGTGTTTCTGCTGCTGCTGTTGTGGCGCACCTGGCTCTGATCAACAGTGTTCCATTCATTGATTATGTTAACCTCTTTTGGGAGCGCAGGCAGTTATTCAGGAGTGACGGCATCCATTCAAACTGGCTATAGGGCAAAACTACTGTCTGAAAACATTTCATATTGGATCGCCCACCCAGGTGTTTCTCCATCTGGCGGCCAAAACAATTCCCCAATGTCTACTCATTATGACCAATCCCACTATTATTGACGTCCCCGGGGCCCTGGCACTATGGGATTGGTTCCCCATGCGTAACTTCTGCTGCTCATGTAGAGCCAGGACCTTCTCCCCCCCCCCCCCCACAAATGATCCCATTGCTGTGTTGATCTCTGCTAGATGCAACTGTCAGTACTCAACACGTACTGTTAGTACATGAAACCTATAGCTATTCTCCCGCAGTCAACTATCTCACCATGACTCATCACTAAAACCATAAAAGCTGCAGTGCTTAATGTAAAATCACTATCAAATAAGTCTTCACTAATAAATTACTTGATTTTAATCACAAATTAGATTACATATTCCTCACTGAAACATGGCTCGTTCAGCTGTTTTTACTGAATCAGCCCCCCTCCAAACTTTAACTGCAGTGATGCCCCCAGAGTGACGCCGTAGTAGCTCTTTTATTCCTCACTGTAGTCAAGCACCATGTGGGGTTTTCACATCATTTGAATATATTGCAGTTGTACTGAGCTGTTCCCCCATTGTTCGACTGCTGGTTTTATACAAAGCCCAAAAATGTTCAGTTCATTTTCATTGATGAATTTGCTGAGCTGCTCTTTATAATCACCATGAATCTATTTGTATTGTATATCGGAGGGTTTCAACATTCACATTGGCAATCCAAATGATACCAGTGCCAGAGTTATTTGACACCGTTGGACTGTCTCGACATGTCTCCAGGCCCACAACCACGGGGCATACATTAGGCTTACTCATCATTAGGGGCTTTAACTCATCCTTTTTCATGGCTTTAGATGTTTGATCATCTTTGCATTTTCGACATGTACGTTACCCCTGACATCCATGTTAAATCCAAAAATGGTATATCGGTGAGAATTCTATTGCAATGTTTATGGAAACCATCTCTTTGTTGCCAACTCACCCTTCAAGATCTGGTAGATGATTTTTACTCTACATTTGTAAAAGCCTTGGATATTCAGAAGGCTGCTGCTAGAGTTCTCAAAAAGAATAAGAAAGCTGTTTGATTTGCACTGAAATTGCACATGCATCTCTTTTTTTGTCTTTTATTTTATTTGAATTATTTTTTTCCTCCTACTTGTGTCTTTATAAACTTCAAGTAAACATTTTTTTATGAACTTTTATTTCTCTTACCTATGTCTTTTCTCAAAACTTCCAGATGTAAAGCACCTTGAGCATATGAAATGTGCTATATAAAGAAACTATGTAAATTAACTTGCCTTGCCTGGATATGGCTGTGTTACTGACATTCCTGAGTCTGTTTTCTGACTTTTTATCTCGTCTCTACTCTGCTGCTGTTACATTATGTTTTGGCATTAGCCATAATCCCTTAACTCTTAGCTACTCTGCCCTGCATTTATAGGATTTGGGAAGTTGACACTAACATCAGCCCCAGCCAAATACATTATCCTAAAAGCCTTTTCTCTTGTAATGCTAAGAGCAAAACATACTGTTTGAAAACTATTCGAAAAAACAAAGGATTCATTTGACCTATTGACTTTTTGCTGCATGGGACATGGAATTTTTGCCACAGTCTTTTTAACCTGACACCTTATATGCAGCTGTCAAGTGCATGAGATGCTTTTACAAGGCTCTCATTTTAATATGAGTCAGCCATGAGAAGCGTCTATAACCTACTCGTAGAACTAACGTTAGCTTAATTAGCAAGCTCGACACAATTGTCATTTCAGTTGGCAGAATCGACAGGGTCCAGTTAGAAATGCGAAGCCTGCTTATGGTCTATTTCTGTCTGAAATCAACGACCGATTGTTTAAAATGTATATATGAATAAGAACATTGAATAATACATTTGTATTCAATGAAATAGCTACAACCCTAATATAGGTAACTGCAAGGCAATGACAAAAACAACTTCAGCACCGGACAGCGCTCACGCATCCACAATTGCATCCAAAATGCAACGATAACAAGCAAAGGCAGCATGTGCATGCAGTCAGTATACCTTCACTAGTTAACGTAGCATAGAAGTGCTAGTTATTGATGTGCTAACGTACCCTGCTAATGTTAGCTCCTCAGATTTTTACGTAGAAATGTAACATTTCAGAAATGCTTCTTCCAACCCAACATCTCCAGGTAACGGGTATCACTGGGTGGACGCAGTGGCTTTAAGTGATGAGCTACATTTCGTATGTATAGCTACTATAAACTCCAGGTCAAACATTGCCACATTGACTTTAACACTGTTAATATCTTTCCATCTCAAAAGACGATTTCCTGCTATATTATTTAAATGTTCTACTTAATGGAGCGTAAGAGATAATTGGTTTTCAATTTTATCCTCTACGCCAAATCTGCAATGTTTAACAGCAAATTCGCAAATGTGAAGTTGCTGGTTTGAGTCCCAAAGACCAGCTGGTGAATTCATAGGAATGGATATTAATAACTTGCCTACCCCCCTCAATGATTCCACTTAAATTTCCCCTCAGCAAAGCAACTAAACCCTGAGCTGCTCCAGCGACATGGAGCAATTAATAGGTACACTGCACTATGAGAATCCCCAGTACCATGGAAGGTGCCCAAAGATGGCATACTCATTAAGACCCTCGCCTCTGTAATCACATGTAACCCCAGTGGCCGAGGATCAAATCCCTGCACAGTCCTCTCTCTTGCTGTCTCCCACACTCTCAATCACCCTCAAACTCTGACTGGCTAAATAAAGATACAACCGACCAACAGACACTTCATTCTGTGTGAGTGGCTGTACAGTGTGTCCTTGCCTGTGAGAACTCCAATAAACCAACAACCCCGCTGTATTGTCTCATCTGATTCAAGGCCTGGCGTCACATTGGACACACTGCTCGATTCAAACGCCTCCGAGAGCTAACGTTAGGACTCGGGGTGGGTTTTTCTCCCGTGCCAGCACTGGCTCCCCAAAGAGGAAATCACCCTGTTGTCGAAAGGAAATTGTATTGTTACAGACGCGGTGGCCTGCATACTAAACCATCTCCATCGTGCCATACTTGTAAATAACAGCCATTCCCTGGCTGTCAGCTCCTTTACATCTCACAATTGCAAAGTGGTCCAAAATTAAAAGCTCCCCAGTTATCTTAAAACAGACGGAAGGGGCGACGTGCCGCAGCTTAAACGCTCCTGTACTAATTGATTCAAGCCATGCAGCAAGAGAAAGAAAGAGACGTGTTTGGGGGAATAATTGCGCAGCAGCATATGTGGTCTTTAGATTTATGTGCAGCAGGAAAAAAAAAATAGAGAAATACTGGCGCTCTGCCTTTGGCCTGTCAGACTATTGCTTATAGCTAATGATATCATGTAAAGGGATGCTAGGGGGAGTGCTGCTATGTGTGTTTATGTGTGTGTATGGATGAGGAGGGGAGTGTTTGGGTGTGCATTCAAAAGAAAAAAAAGGAAAAAGAGTAGGGCAATTTGCATGGGATTGATGCAGAGCACACCGCAGCGCCAGCAGGAGCAATACAATACGGTTGTTAAAGCCATGTCTCAGCCCTTTGTATGTGTTGTACAATGGCAGGCTGCTGCTTCTAAGGATGCGCAGCGGATCACTCAGTTTCATAGGTTGGCTGTTGAATATTGGAGAAGCTGCACTCTTTGCAAAACAAATGGCAGGAATGCCGGTTACATTCCACCAGCGTTTTCAGTCTTAAAATCGCACCACCTCGATCCCGTCCTGTCCGCGTTGGATACCTCTCCTCAGGAGCGGCAGAAGGGCATCCTGTTCGTTATATTCACTTTGTTTCCTCGACTTTGGCCGACCCCGCAGCATCCTGGCTGCCCAGGAAGCAGGAGGGGGGGCCTTGCAAATCAGATTAAGATACTGTGTGAAACACTGGTTCATTCCATAATGCTGTATCGACATTGGCAGCTGCCAATACAATTCATGGCATCCACATCATTATCCCGAGTGGAATGAACAGCCCTGTCAACTCGCACAGTGGGGCGGAGGGAGCTGAAGGAATAACAAAAAGAAGGAACTGACGGTAAAGTCATGTGTACACGCAGATACATATTTCATTCAAAAACATAGGTTCATTCATATTCAGTCAGGTTTCAGAGTTCATAATTAATGCAACTCACATTGGTCTCGAATTGAGCCGCAGCGTAACATCCGCATGGGCAAAGAAAAGGGCAGTAGTGATGTGGTATTATACTCCGAGCTAATGCCATTTACAGACTTGTGTCACGCTGAGAGAGGAGGCGAGCTCATGCCTGACCCTCCTCTCCTTTGACCCCAGGCCGGGGATCCGTGGAACAGTTTTACATATCTAGCCGACCTGTCCATCTGACATGACCTCGGGGCGCGGTGGGGGACACGGGCAGGCTTAACCAAATCTCACACAGCCTGGCTGAAAAATGACTCTCCAGGTAATGTTGGCTGGAAATATTTTCTTCCCGACCAACCCCCCCCCCCCCCCCCCCCCCCCAACTCCCCACCAAGGTGAATTCCATGGATTTTAAAAGGAAGCTTTGAATTCGGCGAAGGACTCTGCTGAGAACAATCAAGGAACATGGCTCGGCTGATTATCTACGGTCGGTGTGGGGGACATTCTCATTCATGTATGCATCTCAGCATGTGAAGTTCTTTATATTCATCTTATGAATCCGCCGCTCCCTTCAAGACAGACTTCTGAGGAAAGTCACAGAGGTACAGAACACCAATATATATCCATAACATATTGCCTTACGTGTGCAGCTGCACTGTATTTAATTTATTTTCGTTTTCATGGGCTCCGTATGCAGCCATGTATGCATAATTGCAGGGGTCCAGATGCTATATGTAGCATCTGTAAACATCAGTAAATCAATGGAATCTTTGTAAACAAAATGAAACAGTGGTCAAATTGATCGTTAACCCCTATTTCACTTGTGTTATTCAAAATAAGAGATCCTATATAAACCGTGTTGCAGAAGATTGTTTGCTGTGACCTGCTTAATTAAAGCTAGAGGAACACCCCTCTTTCTGTCTTGTGCAGTAAATCAGTAACTCTTTGTGCGACCCACCATGAAGCAACCAAGTAGACTTTCCTACAGATGTAATCTTGTTGCAATCTAACCTTGTTGCAATGTAAAATGCAATGTGGAGGTCAAACAGACATCTTTTATCTATATATTCACTATATTTCTATTATTTTTGGCAATGTAAAACCATTATCGATAGCACCTTTAGGCTTTTACCCACTGTTCCACCTTCAGGATGTATGTGGGACTACATATACATGCCCATCGTACTTTTCAAATTTGCTGTCTGGTGAAATCTAGTGAAAAAAAAATCAGCCATGAACTGTTCTAATAAACAGGGGCTATGTGTATAGCTATTGAAAACATGTCAGTCAGCTACACTGTCGCAATGGGTGACATGTTCCTTGATTACCACGACCACCGTAGGTTATCTTGAGTCAGTAGGCCACAGGTCTTCAGTGAACCACTCGGCTCTGTAGAAAAGAGACTCAGCGTGGAGGCTGAGTTGGACCAGTTCCAAATCTAATCCGGTTAGATAGATATGGTCTTGTTTGATGGCCACAGGTCTCTGTGTGTCAATACCTGAGTGGAGACTTAATGGATCAGAGCCTGCTGAGCATCTATTCTCTGATCACATGATATGATATATGGCTAAGCCCTGCCCTTTTGTTGTTAGCCACTGCTACTCCTTCAAGCTCTCAGAGCTGCCATGGAGCCCACACTGTCACTAACTGCATTCCCTGGAGAAATATATAATCGTATGATTTTTGGAAAAACGAAAAAACTATATCTGAGAAGCAAACAGAAGGGTCTAAAATATTTGTTTGAAAGACGTATCCAGGCTGTCAAACCGATTCAGCAGGGTAAACAGGTTAGAAAGTTAAAGATAGAAGCTAAAGCCTAAAGATCACAGTGTAAAAGTGAACCACCACATCACCTGAAGATAGAGAAAGAAGACAATGAAATGAAGGACCATTGTTCCTGTAAAGCCAGGTAGGTCTTAATACTCTGGTTCAATCATTAAAAAGCAAAAGCATCATGTGTATACATTTATTATACCTTCAGTAGCTAGCATAGCATAGAAGTGCTAACGCTAGATAATGTTGTGCTAATGTACTCTGTTAATGTTAGCTCCACAGGTTTTTACATGGAAGCAAAATGTTTTAGAAAAGTATATATCTCCTTCCAACCTCTCCGGGTAACAAGTATCACTATTGCATAACGTTTATCTATGGCTAGCTAGTTGTCGGACCCTGGTAAAAGCTGGGCGATGTTCTGCTTTTATTGGCCAGTCTGCGTTCAGGAGGTGTGTCTTTGCAAAGGGTCGATTGGTCTTTGGAGCGTATAAACAATTTAGTTTGGGAATTAGTTTCTACAAACGTTCACAGGACTGCGGCTGCTTGTTAATTGATCACTCAGCATGCTGCCGCTGATGTTCTCTTTCCAGGGTCCATCTAGTCTTAATTATCCAGATCAGGTTTGACTGAGCCACGGTCCACCGGGATCGAGTCTCTCTTGTTTGAGAATGATTTTATGCACCCAGGGTTCGGTTTGATTTTTCCAAAGGTCCGTTTTGGACAGGGTCCAACATTTTGGAACCATAAAGACCTCTAGGCGGCCCTGTGCTGCTTCTTTAAACACTCAATAGTGGTCTGAAAATAGTCCCCAACAAATACACTATTTATTTTTTGTTTGAGAATGTAAAGTGTTTTAGGAAACTTTAGGAAGATTTCTGTTTTCAGTGGGAACCAATGGGCTTGGACACTGCAGGGCATGCAATACTAATATGACATATTGCCCCATATCATCCAAAAATAGATTCTCGTAAGAGGAAGTTGTACTGAAGTCATGAACAAGTCCAGCAGTTGCCGTCCTCCGGCTGCACCGATGCAATACAATCTGTACTCGGGAGGTCAGAAGTTAATAGAATTCCTGTGTTCAGTTAAATAGTAATTTAGGTAATATACTGTGCGCCATACAAACCAGCCATAAATCATCCTAATTTAATATATGTAGGAATAATGATGAGACGTCCGGCGAAGAAATTTACTCACAGACCTCAATCCACTTTAATAGTTGCAGTGTAAAGCAGAAAGACGTCGGATAGCATTTCAATGGAGATGCATCACAGGCAATTGGGTCAAATCCTACCTGTGGATTGTGCTCCGGATCACATCGCCTTCCTCTTGTTAGAGACATCTTTATTCGTCTTCTGTGGAACAACCTGATGATTCTCACAGTTGCTTTCTAGGCAACAGAATAAAATCCAGTCAGAACTCAGTTTTTTTTCCTGAGAATTCAACTCGTTTTTGTCAAAATCTGCCAAATATCAATCGGAACAAATTAGCACATAGCATGCATTAGCCAAGATGTATATTGTACAAGCAACACTGTGCTTTCAGTAGGAGGCATAATGAAGTGTGAAGGAGAAAATCTGGTGTTTTACAAATCCCCCGCAAATATCATTTTGTTTAGCGACTGAACGGACTTTGTTGTTCAAGGAAATTTATAGCCTTTTCAAATATCTCTAACCAGCGGAGGTCTTTTATTTATTTTTGCTCTCAGCTGTACATTTCCAAGCAGAGTGGTGCCAAATCTAAAAAAGTTTCCAAACAACAGACTCCAGCTGATTGAGCTCAAAAAGGGAGTAAACGAAGATCAATGCTGAAACACTGGAAGTATTTTCCTCTGATATTCAATTTCTGCCTCATTGCTACAGTTTTTTAGTATTATTTCTGAACCATAAAGGTGCACACATCAACTGGAATCTTTTGGTTTCTTTTTCTGCTTCTACCTTTGGCTCCAAAGTGTTTCATTATAATCTAGTGCCCCCTAATGGATCTAAAGCGTTGGTGCCTCTTAGACGACTAATGGCATATGAATCTCATAAACCAGAAAGACCATAGTCAGTGTCTTGGTTTAAACTCGTCAGTTAGAGCGATACTTTAATGGGCAGTCTAGACTAGCATGGCTCCTCTCAAAATGAAAGCCGCTCTATTTGTGGCCTTCTGAAGCAGACAGCCTTCGCCTCCTCTCTGCTGTCACAAAAAGCCCATTTGGCGGAGGCAACAATGAGAGTCACTACTGCGAGCGGAGCGGCCGGGCAACATCCAGCATGAAGACGAATCAATGAAATCCATTTGACTTTCAAGCCTCAAAATGCCAAAATGCCAGGGAGTACAAAAAAGCAGCGTTTCTCAGTGCCCTATCAAAACCCTTTAATTCTTCGTGACATTTCCCGGCAATTTCCTTCACCATGCAAATGTCTTCCAGCTATCTGATTCAAACAAATGTCATTCATGAGTTGAACAACAACTGGTCGGACATCTTGTTTTTTGTTTTCCACTCTTTATCTGGTCTCGCTGAAATCAATCTGTGATGTTTGAATGAGCCCCGGGGACAGGTGTCTGGGAGGAATATTCTTTTACAGAAATATCAGTTTTTTACTGCGTACAAAAAACAATCCATGCACACTTATGATCAGAGGTGAATGTGTTCATGTTAGATGTCGACATAGTATTTCATTTTCCCCGTTGTTGCGCCAATAAAAATCCACCTCACTTTTGTAACGGCTCCTTCCTCTCCTCTGTGTACGGTTCAAAGCCCAGGCTCCGAGCAGCATGTGGCCCGCTCCACTCCTGTACAACCTCTCTGCTTGCGAGGCTGCTGGGGCACGTCAGTTTGAGATCTGAGGCAGAGCGGAAGGGGCTAGAGAGATAACAGACAGAAGATCCGCTCCTCTGGTCCCCCCGTTGAGGAATGGGGTAGCCATTGTCCGGCAATGCACCAAATTCTGGTGGCAATACATATTCTGTGTCTTGAACGGTGACCAGACCTCTGCGTCTCAGTGAACATCAAATAGCCAAAATCCACATGGAACCTTGTGAAGCTCTGCTGCATACTGTGAATGGCACTGCGCTGGCACAGAAATGGCCCTCGAGGGCTAATTAATTTTCCAAGCTGACAAATTGACACTGTGCGCTACTAACCTCTCCAAGTCATGGAAAACATGGACTCGGAGACCAGCGATCCTTTGCAGTAGAAAATAACAGGGAGACGATCAGCTCTGGAGCTTAACTGACATGTATGTTGACAAAGCGTCTGCATGACCTGATTAATGTCCATTACAGTCATATTGCTGCATCTCATGATGACATGATAATCCGATACAAGATGCAGAAGTGGCCTGTAGAGACATATTGAGGAGACATTGGTGTACTGGTCCTTCACTCCACTGTGCAGCTGCTGTCTCTTGTGCTGAGCTTTATTGGACTGACAGTGCCACCCAGTGGGGTAAATTATAAATGACACAATATTGGAGTGTATGTATAATTACATTTTTAGAAAGGCTATAAACATTGCAGTCAGGACCATTTTTTTAAACTACTCATGTGTCCTAACTCCCCCAAGAATTTCTGACTGAGTGCCAACCAAACTCTATAAACATTTCTGAGTATTTAAAACAGATGACACAAATGTCCCATTGCTTGTCTGTTATGTTTTCTCTAAATCATATCTCCCTGTTTTATGGTTTGGTACCAGATGTGTAATTAAAGGGGAGAGTACTGAATAACATTCATTTTATTTTATCTTTTTTTTTGTCCAGAAGCAGTAAAATTTAGAAAGTATCATGACATCAGGATCAGTCTTAACAGTTATCCAAGGGTTATTGGAACCTACACTCGACTGTAATTGGACCCAAAAATGACCTGTATTCAAACCAATATGTTTTTGGTATGAATATATGTGATTTATATATTTCATACAAAGTATTGTTTTTGATTTTACACAAGACTTGGAATTGTTTATTTGTCAACTGTAGTCCCTTTTATCATATTTCATTTAGTTTTGCTTAAAAACCATCAGGTTTGTCAATAGAAATGAGAATCCGATTGAACACGTGTAGAATGTTTGGTATCGTTTATATAAACTCCTCGTCACACCTGATTTTGCATATGAACATTAGCTTACTCATCACTAGGAGCACATGGCCGGTAAAAATAGTTAGTAAGTTAAAGTCTTCCTCTTTAGGGTTTCTTTCTATATATTTCAAACCAACAGTCATGTTTTAAAAAGAGCCTGCAGTCCAAACTGATGCACATATACCAGGCAGAGAGGGTCCAATGAGAGACTCTACTGAGCTGCCTTATGGGAAATGTAGGTCCAAGAGTTTTTGGAGCTAAACTTAAATTAAGGACTTAAAGTCAGGATATTACTGCCTCAATTTTGACAACTCGTTCTTTTAACCTGTCTCTCAAGTCCACCCACTTTATGGAAGTGCAATACTGAATCGATGGAATGTTTCTTTAAGTACAATAAAGTAACCAGAGAATTCCCATTATGATCATTCTAGTCATGATATAAGAGCATAATATTTATTGAAAAGTGTCCTTAGATGTAGAAACTGCTTTCATAATGTGCTGAGTCCTTGACCCTAAATGTTAAATTTAATGCATGATTCATGTTTACAGGAAACCTTGTTTATCCTCCGAGCTCAGCTTGATGTGGAGGCAGGAATGTGTGAAATGGCAATTGCATAACCGTTGATGTGTAACATCGTAATTAGGGAAGTAAAGCGTTTTTTAATGTTCTTCCAAGCCCAGGAGAGTGTCATCTGATATTTTTCGGTTTCATGTTGGGCAGCGTTCAAAGAGATATAACCTCCTCATTTGTGAGCCTGATGAATGATCTCATTTCACCCTCATAAAATCGGAGAAACCCTTAAAGCCCTCTCCGGTCCATACGTTACGATTCGTTGGGTCCAGTCAGTCATCAAGCAATGATCTTGTGGGACTGCATGAAGATGTATAACTTACTGTGGTAAGCTGAGACTGTATTGTGGTGGCATGCCGTACGAGAGCTATTCTTTTCTTTGCCTTAAGCCTGCTGTAATGTTTATGGAAAGTTTCATTGCTTTTGTTGGACAGTTAAACTGGTCTTTGTGGTTTATGAGGTCATGCTGTTTAAAAGAGTCTGGACTGGGTTTCGTGGAGCGCAGTGTGCCTTGATCCACGTGCTTAAACCTCCCTTTATTAATAACGGCACAAACACGAGCAAGCCAACTTAAAATCTTTATCTGCCTCTTGATAGCAAGTCCACTGATCTCCCTCGCGCTAATTAATTTTTATTCACATCCTCAAACGACTTTATTTTTAATTTTATGAACCCAACATTTATGATGTCAGACAGATACATTATTATCTTTAATTAGCAAAGATTATAAACACCATAACCACCATGGGGGGGATTAGTTGAAGGAAATGTATCACTCTTCTCTTCTTGCATTAGATGAATTCTCATCAGAGTGCATGTGGGCAGATAGATGTATTGAGTTATCTATAAATGTCAACCATGTGGTGGCCTTAATGTATTGGAACATGCATTAGCCATCACAAATTACATTATATAATATGATTAAATGCAAATTCCTTCAGTCGTGTGCACTGGATTTAACTGATATAATCACAGCCAACCACAGACATCTTATTGGGACTGGGACCAATGTTAGCAAGTGGGAAAGCAGGAAAAAAAAGGGATGAGCCTCTTTTTTAAGACTCATTAGGTGATTTGCATACAGCTCTGAACGTTTCATATGAAACGATCGTGTGTGATCAAGTGTAGGTTCACCCAAAGACAGATCATTTCCCAATTATGCTTAGTGGTATCGAGTCAAGCAGTAGGAATTGGCTTCTTGAAATAAAATGTTTAGCGATGTGAGAACTACAAACAAATTTACTTTTATTCCCCAGCCCCATCTGGGACCAAAAGTGGAAACGTTATTTCTTTTAACCCATTATTAAGGGACGGGTTGTGTCTTTAAGCGGATTTTCGTGATGTCCCAGATGTCTGAGTCCAGAGAACTAGAGCGCAACTTTCAGAAATGATACTCATTCATCCCCAGGGTTTAGCCAGAAGACTCTTAAAGCTAGGGTTGAATAATCTTGAGAAACTATAGCAATAGTACGCTACATTTTAGAATTACAGTCCTGAGACAGCCACAGTTACCATATTTGTTTTCTTATTTTTTTCTGTCAGAGCATTTGATTCATTGATTTCTGTCAGGATGTAATGAGAAGGCCAGCAAAAATATCAAAACATATTTTTAAAATAGATTACCAACCCTGCCTTTAACCTTTAAAATGACAATAAGTCACTGTCAGTGGTCTACTGAGGAACCAAGTTTTTACTCTTTTTCTTACTTCTTAAAGCTTTACACTTTTCCTTAAAAGCCACCAAGCTTTAGCGTCTTCAACTCCCCATTCACAACACTGTCACGTTTAGCTTCCAGTGATTTGATGAAAAGAAGTATAGCAGCGTATCCCAGCAACTCTTGCTGTGGAATCCAGCAACAATTGCTGTGGCTAGATGGCAGGATATTGCCAGACAGTTGTCAGGGGGGCAACAACAGTAGCAGGGAGAACATGATGAGATGGGGGGGGGGGGGGGGTGACAAACTGAAGAAAACTGGAGGCAGTGGAGCAACGGGAGAGGTGAGGAGGTGGAGGGGAGAAGGGCTTTTTTTTCAGACGACTGTGTCAAGAGGGGCTTACACTAATGATCTCTCAGCATCTCTGTCAGCGGGGGCCTGTTTCAGCAGGTAGAGGGAAACATGTCAGCCAGTGAGGCAGCAATCAGGGAGTACCCAGCAGCTACACACACTGCTGCCTGACATCCATTTCACATCTCTCACACAAAGACTCACATGAGCCCACGTAAACATAAGAAAAGATGCCTCTTTATCAAATGATGACAAATCACCACTGTTATGAGTACTATATTTATACATACAATTAACCTCAACCCTGCTGACTCCCAGACCTGGAGAGCTTTGCTCCTTGGGTTGCATCTTTTTGACTTTCCAGGCTGCACTGACAGCCACTAAGAACCTCATTAGTAGCAGAGAGAAAGAGAGAGGGGGGGGGCGGGGGGGGGGAGAGATGAACAGAGGCAGACAAGGAGACAGCAGCACAGCAGCAAATTGCCAGGGAGCTCATTTAGATGCACGTGTGGTGTGGTGCTGGGGGCGAAGGGGGTATAGGTTAGTGGTTGTGGAGGGCTGGTTGCAGTAGGGAAGTGGGGTTGCAGGTCGGAGGCCAGGACTCCCGCCACTATCTGCCATCACAGCAGCTCTGTGACCGTGTGTGTGTGTGTGTGTGTGTGTGTGTGTGTGTATTATGCGTGTGACAAGCTGTCAGAGCCACCAGTCAAGCAGACTGGGCCTGCCTCGGCATGTCACTGAACACAACACTGTCTCGCTGCTGAGGGGTAATTAGTGGGATGTGGAGCAGGATGGAGGGAGAGAGGGAGGAGGATAGAGAGTGGAGGATGTCAAAGCCAGCGGAGACAAGACTATGTGGAGGGTAGATTCGAAGGAGCCTCATGTAACAATTTGCAAAAACTAAACTAAACTTCTTTTTTTTTTTAACAAATGTAAGAGAGAGGTTGTGTCTGAGATGACACAGTTTGCTCGATTTAAACAAACTCTGGAATGTGGCTGAAGAAAGTTATTTTTTACGAGTGAAGCTACACTGGGTCCTCAATTGTGCCCTAAAGCGATTCCTCCCAGTGCCCTGCAAGATTTATAGATTTGACACTTCGTTAAATGCAGTGCAGAGACCAGTGGCAGTTATTCGACTGTCTCAGAATCCACAGAGTAGTGATTTACTAATGTAACAGCCAGTGTGGGTAGAATTGGAAAGTGTCTGGCCCAATCCCAATGTGCCCTCTAAGGCCTTAACCATTTACCAGGTGATGTCAGTAAGTCCCTGACGGAGTGTGAGAGGCTGTAAGGGCTTGAAATGGTGTAAATATGAATGGGACAGCACTTTGCTGCAACATATCACATTACCATGATGTCAAAAAATGTTAGCTACAACTGTGGGTATTTATTTTATATGTTCCTCCCTGATTTGAACATCTTCCAGACTCCTTCCTAACAAGATGAGTGGTAATTGTCAATGTTTGATGAATAAATCTGTGTTTTTATGTTCCATCTTCAATTAATCCTTAATGTTTCTTAAAAAATGTAATCTGACACTTGTGTGCCGTCCTCTTTGTTTACCTTTTTTACGTCTCCATGCTTCCACTGGTAACCCCGTGTTTACTGTCACATTGCAATACATTGTGGGTAATTCCCTTCTGCAAAGTCTGCAGAAATGCAGATTTACGTAAAGGGTTCATAAAGGGCCCAAAATGTCTGAGAGAAAGCCGTCAAACACACGATGATTTGACAGTGGGACAGCCGTAAACCCTCACAGGTTTGACGGGAGTGCACCTCAAATTCTGTGAGTCCGTGACTGTGGACATTGGTATTGGGCCTATGACTTTGGTGCCCCACACCCCAGTTGTTGTATCAACAAGATTCTTCCGCCATGCCATCTGTGGGGCTGTACTTAAGCACAGTGGAGCTTTAAACCAAATGCTAAGATGATCACAATGACACTGCAGACATGCTGATGTTTATGAAATTTAAACTGGAACACTTCCCGGTGTCGGATTTCTGACTCGGAAAGTCAGACAAACTTCAACCGTGTCATTAAAATCCAAGCTAGTAATGGCTACCCTGGCTGGAGCCAAACCCATTAAGTTTTCCGACTTGTTGTAGTGGAATAAAGTCAACTCGGGTGTGACATCATCCCCAACTCCGATTTCTGAGGTAAATGGAATGCAGCATGTTTACCATGTTCTCTATCGTAGTTTAGCTTGTCAGCATGCTTATTAACATTTGCTTTATTAGCCTTAAACAAGTACAGTGCAGGTAGGGTGAGATGGCATGAGCTTAGCACCTGCAAATAGCAATATAGTGGCTTTAAATGTTACCAACTGCACTTTTGGGTCAACTCTATCACCACGATGAAGCTCTGGTAAAGGAACAGCACATGATGTGTGGTAGGCTGCATCGAGCCCTAATCATGTCTCAGGGACACATTCGTCATAAGCCAGATTCAAATGGATTGAATCAGGCTGATGATATGGTTTCACACCGACAGCTTTGTCAGCTGACGTTAAAGCTATTAGTCTAAGAGTCCAAGAAGTAGGCCAACAAGTAACACATGCCAGATTGACATTACACTGGACAGATATAGATGTGAAGGGCAGATGCAAAACTCTCACTGGCTTGAATATAAGTAAAGCTAAGCCTTTTCTGGTTTTTGGTTCTGCTACATACTGTAAGATTGGCATGGAAAAGATGGAAAATGTACTCTTTATTTGCAACAGAGTATTCATTTTTCTCTGACAAAAACATTTTTGATTAATTGAGGAACAGATTGTAATTTTACATTTTCTCAGCTGTACTTTGTCTTTAGTGCTAATTAGCTAATATCAGCATGCTAAACATTACGATATTAACATCGTCATTGTGCACAGGTTAGCATGGCTGTCGATGCTTAGTCTTGTTACATTGTGTCTCCTATACATGTCGCCGGTACAGGAGTTCTTGCTGCCTTCAGTTCTACAACGAAAATGTATCGCTGTCAATGGGACTTATGTGTCTATGTAAAGGAGTTACATGAAATAATAGTATATTTAAAATTTCAGGTACTCTCCCCAGTCATTACCATGCTGTAATCTTCACATCTGCCAGACAGCACTCAGGCAGGAGCACAGCTTTATCATGATGGTGACTCTCCCTGAGGACAGGACAGGCTCCACGGGACTAGAGGTCTGGCCTCGCTAACAGCAGGCTTCTGGCAACAAGTTGTGATGGATGAGCCATGTGAAATGGCTAACTGTAGACCGGCCTCTAGAGGGGTGTAAATTCAAAGTAAGCTGGCACCGTTGCAACTGTTGTGAGATAGAACATTTCTGAGGCAAGCAAAGATGAAGTTATTGGTTTATAGACATAAGACGCATGATTTTGTCTCTTTTTTTGTAAATATTCCTCTGGAAATACACCAATTCTTAGTTGCCACTGTACTATGAAGTCTTTTGGTGTTACAGGACGTTTTATGCATATCCTCCAATATTTAGATTCTGTGCAGATGTTTTTCATGGTTTTACAAAGTACATGTCACTGCGTAAGTATTATAGTTTACCCCTTAAATAAAAAGGCACAGATTCTAATTGTAAGAAGAAGCTTTAAGCTTCTCATTGAAAGAGTTGGATTAACGTTTACTATCTAAATTAGAGGTCTGCAGAATTACTTTATGTTTGACTGAGAACCTGACGGTGACTGTGCCATGAGCTGGGTCATTTCAACATTGTCTTTAATTGTGGCGCATGCATGTCACTTTCCATTAAGTTAATGAAAAGCATACAGTTTGAGCATAACCTCAAATCATACTGGACTTTTATTTCGACATCATTCCAAAAAAAAAAATAAAAACTCAACCCCAGAGGACTCCGGCTGCTTCCACTATTACTCACTCTATCCTCAGCATGCTTCAAAACATCCATGACTGACACACATCATAGTCCAGGGAAAATATACGGCAGGTATGTCTGTGTATCAGTGCACACACACACCAATCCATCTCAGCCCCTTACAACGTAGCGCTCAGACAGAGCCAGACACTCAGCCATCTCTATTAAGCTGGTATCCCAGAAGAGCCTTTTTCCTACTGCCAGACCTGGAGCACAGCTGATCCCAGAAGGCCATCAATCTGAGCAGATCTGCTGCTGGAGCTTATAGGCTGGAGTGCAACAAGTCTCCTCGTATTCCGCAACCCCCTCCACCTTTTACTGCAGACGCGTGGGCGAGCAAAAGTGCACACAGTGTTAACATGCTGACTGGACCTTTGCGGTTCAATGTATTGTAATATTAGCTGCCAATGTCAATAAAGGCTTGGCTTGGTTAAATAATGATTAGCAATCCCAGACATACACTCGTGGGAAAGCTGTTTGTAAGATGTAACTCAGACGATTGGTAACTAAAACAAAATGTAATACAGCTTTTCTCTTATTTGCGTATTAATTGCAGAACATGAACCTTGATAGTGAGTAAATATTTGCTCATGAGAATACAGTGAAACAAGTATATCATTGCCATATATATATATTCTTAGAAAATATGCTTCTATGTGGCCACTAGGTGATAGCAAAGTCCCACAACAGGGTTATAGCAACAGTTTCCAATGTGAGGGTTCAACGCCAGCAGTGCAAACACAAATCAATTATATATTCAGATCAAAATTACTCCTATGTTCTTCTCCTGTATCACCAACATTATTACAGTTCTCACTATAAGATATTCCTAACTGCAACGAGTGGGTGAACCACAAAGAAAAATGTTAAATGGTTAGGGTTTACCCTGCACTACATCGCTGACTAGGAGAAGCTAATGAGGACAAAAATACAGCCTGTCTTTGCTATGGGGAGAAATTACCTCTCACCATTTCCTCAAAAACTGAATCACTGCCTCTCTTGCCAAAAACTACACATCTCCTGAGCCTGTTTTTTCTCCTTCTCTCCAACCATCTGCAGGAAAATCGAGTTACTCGCCAATTGGAGGAGTGGCATGGTGCATCACATGTTGCATGCACAGTGCCTTAACTGACAGATGACAGAGGAGATGTGGACACCAGGGCGCTGATCCTAGATAAGCACTTGGTGTGCACCATTAAGGGCTGGGCCTCACTTGTGCACGTAAATTCCAGTTTCTACACTGGGTAATAAGCTATTCTGGTGTTGAATGTGAGGAGCTGGGCCATTAGTTTCTCAGCTGTTTTAAATTTTCCATGCATGTGATTTAAATCCACGTTCTATACGTTAAGTTGTCATGATACACAAACATCACCACGGGATTTATTGTGGAACTTGAATGTATTTATTGCAGCCATGTGAATGTACATGACAGTGACTCATGCGAGCACATATCAAACTGAACATTCTCTCTGGGCAAAAATATGGACTTGGAATGACTTCACACATAAGAGTTTAATGTTAACTAGGAGTGAAAATAGATAGAGCAGGAGCTTTTTTATGTTTACACCTTTGCTACTGAAACAATGGTGTCATGTAAGCTAATCGATGGATGTCATTATCTTCAATAATCAAAATATCTCAATTAAGCATTAATTCAATCTTAGTTTAATGTTAATATAACGGTACGTGCACACCCAAACCCATATGTGGTTGAATGTTAAGAAGAAAAAAAATGTCCGGTTGAAATTACACTGCTGCTAGCATATCTTATTGTAGCTAACTAGTTCGCTAGTTATCACTAGCTCCATGAGTTTGTTGTTGTTGCGTGGGCCTGAATCGTTTCTGAGAACTTTAAAAAAGGGTGTTAAATATTAACTTGTGGCTACACACACACCACACTAAAAGACTGAGGCTAAAGCTAACAGGTCTCATCAAACATTGAAGTAAAGGAGCAGTGTTTGTTTTCGTACCGACGTCAGAGCTAGTTCGCCTTCATCTGTTCTAACAAAACCCTGTTTGGATGCTTATCTTAAAGAAAAAAACATACATTATATTATAATTTATGGGTGGAGACCAATGTGCTGGGCAAACGTAACGCTAACTTAAGCAACAAATGGGCTGGGGTTGCTGGACTGGCAACCAACCCAAACCAAACTATTGTTTGAAATATCATTGTATACTAAAAAGATTTTCCTTCGTTGGAAACCATTGGAACCACGGACCATGTGTTAACCAATCACAGACTACTGCATCAGGTGATGTGATAACTCCTAAAAACGAACAATGTGTTCTGGATCACCCTTGTCAAACAAGAGCTGCAGATTGGCTGCAGTGAGGTGTGTGTGTGTGTGTGTGTGTGTGACAACTGGGGTTCTGAATCTTGGCTTGTAGTTTATCGTGACAAAGGTGGTTTGTTGTGTATTGACAAAGGGAATGGTGTCTGCACTTTTTTTTTAGGCAGGCCGAAATGTAGCCGGATGTTTCAAGAGGCACACCTGGTTCAACATTGTGGAGCTCACATGCGCTGCATACTGGTGACTAATTGTAAACACTGTGGGATGGAGATGCTGGACAGCAGGATGCTGATATCAAAGTGCGAGACCACCAGCACGGACTGGACGTCCACATAAATTACCGGTGAAAGGTTCCTTTAACATAAGACATGTCACCCAGTATGGCTCCTCAGTGACAGATGCGTCGCAGTGCTGATATAAAAGGTTAGAAATATGATCACATAAATAGCTACGCGGCTGGTAAACTACAAGCTCTCATCAATCACTTCCACTTTGAGTCCACGCGCAATCAATCACAGACAAGCCACAGCACCATAATGGAGCGGCAGCTCTGGATGGAGGAGGATGCCATCCATCAGTTTGAAGGTAATGTGACACTCATACAGGCTGAGCGGATTGAGTCAAATAAAGTGCTCTGTCCTTTGAAGCAACACCTTCAACAGGCTAATGATGATGAAGATGGGGCTTTATTAAATCTTCCGGCGCAGAGCCCTAAACTTTAAATGTGATTAGCCTTGGCCTTTCATTGAATATTGTACAGAAGATGAGGTTATTTTACCTGGATGTGATGCAGATCATTTTGTTTTAATAACTCTCTCGTATAATAGTTCTTTGAATACTTTTCATCTCTTTTATTTAGTCACTATTTTTAAGAACATTGCTATATGACTTACTTTTTTGGTGAAATGTATAGAAACCACCCAGTTGGCAAACATGTTTTTGTTGGCATAGCTTGTTTCTGCAAAACCCTGGGATCTGTTGAACGTCGACGCTTCAGAGCTAAAAAAAATTGTTTTATAAATTAGGTTCATAACCTCGTATCACGCTTGCAGAAATGCGCAATGCCATGTGGTTAACATGAAAAGATTAGTTAGCTTTAGGAAAACCTGCGACAAAACTACTTGGGTCATGGTTAGAAAGAAGATGATGGTTTGTGTTAAAATAATAACGTAACAAAGCAGCGTAACAAAGTAGAGGAAATATATAACCGTCCTTAGCGAACTTTCCTATGTTCTGTTACGTAACAATTACAACAACCTTACATAACAAGCGCAAAGGCAACGTGTTCTTTTGGAGTCACACGGGACACGAACAGTGGTTCCTGGGGGAAGTCCTGTGTTTATTGGACTACTTTGTTTGTTATACTAAATATTTTACCACGCAACTTTAAGTAATGATCGCTCAATATACATCACTTGCTCTGACTGAATGCAAAAACGTCCACATACAACATATCTGTGGTTTGCAGACATTACAATGCTAACATTTTTTCCCACCGACTGGGCTGACTACAAGACGCTTTTACGGGAATGGCAATCTTGAACTCTTTTGCAAAACCTTATAGTTTGATGTGTGTTCCATGTGATCAAAGCACATACAGTTAAATTCTCCTTACAGCTTCCCGTAAGGCCCGACAAAGAAGGGATGGGTGGTGGCCTGCTGGCCTGCCCTTTTCTAAACCCAAGGCCACTTTCCCTCGGTCCACAGAACAACTCTTGACAGGCCTAGGTGGTATTTTATTATTTCAGTTCATTCTGTCTATTCGGACTCTATAATTACTCCCTCCATGTCATTTAACTCCTTGCCTTTTTTTTCAAATTACATGTCTGACCCTCTCTCGGGGATAGGATTTCCCTGCCGTGTATTTTAACGTACTCTATTTTAAACCCTCTGTCTGTTATTATTTTTCATTTTAGGTTTTTCCTTTAATCATTGTGCTATGATCTTGCTTTTGGCATTTTGTCTGGAGTTGAGAGCTGAAATGTTGAAAATATGAGGCAAGATCGGTGCACGTTGAGTCATCCCAAACCTGCTCAAAACAGTGACGGGATTCGTAGTAGAGCAACAGACTTGTGTTTATTTGTGTCTGCATTTAAATTGATGGGACATCTCAAATACAAACATAATGCATTTGAAAGAGCTGTCGCTTACCACACCATGATGAACACATTCATGTCAGACTGTATATAAGCAGTCTGAAGAGATTATTGCACTCATGCACCTCAATTATAGAAATGGTTTTATTAAACCAGTGAAAACTAAAAACCGTCTCCCCGCGTTGTGACTACAAACAATGGGATTGTGGGATCCGCATTTTCAAGAGAGTTCCTCCTCTAATTTTAAACCAAAACATCACATCATTGGACTGATGCCTGTCTAAAAGAGAGGCAGAGAAAGAGCGAGCCACAGGCCTTTCAGCGCCTTTGTTTACGCATGCATGCAGGCACGATTCCCACAAAATGGTGAACGGGGCTTGAGCGAAGCTGCTGTTCATCTGCCAATCTAAATACAACAAGGGCCCGCGGTAGGCTTCACCGCCATCTCTAATTCTGGCTCTGGCTTTGGACGAGAGCGGGACCACGGTTCGAGGCCACACTGCTGCATGCAGCCAGCGAGGGAGGAACATCGCTGCAACTGGCCAAAGATATGAACCACACGTATGGACGCAAAAACGTGATGCAATAATTGATTTCATGCAATGTGAAGTCCAGACCAGATCCAAAAGGAACCCAGTCCACATCAGATCTGTTGTTTTTTCAGGACATTTATACAGCTGACATGCTGTCAAGTATTGTTGCAGCCTTTTAGATGTATTTGTTTCATCATCTGACAGTATAAAAAAAAAAAGTTCCAAATAAGCTCAAGACTTGAAACAATTAAGTATAGGACAACAGAAAAAGGGTCTGGAGTATTACTTCATCAGGTTCTTGTTTGTCCCAGTTCCCTTGAATGATACGTGTGGTAGTGTTTGCTTTCTAGTGTGCGGTCTTGGCCTGCCATGGAGGAAATGAGTTTCACATGACATCAGAACACTGCTGATGTCATTTTCTGGAGAGCAATAAATATCAGTTAAATTTAGACGCTCTGCTCTGTCAACAGCTTACTATCCTTGTTTGTATGCGCCCTGGCAAGCTTCATATTTCATAAGAGGGCTGATGATCAAAAACAAAGCTTTAAGATGGACATTGTCACAAGCAACACTAGGGGGAGCCAAGCCATAACAGGAAATCCCAACAAGTCCACCTTAAAAATGCCTAAATGAAAAGTTTCACTCCCAAGTGAACTTAAGCCACAAATAAAAGGACAGTTCTTGTCCCTCTCTCTCTTGTTAGAGACGCCGCTGATGTGTGACTCGTCCTCGTCTATCAGTGTGCGCTCTCAACACAGCCTTGTTGTTAAAGTTGGAGGTAAACTTGGGTAATGGAGGCCCTGTTCAGAGTGAACTGGGGACAGGATAATGAGAAAGGCGCCTTTGACAGACCAAGGCTGGCAGTGTGATAATTGGCCAAAGCTTCAAAAAGTGCCACTGAAGAACAAGGAGTTAAACTGGACAGAAGCCTTCTGAGCCTTCCAGTTCCCCCACTTAGCCGTGTTTCGCAGTGTTTTCCACAGATTTCTTGGTTGAGTGGCCACACATAAATTGATATAAATCCATGATCCAGATTGGGGCTTAAATTCGTCTCTCCCCCCTGCTTTTTCTCACAGGAGTGTGTCGAGTATTGATCCAAGCCTGAATAATTGAGAAGCTTAAGCTAAGCAAGCATGTGAGGGAAATGGTACTGAATAGTACATCCCAAAATTGGGCATCAAATTTGAAGTGCAAAGAGCTGCAGTGCGAGTCAACAATAAAGTGGGCCTTTTGGTTTAGTTAATGCACAACGGCTTTGGAAGTTTTTTCCTTGTAATGTTCACTGAGGTAATTTTGCAACTACTGCAGGTTGAGGGTTTCCTGACAAACTGCACCTGACATTTGTCAGACTGACAAACATTGCTTTGTTAATGTCAGGTGCAGTTTGTCAGGAAACCCTCAACCTGCAGTACTTGCAAAATTACCTCAGTGAACATTACAAGTAAAGCTCAGTAAAGCTCAAACCGTGCATGTTTGTCATTATGAAACATTTAAAAAAGGAATCTAATGTATCGCACAGGACACTTCACTGAGTCCACTTTCTCAGGCTCCCGCCCTCCACTGCTCCTGAAGGGACTTATTAAAATCCATATTCTTCCACCAGACCATGTAAAAGAATTGAGAAACAGGCTGCACCTGGTGCTGTAACGGTTGCTGGGGATGGTTGTTATGTGCCGCATTTGGCAAAAAGAAAAGAAAAAAAAGGAAAACGAAGAGAAAAATCCCAACTTCACATTGTGACTCAATCGTAACTTTGTGCTCTAAAACACTGACACCACATGTGTTTATATATGCAACTGTCATGATTTCTGAATTTATGTTTTGACATGAATCACAGCTGCCCAAATGCCACTAAAACCTCCCACAGACTCTTAACATGTGAAACATGTGCCAACACGTAAATCTGATACTGTATGTAACAGTTGGTGCGTTAAGATTTTCCGTAAATGTGACACTGGGATTTATTGTGGATTAGTTTAACAAAATGGCCAGACTAATTTCTGAAACTCTACCAATGACTCATAAAAACCAACGGAAACAATAAAGTAAATGAAGCACAAAGTACTGAAATGGGTACTTACGAAATGTTTTGCCACCTGTGACATTGAGTTCTACATTATAGTTCTAAGCAGTCAAACGTCCAAATATTAAACCGTATTTCAATCAGCTCCACCAGCGTCCCAACTCTTTGCTCATTTTTGGATTAGCTGCTAATTAGGCTGTGTCCTTTTTGCAAAGATGGTGACTGCCGGAACCACCCCCTTTGTGCTCAACAAGGTCTCTTCAGAAACCTATTGGAGACCATGTCCATATTCTGTACAGTCAATGGGGTGAGCACAGCATTACGCAACACTTAGTGGGTGTCAGAGTGGAAACTGTGCTAACATTAGCAAGCAAGGAAAGTAGCTTCCAATTTCCTAATGAAATATAAGACAAAGCACGATGGGTCCTCCCAAATGTTGAATGTAGTAAAGGGAAAGATGTCCAACACAATTAATGCTATGCAGGCTCATTGAAAAAAAAGAAGGAATATGTGATGTGTAGGTTATTTTGCAGTATCTCGGCAGAATGGGAAGAACAAGGAGGCCTGTTATTCCAAATTGAGAGGGTTCACAAAGCATTCCCGGATTTTTCCCACACTGCTGTCCTTACTTTAGCTATACTTTTGCTGTCACTCTCAATAACTGATTGGTTTGGCTGTTTGGGACCAGTGGAAATATCAGGTTTTAAGTCAATTCGGCAAACTTGTCCAATATTCACTCAAATTGTAGCTCTGTTTTTGGTCTCTACCAACTCCTAACGGAAATATGTGGCTCCGCTATGTTCACAAGCTAGATGCTAACCGTGTCTCTCTGCTGTTTAGTGCTGAGCAGACGGTACAGTCGATTTTTAAGCCTAAAACAAGTAAACAGCGAAAGAGGAACAAAATGGTAAAGGTGTGGCTGCACAGCTAAACAAAGAGCTGAAACTCAAAGGGATAAATCAATTTCAGTGTATTTTCACTGTATATCCATGGAAGAAAGCTAAGCTAAGGTAGAAGGAGATTTCCACTGCTGGTCACCCCTAATCCTGCAGTACAGGCTGCACCTTTCTTTAATTCAGGGTGCCCCGGGTGTTTGTTACTCATGACATTTTCTGACTGCAATCATACACCGTGAAAATCAATGCAAAGTGTTCTTTCTCAGCAGAAAAAAACACCACTTCTGTCATCCCATACAGTACTCTTTTCACCTATCTACAGTGAGTCTCCTGCTTCTCCAATATCTCTCTCGTTCCACTTTGTTCTCTCTCCACATGTCACTGAGCCACAGTGGAGAAGACAGGCGTGGAACCGACCGGCAGCTGATGAGGAAATACGACCTGGTGATTTGTGGATTGACTGCTGTTGAAGATGTTAGTGAAAGAGAGTCCTCATGACATGTAGTGGGACGTTGCAACAGATGGGAGAGGATTATTCTTCTTTCTTCTTCCTCTTTTCCCACATTGCATAACTTCCACTTGTAGGACAAGGCCTACTGAGTCAGTTTCCTGTATCTGTGTCACATGGGACTCGCTACTGCCCCTCATCTTTAGGAGACAAGCTGAACACAGATTATGCGCGATTCTTCTGCTCCATTGTCACAAAAGCAATATTGGACCCATTTTTTACAAGCCACATCTTTTGAACATTCGGACACTAAAATGGCCTTTTTGGATCACACAAATCAGGCGGAAATGAACTTAGTTTGAGACCTTTCTCATGTCTCAGCTTGGGGTGTATACCAGAAGTGGACGTAGTCACCGTGACGTCACCCATTGGTTTGTGGACTGCAGTTCTGAAGCATCAAGTATGGCATTTTGGCCATTGCCATCTTGGTTTTGTAAGAAATCAAAATATTAACAATTCACTTTGATAAACTGTAAACACACTGTTAAAGGGTAAAAGTTATAAGAAGAAAACATGGACAACTCCCCGACCGGACAACGCCAGGGTAGCGAACTGTCAATCACAAGGTAGCCACGCCCTCAAGCATACCCTGCGTTATGGTCTATTTAACTCTAAATGGACCATAATTCCCTACATGAACATCATGCTGTATTGAAAGAAGACTTGAAACTAGCGATTCAGACAATAAACTCATGTTAATGTTTACTGAGGTAAATAAACAAGTGAGAAGTAGGGTCATTTTCTCATAGACTTCTATACAATCAGACATCTTTTTGCAACCAAGGGTGTCGCCCCCCGATGGCCATTAGAAATAATGCAAGTTTAAGGCACTCGCACATTGGCTTCATTTTTTAGACCCGGAGGTTGCCGCCTGGTCACAGCAATACACTTTCACACTAACGTTACCGAACACATTTTTGTATTTAAGGGATGACGGTTTGTGGAAGATCATCAACTATAACACACTTTTAAAAAAGTCAACAGTAACCCGTAGTGATACTAAACTGAATTCTTCTGAGGTTGTGTTTTAATTTAAAAAATGTTTGTCCACGTAGATCGTTGTAGGAGCCTTTTTGGTCATTTGTTATTCATTCATTCAGTGCTGACATGGAAGTCAGTGAGGTGGAGAGAATGAAACAAGGACAGGCTTGTGTGTGTGTTTCAATCCAGACTCAAGACCTGAGTCGAGATGGCAGAGATTTGGCAGATGAACTTCTCTGCTACGCTCCATTTACCCCATTTTGCTCTGTTTTCTAACTCTGTGCCATTGCAGGTGATGTAAACTGGCGTGTTTCCCCCAGTTGACAAAAAGTGGGCAGGCACCTGGATATGAGGGGATGGTGACTCCATGCTTTTCAGGGTAGATGTCATGATTTCATTCAGTTTGGCACTATGTAATGCAACACATCATTAAAAGCACATAATTCTTTATAAACTATGACCGTTTGCTCTAAACAGACTTAAGGATTACACTGAGTTGGCTTTATGAGTTGCGACAAAAGTTATTTTGTGTTGAAGCCTTGTGTTCCATTGTTGTGTTATATTAATCTGCCTTGTCTGCTTCAGTTTATGAATTCCTGCAAAGTTTTTGACAGCAAATAGATATGGTTGGTTTCGGTGGTTTAGGTGCAGGTGTGAATAGTTTCCCCACAAGACAGAACTATCCACACGGCTGCATTGCATTCTGGTCTTTAAAGGCAACCCTGCATCCTATGCATTATTGATTCAATTGCTATCGCAACATTGGGTAGCAATGCTAATGTGATACCCTTTTCATGTTAAAAATGTGTTGGACTGAAGTGATTCTAAAGTTGTTGTTATTTAACAGCATTTAGGTAATATAAAAGAAGATTTTGTTACAATAATGTTCAACCAAATTTGACTCTGGGGATGGCAAATGTCATTGCGATGGTCAATACACCACTTCCTGTCCAGACTGAATATCTACCATTAGATACATTGAAATTTGTGGAATATCTCCACATCTGCTCAGGACAGAAATAGATACCTACGAAAATGAATGTGCTGTAATTCTTGGATATCCCACAACATCTATTTGTATGTAATCCACGTAATCATGAACCAGGAAGTAGCAAAAACGCACACTGGGTAGTTAAACCTAACAAAGTAGTTTTGTTGCCTCAACCTAACTAATTTGTTTCCTGTGAAGACGGAGGTTTATATTGAAAAGACTGTATGCATGTAATGTACGGAAATTGACTTGTGTTGCTGGACTTGGGACGTAGGAAAACCTATTGAAAGTGAGTAGTAACTTTTTGTAAGATATAGAAACCGTTGTATGAGTTTAGACAAAGAAGAAGAATGCAGGGAGTTAAAAAAAATAAAAAGGTACAGCTGGTTATGCTGGATAGATTTCGATTTTATTTTTAAACTGCCCATCATGAGTTCAACAGTGTTACTGTACAGGTGTGCAATGCTAAATCAGTGGAGTACTCTTTGTCACTAACTCTGTGACGTTAAGATGCGTGATGCAGCTGAGAGTTTAATGTGAAGAAAAACAGAAATGTTTTACTGTAAATGTTCTGTGTCTCTGTTTGACCTGCTATCCACACGGGAGGTCCTTAGGGGAGGATTTTTCCTTTAAGATATCAAGTTGCATCCTCTGTTCCCCCAATCCATGCCCCAGCTGTCTGTCTGACAAACATCCTTAATTGTCTTTTCCCTTTCATACACAACGTCGTCTAGACTGCAGTTTAGTTTCTGGATAATGACAGGGGCTCACCTGGAACCTGTGGCCTTAAGAGTATGTTCTTTTCTAAAGTTGCATTAAATCGGCCCAACTGCACTTGGAGCAGAGAGGCTGATGCAGGATTTTAATAAATACACACATTTCTAGAGTTTGTTAACTGAAGAAGAAAATATATCATTGAATTGTTCCCTATCCAATATGCAAATGAAGAAAAGTGGCGTAATGTGCTGGCACTAATAATGCCTACTTTTCTTTCAGCACACAGCACGGCTCTGAGACCAGTGCAGGTTTGTACATTGCCTGCATAAAGACAGAGGAACCCCAGGTTTTGTTTTCTTTACTGATTGCAACAGTTGGAGCGAGAACACTGATTTAAATTCCCACAGAGAGGAGGATATATGGCGAGCGTCAGGTCTCAGTCTGGAGCCTAAAACTATAGTGGAAAAACTGATCACAGACAACTTTCTCACACGTTGTTGCGCACTAGATAATTGCATCTGCATTGCCGATACAATTACCAGTTTGTGCCACTGGCAGACATATCCGTCTCCAAGTATGAGTCAACAATATGGAAATTGAGCGATTACGGAACGGTGTCTGCAATTATTCCCGAGGAAAATATGCAAGAAACGGACTGCGGCCTACTGTCGCTCCTGCTTTTCTGCACAACCGAGACGTCAGCTCTGCTGGAGGAGAACTGGGACTTTAATTGCAGGCAGGTCTGTGTTTACTTACACCGGCAGCCCCTGAACCATGTGTTTATTTTTGACTTGGAGGTGACTTTAGAGGAGAATAAATCATCCTTGTGCCGCCACATCACAAAAAAAAAAAAAAAAAAACATTCAAAAGAGATGTCAAGTTGAAAGGGACCTGCATCCTGTGGAAAAGTAAACCTTTTCTTTTCGTGGCTGCTTCTTTGAAGAGCGAATGCATTAGGCTCTTTTGCTAATGCATTAGCACATAATTGTTCCCCTCTCTTTTTCAAAATGTAAAGTATACACCCTCATGCATTAATTGTGGACATTCAGGAATCTCAAAATCATAATGCTTGGGCGCCGTGCTCAGCCTCATTATACGCTGGAAAACTCTGTGATGGCCTGTAATGGAGAGTCAGAGGCAGAGAACAATTTCTGATACCATGAGGACGAATATATCGCCAGTCCTGTGTGCGCTGCAGAGGGGGGGGACTCGCGGGACTCGCTCGCAGTGTGAAGTGCTCCCAGGGGTGCGTGGGATAGCCGAGAGGGGAAATGTAATAACTCAATGATGAGGAGAGGCTGCCAATTACAGTCAGCTTGGCATAGAGGAGCAGGATCAGACACATTGAAAACGGCTGCATTTCCAGACTCCCCAGAGAGGGCCCTCCATCAGGCGAGCTGCCAGTCCAGTCCAATGGAAATATGAGGAGCGATGTGGGAATCCAAACAATATCGTAATTGTGAGCGATAATAGCGAGCTAAAGAATATATCTAAACAGGAGTATCAATGGCGATGTTGTTTTAAGATTAAATGTACACTCAGTTCTCTTCAATCCCCCCGTTCTCTTTGGCACTTTGGTTGCACTCGTACAATGTTTGGATTGCTCCTCGGAGTATTTCTTCTACTAACACAAGTGGAATGACCCATGGGCTCGACATTCCTCGCGCTACAGATAAGCGGCTTAACATGAGACAAGCTAAACAAACTTAGCACAGCTTGTAAATAAGGACGATTCACAGTTTTGAGTCGATTAATTTTTTTGCCTGTGATGCACCTTTTGGAGCGAGTCAGTAATTGTTGTGTATTTTCATCAGCAGGTCACACAGATCCCAAGCGTCAGCAGACACTTCACCTGACAAAATGTGATTAAGAAGTTCACAGCTATCACAAGCACAATGAGTTGGGCTGCTGTAGGTGAAATAGCGTGTTGCAGTCAGTCAGTTGCAGTTGCAGTCAGCTGAATGTTAAGACAATGTTGACTGAAGGGGAGCTGCAAACTCTTTCAATGAACAATGGGGACATTGTAGAGCGTGGGATGACAGATTGCATCATGGATTTGTGTTACAAATTGAGAGACAAGCTCCAAGCATTTGATAATAAATGTCATTTGAATTGCATGACACAAACAGTATCCTGAACTGTGTATATTTTTACAAAGGTTTGAAATGGAATGGAAAGTGGTCATCTAACCTGTGTTTACTGATATCAAAACAGACTTCAAAAAAGTTTCACAAAGTTTTAAAAACTAGCACAGCAAAATAAAATGATGCCTCCAATGAGAAAAACTGAAACAATTACATTGTTGGCCTATCATCTTGCTGCTCTCTCTTTTTAAATATGATTGTCTCTCTACCTTCAGTACGTTCATGCTGCTGTTATGCACCCCTCCACCTCCCCATCTCTGCCCAGTCTTTGCCGATTGATCAACTCATCATTCTATCAGCCTCATGAACCGCCACCACCAGTGTCTGGACTCCACGGGGGGGTTTATCTTGCTGCTGCTCAGGGCAGACGCCCCTCGATTACAAATCTCCCTGTAGTGTCCAAGCGCCAAAGACTTTCTCATCACATATCTGTTAATAATAAACAATTATATTGTCTTTATTTGACTCGTCTCTCCTGATTGAACTACTGTTGGTACAGTTTAGGTGTGTGAGGCGACTGTTTGTCCTAAAAATCAATGGGGGCAAAGACGTTAGCGTAGATTCTGCAATAGCTTCAGTTATATCAAAACTGGAGAGTATATCCTCATTGAAAGAAGAGCAAATAACGGTACTGGAGGCTTTTCTCCGGGGGGAAACGGTGTTTTTGCTTCGGTGATAGACAAATTGTTCATTCAATCACCTGTCAAGTATTTATTTTCTGCCCTTTTCAAAACAATTTCCAAAGATGGCTTCTCAGATGGTTCTGTGAAACAAACCAGGTTCAAAATATCTGGCCCCTGGTGTTATTTAACAAGAGTTGAGAAAATAAATAGTGGTAGTTATTCCGAACTGTTGCACAATTCATATTACCTACTGTACTTTATGGAATTTAGACCTAAATATTTCAGTGATACAGGGCTGTAACTTATGGTTATTTGCATCATTGATGAATGGATCTGGTCCATACAGTCATAAAAATTGCCAATTTGTTCAAATGTTCTTCAAATTTCTTGCTTCGCCCGTCAAAGATTCCAAACCCCAAACATATCCAGTTTACTATGACACCCGCAAAAAAAAAACATATGTTTGGAGATTTTGCATTACCAATTGATTATCGAGGCTGCTCAAAAGACAAATTAAAAGATAACTGTTTCAGTACTAGATGTACATTTTGAATGACCTATATATGTTTTCCACAATGTCACATTGTAAAACCTCTGTGCTCCTAGTTGATGTCTAACTGTCACTGTGTGTAAAAAGCATACGTGTTTAGACTTCTCCGGCTCAGCCCGAAGAGCGTCCGTGTGGTGACGAGCATATTCTTTGTCTTTTGGCGACAGGCTTGCTGACAAAGGCAGTCAGTGCCAGGATGTCCAGATGACCCACTGTGGAAGCAGGTTCTGTGGGAGGCCCATTCTGAGGATTAGGAGGCACTGGGCTCTGAACCCGTGACCTCTGCTGTTTGCTTACCTTTTCCTGGGTTGGGTCACTGTGACTTACTGCCGCATTGTTGTGTCAACATCCCACGTTCCATTTGGATCCGCTCATTTCGGTGCGTTACATACATGTGTTTTTCCAAGGACAGGGGGTTTTCTGCAGGTGTACATCAAAATGGTATTCATCTTGTCATGATACTTCCATATCCAACACAAACTACATAGAGAATGTCTGAGGTTTCCATTTGTTGTCACAAGTCCAGTCTTGCAAGAACACAACCAGGAGCTAAATGAGTTACTGCCATGCCACTGTGGACAAAGCAGAGCCCATTATATCCAGCTCGAACTGTATTTCAGAGATGCTTGCTCAATCACCACTAATTAACTCCTCCGTGGAGGGCAGAGGAGCACAGAGCAGAACGCTTCTAACTGTCTCAGTCTGGAGTAAACAAGACCCCGGCGGGAAAAAGGGTCTCGTCTTGTCTGGCTTGCCGGCCCATTTTAATAAATCGATGCGCTAATCATTGGCCGTGCACCGAGTGCCCTGGCTGCGCTTCCAGTCCCTCTCCCTTTGAGGTTAATTTAATTAGGTTCCAAATGCTGAAAAGCCCCTGACATGCCTTCAGAAGTGCAAGGTGTAATTGATTTTTTTTTTCTTTTCCTCTCTCCCTGATATTCTCTTCTTTTTAGGTGGAAACGATGTACTGGGTGAAGGGAATTTAATGACAAAAACAGTCAACAAAGGGCCAATTTCTGTGGCTTAGGGGGAAGTTTAGCTTATGATACAGCCGAGGTCTAATGAAGGGAGAGTCATCCTTAACAAATGGGTTGAGAATATTAACAAGGCTCCCCTTTTGCATTGATTTTTTTGTGTTTTTCCCCAATTTGGCACTGCATTGTTAAAAAAGTAAAAAGAAAGTGCTTTCAGTATCAGTCGACCGTGACACTTTGTCCATATATTGCCAAAATAACTCAAACAGAAATGTAATTGACCCTGTGCAGCTGCATAAATGGAAAATGGTCTTGTCACCACTGAAACTTGTGGTATATGTTGGCATTTCAAATGTCATAATAGCTAAGGTTTAAAACGTTTCTGTTTGCTCAGCCGTGGTTGCTGCTGGTCATTATTGTCTGGCGAGCGACCAGCTAGCTGGGAGATCTTTGAATATCAGTGAGTAACACATACAGGTGAGCAACACGGACCAATTTGTTTTAAAAAATATATACAAAAAATACTGTGTCACAGAATGAGGAAGCATTCAACAATTGGCCTTGCAAAAGTAAATTGCGAAATGTCACTGTTTCACTTCCTTCACCATGCTCATTCTTATATAATCATAGTTTGCTTGTGTTTTGACAAAGCCAAGTCACATATATGTCCTCAATCATTGGCACCCAGAACTTTGCATTAAGTGCATATTCAGAGCTGAAACCACATTTTACATTGTTTGTAGTAAAAAAAAGTTTAAAATGTAATTTTTTGTTTATTTATTATTAAGGTGAGATACAGGCGAAAACATTGTTTTTCATGTACTGGTCATTCTTGAGATGTTGGGCTATTTTGCTTCCATCAACTGACTGGTGGAAAAGAAAACATCCAAAATACATTGAGGTGTTTATCTTATCGATTTCTCCTGAATTCACCAAAAGTTGGTGTTAGAAAATGTCAAATTTATAAATTTAAACAGGACAGAAAACTTTTAATACAAAAAAATAATTGTCTTGATGTTAGTAATTATCTGGGGAAGTTTCATGGTGATATCTAGTAGTTACATTTTTTACACTCGTCACTTGTAGTGTCTCCTAAATGTATGGCATTTTACAATACATATCTTTAAAGTTGTTTTCTGAGACTCTCCACTTCAGTAGCACTTACATACACCAACCATTCCAGTTTCATTCCCATCTATATTCTGAAGGTTTTTACAGAAGGGTTTGTTCATACATCATTCATAACCTGATTTATTGAACATCTTATTCCTATTTTTTTAATGCTGTAAATTCCCTCAGTAAAAACCTTTGACTCTTAAATGTCAACAAAATGAAACAAGAATTTTTGAACCTGGCTTTATCCAATGTTCAGATTTCTGTTCTGCAAATGAGTGCATATTTAAAACGATGCTGCCTCATTTGCATATTTAAATGTAACATTTCAGAGAATTTGTAGTGCAAAAATAATTGTCTTTATGTAAGTAAGTTACCTTATTCACCTGGGGTGTCGTCCTTTACAACAGTACTTGGCAAAATATCAGAAATGCTCCATTTCGTCTCAGCCAGCTGGAGGAATGTGTCAGTATCGTTGTTTGATCGGCTGCATCGAAATGAGGTCTCCATCTACATAGACACATAGCGGAACGCTATACCATTGAATAAATGCAAAACTAAGGGCCCCCATAATGCAACCAAAACATATGAAATATACATTTCTACCTTTTTGTTTCAGATTTTTAGAAGAATAGTGAATCACAGTGCAGATATCTACCCTGTAGTACACAAAAAGGACAATATTTCAGTTGCACTTTAAGACCCATTTTACTGAATTATTTTTTTTAAAATTCATGAAGCTTAACTAGCATGCTCAGTACAGCTGATAAAATCTGCTGGCAAAAATTGAAAGCCGACAAAACAAACATTGTTCAGGCAGATATGAGAACCTTTGTCTACCCATTGGGTCAAAAATTACGCAGAATTTCAAGTGGTAAATCTTTTACTGTTGTCATTGTAACATATTACTTGGTGAGTCTTTATGGAAAAGGGGGTTCATTACATATGATATGTCGATGTTTTTCGAGCTGCACACCAATGTCTTCGGAGGCCTTTTTGAATGCAATACTGGATCAGCTTTCACCCGCCCATGTTTGTCAAACTGAAGCAGAAGCCCACTTCTTCAGCCCTCCCCTGACTCTACAGCCCTCAACATTTTGTTCAGAACTGGAAAAAGTACTAAGTCTACAGTCTCCAGTCCGCCAGCATGCACTCACACACACACACACATGGGGGAACTGAGATGTGGAGGGCTCCAGTAGATCCTCGGGCCTGTTCAGCTCTCATCTGGACAAATCCCCGGAAGCCAAGGCCTGGGCTCAGTGAAGGCCCTCGCTGTGCCAGCTCCCGACATTCATGCTGCATTCTCTCATTCCACCACCGCCATCACATTCGAGGGACCAGGAAATCCATCAGCTCACAATACGATAAAAATTATATGTATTTTACTTTTCATCCGGTATCCACATGCCAACGATTGCTGGGTGCTTAAGCTTCCTTTCCCCCCCAAAGACATACATCAGGGTGGAATGTGCTTTTGCTCTATGCCAAACAACACTATTTGTCCTCTAAAATAACTCTCCCTCTTCTCCGCGCTCGGAACGAGCATCCAGCCTGTCAGCGAAAACCGGTTTTCAGTTTTACAGGCGGCAGCGCACACCGCAACCTTTCCTCCGAGAGGAGAGGCGAGTAAAGAAGAGGGCTCCGGCTCGTTATCGTTTGTGTCTCCCGCTTCAAGCCAGCACGACTTACTCCGGCCCAGACGGTGCCACGTGCATGTGCATGTCCCCTCTGCGTTCTTGAGCTGTAAAAAGGCACGTCAATGTAGGATTTTTTTTTTCTCCACTGATGCTGACGAGGTTGCGTTGAAATCCTTGGGTCGGGGCTGCGCTCATTGTCCACTGGTTATTTCATGTCAGACAGCCTCTCCGAACCTTTAAACTCATCATTTATTTAAGGGCTTCTTGTTTGCCTTGTCAAGCTGCGGCCTTGCTTCTGGTGCCAGCATGTGCCCCAGTCCAGGTTTTTGCATCTCACAAGGCTAACCTGTATTAATATTTCAAATCAGGGAAGCAAACAGGCCCCAGTCCGTTCTTTGATTGGCAGTTGAGGTGATATGCAGCATTGGGAGATTATTGATGCATTGTTACGGGGGCTTAGGTTTTGGGCTGCTGCAAAACAGAAAAGTGAAATAAAGGCAGCAAATGTTTGTCCATCAGTCTAATTGAATGACTTATTTTGGTTGCGAAGCGTCGGGTTGATTCCAAGTGGCACAGATGTCCCATGAATAAAACATGGGCCCCGTGAGCAAGTATTAACACTCACAGTTATGATTATTTTTCTTGTCAGTGTTTGGCAATGTCAAACATGCACTTTTGGTGTTGCTGTGCGATTGTGATTATAATTGGCCACGTTGAAAACACACAAGCTGTGGCACATGACTCAAACGAGGAGGGGGGTAGAAGCAATCCATTAAGATTTGCATGTTATTTCTGAAAGAAAGATTATCTCTATTTATTCCCTCTTCTGGATCGCGTTCACAGTCGGTGCTATTTTGTAATCGCATCCAGATCAGTCCGAGGCTAATTCCGTCCACTCGTGCTGCGTCTGTGCAGGCAGGAATCAAAATGAGAGGCCATGATGTTAAAACAAGACAGCAGAACGGCGTGTATGTCGAAGATTTCTGAAAGGATGCAACAGCTCTAGGGCCGTTCCCTTTATCCGTCCTACCTACTGCAGTCTGCACTGTCTGTCAGGTTCGGTAATCTCACAGATCAAGTTGAGCTGACTGAGGTACGGCTATGCATCGCAACACCACAGTCTAAACATTACTCTCCTGTCACAGCCTGCAGGGGAGATAAAATACAGTGAGGATGTTTTCAGAGGTTACGGTCATAACAACAGTCAAGGAAGGGGGAGAGGTATTGCTGTTCCTCGTCAGAGGTTGGCCACCTCTGACGAGAATGATATTACAGAACGAATAAACTCGAAACAACTTTTTTGGAATCAATGAATGAATAAAGCAGCTATAATCAGTATTTTCATAATAACAATATATCAGATAACGTTGTGACAATGTGAAAGGGGTCGTTCATATCACTTATTGGATGGATTACCATGGCAAATACAGGGATTCATGCTCTCCTCAGGATGAATTATAATAACTTTGGAGGCTTTAAAAAGGTCCAATGCGTAAGATATGGCCAGCATTTTATTTCTGATTCCAAAACTGAGCTGGTCATTTTGCTGACGCCACAGGATAAGATTATACGATGTGTTTTTTGAATGGCTCTTAGATTTCCAGTTTGCTTGAATTTTGCGTAAAGTTGCCGTGATGTTAGTTAGTAGTTGCATTTTTTTTCTTTTTTATATCTGATGATTGTTAACTGATAGACCCCGTGCTAGAGGGGAAATGCTTCCCCCTATTTGTTTGGAGCATGTGTCCCTGTATTACACAGGTCTCATCTAGCATCATAATAAAGGTCAGAATGTTAATTTGTCCTACATTTTGGTTTATGACCAAATTTCCCACAAAACTAGTCACGCTCCCATCACGCTCAGCGATGCCTTATGTTTAGTGCTAGTTAGCAACTGTTAGCATGCTAACACGCTAAGCTGAAATGACGAACATGGTAGGCGTTGCGCCTGCTAAACATCAACATGTTAGCATCGTCACTCTGAGCATACTAGCATGTTAGATGAAATATTAGAAACACAAATATACTTTGACGTAAATGAACTTCAAAATATAAATGGATAAAAAGTGTTTTTTGTTGAATTTTTCACAAATCACAAAATATAGGCACATTGTGAAGACAGAAACTACCATTCATGTGCCAGCATGTCTGCTTCATATCCTAAGTAAACACTGGACCAGTTGTCTGCTGCCTATATGACGTCCCTTATCATGTTGTAGGTGTTTATTTTGCATAAGCCTTTTCTCTGAATGGAGCACTATGTGAGCCGTGACTGCCGTCTCTATCTCCCACTAGGTGGTCCAGCCTTACAACGAAGTTTGTATATTGTGTTTTCCAAGGGGCCATGAGAAATGACATCCCGGCGGATGCCCCTGAGAGAGCACATGTCTGGCCTGTGATGACTGACTCTGTTAACACATCGGATGGAGTGCTAAAAGAAGAAAAAATACATTGTCCTTCAAATTCATAGTGTTGCATTGCATTTTCTATCTGTCCTTGTCCCGTTGATGATGCATTGCACGTTGTTGTATCACTGCTTGTCGACTTGAATGCGATGTGGTGAATTCACTTACAATATAAATAGGATGATTCTGTTTTTGATTTTATTCTTAAATTGGATTGACTGACAAATAAAGTACTTAGAGGGAACAAATTTGAATGTCAGCTGCATTGAATATATTTCAGTTTTGATACTTTGAGAGTTGAAATCGTGTGAATAATTAATCACATGCCAATTATCATGGATGTTTTCAAGGCTCACCTCGATCACTTAAAATCGACTGACCTATACAATCTATAATTTAAGAGATATATATATATATATATATATAGACATTATGGATATCATAAATTATATTTGTAATTCTAACTACTTGTCACAACATCGAAGGGCCCTACCGTATTTTCTTAAAACAAATTCCACCATCTTTAAACAAAGTTATGTGACGTGAAGTGTCATATTTCAAGATGGTGGTTGATAAAACAGCACTGGAGCCCGACTGCTGTCAGAGACGGACGGGGCTGACGTGCCCTTAAGGTTAACCGACTGCCTCATGCACAGATGCCGTGTGTGGGTCTGACTAATGAGGGTCAACACAGGTCACAGGTCAGTGGGTGGACCCTCTCTGTCTAACTTCTATACAGGCTGATGTCACACTCTGATTATGGAAATATATAACCCTGGGGCATTCTGTATAATAAGCACAACAAAGAGGTGCTATAGCCCCCTGATACTTACTGCATAGAGTAGCTACAGGAAATAAACAAATAAATCAGAAAATGAATTTATTAATGAGAAACAAAATTCACCATGTAATATTTATTTGCAGGAAGCTGAGAGCTAATTGAAGGCATTTTTATCTTTCTCCCTCAAGTAATTGTGTTTTTGAACCAAGACAAATTCAATCAGCTCCCCGCTGACTCACGCAGCCCAACAACACTCCTTCCTAATGAGGAAAACGAAAACTTTCCTCACTTTTTTCATTAAGTGGATTGCACCCCAAGGTGTCCTTCACCTTCCTTGCAGCGAAAATGTCCTCCTTCATGTTCTCAACAGGAGGTCTCCTTGCCCCTCCCTCTCTGTTAACGTCTCTTTGACACAACTCATCCCGTGCTTATTTTCTACGTCTCCAATGATGAGGCCGATAAGAGCGCCTTGGCGGGCGAGAGGCGTTTGAAAACAACAACAAAAAAAGGATTAAATTACCCTCTCACCACAGAGGTTTTCTCATGCTGTGTTGTCTTCATCGCTGCCATGTTTACATTCATTAGCACTTGTCTGAAATGTGTCACAATCTCCCCCACACCCATTCGCTCTCACACACCGACTGCTCTTGATGTCTGCTCGACTCTGTACATGCAAACAGATGCTATCGAGCAGAGAAAATGTTTTGTCTGCCTTCCATTAGCAAAGCCCAGGGCCTGGTCATGACATGGCTTGTCAGAATGCACAGGAGGTTTTGTTGCTTTAAGAGCACCATGCACTGGATTGTGCATTAGTCTCTCTGGCCTTAAAGAGTCAGTTAATCCACACATTGCAAAGTGACCTATTGTTCTGCTTTATCTCTGTTGGTTTTTGCACATGCAAGACATTTTAGTTTTGCTCAAGAAACATATGAAATCTGTATATGTACCACTGTGCATTAAATGTATCTGTGATCATAAGTCCCATTCGCCTCCACAGGTGGCTGAAGTTTTAAAGGCACAGCATGGCTAAACACAGCTATTATTACACACTAGAATATATGTTGGTAATTAAGAAAAGAAAGGTAGCTACTTTTCCTTGAAATTATGCGAGTGTAATAACTTGTTTAAAGGATTACTTTGATATTTTTGAAAATGCACATGGAAAAATGAGATGGATACCACTCTCATGTAAGTAAATACATGATAAAGTTGATAACGTTGATCGCAGGGGGAGACGACTAGCCTAGCTTAGCTCATGCTAGAGTCCCGTAATCTGACAACCTCATTGCGATGATAACACTCGATCACAACTATTTCTGTACAAATGAAACAAACAAGATACAAAAACCTTATTTTGTGAGCTTTGCAGGTGTGTTTTTTTTTTTTACCGTTTAACAGAGCCAGGCTGGCTATTTCCCCTGTTTCCACTCTTTAAGCTAAGCTAACCTGCTGCTGGCTCTAGCTTCCATTTAGCCATAGCTCCATGGTATTGATCTTCTCATAACTCCCGACAAGAACCCCAATAGGCATAATTCCCCAAATCTCGAACAAGGCCTTCAAATGTAGACCTTTATGTATGAAATAGGTCTGCAAGATAATTGGATTGGCTTTTTCACTCCAACTGATATGTTGTGCCCCGACTAATTTCTAACTGTCACTTCCCTGTATTTCGTGTTGCCATGCTGGGTTGGGTTTGAGTGTATTTGTGTTCCAAATTGGAAGGAAACAATTAAATTGTTCCTTTGGAGTAGCAACAAAACACAGAATACCAACCCCCCCACACACACCCCCTCAACCCCACCACCACTACAGACACACACACTCCCAGTCCCATTCCTAGCATACCAGCGTCTCCTGTATTTGATCAGATGGATTGAGTCATTAAGCCTATCTGACACGAGCGATGGCCTTCCATGATAAGAGTTAAAGTTTGGCCCAATGTGGAGAGACGCAAGGGCCTCCTTGATGAAGGGGCCGCCTGATGGCTCGGGGTGGGGTGCGGGTGGGGGAGGTGGCGTTGGAGGCTGTCAGCAGGCCTGGACCGGGGTCACTCCACGCCAGGCCTTATTAGGTCGCCATCAGCGAAATGCTGGCTGTCAGGCCGCGCATTGAAATAGAGGAGGGCTCCTGGTGAGCCTTGTGCCGCTTAGCACCAACTTTCTGGCTCGATGGTCACGATCAAACCCGTCTGGCCCAGCCCACAGCGATGCCTTGTGTCACTCCATTAAACAGAATGTATTACTGGTTTCACGCCACGTTAAGGAGGTGACAGGGAAAGTCAACTTGACCTTGAATTCTCCAGTGGCTGTAATTCCTTCTCACATGTGTTAATCAAAAAGCAGATGTCAGTGATAAAATGACACAAACTTTTAATGACGGTGAAAGAATATTTGTGGATGATGTTTCTGTGTTGTCTAGCTTGAAATCTTACCAAAACATAACTTATATCAGAGAAGCTTAACTGTGTTTTGTATTTGATTTCTATTGCAAGTAGCCAAGTCCAAGATCACATCTGACAGACCTGAGTCTATTTGCTGTGGCCAGTGAAAACTTCCCCATCTGCACGTTTGCATTTTGCTTTGTGTAACAAAATAAAAGAAGAAGTCTTCCAAGTGTTCTATTTTTTTCTGTTTCATCAGGAAGTTACAACATGAAATCGGTGTTATGGTCAAACTTGAAAAAAAATGAACTTAAAAGTCTTCTGTGAACCTTACTGGCTTCCCTGTTATGCTTTCTATGTGAATTCTGGTAATATTCATACACTATAAGGGGGAACAAAAATGTGGGACCAAGTGGACGGACACCATCAAAATAATGAAACTTCGTTTGAAAGGAAAATAATCAAGTGCCTGGTGGATCTCAAAGAGCAATATTTGGTTTGGGCCTTGTGTATTTGAACTGCCAAGCTGAGTTTCAGCTGCAGAACAGCGTACGTGCTGCAGATAGAGCTCTCACTGCCCCTTTACTCCCCCAACAAACAACATCTCATAGCAGCCTTAAGTTAAACGACGTATTTTGCATGTTGCACTGGAATACAAAACGAACATCAGCACATTCACATAAGCCTATTAGGTATGCAAAGGCACAATATGGGCTTAGTCATATTACATTAAAACATCTACTGTACAGTGTTGTGGGTATTTTTACTGACTTCGATGAACCCTCGACCTTTCCTGCAATGACACCATTTGGGTTGAACACCTTTGGTTTTTAGCTAACATCTATGGATTGCTATGCAATTTGGTACATATATTCCCAGAAAAAGAATCCTTCACCATATATTGTTTCAAACTATTTGTATACTATGGAGGGGGTTAATGTTTCGCTTTACATCATTACCATCTGTAATGATGTTAATAGCTAAATACAATTAGGATATGAAGACGTCTGATCTTTGGAGGTGCAACATATGCAAAACATTGTTCCCTTGAGGGATGATGTCGATCTTTCCTTCTTTCTGAAGTCTTATTTCACAATTCACAATTTGTATGACAGCATCCATATAGGAATTGAAGTTTTAGTGAAAGCAAAAAGTGGACCTATGGTTTTTTATCGACTTCTTAGCTGGGTGTCTTATTACAGAACCACTGGGGTCCGTGACCGATAGTTCATGTGTCCTCAGCAGTCGGTGCCAAGAAGCCAAGATGTAGTAATACCTTGTAGTCTTGGCAGTTGAATCAGTAAAATGGCAAGTCTAGAAAGACAACCTGACTGCTTTTCCACCAACACCCCCAGGATCCAATAACAAACTCACTCTGCAAATTCCCCCGATGACAGCCGGCTCCTAATAAGTTGATGGCCGCAGTGCTTCTGTATGTGGGCCAAGGCAACGAAACCAGAGAACATTCGATCTGTGCCGTTGCCAGCTCATGCCCTCTTACCATCTCTCTGGATCCGACATACTACTCGAAAAGTTATCCGGATTTGGCATGATGCTGAATCTTTTCAAGCTATTCCACCAGAGAATGTTCGGTCACCAACGAGTAATGAATGAGTCATATGTGGTGGCTTTATCAGGTGACAATACATCACAAGGTAGCCATGAGAAGATGATATGTATCAGTTGCGCAGTATAATACACAATGTTGTAAGTCATTCTGCCCTTTAAAAGGATACACTGTGTATGTTTTCCCCTGCTGGTGTCTCATGTTACACATACAACCCATGACACTAGTATCAGTTGAAACATAGTTTTCGTAGTTAGCATGTTTGCAATACTCTGAAGGCGTCAGGCTGTTTAAAACATAGCAATATAGAGGATTAATTTGACTTGTAGATGCGTTGGCCCTTTTATAGTATTCTGTTTAAAAATGTGCTGTAAATAACAACCTCATTCAGCTGTCTCTAGGACTTGGTCGAAGCATGTTCGGTCAATAAGGGTGCAAGGCGGTTTTCAAAACCTTTTTATGTTTCCTCATTCCCGGAGGTTAGCAGCAGAAAATCTTTCGTGGCAAGTCGTACGATGTCTTTAAATTGAACAGTAAATGAATTAATATCCACCAGTATCCAATACCAAAATTACTATCATTTATTCTTTTTAAATACTTCCCGAAATGTTAAATGTAAAATGTTTAATTTGTCCTACATATTTCTCCTGGCTATGAAAAGAAACGTGTCTTTCATTTTACTTTAATTGGGAAGTCTATGTAGACTGTCAAAAATCTACTTTTACTGTAAATAGACAGCTCCACTAATTCATAGAGGCTGATAATTAAACGTATTCCATTTACTACACATACATTACATATTCTTTATTGTGCCTTTTAGAACTAAAAGTATTTTTTCCATTGTTTTTTTTTAGAACTACATATTTTAATTTCCTTTCTCATCGACTGAAGTGATCTTCTTGCACAAGAATACAGTGCGTTTGCATTCTGATTCAACTGACCTTACAAATCAGATCAACCAACGACTTTGGCAAGAGAAACACATGATTATGTGGAACCTAGTTACTATAATGACTCGTTAAAATGCTATTTGTG
Organism: Anarhichas minor; assembly: GCF_050575085.1. Taxonomy (NCBI): domain Eukaryota; kingdom Metazoa; phylum Chordata; class Actinopteri; order Perciformes; family Anarhichadidae; genus Anarhichas; species Anarhichas minor. The sequence goes on along the minus strand of NW_027466496.1, from coordinate 1,590,933 downwards.
ACTTCTGCAACCGGCCTCTAAATGTGCACACAGAACTGAGTTGACAAACAAATTGTGGCCTGCAAAGCTGTGTACACTGCGAAAACCATCAAGCGCTGAACATCCCTTTTTTTTAGTGCCGTGACGAAAAGACACGTGATTAATACGATCTGCGGCTGACTTGGATGGGATCCTGTAACTGTACCTTGAACACATGTTTTTGCTGAGGAGTTGAAAGATGGCACTCTCAGGGCCAGAACTGACTGCCTCCAACCTTGAGGACACATTACTCTCGTTTACTTCCTCTCTCAATTCTGCCGCAACTGTTTTATGCCTCAAGGCTCCAACGGAGAGGGTTAAACCGGAGAGTTAAGAGGGGAAAGACGGGGAGACACAGGGAGCAGTTCGAGCATTGTTTATTTTCACAGAAACATTCCAGGAGTTGACAGCTATTCCCTTGTCTGGAGAGCTGAATTGCAGTGCAATTTTCCAGACTCCAGACACGGTGTGTGAACTCCCACTAAGACTAGTCTGGGACAATGAAGAATGAGTCTCTTATTCACACTTCTACTGTGATGATAGCGGTTGAATTCTGACTAGGAAGGGTTACACAGCTTGTTAACTCCTTCATGGAAAAACAGCAATGAAGTGAGCGATAAAGTGAGGGGGGGGGGGGAAAGAAAAATGCAATTTCTGTTGCAAATAATTGAATTCCAGTGTGATTTGCTGGAGCTCGCTGCTGTAAAAGACAAGCTGCCACAGAGAGGTTGAGATCTATATTTGAATTCTAGGCTAATGTTCCAGTGGCCACCCTCCGAATGGCCGCTGCTCTCTAGAAATATCATGGTAACCAGATCGTTACACACTTTAGTCCAGTTACACCTCCGTTAACGACCGTGAAAAGGATCCACACGCTGACCCCAGAAAAGAGCCCAGAATTAGCATACATATTTAAAGAGCCTGGTCTCTGGTTGCAGGAAGGTGTTTCACAAGATTCACACCCAAGCTCTCACTGCACTGAATCATGGGATTCAGACTGGATGGTTAATGTCAATTTCACTCTAAAAAGATGACATTAAATAAGAATCGTTTGAAATTTTGATAAACATGCTGACTTGCTTTCTCCCCAAAAGTTAATTGACAAGATTGATACCACTCTCATATTCTTAAGGTAAATATATATTAAGCCAGTTTTCTCGTCCATATGCTAAGCTAAGCTTACCAGCTGCTGGCTCTAGCCTTATATTTACTGTACAGATATGGGTGCCTTTTCATCCAACTCTGAATTGGGCTCCAAAGCTTGGCACAAAATTGACCGCATTTTTTTTTAAACATGTCATCCTGAGGTTAAATTGCAACTGGACTAACCTAACTATCCCTGACCTTTTTAAAATGACATACTGAGATACATTCTGGAGTTTGCTTACAATAGAAATGTAGAGCATGCAGCCCTGGGCTTGCACGATGACTCTTACGACATCCCTGAGCAGGAATGTTCAGAGAGAAAATTGTTATTTTTTTTAAACAAATTGAAATATATCTTCCAATTTAAAGTTACTTTTGAGGCACTTCAAGGTGAGTGGGGATGTGCAAAACTGTCTAAGTGATGGTGTAAGCATGATGCAACAGAAAAATAGTACAGGCTCACACATAAGGAAAGCTTCTATAGTGTGTTCAGTCAGTGAGGTTGAGGGGGTCAAACAGTTAATCCACATATCCCTGCGGGCTCAGTGTTGTTACAGGATGTAGCTGCACCCCTGTGCATAATCTAAATGTTTTAAACTGTCTTGAACTGCAATGACTAATAATCATGAGGGACATAAACATTCTGACCTCTGTTCTTACATGTCTGCTGGCCAATCACAGTATGTCTGAATATTAATATGTTTCAGCCTCCATTATGGCCACCATCTGGAAACTCAAGTAGCAAATTTGTGATTTATGTTTCCTATAGTCTTCGGCTTTAAGCCTCATGCAGGAATTGTTGTGGACTTGGCAATTGAACATTATCAGCGGACTATTAAACAGTGTTCTACCAACAGGAGGTGGTGAGAAAGAAACAAAGGCTTGTCTTAAGGCGAGCTGGTAGGAAATGTTTTCTATTTCAAAGTGCATTATACCCCCTGGTGATATAAAAAGGGGACCAGAAAGAAAGAGGGTGAATTGTTGAAAAGGATGAAAAAAGTTTACTCAGCCCCAGGTGCAGGGTGTCCCCCTGCTGATGTCTTTTCACAAACACTTTGTTCATTTGTCTGGTTGATGGGGTGGCTGGACAGCTTACTGGACAGCTGCCTGGTCACTGGGCCAGCTCCTGAGTGGAACTTCAACCCAACATGAACTACACCCCCATCCAGTTGCTCTGTCCCTCTATGCCCACATGTAGTGTGACAAATCAAAGATTTGGACGTTGCAAGTGTCCAGTATATTGAGTCTATTTGTCACCATCGTCTGCCACTGCCCTAGTAGGTGCCACAACTTCTTTGCCTCTGTAAAAAGATGGACGCCCTTCTTCGCTGTGTCTACCAAATGTCTGCTAACCAGTAAATGGATGCCACCTCTGGGCAATGTGTTTGTCTTGCCAAAGCCCCCAGGGCTCAGTGGGTACTGTGTCTCACTCCTGGCACAGACGCCACCATTCCCCGCTTGATTCTTCAGTTTCAAAGAGCTTTGCTGGGTGTAAGCCGTCTCCTCTCATTGTTTGGTGATGTTGCGGCGGGGTAGGAGGTTTGTAGAAGTGTGTTACCAGCCTGTCACCATCATCCCTCCACGGTTGCAGCTGACAACAGCTCCAGCAGAGGGGCTGCTGCCATCTTCATTTACATTTTGCTTTCGTGCATGTGAATGTTGCATAGTTAACAGCCCTCTATTGACTGTTCTGTTCAGCGCAGATCAGCAGGGGTCAATTAATGAGCGGCCCCTGACCATCGGATCCCAATTATGGCTTTCAGAGCACTCCACCGTGTGCCCCTCAAATACCCAGCTCCATTTGCCTGATAATTGTGTAATTAGAGTTTGAATCAATAATTAAAGCACCAACGGGGACATGTATTATTCTCCTGTTTGCCTCATTTGCTAAATTCCAGCAACATTGTTGCTAATGATGGGCTGATCTGCATTATTTATTTGAATTTATTGATTAGAATAACAATTACAATCGAAACTGTTGCTTTAGTTGCAATAGTGGTGGGAAAAATATTCTGCTGCTAAAAAGACAACTATTTCCCTCAGGAGTATGGTCGAGAACAAAGCAGAGCAAAATAGGGAGTGAATGTTGGACTTAGATTCCTCAGGTGGTCAGAAACACGACTCAAAATGAATGGAACTGTTGTTCCCAGGCAGCAACCGCCGGGTCTGAAAAGTGAAGCCTATGCAGAAGTGCCTTAAGCATGCATTTTATCTAATAGCCAGCAGGGGGCGAGTCCTCTGGTTGCAAAAAGAAATCCGATAGTATAGAAGTCTGTGAGAATGACCCTACTACTCACTTGATTTATTACCTCAGTAAACATTGTTCATGAAGTAAATTATGCTCCCATTTAGAGTAAAATAGACCATAAAGCAGGGTATGCTACCTTGGGATCGACAGGTCACTCTACCTGACAGACATTGTTTGGTCTGGGAGTTGTCCCTGTTTTTGTCCTACAGCTTTAACCCTTTCACAGTGTGTTTTAAGGTCATGAAAGTTAATTGTAACATTTTGATCCTCAAAAAATGTCTTATTCAGTGTTCGGTTGTACTTAGCTCCACCCTCTCGTATTAGTTCTGGTGGCAACAACCAAGAAGGCGACGGCCAAAACACTGAACTCGAGTCTTCAAAACGGCAGTCTACAAACCAATTGGTGATGTCACGGTGACTGCGTCCACTTCTTATATACAGTCTATGGTTGCTCCATGTCTACTGGATGTGTAAATCAGCAACTGCTTGCTAACACGATTGCCATGTCAACTTAAAAGATGATAACATGTCTGTTATTGCAGCTTTTAAAGGATCAAAAGTAGAAGTACTTTGCAAAATGCCCCTCATCAGTTCATATTATTATATCGATGATCATTATCGACGCATTACCATCTTAGTGCTACTTAATGTTGTTGCTGGTCAACATAATTTGAACTGCTTCATATAGGTTTGGTAGTTTTAATCTAAACCAATTCTTAATATTTTATTAAATGGTCATTTGTTACATTTACAAGCCAAATCTGAAATGATCAATGTAGTGGAGTAAAATGTACAATATATGTACAGTAATAGCATTTTGATGAATTAGATGAATTATGCAAAGCATAATCGATGTGTTAAATCCTTGCCCTTATTCTTATTCTTAAGAAGTCATTCATATCAATAATACTCCAGCATTTGAACTTTGCCTGCAGGCAATGCATGACAAGGCATCTATTTTTATTTTTCTAAAATTATGGAAATCTAGTATTGGCGTGAAGCTCTTGTGTTTCAGATTTTTCGGTAATAGATATGGTTTATAGTTTTTAATACAAGCACAAATCCCCACACAGTGAAACATAGCCTGTTGCTCTTTTGAAAAGACCTCGGGGAAATTCAGCGATAAGCACTTCCTCCAAACACAATGCCTGATTTTTTTTTTTGGTACTCTCCTTAACCTGTATCCTGTGACAGCCTTCCCCAATCATGATGTCAATAAACGTACACCTCTGTCCTTGTTTTCTGTCTGTCCCATAAATGTTTGACAAGACAGCCTTATTAAGGAAGAGAAATGGTATTTTTTACTTTTCAGACTTCCTCAGGTACAATGTCTGTCACTGATCCTTCAATAAATAATGGGTTGTACCACAGTTTCCCATACAGTGCAGCCTCATGACATAAATATGAATACCCCTTTGACTTGACATGGGGTAACGAGACATTTGACAGCTATGCTACGCAATCAAAATGTTGCCAGGACAGTGAATTCTTTTGCCACAACTGTCCATAACAAATTGCATACGGCACGCTTAGCTTATCTTGGAAACCAAACCAAATCTTGGTTACAGAGAGATAGTAATTTATTCTAATTGGAAGATATCTACAGGACTGGGGAATGACGTGAGTAAATTCTACTCTGGAGCAATGTTTGCGATGGTGCCAGAGCCCCATATGCTGTACTCGGGAGCACATCTGTGCTTGTTGCCCACGGAGAAATCCCCTGGCAGGAAACACTTCGACACTGCAAAGAGGGGAGGGAGAGGAAGTAAGACACAGCGTGCATTATTATGCCAGCCGGCAACAAATATCCATCCTAATTGCTCCACAATTGTATTAAAACTAGCTATTATGTAGGAATTTAATTTGTTTAAGCCCGGCTCCAGTTACAGTTTTCAGTGCGACTAATTAAAAACAAGGGAGCAGGAAAACCCCAGGCAGAAGCTTCCCCTAACCTGGAGCTCCAGCTCCCCCGCCATGACTGTATTTAGAGTGTCAATCACTGGCAGAATCAGAGGCAAGTCATTCAGGCAGCCTTTTTGATTCAACCTATTCACTCCTAAAAGCCCTTTATCTAGACTGTCTCTGTATTGTTCCAACTACCCCAACATTCCATGCATTTGCGTTCAATGGGGGAAAAAAAGAGGCCAGTCTTTCCCACTCCCAAGTTTTGTTTCCACATATATTCATATACATGTTCATACTCCATTTACCCTGCTCACAAAGTGCCAAGTTCATAAAACATGAAGAATATAGCAGTCGATATATGTTTCCCATTGCACCATCTGCATTAGTGCTTACATTGTCCTTTAATGAAGGTCCATTTAGTGGGCTTTGCTTTGGCCAAAGTCCAGCAATGCTGAGGCTGTTTCTGCCTTCCCGCTCAGGTCATTAGAGGTGAGATGCAAACTGATGAACACAGAGAGTGCAATAATGAGCCGAGAAATGAAAGGGAAATTAATTGGACCCCAGTAAAGAAATGATTAACAGAGATGGATTAACCAGTCTGTTTGACTGTTTTTAGCAGCTATTAAATTGTTTTGGGTTTTTTTTGCACTGAAATTAGCATAACTTATCGCAACAGCTGCTAAAACTGCAACAAAGTCGTACTATGCACAATGTTCTACATACTCTAAACAATCAACTGTTTTTGCAGTTTAAGTAACTTACATTACTTATTAGCCTACTTAACGGGCAACTTAATTAGAACATTATGTTTACAACTAACTCAACTAACTCTACTGACTTTTAGCTCTGTGTTTTGTCTCTAACAAACTCCTGAAGGATATTATAGCCGTTTTAGACTTCTCTAAACTGTCACATTTTCAGTATTTAACACATGTAGAAACAATTGACGAAACATGGTTTGACAAGCAGCCAGCCTACAAGTTTTGGCTCACATTAGCTTAGCCCCAGTGACTGCACACAGTACTCCTGAGGTCCTGGCATTAAAGACTGTACATACCCTCCAACTCTGAACAAACCCGGTAGTTCCTAAATGTAGGTTCATGTGTTGCTAATGCTAGCTAGCCAGCTAAGAACACACACCATGTAAAAAAACAAAACTTAAAAGGTGCATTTAGTCACTTTTGTATCTGCCTCCTCAAACCTTTAGCTTCAAGCTAACGCACCCCGAAGGAGTCATTCCACAGACGAAACAATAACCGTAATGTTACTCTCACATTTGTTATGAAAGCATACAACCACACTGTACTGTAGCTCAGTCCTGTGCAGTGAGTTACTGTAGCCAGGTGTGGACACAAGAGGCAGCCAGTCCCTGCCCAGCTGCAGGATGTCAGGGCTCATCTCTCACGGACACACTCCTGGCCTTTGAGGCTCTCAGTAAACTAGTTCGGGGGATCTCAGACCGACCATGACACAGGCACAGAGGAACTCCAGTACATCTTTTTTTTCCAATGGATGTATTTGGACAGTATAATGACAGTAAAAACACATCAATCCTCTTAATTTCCAACAGTCTTAAGCTCAATCATATACTAAAAAAGACTTCAGGGAACTTGTTTGCCCTGCCAAACCAGGTCACCAGTGGCATAATGTAAAGTAATTAAAGATTGGAAACATTTAATGGCCATTCACGAAAGCACTAAATATCTCACAGTTCGCCGTTTGCGTAGAAGCAATAATGGGTTCAAATCGGACTCATAAAACCTCTATTGTTTCAAGGCGCTTGGGCTGCTCCATGTGGGGTTAAGGAGTACGTGCAGAGTGTGTCGTCCCGTGTGGACTGCAGTCTGTCTGCCAGAAGTAATAACACAAGTGATTATGTCTCATTACGCTAACCACAGACCCTTGTCTACTTTCTCCCCATTGTCCTTGAGTGGTTTGGCACCCAATTACTACGTTTGTTTTGGGGGGATATGCTAGAAATGCCCCCTTAATCTTTACAAAACCACAGTCTGTCTGTAGCGTCGAGTGAGAGTGACAGAGAGGAAGTGCCAGAATGGAAAGGAATTTGTTAGGGAGAAGGATACGTCAATCACTGAAGTTAAACACACAACTATCTCACGCTGCACGGTAAAAAAAAAAACGTTTCAAGTGGATTTTGTGACGTGCTCTATTTGCAGGCCAGTTTGGAATCAAAACATCATGTTTAAAACATAATTTGAATCGCTAAAATGGTAATTAAGCTGCATAATGTCTGTTCTGATTTTATTTCATTTCATGCAGCCGGGAAGCACAACACAGGCTCCTAGAATGTTAACTGGTGGAAGGTGTTGCATTGAAAACTAACTTTTTATTACCATATTATTCATGCCCGGGAATCAGGTGTCGAACATAGCGGTGGCAGGATGATAACATATTAACCCCTAAAGATCGATGATGCTCTGCAGGGATTTAACTCCAGAAGGGGATTATTGAGCTTTGCCAAAGTTTCATGTAGAGACAGGAAACCCACACCAGGATTAGAAGTTAATGCTTATGACTGCTGCTGATGGACATAGCCGGGGAAGTTTAGATGCCTTCTCCTCTCTCTTCCTCTCCCCGTCTCCGTCTCTCTGTCTCTCTCCCTCCCATTTCGTTACTGTTTTTGGTATTGATTGCCTGCTGCTTCTTGAATTATGCATTCTGCAGCTCGGTTTGGAGGGCTCCCAGGTGGGTTTGTCAAAGGCAGAAGACACATGTAGTCGGGCAGTGTGGCTGGAAGCATCAGAAATCCATACAGGTCACAATCATGTCACCCCATCAGTTTTAATCAGCCAAAGCTGAATACAAGCTGGTGACAGGGCTTAGAGGTACAGGGGATGTGCCTCTGCCTCGGCTGTTCCCCCGACACACAGGATCTGGTTCAATACTGGATGCCACTGACAGAGACTCATTATCATCTATGTGTGGCTTGCGGCTGGGCTGGATGATGAGATGTATGCTGGTCTGGGCCTGTGTTCGACAGCGTGTTCGCATGCCACAGTGCAATTTGGGCTCGATTGCTTTATCGGATAGTTCATCACCTTCTGCAGGTTTTACGCTGGATGTAATGATGTATTGTATTACTGCACTGTGGCTGACTCGCTTGAGCAAGATTATTTCAAAGTTTCCCAAACAGGGCGTGAGTAGATTGTTGATTAAATCATCTATCTGGACAAGTCATTTGCTCCACACCCTAAAGAGTCCAGTAGTCTGTCGGAAACATTGACATTTTAACTTGGTGACAACACCAGTGACATTGTGATGAGTGTACTTGATTCCTGAAAATTCCAAGAAATCTTGACTTAGATTCTACAGCTATGCTAGTGGCTCTGTGAGGCTGTACTTAGGCAAAGCATGTGCTTTGAGTCAAATGCTAACGTCAACACGCTGACGATGCTATCATGCTGATGTTTAGAGGTATCATGTGTGCCGTGTTCACAATTTTAGGTTTGCATGTTAGCATGCTAACATTTGCTAATTGGCACTAAACACAAAGTACAGCTAACGCTGATGGGAGTGTCATTAGAGATTATACATTTTTCACCTGATGATAGCACAAGATGAAAAGTTAATCACTAAAATTTAAAATTTCATGTTGAGTTGGACAATAAATGTTCTCTATATTATATTCAGAGCATTAACATAACATCAAACCACCATTTGCTATGTGAAAGTACAGTCGGGAATATTGCGTCTTCGCGGAAGGGTAGCACCCACCCTCCAGCTACCCCTCAGGTAAACACTGTTAGCGCTGCTAGCAGCCGGCTCAGCCGTCGCCATGTGGAGAGCTGTTGAAAGGCAATAGATGTGCTCTTAATTCAGTGTTTAACACCTTTAATGTCTAAACATAATTTTATTGGCAATCCAATTTTCCAACCACATTTTTTTAAAATATATAATTTCAAGAATATTTTAGGTTAATTTTCCTTATTGGGTTTATTGCGCAAATGAGACAAATAACTTGCACATATGCAAACTCTATGATCCATGTGTACAAATGACATTGTAATCAATGGATGCGCAGCGGGATCGTGTTGCGGTTGTGTCTCGCCGCGAATCTTCCCACGGAAGGGCGAGTCTCCAAAGGAGGCAAGTGTTCCTTTGATGAAAACAGTCACAGCGCTCGGAGTGTTGCAAACCTAAAGGAGTGAAAACACAACAGGGTCAAAAGAGCAAATCCGGCCTTCTGTTCTCACTGCCTTTATTGTGCGGTTTGCACAAGGCACGGTGTGACTTCCTTAACACTGCCAATGAAAAGACGCTTGATTTCACAGACCAGCTGACCTGCTAAGAGCAGGTGTGTCTCAGATACTGTTTCAGACTTTTTTTCTCTCTCTTTCCACTACACTTCCCAGCTGACCATACTGCTGCTTCATCCTGGTGCTTATCAGGATTTAAATAAAGGCTAATCAAGAGTTCGGCTGAATGTTCCTTTTTTTTCTTCTTCTTTTTCAAAGAATCTCACCGTCTTTGAACGAAAAAAAATAGTTATGGGAACATCACCTGGAAACTAACATCAATCACTCAGCTTTGCTTTTCTCACTTAACAGTTTCCGTTGAGAATGTAACAATATATGAAGAGAGTGATCAGCAAAAAGCTTTCTCATGTTTTCCCCCTCGGGCTTTTGAGGGGAAGTACCTGATCTCTTCCTGTAAAGGGATATCAGGCGAGGAAAGAACCATTTCAGGTGTTTTGTCAAGCAAAATGAGGGTCTGTGTTCAAGCCAAAAGGATTATTGTACGTAAAGAAAGGGTCTCAAAACACATTTTTTTCATGACGCATCCAAGTGCAGGAAGAGAATAAGCGCAACATGCTGGGAAGGCAGCATGTTGCGCTTTAAGTGGGATCGCTGGTTACATCCACATCACTTTGTCATCATTTCCTGCCTGTTGTGACACTTCATGTAAGCAGAAACAAGCCTGGGAAGGAGCCAGAGACACAACATCCTCTGCCATGGGGTGGCTCTCTCTGACCCTACACACGAAGTGTTCAAAATAAACCGACACACGAGCAAAGAAAAACTGGAATGTTTCTTCAGATTCTTATCTCGAGCTGTACATTTCCTTTGGGGTTGTGCAACGTGCGGGTGGTTAATGTTTGGGCCTGTAGGATGCATTATGGAGCCTTCAGGAGGACGTGCACAGCTCACTTCCCTCGACAGACTCCCAAGACGGCTGTAGCGATAAAGTACAACCAGACTGTTACTTTAACCCGATTGTAAAATAGGGGCTCAGAACCGCAGTCTTTTGTAGAATGAAAAGCTGCACTGAAACTATTGCTCATCTTGACAACTCATTTGATGTGGTCTGGTTGCCAATTATTCTTTAAAAATGAAAACATTCATTTGACTTATTTTCCATGCAAATTAACCTCTTTCACAGCTAAGTCGTGTCTTTTTCCAAAGAATCAGATTTTAAACAATGCGCTCTGGAAAATACATTTGTCAGCAGGACTATGATCATCACTATGCTAGACACTGCAGAATAATAACAATACTATGTATGTGCATCACTTGCAGGCAACAATTTTTCAAAGCATATTAGTTTAGAATTCTTTAATGCTTTTTCTTGCTTTCTATCCAGCCATATATTTAAGGAAACAGGTAGGGGACTCAAAAGTTCTGATTTTGGCAGGTGAATCTTTCCTGTCATTTATTCTTTGTACATTTTATTAAATCTTATTCATATAAGTCTTTTATTTGTGTGGAATCCTAAATATTTTCAGTATAACAACAAAATAAACAAATTTTATAAATATATAAAGTTGGGAGGAAATAAGATGAACCAGAGAATACACTCGATTGACAAGTGCTGACACTGAAGATGCATGGAAAGTGATTGCAAACATGTATGAATGTCATCTGTTCATTCAACGTTCATTCTGGAAAACAAAATATATATTTAAAAAATAAATCCAAATGTTTTGTTGAGAAAAAGGGGAAATGTGTGTTTTTCTGTACCCGAATACTGCTCATCCTCGCCTTGTTCCGTGGTGGAGGGGGTCAAATAGGCAGCATCATGTGCCCATACTGATCCACACTAGAAAGGATTATGTAAATCACACAAGGTTATAGTCGAGTCTGTGTGGGGATTATTTTAAGGAAGGAAGTGTTCTGGGAATAAGCAAATATTGTGAGTCTGTAACACGAGTAAATGCCACTATTTTACACACAGACATCACACATTGGCTACATAGAAAAATAAGTGATAATGGGATATGCAAGCTTTTGAAGAGATTAGACCGGAAATAATTCGGGATATTTCTGGTTCTACATGATTATTACACAGACCGCAGGCTGTCTGCCAACGCAGGTGAACTGGATAGTAAAGGTTAACATCTACCATAAACACTAATTCTCCTCAGAAATCATTAAAAGTCTCATACTATTCAATCACTGTGCTAGTCCTGCAAACTGCGTACATAGGTCGCTTTCTCATGCAGCATCTACTCTTAACCAATTTAAAGTGACCTGTGGCATTAGGTTTGTGAATAGAAGTTAAAGCGCAGCACTTAAGTACAGACCTTTTAACAGTTTGATAAATACGGGCCCAGGTCCTTAATGTCTTTAGCAGACATTACGGCATGTGTGCACACACACACACACAAGTCCACAAAGAGAAGTAGCCATGGGACAATAACCTGTGGAGCTGCTCTGTGTCTCCGTCCCCACCTACCCACGTCTCACATGACTGCTATGACCTCATTCCACCTGAGCCGAGCTCCCAGCTGCGTCCCAGAGAGCCTCCAGGCCAGAGGCGAGTGGTGCCAACCATAATCTTCCACGTCGTCAACCCCGTCTCCTGTGCCCATTGACATCACGTCACCTCCTTTACCAAACCAAACACGCCAAGCTGAGGCTGGGTACGTTAAAAAGCAGGTCAGTGTTGCTTAAAAACCTAAAACCTACATGAAAGAGTTCCTTTGGTGCAGTTCTACGGCACAGATTTGCTGTCGTTATTATAGAAACAGAAAAGGGTTTGTTTGAAATCTAACTCCATTATTCATGATCGGCAACCGTCTGCGCCAGCTGTGATTGAGTTCAAACTGAGTAAACACTTACGTTACTGCTGTGGAGACCTTCAGGTTTCGGGATCCACTATCTCCCAGGACCTGAAGCGGGCCTCCAACATCGACACCATCACGAAAAAGGCCCAGCAGAAGATATACTTCCTGCGCCAGCTCAGGAAGTTCAACCTGCATCGGGAGCTGCTGACTGAGTTCTACTCAGCTATCATCCAGTCTGTTCTCTGCACTTCTATCACTGTCTGGTTTGGACCACTAACAGGACAGGAACAGAATTCAATGGATTGTCAGGTCTGCAGAGAAAATCATTGGTGCAAGCCTGCCCTTCTTCCACGACTTGTACGTCTCCAAAGACAAATATAAACAGTGAACCTCAAATAATATCAGACTAAATAACTTAACAGCGCTGGTTAAGTTAAGGTAACATGGATATCTCCCTGTAATTCTAAACAACAAGACTAACACCAACTCTGAAATACGTATTCTATCTTTTCATGAACAATATCACAAAGTAGTAATACATTAACAAAGGATTAAAACGTTTGGCAGTTATGTTGCTTGTAATTGGACAGCGCTACAAATGTTTCCCAGCAAACCATTTAGAAAACAGAGTTGTACTTGTAGAACCGATAGTAGTTTGAAACGGTTTACTGTGGCATGCTGGAAAAATACACAGAAAGGTGTTTTCATTTTTACTAGCCATGTCACCTTGTCAGGTAAATACAACCTAGCTTTGCCTGACGCCAATTACTCTTTATTGAACAGTAGAACTTTTAATGGTTGTGCAAGACAAGAAAGAACGGTTAGATTAACTTGAGCGTTCCCAGTTAATGTTTTCTAAGTAAACATTTCCAGTTTGCAACAGCAGTAACGTCATTTACAGCCAGGGCAAAAAGCCTGGTTGGAAAGACTTAGAAAGGAGCACGGCCATTCTTCTGTCCACATCATGTTTCAAGTCGTGAGTAATCCTTCTGTCTCACCACTCGGTCTGGTGTAGCCGCTTCAGTGAAATCACCCTTTCTTGGCGAGTCTCCCTGCTGTAGAACAAGCCTCTCTCCTATTACAAAAGGCTAGTCTTAATAAGCGTCCAGGCTATATCAGCACTGTACTCAATTTCCTCAGATCTTAAAAACACCACCGTAAAAGTAGCTGAAATTTACTGCTTTGCCCCCTCAGGTTTTCTTAAAGGGATATTCCCTTGTGTTGGTTCTTTTACTCCTGCCAGAAATATTGCTTTGCACTCTTCATTGGGCCTATGGGAGAGTTATGGAAATTTTACACTAAGAAGTTTAGAGGCAGTGTAATTGGAGTTGGGCCAGGGTGAGACGCCCCCACCTCCCCCGTGTCCTGCAGCATTAGAGGCCCCCGAGCCAGTTTCAGATCTGCATGCTGTACATGCAAGCTCTCTTAATTGGACCAGGCTTTAGTCAAAAACCGTAAAACCTCCGTAAGAGTGAAAATGCATGTGCCATTGTGCAGTTCAGGCACGTCCCAGAGGTGTCATACTAAATTGTACATTTCTAAATTTAATTTAGTCTACCGTTAACACTTTCAGTGGTGGTGAACAATCGCACCTCCAGATCTATTTAGAAGCTGTTCTTAAGCTTCTGATCGTATCACATCAAATATCCTTTTATTCTGATCTCTTTTTCACTTTCTTGTTGAGACTGAGAAGATCAGTACCACTCTTAAATCTGTTCATTCAATATGAAGCCACAACCGCAACAGCAAGTTTGCAAGCAAACTACCGTAGCCCTTGGATGTATATATAGAACTGGACAGGGCCCCTCTCACTGCCATGAAAGTTGCTCAGTGGCGCATGAAGCCCAAATGGTTCGACTCCCTATTGCACTAGCATATCCTTTAACTCCGCCCCTCCAAATTGCTCGTTCTTGTCACGTCCTCGCGGTCTTGTTTGTCACTTTTTTGTACGGATTAGAGGTGCTGAATACAAGATTGGGAGCATTTCTATTGTCTCTAAGCGGCTCTCAACATGGCAACGGCTGAATTTAACTGGGCTATTTCCACCTGCTCCCATTCTTAATGCTATGCTAACTGTGTTCTGGCTGTGGCATCATATTTAAGTGCCAGTTTCAAAGTTTATTTTTGACCTTTGAAACAGTCGCAATAGTTGATAAAACAATCTCAGGTCAAGGTCCTTTAAGTAGGTTTTCTGGAGCTTTCGACCCTATCACATGAGTTAAGTAATTGTGTATATATACACATACATATAGTCGTTATAACTGTGACTTTAATTTGATAATGTTAATCAGTTAAAACATATTAGCAAGCTTAGTTTAGCACAATTCCTGCATCAAATATTGGTATAAGCCTCACAACCAAGCGCCTCATATTTGCAGCAAGCACATCATCGTCATGGCGTTTAAAATCTGCACATGACTTTTTTAGGAGGTACACTGAAAAAGGAGAAAAATGTTTCACCAATGAGAAATGAGTTTTGAGGGCATGGCAGCCATGTGTTGGCCCTTTTACATTCGTGGCTGGAGCCTTATTGCAATGAAGCAAAATGACATGAAGCTGAGAATGCAGGAGCTAAGTGCCCCTCTGGCTGTCTGTCATGATCCATGCTATCGCTGATCATGATGCAATACCCTGCAAAGTGAACTACTGCAGCAGATCATTACAGTGGTAGAGTACAGTGGAGTACATTGTCATGACCTGCAGGTTTCTGTCCATGTGAGTTTGGATCTACAGAAGATGATAGCTGCTTCACTTTTCACTGATCGCTGTGAAATCTACTGACTGGAGTTGCAGTTTGACATTGAAAAGCACTTACTCAACTCTGCAGCTTCACTCAACTCAATGAAAGAGTGAGCCCGCCAAACCAATTAGCCGCCGTAAAGGTTGATGATTGTCGGAGGGGCGAGTCGTGGAGGTTAGATAACATCAAGACAGTACGCTGAATGACAGCCATTTTGGCCAAGGAAATAGTCCCTGATTGACATGATGTGATCACACTCGTCTAATATTCCTATTTCTCAGGTGAGTGGGAAGTTGTGATAGTGTCTCTGGGTAGTGCAGTGTTGCAGAACAAAGCTTGGTGTAGACACATATCAGCACCGAGGTCTGGAAGTACAGATGATGATGATACTGACTATGTCCCATATAAACTTATATTGGGTTAAACTGTCCATAAAAAGTGACGAAAGTCTGAAAGACACATCAGTTCTCCCCAAACGTGCGTTGGCTCTTATTATGATACGGGCACATATTATAGTCAGAATAAACTTTATTGGCCAAGTTTGAACAAACAAGGAATTTGACTCTGGTTTGCAGTACTTGTCAATATACTTACACAGAGTGCCAAGAATACATTTTCCGGAGGATATCTCCTAAGAATTCCGGGGGTAACGTTCTGAGTCCCATGTGGTTGGGTTTAGGTCACAAAAGCAATTTTGCAGACTAGGGAAAGAGTTTGAGTTAAATATTTTTTAAAAACGCCACGTCTCAGGTACTGCAATATTGAACCAAGACCACAACCTTTCCCTAACATTGAAAGTGCTGTTGGTAACTTAATGAATATGGGGAATCTGGGGGCGAGGATTTGAACAATGACGACTTCCAAGCACGCCCAATATTCAACATGGAGTATGTACCAGAGAGACTGGAACATCACATCTCTTTTTAGGTTTTGTTTCCTCCTTTCTGTTTACTTTTTTTTTGGTGTCATTCTTAGTGGTTGCTTTTCACACTATTAGGAGCTGAAACTTCCTCTCAAAGTTGTGTTCATGTAGTGATTGACCTTGGCTCTGACTGGTTGTTTTCATTCAGGTGTGGTGGATTATTACAAATTGTATCGCAGCACTAAAAGAAGCCACCTAGAAGGAATTTTGACTCATGGGTACTGGTCAGGATATAATACAAATTTTGAATGATATAGATACATTTTAACCAGGCTTTCGGAGTGCACAAACATACATGTTATACAACAAGTTTCATCATGCGGATATTGTTGTAGGGTATGACTGATTTTGTAGCCCAGGTTGGAGCCAATCATTTTCTCTGCAGACCTAACTATACTGCAGCCTGATCCAAACCAGAGTGGATGCAATGGGATGGATTAATACAGACCAGATTGATTGCTGTTGGGAACAAGATCAACAGACCCCGTGGCCTGCTGAACTTTCTCAAAAGATTAGTACAGACAATCTGCTATTTGCCATTCACTCTTACTTAGC
Source organism: Anarhichas minor (assembly GCF_050575085.1). Taxonomy (NCBI): domain Eukaryota; kingdom Metazoa; phylum Chordata; class Actinopteri; order Perciformes; family Anarhichadidae; genus Anarhichas; species Anarhichas minor. The sequence goes on along the minus strand of NW_027466496.1, from coordinate 1,574,375 downwards.
GAGCAATCCCAAAACATTGTTTGTCTCCACCCAGTAAAATTGGAATATTTCCATCTCCAGAGAAACATTTGTATAACTGAAGCTACAAATATTTAATTACGGGAGTTTGGCACAAACAATTACTGAAGCAAACATTACGGATGTTACTGAGGAAATAGCATTTGCAGCTGAGTTTCAGGATATGACTCAGGTAGTGACATCACTTATTCTGACTGTGAATACAATACAAAACTGAGGTCACATCTGTTACCGTGCACATGTTTCAGATTGCCAGCTCATTCTCACTGTATGCTTAGCGGGACTGAAAGCAAAATAAAGCACCATTACTCTTGTTAACTGCCTCTGTAAAGCATTCAAACCACCGGACTGAATGTGAATGGATAAATAGATGTCAGAGCTTCTTTTTTGAACCAGCTGAACTTTTGCTTATGGAGAAACGGGATATTGGATCCAGGACGAGGGCCACCGTCCATCATGGATCCACCGCTAAAAAGAAACCCCTCGCTACCAATCACACACACACGCACAAGTGAGCGCTCAAGCAGGATGCTGGTGCTCTTTGTTCCTCGCAGCACGGACAAACAACCGACCTGTGTCTCTTTCAAAACAGCCTCCCTTCCAGGAAGGGCAGTTACTCCAGCAAGTGACTTTTCTATCCGGTCGTTTGCGGGAATAACTTGCACACAGAGGCCAAACACTCTGCAGTGACCGGGGCCTGCTATTCCTAGCAACCGCCTTAGGCGCTCAGGACCATTAGTCAGAGTTTTGGATGCTTGTGAAGCGTTGAGCCCTGTGTGGGATAGCTCAGTCTTCGCTTTTAGGCATTAAATGCATATTAAGGTGATTTATGACCTCAATACCACTTGATTTGTAATGAGCAACGTCTTAAGGCCATGATTAAAACAAGCCAAGGCCTATTGATTGGCCATTGAAACGTTCGTGCTCGACTCTGTTGTGAAAGCTTTTTTTATTGCTGTCAATACGTTCATAATGTATAATGTACACACGGAGCGAGCAGGTATTATCAGATGTAGCACTTTCATTACACCCAAAAAACTGATATTTCTCTCAGCAAACCTATTTCGACTGAGTATTGACTTTCTAGAAACACAATCATTTGCAGGCTGCTGGTAAAACATGCGGAGACATCATTAGCCTTTCAACAGCGCTTCAAGTCAGCCGACTAGCACAATGCCAAGCGTCTAACGTTATGATTTATTTACGCATGCTGTCTCTGAGAGCAAGTGCTACTGACAATAAGAATCAGCCTTTTTTTTTTTATTGAACAAAGACCGTCTCTTGTGTGGCCGTGGATGGTTGTTGAACATGCAGGTATTTTAGAAAGCGTATGTCAGTCATATTAACCTCTAAGTAATGAATCGCAATTTAAACATCAGCCGGTCTCCACCATCTATTGGAGACTGCTGAGAAACATTTGAGATTAGACCTGTCCATTCCTGGTTATGTGGCTTTATTGGCCATAAAATACAAACATTTTAAAAAAAATTCTAAAGCATCAAAATACAAAAAGTTCATCTCCAACAGGATTTGAACCAGTGGACACTTAGCTGAGCATGTGTATGTGTCATAATGGTTCAGGAAAGTACCGTGTGTTTTGAAAGAGGCCATGAACTCAATCCATCATACTCGTCCTCAGCACTGATAAGCGGTGCGTCGGGGCACCCTCTGGGACATTTATCATCATCGCGTCTGTAACATTTGTACTTTAAAATTCCTCCACAGCAATTTCAGTCACAGTGTAACTTGATACACATGTAATATGCCGTAGCTGCTGGTGTGGAGCCTGTCCTTCGGCAGTAGGCTCTGGAGAGAAGGCTTTACCATTGATTTACAGTCTGTTTGACCCTATTAGGCCCATGAGCACCTTTGTATCCACAGCTCTGGGGAGCGTGTGTGTCTGTGTGTGCGTCAGGGTGTATATGTATGTTTATGTATTGCAGAAAGATGGAAAGAATGAAAGAAAAATAGGAAGGGGAGGTGGGGGGGAGGAGATACAGGAGGCTTCCAAGGCCACTGCAGAGCAGGATTCTGAGCATTGCATCAGGCCCATGTTTATTTCATAAACATTCTCCCCAGCTGTCAGTCTGGGAGACATAGCATGCGCTCTCCATCCTCCCCCCTCAGCTACCCATCGGGGTAAATAAGCAGCAACACACCTGCAAAACTGGTGTTCTCACATGAGATGGAAAAGGCTGCCTAATAATAAACAGCCACTTCGAGTTGAAGCTAGAATTTGGTATCCAATACAGATTTCCCTTTTTCTCTCAATTTATAGTGCTTTTTTTTTGTAAGTAGCCATGAAATCGTAATTTTCCAAATTTGAAATGCAGCCGAAGATGTATTATTAGAGCCAAAGAGGTGAGCGCTCGTGTCCAGATGAAAGGTCAAAGAGGCGCATTAGCCCTAATATAACAGCTAAACATCAATCAACAGGGCTATACTTCACTCCGCTCTCCTTGGTATCTGGTGATGAGAGACGTATGACTGGGGCGGATGTAGAGGTCTAAAAGCACCCCCCACCCCCACCACCACCACCACCACAACCACCCCCCGTCCCCTGGGTCTCACCACCCTCTGCACTCATGTGGAAAAACTCCAAAAAACAAATGCTTGGATCTTTGCCCCGCGGCCATAAAACCTATTGACTGTGCATCCAATGTATTTATTCGGAGCGAGGTGTTCATTCGTGCCCCCGCCACAAGTGTTATTATGACATATCTGCCTTTTGCACAGTGTGTGTGTGTGTGTGTGTGTGTGTGTGTGTGTGTGTGTGTGTGTGTGTGTGTGTGTGTAATTTAGACTGGGCTGGTTCCTCTGCGCTGCCTGCTGGTCTTATGTAAATAGAGCTGTCAGCCACTTGTTATGGACGGGCTGGGAGTCATCAGGAGGCCCTGGCAGCCACTGGGTCCCTGGCCTCCATGTGATTCATAGCTGGTTGGGGGGACAGAGGGGGGAAGTTCAAGTCTGCCCAAACCCCAACAGTGAAGGAGGGAGGGTTGAGGGGGGGGGGGGGGGGAAGGTGGAAAGAAAGGAAAATATTGTGGCGGTGAGCATGCGAGGGAAGGGTGGGATAGAGTGGTGAAGGATGATGGAGCGAGGAGACACTTTTGGGCGGATTGGACGGTTTGTAAGGAGACAAGTGCTGCAGAGGAGTTTGGGTACGTTCAATTTAAGATGAACTCAACGGGTTTGGGTTGCCCCGGCTGTCTCGCCCTCCTCCACTCCGTCACTGTCACTCCGATCATCACGGCGGTTTATCCCTCCTGCACTATTGGCCTCATTATTTTCTCTTCCTGCATCTCTCCCTTTTCCTCGTCTCCCCCCGTACTCAACACATTGATTGGCATGAACCAATTTAAACAACTTTTTAATTTCCACTAAACCCCAAGGAGTGTATCGCCTCCAACTATTCTTATGTTTGACTCAAGTAGTGCAGCGAAGACTCGTAATGCTATAGAGGAATGGAATCCGTGGCGGTATTTGAATATTATAAACATTAGCTGGAGGTGAATTTGGGCTCCGTCGCTGAACATCCCCTTAATTGCTCCGTAGCTGAATTTTTACTTTCTGGGACCTAAATTATGAACTACCAAACCCAGCAAATTGTTAAAAAATGAACCTCTGGATTAAAATAATTGAGTATCAAGCATTCAATACCAGCAGTATCCCCTAGCAGCTGTGGTATTGTTGTTAACTTCCATCAATTTGCTCGGTAAAAAATAGATCCTACTGTGTTATGTATGACCACACATGGTTTTTCACACGAACTGTAGAGTTTTTTACGGACAGGGATTGACACTGCTGCATATTGTATTACCATGCTTGTCTCCTACAAAATAGTTTATATACTAGTAATTTGCTTTGCCAAAAAGGTTTTGGAGTAAAAGTCAACATTTTTACCAGTCCAGGAAGTGTGACATTTTATACTGCACAGAAATTATAGAAACAACATTAAGTCAGAGAGTCAAATGTGGGTTCCTTCTCTCACATGTTGCATTTAGGCTACTTAAACACTTAATCCTGTACCAAGAATTTTTTTCATATTAACAATGGTTCCCAAATATAAAAGCTCTTATGAGCCCAGTGTATGCCACCTGCCCTACATCTTACAATGGTAAGTTGGAAGTTAGCTGGTGAGCAGAGTGGATCATTTCGTAGCTACATGTTTCACTCAGGAGTTGAAGGAGACCAAAACAGAGCTAAAAGGAAAGTGAATCTTTGATTTACATGTCTTCTGTTGACAGAACCATCTCGCCAAGTGAATGCTAATGGTACTGTGCGTGTACTGAATGTGAAAATAGGAAACAATTTGTGTTAGTAACTTTATATTGAACACTTCTTTAGATCATTCTATAGTGTTGCTTGTTGGGGTGCTCCCCTCATAGCAAAAACAACAACAATAAGATTTATTATGCAACTTTATTTTTTTTTGAAAATGTTGATACAAAGTACCTTAATTATACAGAACAATGTAAAAATGTCATTGCTAATAATGTATTAAATGTCTTTATATGGGATATATATATAAATAACCCATATATAATCTTTTTTTTTTAATAATAGTATGGCAACAATAAGTGTCAATATTCTCAATAGCAGAAAAGCATGGGTGATTATTTTTAAAGCTGCTTTAATCAATATATTCCGTAATAATGGATGTAAAAGTGTGCGTGAAAGTGGTCCCTCTTTGGTCTCCCTCTGCGGAGCATTGTAGTGTTTTTAAACTAAAGCCACGGCCAAAGGTCAGTATCACCGCTCTCAACCTTATATTTTCAGCCTCAGCTTTCAGTGACAAAGCTATACCAAACAGCGGCTAATCCTAAACTGTGTTTGCTAACTAATCAACTAGCCTTGTTAGCCACTAGCTTTTGAACAGAGCGGAGTATTCAGCAGCTAAAGAGCCAGGCATTTTTTGTCATGTGATGGTAAAGTGGGGACTATGGTCGGGCAATATGTTGAAATTTTCCAACCAGCGATTGCAATATATTCCCGCAGATGTGTGTGACAAAAATGCCTTTAAAAAATACAACCGGGAATGTACTCCGCCTGTTGTCAATATATTCGTCCAATCTGCCAATATTGAATATTTGACAATAGTGCTAATGTTGCTCCATGACTGCTGGATGTAAATAAGGAACTTTTTGCTTCAAACGTCTGTAAATGTTGAGTAAAACATTGCAAAAAAACACCATCAATATTGAAATACCAGCAGCCATAGACCATTCCTTCATTCATTACGTACTGGGTTTACTTCTCAAACTACTAATCAGGATACGCATAATTACAGTGAAAATGTTAAGCATTTTGAATACGACCTTCTTGGTGTTTCAAGCAAGAGAAAATGTACGCGTCTGCCTTGACCTTGACTCATTATCATTTCCTCTGATGGCTATCAGCATTTCAATTATATCTTTGTGAATATTCAATTTGGCATGATGGTCAAAACAACCCCCTTTATCTCGCCTCAAATAGAATTAAGTCTCCAAATCAGTTAAGAAACTCCACTGTTGCTGATTATTCCCCATGATGATAAAATAAAAACAAACTTCATGCCACAGTGTGTGTGTATATGTGTGTGTGGGGGGGGGGTACCAGATAGCGCTCAAATTGACTCTTCTGCCAATTGATTCATCTCATGCTGAAATGAAGACGCCGATAATCTCTGTCTCTCCAATTGAGCTATTTTTTTTTTGATGCCGTGTGACTGAACGCTGAAAAACAACGCTGCTGCTCATTGATTGGAATGAGAGAGTGCACTTATAGGAGCTCAAAGAGCAACGAATTAAAAAAAGGGGTTTATCTGGCTCGCGTTGAAGTGTTTGTTGGGCTGATAACTGCGTCAGATACTCATGTTGTCATCCCACCTCTGTGGAGGCTCGGCAACTGCTGGGATGTGAGCGGAGAAATCATCTGCCACCTCTTCCCTGCACCATATATATATCCCTCGTCATTGCACCGCGGAAGTCTTGCCCGCTAAAACAGAGGTAATTAAATGTCCCCGCTCTCATTAAAAATACAGCTGTCTACCACCGAGCACCATGGCACCACTGAGCAAATGTAAATTTTCATTTCATGGTGCTGAGAGAGAGAGAGAGAGAGAGGCTGTCCTCCGGCAGCCACCGTGCCCCTGCCAGCTCTGTGCAGAATAACTGCTCCCCTTTAAATAACTGTCCTTTTGTTTCCTGCCGAATTACATAGGGAAATAGCCCTTGCGTTATATAAATTGCGGATTAGGTGCAGTCATGGGTCTCTCGCTTGCTGCTGGGAACAGTGTGGGTATTCAGGTGTCTCTTTTCTTTTTTTTGAAAAAGGGAAAAGGTATATGGTGGGATTGAGAGATGTTAACTGATTTTTAATTGGCTTTTCCTATTAAAAAGCTCAGATGCTTCTCCAAGATTAGCAGTGTGAAACTTCCGGCGAGGTTAACCACGAGTTGACATGCCATGCACATTTCCTCTCCATTAAGAAGAAGAATGGTTTTGCTGATTTATAAAGATTGGACTAAATTAAATACTGTAAGTGTGCAGGAAGTGTGATGCACTGAGTGAGGGAGGGAGTCAGGCACTTGGATTGACTGAACTTTAATGATGAATACTCCTTATGAGGTTCCGCACAGCTGTTGGAGTATGAATACTAAGCATAAGAAACTCAGGAGCATGGAAGCCAAGACACAGGATTCATTTTACGAATAAGATTCTTTCTGCGTTTGATGACATATATTTACACTGACAATGTATTGTTTTCTGCTTCATGGTTTGCATGGCATATGTCAAGTCAAACAAGAACACTTTTCCTGAAGCAAAAATGTTCCGCCTTTGACAGCAATACATTGTTATTGCAATATCTCTTATTGATTATATTGGAACTAACTTGGAGGAAGTACAGAAAACCAAAATAAGTTACATCTGTTAGTCCAAAAGAAACTGTCGCAGTTTTTAAGCATTGTCGTCATTTTTTGGATTGTTAGTGGCGGAGTCCGCCATTCCGGTGCTGGATTCAACTTGCCACGAGGAGAAAGCGCATGCTTGCAATCCGGTGTTACAGTTCATCATTTGATCTCTAAATTGACATCAGCCTCATTGTTTGTTTCCTGTTGAGTTTGTGCAAATACTAAAACTGGCTTTTATTGTGAAAGGGTCATGTCAAACCAAGTGTTTTATTTGCAGAGTCGATTTGCCATAGCATTAACCGTACTGGAGTTGCCATAGCTAAAAAAAAACAGCTCTAAGTCTTTTGCATCATGAAGAATCTGTGAATGTATTTACTTGGCCTCGGGTGGATTTAACAGCGTAATATAAAATAAAGAAAATAAAAAACAGTAGGCTATGGCACAGGAAAACATGCACATACAAAGAAAGTGAATGACAGTCACGCAAAGGCAAGGAGTACAGTCAGGACCTTTTCCCATGAGTGCTGCGGTTCATAAGGGAATACGATTTTTACTGCACGAAGCCACTATGGTCAAATAAGGAGATTTCATTGCCTATCGCTGGCATTGAGTCAGAAACAGAGATGTTGAGAGTTGCAGAGCTCTTGCGGTGCATTTTGAGATTTCATTTCACTTTCATGGCGGGGGCATGGGGTCTGAAGATGTGCCTCCCCCTACTGTCAATCATCCAGCCAAACACACCGAAGCAGATCTATAATTCAACTACAGGGGAGCTCATACAATTCATAGGGGCCGGTGTTTTCTTTTCTTTTTTTTCCCCCAATTCTTTTGGGGGGGCTTGGCCTGTTGCATTTACTCTTTAATTCCACCTGACATCTTGACCACCCAGCTCTACAGCACCCACAAGCCACAATTCAATTATCTCACAGATTTACAGAGAGGGAGGAAAAAATAAAATAAAAGGACAGATGGGGGAAGTGTTCATTCAGCTGTTCTCAATTTGTCCAGTACTCCCTCGTTTTCCACTTGTTTTTAAAGCATGAGAGGGCATTCCAAAAAAAAATCAAGTCCTTCAACAGATTTACCCATTTGAAGCTGTCAGCGCACTCCCGTGATAAATGTGTTCACGGCGGTGCCCTGTGTGTTGGACGTGCGAAAAGACATTTCAACTTAAAAGAGCGACGCATGCAGTGTTAGCAGAGTCAAATGTAAAAGGAGGATCAGCAGGAGACAATGTGTAGATTCTCTCAAGTGCAAAGGCAGGCGCTTTCTCAGGTGATTCACACTGTAGAGCGTCAGCATTTTATTTTTTAAGGTGCAATGCAAAACAGGAAATGAAGTAGAACATTATGTCAGCAGTTGGTGCATTTGGATAAGTATCAATTGAAATTGGGGAGTATTAACTGGAGGCCAACTTTTCTCTCATCTGTTTTTCCCCTCCTCTGAGTACAGAGTATAAAGAGGTTTTTTTCCTGCTTGGGTTTCATCAGGGTAGTGCTGGTTAGGTGAGACACAACACCGCGGCCACACACATTGCTTTCTAAACAGCACTGCAGAGCATATAGCATGGAGAGCTCCCAGCTAAATTACAGGAACATGTCCCCAAGAACCTACCACAGACAAGTTATTTTTAGGGCCCGAAACCAATGTTCTAGTTTCATTGTACTCAAGCATGACACCAAACAGCCACCAGCAAGGGTTCTGGAAATCTCCGCCTTCAGGGAGATGACTTATGCTGAACAGATGGGCACACTGCAGGCCTCTGAGCTCCTTTCTTGCTGTGTGTGACCGCTTTGTGGACTCCTTTCGGACACAAGTCAGGTACAATATTACCTCTAGTTAGGAATGGCGATGTATCAAATCAATGAATAAAACTCTTTTGTTTTTTTGCATGTGTTAAATGTCTACATCGTCACATGAGTGGTTACAAAGTGCACAAAAAAGTTAGGAACGTGGACGATGATGTGGCCGGATAGCTAATGCTAACGCTAGCTAGACAGCAGTCCGCAGATATCAGGCTGACGTCAAGAGACAAACAGAGGGAGCAGATAAATGAGCGTGCTGACTCTTCTGCTCTATCTGGGCTGAATAATTATTAAACTGGATATCTTTGCTCCTCTTAGTTGGAGCACCTGGTGCTGACAGTCCACAATTGTGTGGGATAACCAGTATTTTCTTTTTAAATACATCAAAATGACGATCACGTTTAAGTTTTTACTACATTTTACAGATAAAAAAGAAAATTAGATATTTTTTTTTGGACCATATTGTCAAATTGAAAATTGTCGCCTTGCTGTGATGAGAGTCAGCTTTCCCAGTTGAGAGTGAGGTGACGTTATAACAATAGGGTTTTTGACTTTAAACAGTTCAGACCACAGCTGCATAGCTATCAATCTGAGATGCCGTATCAAGACGCCGAGGGGCACCGATCAAGTTGCATTATTTGACGCAGATCTTAACTGGGGCATTTGCAGCACTATCCAATATTCTTGCTAATCAAAGGAGTTGAAGTCCTGCACTGAACAAGCAGGAGGGTCTCATGCAGGTACATACAAGGGTATTCAATATGAATTTCATCACATCTGAGATACATGGAGATCTGGAACATAAGCAGCAAGTTGCTTTATGTCTTGCACAGTGGTTGCCGTAGAGCCCGCATTTTTACATGGCATGCGCAATTGCCCTTCAATTACCATTGTGAGGGCACGATGATATCTAGGCATTATACGCTCCACTGAGGTGCCGGCGAATCGTGTGAGCATCAATGTTTGATGATGGAGCACTTTGATTAATCAGCGGAGACTAGTGGGGAGACTCCCCGGCAGGGAAGAGTATCCAGGGAGGCATCTTGAAAGGCAAGTGGTTTCACTTCAATGCCCCCGACTTCCGTTGAAAAAAGGAGGCAGGAAAGGGACAATCAGCACTTTATCTCCCTTTCAGACCTGGCTTCCGCTCGGAGAGGAGAAAAGCAGGTGCCAGGTGTTCAGAGAGCCAGAGCGATATGGACGTGACGCTCTAGAGCTGACCCCGCTGAACTCCGTCTTCATGAAAAGCCCCAGAAAGTCTCCTTTATGATCATAGCGCTCAGAGCGAGGCGATGGGGGTGAGTCCTTTGAAGGCCCCGTCAGTCTGCTGCGGTCGGAAGCTCGCAGGTACGTTTTCATAATAATTCCCGAATTCAAAAAGCAGACCATATTGAAGGGTTGTCGCCACAAATCGTTTAGCTGAGGCATGCACTAAACTTGTGTTGACTCTCTATTTCGTGCACATGCTCCACAAAGCTGCCACAAATTGTGCATCATAAAAGGAAAGTGTCATGACTTGGCTGCTTCAAATTTATTCTTTTTATCTGCTGGTCTTTGTCCCATTTTGTTTTTTAACTCTCACATGCAAAATGCCACGACTAAAGGCAACATATCGCTCTCAAAGGTGGACATATGTGGAAGCAGAGTTTGGTTTTTCTCCCCTTTTTTTCCCGTTCCTGCGCAGTTTCAAAGAAAAGCAGCCCCAGTGTTTGAACAAGCGAAAAACAAGCGGCTGTACTTTGGCAAGCCAAGTAATCTCGGAACGTATTTATCCAAACAAAGCCTGGTCCAATACCATCCCACTGTGGCTTCCCAATGGTTTCTGCATCATCCACCTCAAGCCCTACAATAACATTGGGAGCCTCGGGGCTATTTTCAGATTTCCTTGCAGGGATACAACACTTAGTGGTTGAGAGTAGTCTCTCTCACTCAGCTGTGTTTGTTTGTGCAGGTAACATCTGCACTGAGTTTGGTGTCTGATCGCCTAAGATTAGATACGGAACATACAGTAAATTTGTAGTTTTCACCCGCTGCAGATTTCTGTTTATGGACAAAAGAAACAAACTATACCGAACTGTACAAGAGGCAGACGATGAGTGACTGCTGTAAGCAGTGGACATGACTTCTCATACTTTTCTTGTCTTTTTTTATATGTCCACCAATGTAGATTGACATCTGTACATAAAAATGCACTATGTTCCTCAAACATAGCTCCTTCGGTATACTTTTAGAATGATTAAGTACATTATTACTTATTATTTAGCATTTGCATTAATTACTGTGCGTGTTAGTTTACTGGAAATATAATCCACACAACAACAGCAATGCCAAAAGTCTTAATTTGACCGTGAATTACAGTTAGGCATCACAGATCCGCTCATTTTAGACAGAAGTTTTTAAAAAGGTGCACAGTCATACCGAGGATTCGGAGGGAATTTGTACCAACTTACCAAATGGGATGCAACGTGTTAATAGAGAAACCACATCCACCGGAGGAGATATACAATATACAACCAAGGGCTGAAATGCTAATAAAATCCCTATAGCTAGCTAAAAACATCAGATTTTTGTATATTTAAGAATTATTCCACCACTCTATAAAGGAAAAGTTTAATTTTAGCTAACCCTCAGGCACTTGCAAACATAATATTGCTTTCTGATTTATCCACATTCCACTGTAACGCAATTGTTGCAATATGTCAAAATGCTTTAGCTTAAATTTTTCGAAATATTGTTAGCATAAAACTGAGTTTTGGAGAAAATGATGTTCACGGAACATACTTAGTGTGCCTAAGTATGCCTGAGTTTTAGGATCCCACAGTTTTCCCATGATTACTGCTCATGCTCGTCTTATGTTTTCAGGTCGCCAGCTTATAAAAACTTAGTTCTGGGTAATTTACCCTGTTGGCAGTGCAAACAGCAGCTTTTAGACAATTTTTTTAGTTTGCTGGCAGCCGAAAGTGACAAAGAAGCACCATCACACAATGCAAAGTCAATGGAGAGCGATGTAATGTTTTCCACTCCGTTGTTGGCGGGACTTAAATGCGCTCCGTTTCTATTGGTGTTTGTTAGAAGTGCTGGAAGGGGAATTTTGTTACAATCGAAAAGAGCTAAGCTAGCTGTTTCCCCTTGCTTCCAGTCTTTATGCTATGTTAAGCTAACTGCTTGGTGGCAGACATGAGAGTGGTCGGTCTTCTCATCAAACTCACTGCATGACAAAGTAAATATATTTGCCATAATGTCCTACTATCATGATGACATTAATGTCAAACTCATAACATCAGCCATAGTTAGTTTTTTCTTACTTGTCCTTTTAATATTTGTTTTATGAATAAAGTAGAATTTAGTGTGTACACTGAAAGTTTCACTAAATAAATAAATAACTCAGTTTACAGTCCCGACCTTGCACTATTCTATCTTGGGAGCTGGTTATTTTAGCACATTTCATTATTCTGTGTGAAGGTTTCATTCATTAGTTTAAAACCGAAATCACCAAAACAAATAGGCCACTGTGAGTGGTTCAGTTGTCATTAGTCCAGCAAATATTCTAACGCAAAAAAGAGCCAGGGTGTCATGAATACAAAAAACATGCCAAACCTTCATATCAATGTTTTTCAAACTGCTTTCAGCCAGCTGTGAAAAGTAAATATATTGTATTGCTACTGATCTCTTACAAATCTCCATCAAAAGCACTCGGTGCTCATGTTGGCGGCAGCGTCAGCCAAAGCCGCAGTGCTGTGTGCTTATTGGGTTGCCATGCTCCGATGAAGTAAGAGGAAAAAAAGCGCAACTTTTGTCAGCAAATGGTAATTAAGTTACGTCACTTATTGCTGTAAATGACAGAAAATAATTTCCAAGTTAAAGCCATGTAGCATGTACGAAACTCAGATAAAAAACGATTATGTGAGCTAAAGCTGATTTCAAGCACAAGCTTTCATCTTGTACTTAGATGAATCAAACACTATTCATCACGCTTTAATTAAATCAGATTTTGTTTCTTTGATATCAATTTTGTGTTTTTGCTTAAAATACTGTATTATTCTTGAGAGGTCTGATACAATCGCCTGGTGAAGCTCCGAGACTTTGCTATTCTTCCCATTCTCTGCCCTGTATTGGGCGATTGGGGCGGGGGGGGGAGCCCCTATCAAACCCCTCACAAAACCTGAAATGAGAGCTTGTAGCTCTGTCAAGGCGTCATCACCCAGGTGTGCCAACAAAAGCTCCAGCCGATCCAACCGCTGACCCCTGGGAAAGGTCATGTAAAACTCCAATCTAAATTCCTGTCAGACAAAACCCTTAAAAAGCTGCCTGAAAAGGCTGTCCATCCACAATGCGGCACCCCCAAAAAGGCTACTCAGCCAGCAAGGATTCAATTGAGACATTTGGAATGTGTCATTCCTTTTGAGAAAAAAAAAAAAAAGAAAAGGTGGAGCTCTGGGTTAAAGTTTCTAAATGAACTGCGGTTTATAACTACTGTAGGTAGCTAACTGGCTTTGCATGGCACTACCGCCAGGGCCTCAGCACCAGGCTGCCAGAGAAAGCCCCGAGGAGGGGTATTATTCTGGCCCACATTCTGCCGCAGAGGTGCCTACGGCCTGTCCCTCACAATTATTCAGAGTGTGACTGTGTGGTAGGGTTTGGTATCAGTGAAATGCAGACTCCCTTCTTGTTGCCCTTGTCCCTCACACATCCACCCAGCCGCTCACTCTCTCCCTCTCCGTCTCTTTTGCCTTCAGCAGTTTCACCACATGCAGAATGGGGGAGCTAGCCAGAAGGTGTTTCAAGGGCTTGAGCCCTTTCAGCCTTTGACAACCATGGCTGTGCAAATGCAGAGCTGTGACCTTGGCAACGGCTCTTATCCCGCTCCATTTCAAACCCACAGGAGGAGGGGGTGTTGTTCCTGATCTACGCGCTCGCTTCATGTGTGTTCTCGCCTCACTCGCACTTTATCATTATTCTAAGAGGTATAAAGATAATAACATCCCATAAGACATCCTTGGGGAAAATGAGGGATGAGAGTTATCGTGAGCTGGACAGCGAGTTTTTAAACAGGATTCTTACATGAAATGTGAGGCCTGTCATGCATTTCTGCGGACCAGGACTGCTCAGGTGGATTTGAAAAGCACTCGTGCAACTCCATTGGAAGCCCATGCAAACCACTCTAATCACAGATCTTTGGTATGAATGGTTGCATGAATGTTGAGAAACATGGAGCTGCTCTCTTGACTACCAGGTCTGGAATAGAAAAAAAATACAGAGCCGACAGTGTCTCTCTGTTCCCCCTGTAGAATTGAGTCGCTTTGGCATACGCAGACAAGACTCTCCCTCTCTCCCTCCCTCACTCTATTGACTCTGTGGATAATCTTGACTCTCCAGAAAAATCCTTAAGCAGCTGGCCACAAACCTTGTGCTTGAGTGCACATATCGTCCTCCAGCCCCGGGGCTGTTTTTTTCCCCTTCTTCTTCTTCTTCTTCTTCTTCTTCTTCTTCTTCTTCTTCTTCTTCTTCTTCCCCAGTTCTCCAGTGAGTTCCTGAGCCAACATGTCTGTGAAAAAAAGAAGGCAGGATTTGTTGGTAGGGACTGGCAGCGAGTGCCAAAATCAACACCACTCCTCTCCTCGGGGAGACCTGCAGCAAATTGGACTCGAGCTGGGTTTGTGCCTCTCGGACATGCGTGAGGCTGCCGGCTTCCACCGCCTGGGCCCTGCGGTGTAACCAGAGAGGCTTGTGTCCATTTTTGTTTCAAAAAATAACAGCAGCCCACAAAGTAAAGTGGTGTAGCAAATTGTACGTAGTTCAAATGGATTGATTTCCTGTGTAAACAGGTAGGCCATTAGAGAGTTGGTTTTGATTTGCGACCATGCTGGAGCTGTATTAGTGGTTTCCTTCTCTCTGGCCCACAGGAACGGCAGCCTAGTAGCAAAGTGTGTCTGCATATGTGAATGCTAAAATAACAATCCAAAGTATTGATTCCTAGCTATAGCACTGGCAGGTAATTAATTGTAGCTTTGGATTGAAATGGAAACACAAAGTAGTCACGAAAGACAGAACAGGGCGGGTGTACACTGTCAGGTTTCATTTGGTTTTCCACTAGATGTATACTGAGATATCAGAGAAGGTGGCGAGCAAGCGGGTTCAAGCTTGTATACCTTCAGCACATCCTTTGTATCATTACACCTCCTCACATCAAACCGGACCGGACAGCTGCAGATGACACCTTGTTTGAAGAGTTTGACGTTTGATCGAGGATGTGTTTGATGCAGGAGGAATAAAAAGTAACACCTTTTCAAACTGGGGTGCTGCTGTTTGAAGTGTCAGGGCAGCGCGGGGAAGCCCAGGTATGTTCTGATCAATTGCTATTGAGTTTACCGGGACATTAAGTCTGCAATATAGATGTTAGCCTATTGGCAAAATACATTTTGATGCATAAAATTAACACAGTATTAAGATAAAACTGGTGAATGACCATTTGACAATAGCTTGTACCTGAATTATTTTGCAAAAAGCGTAACCTACAGATTTGAAAGCCATGAATATTAATTGTGAATGTGCTACAGGCTAACAATCTGTTATGGTTTGTCTGGTAACGGAATAACAACCCTTTTAAACACTCAATGTCTTCGTACATAAGATCACTTAAAGAATGCGGCTAAAGCTACACATCCTTGGTAAGAAGTTAGCATCCTTACCAACAAAGAGCAAGACCGAACTGCTAACATCACCCTAAACTCTGATAGCATCTGGGACCGCATCACGCAGTGGGGAAAATACGACACAGTGAATGTGCTAGTGCTAGTGGGGCCACTTTCCCACAAACGATGTGATTGTTATGCTCCTTGGCTTTTGAAGTAACCCTAGTGTAGATAGAGAGCCTAGTCTAACATGCTAATGATTGCGTCTTCAGTTTACTCCATTCCTTACATTGGAAAAAGATAAGACAACACCCTCCAAGGTGCAGAAAGTTGACACACTTTTAACAAAAGCAACTGGAGGAAATATTTAAGTCACACTAGGAGTCACAGACACTTAGCCTTTTGCTCTCTTTTGCCCTGTCCCGCTAGAGCAGAAGACAGACAGATGAAATCAACTGAAGACTTCCTGGTTGAACGTCAACAATGAGCACAGAGAAATAGGATTTTGCACTCTTAAGTATAAACATAAGTGGAGCACCTTTCTCTTTCTACTGCATCAAGCGTGTGAGATGAACAGATGTCATGCCTTTTAGGTCCCTGTAAGATGACATGCAGGCCGTGTCTCAGCATGTAGGGACTGTTAGAGATGTTAACTCTGATATTGCTCTGCTCTGCTTCCCACAGGATGTGCTTTCTGTGGTCTACTGAAGGGGGACAGGAAATTGAACCTAAACCATTTCAAACAACTGACTCCCTGAACTAAATATTATTTTTAACATGCTGTAGCCATTTTGTAAATTACTTACATTTTTGTGGTTTGAAAACATAATTTAAAGTAAAAAATAAATATCTTTTTTTTTTTTTTTATCTCAGAATATCTTTGATTAAAACAGATCTGCCCAGTTCCTTCAACCAAATGACGACTGAAACATCAGCAAGCCTACAGTATATAGTTGCAGGTTTAGGGAGTTGAAAGATACAATAAATAAGTTTTGAAAATTGACATGATGAGAAGAATTTAGCCGGATGCATCCGTCGTCAGTGTGGAAGCTTCTTTCTTTGGCTGCTGTTTACTTTGTAACATTCCTTCACTTGAAGCGCCGAACATTTGCAAGTATTGCAACAGATGCAGGGGCAATGTTTCATCTTGTGAAGGGGCATGCAGCGAGCAACATCTGAGCATGTGTGTGCATTGTGCATGCACGTGGGTGGGGGTGAGGTGCTGAAGCACCCTGAGCACCTCCGCCTCCCCCCCAGCTATGTCTGAGAGCGACATGTCTGTCTGGAATCTCCTCAGGACCTGCTATGCCTACATGCATGGTGCATCAATCAGTGAAAGCGTTCCTCAGTACTCACAGTGGAAATGCAAAATCTTGCAATTTTCTAATTTGTTACATTTTCTCATTTAAAAATGTTCTCTTAGGTACGAACACTAATTACAAGTGGTCTAGACCTGTTGGAGTCCTACTTATTTGGTCTCCTGTTAAACAATCCATTAGTGAAAAATGAATTTGATATTTCATTGCTTAGAAGCAAGTTTGACTCTGCAATTCCAGTTATGTTCTTATTAACTCTAAATGTATTCATATGGCCTAATGATAACGACTATCATTCAAATTGGCTATTGATCTTATTGTATGGCACTACAATATGAATATGAACATCTTAAATGATTTGACCCACTCCCGTTGCAGTAATCGATTGCCATGCGGTTGCGAGATGTTTTTCATATACACACATTTCTTCTTAATTTCTTAATTCTGCTTATGACAGACTTTTCTTTAAGGGTCTGTGAAGGCACGTCTTTAATATAGGACACACGGGAGAGGACGCGTAGCCTTATATGGTATTAATGGGGCATTAATTATGCTATTTTACGATTCTCATAAACACGCACTCATTAGTGCACAGTTCCTCACGTTTACGCTGGTCATTTCGACAGGTGTCTGAAGTTAGGAGTGTTTTGCTGAATCTGACGTAGCACATGAGCCCAACGTAAGAAAAGAAAAGTAATAGAAAGTGAAGATGAGCATTCGGTAATGTTCTGTTGTTATGAGGTCCATTGGCTTTTATTATTCTCACTATCATATTTTTACGCAAAACAATTTGTTTTGGGGCAGCGAAAGGACGATGCTCCGTGGTCGGGCGTGGAGCAGTGACTTACTTGTCACTTGTTATATATAAAATGTAATTTCATAATTTGATGCCGTCTCCAGGCAATAGAAAGTACTTTGGACTCTTTAATGCAAAAGTGCTGTGCAAATGATATCATTATTCTAAATCCCTGATTAATGCAATGCCAACATGTTGTCTTGTGAATGAAGGCATTCATTTTGTGTCAATTCAAGGAAATAGTTCGACAAGCCTGTACAGAGTTGTCCATATGATGCATTATCAGTTGCTGTAGGGTAGTGTTAGCTTCCTGCTGGTGGTGGAATATGATCTGGATGGAGAGGGGACTGCTGGCCCCGTCAGACTGGAGGCGGCTGCTTATCTCCTGTTCTGAAGCTTCCTGATCCCACCGAGAGGAAGGCAGGCTCCAGGACTCAGGAATATCACCTCTGAGCACATTCCTTCTCCTTTTGCAAGACATTCCACTGTTTCCATCGGAGACATCTTGTTCAAATGTAAGATTTACCTGCTGATCTTTTACATTATACACCTTAAATACATTTTGCCTTCCATACTCACCTGTTCTCCGTGGAACACATTGTGTTTTGGAGGCAGATTTTTCCCACATTGTGAGTCTCCTCTCCCCGAGTGCTTCAAAGAGCAGATATCCACAACCCCTTGGGGCTCAGTGATTGAAAGCTCAGAAGGAAGGACCGAGTGCCAAAGTCTTATAAAGAATGCAACAGAGAATACATATATTATTCAGATTACATTCTAATGCCGCTGGTCTGCCGACACAAACAAGAACCAAAATAAGTTATTTAAGGATTTCACAGGTAATGACGGGGCAAGTCACCGAATTAAACCACGTGTCGAATTCATCGCGGGAGATGAAAATCGGAATGGACTGATCTGGCCGAAGCCTGGCGTCTTCTTTTTGACCAAAGATGGCGTGACACACTTCTGACAAGCTCACCGTGTCACGGCGGGAGAGAGAAATCTGCCCTCCTCCGCTTTAATGGTTTTCATCTCTATAGATCAGGCGTGACCACTTCAAATATTCCGGAAATCTTGCCGTGGAAAACTCCCTGCGATTTTTGCCCTCCACTGGGAGGCTTCCAGATGTCAGAGCACCAAGCGATTAGCATGGCCCCAACATTAAGAGGAGGGGAAAACTCGGACACAAACATATTAATAAAACCCACTCCCTGAAGGCCTCGGGCCACCCTGCTGCTGCTGCTATTGCAATCCTCTCTTCGCATGGCTGTAAAAATCGGTTTCCTCTGCCTCTCTGCCATCGCAGCGACTGTCTCTCCACATACTTCATCTCATATCAAAATGCCTCTCCAGCTAGACGGACTCCCACAGCGCCACAGGCCACACACTCGAGCGGTGGCTTGGTGACATGGCAGAAAAAGAAAAGAAAAAAAACACCCCTTCTGGCAAAATAGTATAAGTAGAGGAATATATTTACTGTTTATCTAATGAGGGAGAAAAAGGGCAAAGCATTCAGATGTTTTCTGCAGTTCTGTCTCCAGTCAAAGTAAATAACATACCTCAGATACTCCCCTCCTTGAAATGTCTGCATAATTATTTCTAAAATTTGTTTGCAGAGGTATCATTTACCCCCGTTTCCGTGGTGGACTTGAGGGGGGTGCCGCAGCCCAAAATGAATTTGTCATCAGGTTTAAAGCCTTTTTTGGCAGGCTATCCCGGAGCCAGCCGGGGTCCTTGAAGTAGGAAAGGCTTTCCCACCGCTCGGCTCCCCTGCATCCCAGCAGGTCCGAGGATTAAATTTACGGCTGCCGTCAAAGCCTCTGACAGGCCTTAAAGGGGAGAGCGGCACTTCTCCAGCCTCCCCCAGATATCAGTCCCAGAGGACTGGGAGACGAGGCCTTTTGGTGGTGCCCCAGTGAGCTGGCATAATGTGACTCCGGGCTTAGACGCCACGCATGCCACTACTCACTATGTCTCCCCGCATCTCGCCTTTTCTTTCTCCCCCAACCGTGTCATCCGCGCATGTCGCCACCCTCATGCTTATATCCCCCCCAGATATCTGTATCTCACTCTGCCGCTCCTCCTTTTGCATTCTCATTCTACCTCGCACTTGTTCAGTCCCAAAAGTCACCCAGAGCCACAAGTTCCCTCGCTTGTACTTCAGGATCCATCTGAGATATGCAGGTTTATTATGCATGGCACTATGTTTTGGCTCAGGACATTATACAGCTGCTTCATGAAGAGAAAATGTTTGAACCATGTGATGTGCATGGTAAACTTTAAGGACATACAGGAGGATTATGTCAAAGCATTTTTAATCTATAGCTAACTAAACTGGTGAAATCTAAAGTCAAAAATGATTTGACCACACAGACTTTAAATGCAATTGATAATTAGCGTCTGACCTCAGCGAGTCCACGCATTTTGCAAAGAGAAGTGTGCAAAACATAGCTAGCAGCTTATCGTCGTTGGCCGGCCACAAGCGTCACTTTCTCCAATCGAACTTCAACAGAGTGATACGTCTTTTCTCTCGCTGACCCCGTCACCTCAATCTCAGGAGCTGTATTATGACTAAGCCTATAAACTTAATAATTTCAAACCAGGACCTTGCGGAGCTCGTGGAAAATAAGATGTGTCCGATTACGTAGGCTACAGCTGTATTTGCAATGTGTCATCTACATAGTTGATCAAAATTTAAGTAAATATACGTATTTGAAAGGACTCAGTATTCGCCAAGAGTGAAACGACTGGGATTTGGATCTGGGCCAAAGAAACGTATTCAGGACATCCCTAATATTTGTGGAAACATAAATCTTTTAGCTCCTGGCCTCTAAGTGGGCGTTTTTATTGCCGGATGACAGATATTTGAGGGCGGGCATTGCTGGGGGAAAAATATCTCCGTGGTGCGCTGTAGCATGTTATAGCTCTGCCTATGAATGCTGATACCAGATGTTTTTTGGGAGTGTAGAAATCACAAAAGGAGCCGAGCAACGTCTAATAGCACTGGCCTGTATGCTGCTGTACACTTTCAAAAAAATAAACTGTCGAAACAAACAAGGATATGTACTGATTTCATGGCAAACATATTGCCAGGTTCTTTTTCACTTGTCTGTTTGCTAATGTTGAGCTCCTGGAACACATGAAAGGTCAAAATCTCACCTCAGGTTCATGACAGTTTTTCCAGCTCTTACTTCATCAAGGTGAGCCCTCAAGCACCTCTCAGCTGTGCTTCTAATACCTATTGATTGTCCCTCTCTCCTTCTCCAATTACGTATAACCACAAGGATTTCCATGGACTGCATGTCTAGCGCTCCTTTTAGATGCTGCGCCGGGCCAAGGAACAAACCTTGGGAAAGTGTTTGTGGGAGGGTTAATGAATTTAGATCAGTATTTGCCGCAAACACAGCCTCGCCAAACGTTGCAGCGGCCTTGAAGTCGGCGGGCCCGAGGTCGGAGCCGGGTCGTCTTCGAGACAATGCAGCTGATTAGGACGGCAAACAGCAGAGACTGTGGAACAGTGTCTCGCAGCCAGAGACTGGCTAAATGCTAAGCCACGGTCCACAATCACAAAGCCATGTGGCATTGGTGAAGCAGATAAAGACTTGAAGGCATCGTCAAACCCATATGGTATATTTAGCTATTGAATTGGGATAGATTCAACATTAGCGTTGTACTAATGTAGAGCAGATGACAATTCAAAACTTTAAAAAAAAAATTTCCCCCATCTTTGGTCACTCCTTTCTTCCCAAGGCTTATACGAGATTGGTAAGGGCGATCTTTTCAAATTGTGAAATAACAATGGGAGATTGAAATTTCAAATGCCGTTTGAATGGTTTTATAATCCACTTGGGCGATATCAATGTCGAAAGTCATGAAAACTGTCTAAAATTATAGGGTGTAGGTTTCAAATATAACATCAGTAGGTGGGTGATTTCAACATCGCTGACGCAGGGAAACATACACTGAACATTTGACCTAGAGAAAAAACATTTGCTGAGAACATAAGGTCGCTTTAATGTTTCACGTTACAAGGATTTTGCTGGGGAACATTGAACCCTGGGGACATAGAAACGCTCCCCCGTATCTATCATGTGGCTATGAAAAAGTTCAACAAATAATACCAATTTACGATTGCAACACATTCATGGAAACATTCTTTGTGGCTATGTAGATTCACGGGCCCAGTGGAGATGCAGATCTATGTTTTGGATATTTGGAAATGATTTTAATGTATTTAATCCCTGGAGCCAACGTTCAAAACAAGGCAATCAGTTTGCATTCTTTACTACACGTCAGGGTATTGATTATTAGATTATACAAAGCCATTTGGGTGGAACATAGACCAAAATATTCCCACTAGTTGTATGAAAAGGTCACGGTAAAATTTAAACATTTTAGATTTTGGCAGATCTGAGTCATGAATACAATATTTCAATGTATGCACATACCAAGTTAACATATCAACATGGACAAACTATTTACAAACGTATGTGTATGATGTAAGAATGAGCAGCTAAAACGTGGAGATTATCCTCACATGAAAGCTGAAAAGAAATGAAAATGGTTCCTCCCAGGGCCAGAGTTAATGTCACACACTCGCAGATGTAGCGGGGTATTGGTGCAAGATATGAGCAAGATTGTGACTGACGTCTGGATACCGTGAACTCAGCCAGTTATTCGAAACACATTGTGGCTGTGCAAGTCATCTCAGGGCTGAAACCCATCGCAGAGAGCTCACATTTCACAGCTGGGAGGCCAGACACAGATATTAGACAGTGTCTTGGCTGAGAGGGAGGATTTTTTTAAAATATATCACTTTATAAAGACAACCAAAGGTGATGAATCATAACTGCGTACAGGACTGATTTGGGACCCAAGCTCCACTCTCGGATTTCTCTCTAACTCCGAGGGACTCACTTGTCATGCACAGGTCGGTCCCTGTTGAGAGCAGATTCACTGCACATTTACACTGGGATAAATAGCGTTTCCTGGGGAATAAGCCAGCACTTATTGGAGATGCGAGTTTGAGCAGGGATGGCAATTTGTGCCCATCGTGCAACACTAATTTGTAATGACACCCCTGGAAACGTCGCTTCTCGTTTCATTTGCAATGCTAACTTGCCTCCAGACCACGCTAACATGGCTCCACGGTCGGACGCGGAGGGGGCTAATTGTGCTGAGGTGGCCGGTAGCAAGATGAGAGCCTATAATTGGAGGACACGCTCAGTGTGTGTGAAGAACCATTAGCATACCACTTCCGCTGTCTCTGTGAGGCAATCGGACATTATTAGCTGGAACACTTGCGGTGGCACTCCCTGCATTTATTATTTTTTGCCTTACATTTTCTTTGTCAGTCTGCCTGTCCAGATCTCTCTATGAAACTCGTCTTTGTATGCTTTGCCTGCAAAATTTGCATTGATTACCCTGCCACTTAATTGCGTCCTTCCAAAAAAGCAGTGCGGGAAAACAGAGTTGGAAGATGATCTTAGTTGCTGCTGCTTTGCATGAAACTTTTGACGGAAGAATAATCTTTAGTGGGCTGTTGATGAGCAACAACACCCTTTAAATTCAGCTGGAACCCTCTTGCACGCATTCTCATGCATGATGGGCATTTAGTAAATTGTGGTCCCATTTAGAGTAAAATAGAACATAAAGCAGGGTGTGCTTTAGGTCGGGGCTACCTTGTGATTAACAGGTCGCTACCACAACGTTGTCCGGTCAGGGAGTTCTCCATGTTTTTGTTTAACAACTTTAACCTTGTTAAACCTTGTGTGTTTTCAGCTCATGAAAGTTAACTGTAACATTTTGGTCACCTAAAAAATGTGTTATTCAGCATTCGGTAGTATAGACAGATACAGGAAAGGGCCGTCTCCTTTCTCAAATGTGTCAGGTGAGTTTTGCCCTTACCCCTCGTCTTTAGGAGACTAGCGATCGGTCCTGAGTGCTTTGACTCCAATGGGTTATATAAGTGGACGTGAACACAGTTCATGACAGATTCCTTCGCTCCATTGTCAAAGTAAATATTGGACACATCATATACAAGCCACATATCTTCCAAACATTTTGACACAAAAATGGCATTTTTTTAAACGCACAAATCAGAAGAAAATTAACTTAGTTCAACACCTTTCTCTGTCTCAGCATCACACTCTCACGAGATCTTGCCTACATCTGGCTGACAAATTTTCCTAAAGCTAAATGGGGCGGCATATACACCGTGGCCACACTTAGGGGTCAGGAGCTTGATTTCAAACCAGGTTGTAATGGATCATCTTCATTATGGAGCATCTCTGGTTGCACTTAGCGCCACCCTCTCATGTGTCACATCAGGTGACGAACTCGAGGGTTCAAAACGTCAGTCCGGCAACAATGGGTGACGTCATCATGGCTACGTCCACTATATACCATATAGGGCCATATACAGTCTATGGCCCTGCATCAAGCAGATTGTGAGATGTCCGAACATGCCGTTTATAGCTGTTAACATTCGTCATGCCTAAATATCTTATTAAGAAGTTATCTTTGCTGTGTTCACTGCCACCGAAGAGGAATAAATCTCTCATGTTCAATGAGCCAGCGCTGTTTTAAGATTATGTCATGTGTTTACATTTAAGTACATAATTAATAACTATGTGTGGAGCTAGTCTTTAACACTGATAGCATGTTGCACTATACGGAGGCCAAAAGGAGCAGCCTCATTACTTGGCTTTTAAAAGCAGAGGACTAACTTTCCCCACTCGGTTGGAGCACTCCCCTTTTAGACCTTATGGGGCTTGTTAGAGGAGACAATACACCTAGGAGCAGCAGAGTTGTCCAAGCCTCCTCTCTGCAGAACAATGAGCCTGTTGTGCTTTCCTCAGTAGTGAGGAGAAGCCCTGGGAGACTGGGGAGGCAGCTGTGGTGGGACCCTGGGACAAGGGCGAGGACTCGCGGAGGAGGAGTTGTTTTTTCAGGGAGGGGTGTGAGGTTATAGAGTGTAGAGGGGCCTGTGTGTTGTGGGAACCCCCAAATCCCCCTCCCCCCCCCAATCTTTTCTGACTCCAGAAAAGGCCAATGCGACAGAACTGCCATTTGCAATGCAGATCATGTCCAGGAGGAAGGGGGGAAAAAAGCCAGGAATCAATGGTCCTGTATCAATCTGCTGACTGCTAATGTCCTCCACATTATGATTCTTGACCCCCTTCCCTGCCATCCCCCAGACAAACCGCCATTGTCCTCCGGGGGCCCCACCTTTCTCTCCCCCCCCACCCCACACACTCTATTGCACGGCCAAAGATGCCACATTAGGCAAGGAAAATCCACAACTCGAGGTTTCTTTGAAGGGAGACGCAGTAACTGTCATTTAGAAATGTGTTTAGCAGGTTTGGGGCCACGACATAATGGGCTGAAAAGAGAAAAGGGTGAGAAACAAGGGGAGGGGGGTTGGAAAAGTAGGGGTAAACCAGTCAGTGTTTGGCGAACACAACATTTAACCCTTGTGGTCATTGTCATAATATCCCAATTTGTGTCACAAATCTGGTTAGAGTGATACGGTAAATCAGGAAAAGAAAGAGAGAGAGATGTCGCCCAGTGACAAAAAGGGAGGACGTTTGAAAACCCAGCCTCAAGACTCATCACACCTGAGCTGTGCCGGACTGAGACGTCATCATTTTCAATGGAGCTTGTAATGAATTAACAGCTTCATCAACCTGTTAGATAAACGCAGCAATTAGCAAATCAGAACATCCCCCTCTCTCTTTCATCTCCAACCAGCGATAAGGCCACAAAAGATGATTTCCTTTTTGATGGAACACCTCAGAAATATTCAGCCGAGGGCTGCTCTCATTATACCCTTGGTAAGATATATTTCAATTTGCAGAGTTGATTGCATATCATTCAAGCGTGATAAGCAAGAGACTATTTCTATTTTGATTGCTTCACAGCGTGATGCATTTCATTTCATCTTGCTCAATGTAATATATTATTGCTTTGACTCCTCCAGAAAAAAATAGAGATTATCAGCCCTGCTTATTCCCTTATGCATCCAGATGCTAACGAGCCCACATGAACTCTCAGCTGTTCTGGCCAAACAGACGGAAATGCATACAATTAGCCGACCTGCAACTCTTATGGAAAACATCCCGGCTATTTCTAGCCATTAGTGATTTGGTTTGAAGTGGCAAACTGCTTCCAAACCCTTGACCTCGGGGGGGGTGAACGGAGTACCAGTGGGGGAGTAAATTGGCCGAGATGTGATTATGATGCCAAAAGTTCAGCATGTGCCGGGCGGTTGGCCTCAGACTATTCATTATGCTGCAAGATTGAGATGGAGGGTCGTCCTGTGGCACCTTGGCTCTCATTTGGAGGAGAACAGCTGAAAAAAAAAAAGAACCACATATGGCTGCACTGACCCTTAAACCCACTCAGGGACTGACTGAAGACTTAAAATCATAATATAGCCCCAAGGTAATGAGAGAACTAGGGCATTTTGTTGTTGTGGTTCTGGTTTTCTGTCAACTGCACATGCGGATGACATTTCATTTATTGGAAAAGGGTTGCATGGCATGGTTTTAAGCACGTGGACTAATTTATATTCCCTCCATGTTCACAGTTTGGGCAAAAATAAGAGCAGGAAGTTGGTTGTGTGTATTACAAGGACATGCTCCACTCATCATGAGGGCTTTTTCATCTGCTTTTACACATCCACTCCACCCCCATAGTGCATATGCATGATTTCTGACCAGGCTGCTCCTGCATAAAAATGCCGTACAGTGGATTAGCTAGCACTGAATGGTGTGATTTGGAAGCCAATCTGTCAGTTGTCCCTGTCCATGAGAAGCCTTTTCAGTCCTGTTGCCTGCTGTTTATTTATGAGCAGGTCTAGGCCCAGCGTTTTTAATCATTCATGAAACTTCGAAGGGCCGCAAAAGAAGTCAACATCATGCTTATCCCAACCAATGGTAGGGGTAGAAAAAAACATCCAATTTTCTCTGAGATTATAGAATGAAAATAGATGGGAGGAATAGGAGGAAAATCCATAAGCGACACCCGGGGATTCACAGGCAGCTCTGTCATTGTGTCTCGGTTTGCTTGGATTCATTACTTTGCTCTTAAAAACAAATGAGGATGACTAATGATGTAATCTCCTATGTCTGATAATTCAACCTCCAATTATTAATCCATTCAGCTTGACCTGGTGTTTTCCCCTCGAGATAACCCATCAAATAACATAACCCATTACATGCAGAGCTGGCATTCTGCAATCTCCTGCCGCCCGCTCCAACAGCAATACAGTTCCCAAACTACATTCTCATTAAAAAGTGAAATAATAAAGTACAGGGGAAGGCCAAATAAATTGAAATTTTCCTAAGAGGCCAGTCGCAGTACTCTAGACTGGGCAAACAACGCCGTTTTACATCAGGGAGTTGAAAAGTTCAAATTAAAATTGTTGACATATTCGCCACTGGGCCCAAAGCAACCAGATATTAAAAGTGGAAGGGAGAAAATAATAACTTGATTAACAGAAAATAATAACAGAATAATGTGGTCGTTTTATAAACTAATGCGCTTGACCTCATTTCAACCGTCTGGAGCCATGTTTGGAAATTTTCTTAAAGAGGGAAAGAGTAAACGGGTCACTGCTGGAAAACCTTTTTTGGCAAAGGGAGGATTGCGGAGGGATGGGTGGGGGGGGGGGTTGAAGACGACGCGCATTTGTGTGAGTGAGTGAGAGAGAGTGTAGATGGTGGGGTCAGCTAAGCTCTCCTGGGTCAGTTTGAACAGTGGGAAGATCATAAAGCCATAAACCCACACAATTAGCCTCTATTAAGTCACTAGCAAACAAATCAGCTCCTTTACTGACAGCTCATGTCAGTGTTGAGTGGAATTGTACCTATATTTCCATAGTCCAACTCGTGTTGGAGGAGCTTAGCTTTTTGCTTTTTTCATATATATTTTTTCCAAATGCCAAAATACAAGTGCACTAATGGGAACTAGATTTGCAGCTGCACGATGCAGCAAGTATTGGAAATATTAATAAGTTTACCTAATGATGGTTCCCAATAAAAAGGATCTGACAGTTGTTGCAATTTATCCAGTGGAGAAGATGAACAATATTTTGAATCAAGTAGATATCCGGATATTCCGCTGGACAAGTTAAACGCTGCTGGTTCAGGGGATCACCAAAGTAATTAAGGTTCATCCTCTGAGCACCATGAATGTGTGTACCAAAGTCCATCGTAGTCCATTTAGTAGTTGTGGAGACATCACTTAAAAACATAAATGTCAACCCAGTGATGGCACCAGCTGAAAAGTCAGGGAATCATTCAAATCTTTAAGATTCATCCTCTGGCCACCATGAATATATCATAGCAATCAATATTTGTTGAGATATTTCAGTCTGGACCAAAATGGTGGACTGACCTATGCCATTCCAAGAACCACCCTGCTAGTATGGCTAAGAAATATCCAACACAAGCTTCTACACGTCTTGCATCTAAGGGCTGCTTCCTGTAGTCGCTTGTAAATGAACAAACCGCACGTTAGGTCCCTCGGGTCCCTCTTCTTGGCTGTAATTATCTGCTCAAGAAAATCATTAAAAATCTTTTGGCAACAGCCACGTATTTAGAGTGAGCCGTATCCGTGGTTTTGTCCTGTTTAACTTGGCATCATCAGAGTTCAAATGGCACTGCGCTCACCTGCTGAAACAAAGCCAACTGAAAGAAAAGTGATTAATGAACTAAAGTTCTGCTCCAACTGCTGTTTGCATGAACATGTCTTCGATTATTTGTGAGACGGACCATCAGTTACAGTCTGAGCTCTCATTAGAATATTGAAGCTTTCACTCCATAATGCATCATGCCGTTTGTGTCCGTCTGTCTGCTGGTGTCGCTTCGTGCACAAGTGTGCGCGAATCCTTGCTGGTGTGCGATGCAATCACAAGCAAATTCTTCAGTGTTGTTTCCGCCATTTGATGACAAGATTTGACAAATATTGAGGCACAGCTGCACACAGAAGTACTGCAGCTCCGTTTGGAAATATTTGTGCCACGGCAGTGCCAGCATCCAGGGATTGGGGCCAAGGAAGGCTGCATTACTCAGGAGACGGAACATCTGGGTTTCTGAAGGGCAATCCACGAGATACCCGACGGTCTTGGAGGAGAGATGAGGTCTAGCACTAGCCATTTCAAAAAGGTTAGCCAATTTGCCTTTAACCAAATGGAGCCACAGGCTCACGCTGCACTGTGTATTCACCAAACACTGTGGGGATGGGTAGTGCAAACAAATTCCACTGACTAGAATAGAGAAGAATAGGTACAAGGAGGCTAAAAAAAGTGCATGTAAATTAGCCTGAAACTTGACCTAATAGGGTTGTGTAGCACTGACAAAGATTGATGAGCAGCAATAAATTCCTGTACATTAAAGCTTTGGGAAACCCCGATGGTAAAAGCCCCGAAAATCTACACTAGTAAGAAGTCAAAACAAAAGCTGGATGAAATATATCATTTAGAAAAGTTTACATTTACATTTCAAGAGTTGCCCCGAAATGAGCGTGCATAACAGCATGAAATCATCAGTTCAGCTGAGAACGCCTTGATCTTCCTGGGACAACAAGCGCCCAACAGGAGAAAAGATGGATTGGGGACTCGGAGGGTCACCACTGTTTGTGTGTTTGCTTTTGCTGTTTGCAGAGAAGGCCTCTTTTTTTCCCCTTCTTTTTATGATGCCATCTGCGC
This sequence comes from Anarhichas minor, assembly GCF_050575085.1. Taxonomy (NCBI): domain Eukaryota; kingdom Metazoa; phylum Chordata; class Actinopteri; order Perciformes; family Anarhichadidae; genus Anarhichas; species Anarhichas minor. Next base: position 1,545,206 of record NW_027466496.1, on the reverse strand, counting down.
CACAGCGAGAAAAGGCCCGCATTGTCCGTACGTGCAAGCCCCTTGTGAATGATCACTGTGTTGAGGCGTTAATGACAATACCATTTGAACTTCCCACACTGCTTTTCTTTCATGGTTTAAAGTTCTACTCCGTGCGCCAAAGAAAACAAGAGCGTAATGGACATTTTCTGGCTGAGCAATTATGTGAAACGAGACTGCCCTCGTGTTTTGTTTGTGATGGTTTGCGGCGGGGCAAAAAAAGAAAAACACTGGCCGGCCTGGGGCAAGTGCAAAAGTTCACTGCATTGGTACGGCGTACATTGACATTCACATACTGTAAAGCATTTGGAGATTTTGGCAATGGCATTGCTCGTTTTACACAAGAGGGACTCAATTTACTGTTCAATTGTCTTTGCAATGACCCGTGCCTCCCTTCGTCAAACTTGAGTTCCTTGAGGGATGACATTGAATGTAGAGCTATTTTAGCGCAGAGATAACTTTTCTTAGGTGAACTTGAATAGAGTTTTAGTCAACTTTTACCTCTAGAATTCAAGAATATTGCCATTTTCCCCCGCCATCTCACAATGTCTTCAGGACACGGTATAATCCATATAGTATTTTCTGGCAGATGAACAATCAACAGAGACAGTTAAACCCTGTAATGGATCATTATTCTCACAGAGATTGATTTACAGTACAGGATGCCAGCCAATCTCCCGGGTGCAATAGCCAACCAGCCCTACTGTAATTTCTCCTCCGGCTTTGTGAAGCACCGACTGTGTCGCACTGCACAGGAAATATTAGAAACCAACCGATGGGGAGAGGGAAGGAGAAGTAGAGAGAGAAAAGCTTTATGTCACTCGGAGGTCAAGCACATCTCGTCAACAGCTGACGTCTCAACGTGTAAACTTTTCCACATCGCAAGTCATCTGCAGCTGCACGCTCTCCGCCTGCGCGCAGTCTCACGCACTCCAAATCTGCTTGCTCTGCACCCAGCCCCTCACACAATAACTGTCATTCCCGCTGGTTAATCACATCAATTTGTGTTGCCGTGGCTGTACAGTTGTTGTTGTTGTTGTTGTGTTTTTCTGCCGTTTCCGAGCATGCCCAGAGGAGGTGTTCTCCTGAGCTACGGAGAGGGGTCTTTCTTTTTCTGCAGGCTTGATGCAGGCAGCTCATTAGCTGCCTCTCTCCTCATCCCTAAACAGCTTGGTTTGCATATTGAAGCAAATGGAAAGTGAAGGTGTTCTAGGCAGGAAAGGGATGATGGGATTCAGACTTACCTCCTGATTGGCATTTTTCTGCCAGGGCCTCCTCGTTGTAGATGGGGAGAATAACAAGTCTCCCCCCCCCCCCTCCCCAAAAAAATACTGTTGTGTCGACAATACTTATACCCAGGTTTCAACTAAAAGCACACTTGCCACACTCTCTGCCGCTGTTCCTGCTGTGGTTGCGATTGCTGTATGGATCTTTTAACTGCATTTACACACAACTTTCTCTGAGTTCAAATCAGCAAGCAAGCTGTGTTTCTTGGCATCATTTACCAACATATTGCAGAGCTGTAGTTAGCAAAGTGTTATGTAACTCTAGTGGGGCTAATGAGATGGTGATGTAAGTTGGAGGCCACACGAAAGAAAATACAAAGGTGGGTAAGCTGTGAAAACAAGCAGCAGATGCTTCTTACTAAAAAGGTATGGAGTGAATTAACATGTATGCTATGCAACAAAACAAAAAAAGGATGGGGTTACGGAAACTCTTAGGAAAGAACACAGGATTAAGGGCAGCATGAAAAGGGGCGTGGCTGAGCTACTAGGAATAATTTATTACGAAAGTTGCCGAAAACCCCAAATTCCAAGAAAACATACAGAGGACATCACCCAAACAATACATTCTGCCAGCGGTTGACCCTGACCTTCCTGTGGAGTGCAAAAGTATAAAGAACAGCTCAACATCAGATAAAATCATTGGTAACATATGTATTCAAAAAAATATTATGCTCATTTTTACCCCATGTATTTTTTGTGTGGATTTCCCTCAAAGATCTAAACATCTTCAGTAAAATACAGTATTCATTTCACATACAAATTAAGAAACCATGCAATTTCAAGGAAATGTTACTTTTTATTGTTTTGCAAGGACAGAACCAAGTACACATGCTTTGAATATTTTATTACCTCTGCTTTATTTATTCATTCAATGAACTCCTAGGGCCAAGTAAATAGTGACTATGTAATTAGTCCCCAAAAACTATCAAAAAGTTCAGCATTATACTGCAAACAGTCTGTTTAATGTCAAATACAATGTAAAGTTGTACTTCGGCTTTCCGAAACTTCACTTCTCTGAACATGAGACATTTCACCTCCTAAAAAAAGTGTACCTTTTACTCATTTTCAGGACTTTGGAGCTGCTCATTGACGATTTCATGAGGTGGGGGTGGGGGGCGGTAGCAGTAAATTAACATGAGGTTCCGTCAGAGGCAGAAAGGGAGCATGGTATGGCTTTCTGACGGAGAGGAAATGAGCTGAGAGGATCTCCTGGGCCCGCGTCGGTCTTTTGGTTGGCAAACGTAAAGGGAGATGGAATTCCAGGCCTGGATAGAGTCATAACTCCAGAAAGACTGAATGTATGGATCATGTAGAGACCTGGCAGACCTTTCCAATGTAAACATGGTCACTGTGGCTGCTTTGTCTCATTTTTCGGGGGGTTTTCAAAGACCAGCGTCCTGTGTAAATTACGCTCCATGTTAAAAGGGCTTTTTTTTCTACCCACAGTTAACATGAGAAGTGTTGATTTTACAAGAAAAGTCCATTCTACTTGTGTGAGCATGAGTTTAACCGAGTTTTGATTTAAAGTCAATATTTGCATTATGAAAGGGGCTTGGGATTACATGCTGACCATTTCGTCACAAAAGCCTTCTTCTTAAATGAACTCTGGACATTGTCCATTCACACGTTTCTGGTTCAGGCTAGGGGTGGCGCCTGGCCAGAGCATGCAGGAGGCAGGACGTGACAAGAATTAGGCCGCTGCCACGAAGCCGGTTTGTAATTTGGTCATTTACGACAGACTCTCTTGCCGTTTCTCGAATGTGTGCGATGATTTCAGCGTTGGCCCGCAACGACGGAAGTTCCCGAATTTGTAGTCCGTCCAGTTAGACATTTCCTTTGGCGTCTTCATGTGAAGGACCTTTCTTCTTCCCTTCTTCCTCGGATTTTTGTATTCTTCCCGTCTCTCGCCAGTCGCATGTTATAAACTGCATCGGCACGCCTGCTCGCTTGCCGTGAATTCTCAGGACAATGACCGGCTCTACTCACTCATGAGCTCAATCGGAGACTACACTGACTTTGCACAAAGGAAACTGGGGGGGGGGGGGATAAAGCCCGCTAAGAGTCCGATCCAACTGGTTCTATAAAATCAGTACTCTTAGTTTCTGATTCTTTTATCTCTCCCAGCACCTCAAATCAATGCTTAAAAAAAGCGACGAAAACAAAAACACTTTTGAAGTTAATCATACAAGAGGGTTGTCAAAGATGTGTTGCAGCAAGACCCCAGGCGACACCAGAAACATCTTTTAATCTGCACTGGGGACATGTAAACAGTCATTAAGACGGTGGGAACGCTATTCATGCTTTTCAGCTGCCTGATAGATGCAGGATGCCTTGCCAATGTCTACACAAGCAAGCGCACCAATGCAAAGCCAACACTTTCAAGAAAAAAAAAAAGATTGGGAGCTTGTGTGAAGAACTTTGTGCGCACCTTTGCGATTGACGCGCATACACATAACACAACACACACACACATCTATTCAGGCTGTGTGCAAAGTGAAGGGATCCACTCAGGCTGACGATAATGTAGTTTTTCTTCTCCGGAGTTTCTATGGCAGATGTGCTAGCGCTTAAAAGCGGAAGGGATGCATTGGGGGCTTGTTAATTAGCAGAGTGTTTTGAAAGGCCTCGCGTCCCGCCTTGGCTGGCAGGTTGGCAGCACCTGATTAGTAGGGAATAGCGAAGCGCTGAGACGACGCTCTAGTTCCCCAAAATAAAGAGAGGGAAAAACTCACTCTCTCATACTCGCACACATACACACTCAGGGGGCCCCATATGCTGGCCTCATTTTTTCCTCTTCTTCACCTGACAAATTGCATTCACGCTGAAAAAAAAAAAGACCCAGACGCTTGAATACATGTGTCTAAAGCATCTCTTTGAACTGGGAATGCTAAGAAGATCATTACACATACAACATTGTGTTCCCGACGTGAAACATGTTCCATGGAAAAGGCCTCATATGATGAGGATGATGGGTGGCGATATAACCGGATGTAAAGTTTCATAAAGTTTCAGGAGTTGTCAGTCTGGGTGAATTGCAGTCTAGTTTTGTTTTCTGGCATGCAGTGACCGTTATTTCCACACTTCTTAGACCTACATTATTCCCTGAATCACTTCTTATCTTTGCATATGCCTTTGAAAGAGACATATCAGTAGACAGCCAAACTGGCAGTGGGCGAAACCTTCAATCCCTGCATTTGAATGGAAGCGTTTCAACTGATGCTGAAATTATAGTTCCGCAAAAGACACACACTATCGTCTCTGTGGATCCACGAACAGAAGGACGGAATGGGTAATCAGTTGCAGAGGCTCATGGGGAAGTCTTCGCCCACACCACCCAAATCTCAACAAGCAGGCTGATTGGTTGATCCAATTTCCTGTCTGGAGGCGCAGGGTTCAAAACAGGAAACAAAAACTATGTTCACGTTCCAGTAGAAAAGAGGCAGGCATGCATCTCGAATGGGATCCGTACATTCACACAGGCCGTCCTGTGCGAGTGTGAGAAAGAACAGATTGTTTAAAATTCTGCACATTTGACAGTTCTTGTGTTTGGCAGATGATAAACACGGTGAGGTAGAATAGCAGTGGGGTCCTCGTGCAGACATTATGAGGTCCCTCGGGGGTCTATGATTTCAGGATATTTGTGTTTGCGGGCAATGTTGTTATCCGCCTCCTGCCCTCAGTGTCAGGACCACCGTGGGAAGTGCTTCCCCACGGGGAATAACGCCGATAAGGGCTTCAACTGCAAAGCTCATTTCGTGATCAATTTCTTCAGGTCAAACAGGACCAAGTGAACTTCAACCTTTGTGGATTCTTGACGTTTCTTTTTAGGCTCGCTTTAGGTCTGCGTCTTTGATCAAACACCGTCTTCTAGAGTCTATTCTTTGAAATAAGTCCCTTATTTTGAACCCCATGCCCTGCAGAGCAGTCTGGAGAACTCGTGGCTGCAGCTGACCTCTCCAGGCAGCTGTAACTAAAAGAATTGGCGTTTCTCAGTCAGGCTTGACATCCTGGACAGGAAGCATAATCTGGAAGAAGGGCCACGCGGCCACCACGAAGCCAGACAGATGGGGACACCAGATCTGGGGTGGTACATGTTACCAGGACCTCCCTTCCATCGGTCCAACTAATGGACATCTGTCACCGTCCCGCGACAGCAGACCCAGCCACTGTCAGAGCTGTAATGAAATATGTATGAAACAAGGATGTTTAGCAGCGGCGGGCCCAGTGCTAATCAATGATTCGATCCACCGGCGCCCAACCAGGAATACATTTATTATACATTATCTTTTCATGCAGTCAATTTTATGCATTCTGATTCCACCTCCAGCCGCACTGCATTGAAATGAGGCAAAGCTGAAGTTGTGTTTAAAATTTAAAGTGGTGCCATTGCCCTGAGCTACATGCCCCCCTCACTGTCACGCACACAAGATTGTTGGAAAGTGAGACAATTTCTTCTTTCTCTCGCACTTCTCCCCCTCCGAGCATCCGCCCAGACAATTGCACAGCAAGTGCCTCCTCGAAAAAACAGCAGCAAACATATTTGTGGCACAAAGTGATGTCAATTAAGCTCTTCTTTCTAATTATGCTAGCAAAAAGAGAAAATAAAAAAAGTGCCTGGTGAGTCAGAGCTAAGCGACCTGAACAGGAGTTAGCAGTGGCAGCCAAGGGCAAAGCTGGCTAATGTAAACCAAATCCAGTACCTGGGGAGCACAGCCTATTCAGGCTAATCCGCTGGCCTGGAGGCTGCTGCTTTAATAGGGGCACTGTGGACCTAGTCATTGTCCTCTCTACTCAAGGAGCCCAATGCAACATGTTAGCCCCACTACTGCCTGAATATTTATCCGAGGCATGTGGGAGAGGTGGGGGGGAATGGCAGCGAAAAGGGAAGAGAAAGGAAGTGAGATTGGTGTATTTGTGCGTGTCTGCCTGTTATTTGAAAAAAGTGCCAAAAGTCAACGCTATTTTTAAGACAATAACTTGCAGTCCGCAAAAGGAAACAAAGTGCATTTCACATGCAAGCTTGTAAAACAGCCCAAGATGCTTTTGACTCGAGGTTAGCAAAAACGGAATATAAATAGACCGAAGGGAACAAAGATCTGGCGGATTGTCGTGGTTGTATTATCAAACGCACCTTTCTCTGCAGGCCTGTCATTTGGCACCAGCCACCGAGGGAGCAATAGCAGCTGTCAGCCGCAGCCCTTTACATATCCATCCTCCCAATACATCTCATTGGATTCAATTCATTTTACCCGGGGCATTTTTGTCAGTCCTCTCAAATTCTTCCATTATGTGTGTGTACTTTAGTGCGCTCGCGTGTGTGTATATGTGAGCTGCATGCACATGCCTACAGTTTTTATCTGTCCTTTGTGTGTGTGTGTGTTTGTGCGCGTTCATGCGTGTGTGGGCGCAAAGCAAAAAAATAGTAGTATTTACACACATGTTTACCCCTGCTGCCATGGGAGCCTGGAGTACGCCAGGGGCTGCTGGGGTTACACAGCAGGGGAGGGAGCATGTGAATGGCTGCCTCGGTAAGCCCACTGATTATCTGTGCCATTAATTCACACCTTCTTGACCTTGCTGCTCAATCCATACTCCCGCTGCTCGTCTCAAGTGGCGCGGTGGAGGAGGCCAGGCTCATACATCCTAATCCAGCGCTGACATAAGCCAGAAGAAACGACACACCCGATTGTTTTGTTTTTTTCTTTCGCGTTCTGTCCTCGTTTCATGTTCCCACCCACTGGCCTTGTCAACTTCAGGAATCAGAAAAAAGTATTTTCTATACTTTTAAACAACATCCATTGACTTGTTGACTGCAGTGTACCTACAATGGCGGTTTTCTTGTGGTTTTGGATTACCTGCGCCTTTTACATTTTGAAGTAGCGTTTCTCACAGGGGCAAGTAAAGAAGACTTTCTACAACTGCTTTGAGGGGGGGGTAATCACTCTAAATGTAAATTAAGATTTGCTAAATGTAAGCGATGTTCCGTTCCTGTGTCTTTTGTGGAGTTAAAAACTCCTCAGGATCTGCGCGTCTGTCCGCAGCTATGGCTGGAACGTAGGGGTCAGATTCATAATTAACACCTTACACTTTAAAAAGAAAAAAATTGAAGTGACAGGTAGAGAGGGGACGTCAACTACTAATGCACTTCATTGCAGGCCGGGCTATATTTCTCATTACTTTATTTCTTACTTGAGCAAACGTGATTGAAGCTGCATTCAAATTCCACATGACTACTTTTCTCATCGCCATCTCCTGCATTTCCTTCTTTTTTTTTCGCGCCGTGATACAGCCACGCCGCATGTCAAGTGTGTATCCACTATCAGACACCGCAGACTCCTGTCCCAACGTTTTGCCTCTGTTGTTACCGCTCATCAGCATCAGAGCCGTGTCACCCTTTGATGGCTCAGTTTTGGTGCGGGGGGGGGGGGTGCAGGAGTCGGGTACGGGCAGCGTCAAGCTGGGTTCAGAGGTTAATTGTCAGTATTTTGGTTTGTTACTCCACGTGTAGCTTCCATCCACTTTGATCCCACCACACACACACACACTTTCTGACTGGCATGGAAAAGGCTCTGCGCTTAACGCATTTGGCGCTCATTAATATCTGTAATCTGAGGGAGGCTGATGCAGTCTCGACAATGGTTTGTGTGTCCCTCACTGCTGCCCCCCTCTCACTCCTCATTCCCCCCCCCCCCCCCCCCCCCCTTCCTGCTGCTCCGTGCCCCGCCGTGCTGGACGACGGGCAAGCTGGCTGGCAGGCTGGTGGGCGAGGCCGGGAGCTCTCGGCGGGTGATGAAAATGCATTCTGCGGGCTTAATTGAAGGTAGAGCTGTCATGCTCCACGCAGACAGCCGCATGTAATTATTCCAGTCTGCCAGGCTTCAGTTTGCCTGTCAGCTACCTGCCTGCCGCTGCTAGAGGGTGTATAGAGACAGAAAGCGAGGGAGGGGTAGAGAAGGGGATGGATAGAGAGGAAGAAAAAAAAAAAAAGTGTGCGTCTGTATGTGTGTGCGTGCTCGGCCTGGCTGGGGAGTTTCACTGGAGGGGTGCATAAAAAGCAGTGATCTTCCAATTTGTCTCTTGCTGCTCGTGCTTTCTCTCTCCCTCTATCTTTAACTCTCTTTCTACCTACTTTTCTCTGGTGCCGGCACCCTCCAGTCAATCTTCTCTCTCTTTTTCTGTCTCCATATTTCCTCCTTCAGGAGGAGACACAAGAGGAAGAAGAAAAGAAAGAAAGAAGAAATACAGAAACTGAAGCATATAGGAAGAGTGAGCGACAGTAAATGTAGGCCCTCCACAGATAGCCCAGGTCGCTAAACATAGCCCGCTTGGTTCAACATCGACTTCAATTTGGGGAACCTCAGAGTATTTTGTTCCTCCATGTGGCAATTAGGATGTCAAATCAAACTTGGGAAGGCAAACAGCAGAGCAAGCCTTCGCGCTGCTATTTCCAGACACCACGTCTCTGTCTCAAGCACACACACAGAGCCATCCAGATCTCCTAAGGATTACACAAACTCTGTAGCTGCTCTGAGAGCTTCTTTCTCCTTCACATGGACACACACACACACACTGTTATGGAAATGATCACATCCCGAAACAATGGCCTGTTCCTGACCCAGCAGTCCGAGGAGCCATAAATCGGGGTGTTTCAGCAGAGGCCTGACCCTTGACCCTTCCAACACCAGGCCTGTCCTTACTGTCAGTCAGGCCTTTATCTCCCTCTGACCTCTAAACATTAGCCAGACAACAACGGGGCAAAGTCAGAGCCCTCATCACCAATCACACGCCTATTTCCCCCCCCCAGCATTTCACACCATGACATCATTGTGTGCTCTGTGCTCCAGGACAAATCGCTACCATTCAAATTTGGTACAACTTATGGTGTTATCGTGTAAAGCAGGTCCGTTTGATTTTGTCTGAAATACTCAGCAGTAACACACACACACACACAAATACTGTCGATCAGGATTATCTCTGTGGTTCTGATATCAGAATCCATTACTCTAACATTACTCAAGTTTGGGTTTTGTTAGATCCTAGCTCAGCTTTAAATACAGTGGGTGAAATGATCCTCACTGACATGTTACAACAGCAGCTTGGTCTATCTGGTTCTGCTGCATTGTTGGTTCATATTGTTTTCATCAAATTTGCTGTGATGGTTATCATCAACCTGTTGGCACTCCCAACTCGTCAAATTATTACGGTTGGAGCAACTGAGTTTATGGAGCGAGAGAGTCCGTGTAGGACAGGAAGGAGGGGAGGTTGGATGGGGCAAACAAACAAGACTTTACACCAGGAGACCGCTGTTTGTGTCCCGTGTGAAAAACACATTGACTTATTTTGCTGTAGTTTTGTTTGCTTAACTTCCGGAGTTACGCATATGTAAGGTTCCTATGAAAACTGAAGTTTATTTTGAAAAGACACTATGCATGTAACTCGCGAAAACTGACAAGCCGTCCATAACTGACTTTAGAGAGGTACCTAGAGGTCATAAATTCAAGTGTAGGGTAACTGACCAAGCGCCTAAATTTGAACAGTTGGGAGTGTTGCAATGACTTGCCTGATGCAGTTTTGAGCTATGGAGTGCCACAAGGGTCCGTTCTTGGCCCCATTTTATTTTCTACTCATGCTACCTTTGGTTTTGCTTTTGTTGTTTTAATATACATTTTTTACTTTTATGCAGATGACACATGGCTCTACTTGCCCCTCAAATGTGATGACCTCAGCAAACTAACCCCCAAAAAATGAAAAAAAAGGACCTGGACTCTGAGATATTTCAAAACTGTCCCAATTTAGATGGAAGATAAATAGTTATTTTGGAGGAGGTTATAATCCAAATCAAGGGTCTAACATGTACCATCCATATTTACCGTGCCTGATTGATATTTAATGATTTTACTGTGACGCACAAGTATGTCTCTCCACACAGGATTTTTCCCACTGTAGTTGCAACACTTCTGTGACCAAAAGGATTTTTTTTTCTCCTTGATTAGTCCCACTATACAAAAAATGTTTAAGATTCCCTTGACTCTCCCATGCAATTTGTCAAATTTAATCAAATCTTCTGTCATCTCCCTAAATTCCAGAATATTCCAGAAATTCCATGACCAGTGGGAAAACTGCATACAAGATAGATATTTTAGCCCTGGAGGTAATGCTGATTCAACTCGGCACAGAACAAGACGCACACCCCTTTGGTTCACAGGGGCTTTCAAAAGCACAACCACATGAAGGCACTGTCTGCTTTATTCCACCGACTGCTTTCTTTTCTCGTCTTTTCTATTTTACCATCAAGCACTGTAAATTATAATTGCTCTGATCTCATTCAAGTGCATTTAATGACAGACCAATAGGGTAAATGAGAGCTTTAGAAAACACTTTGTGAATCAGTAACCTAAACCTCAATCCGTGTGTTTGCATTCGTGCGCGTGTGACTGCATGAATGTGTTGGTCCTGTGCCAACATGGGCCAGTGTGCGCTAAACAAGATAAAAGAGTTTTCCAAGAAGCTCACGAAATGGAACGTGGACCCTGCTGTTTGTCTGCAGAGGGAGGCTGTCCGAAGGTTGCTTAGGAATTTGGGGCCGAGTGGGGCAGGGCTTCCAGGGGGACATGGGACTCACTCTGGGTCACTGCTTATGAGGTCACACCCCCCAATTCCTCCCTGTTGTGTGCCCACTCAACCTCCAATATGCCATGAGAGACCATATTCCTCAACAACGCAAACGGATACACCCTTGCTGCTCAACAAGTCATTTAAATCAGTGAAATCTTATTTTATCTGTAAAGAACTGAATTTGCAGCCAGGAGGGTCACATCGTTTCAATTGCATTCATGGTTGTAGATTCATCAGCGGATTGTCAAACTATTTGAAATGAAAGGAAGGTCTTAAAATAGTTAATGACACTAATTACATTTTTGTGGTGGTCATGCACTACGTACAGACTTGATACATGTGTCAGTGATCAAGCAATTCATCACACACAGTGGATATGGTTTTCTCAACAGCATCCCCCACAGGTTATAGTCTTGTGTCTGTTGCTTTGCCTACATATTTAATTCCATGTATGCCATGGAACAAACTAACAGGGTAAAGACCAGATTAACTGTAGCGATAATTGTAACAGGAACACCCCAATTTGTGGGTTACTGGCCTAACAGAGGGGGATGAAAACAAATGAATATGTTCTTCATTGGTTGCAGTGCTTCATGGCAACTCTTTTGATCAATGTGTGGAGCGACGATAGGCCACTAGCATTTAAATCGTATGACATGTAGTCAACTAGTAATAATTGAGTTGCCACATGTAATGGGGAACATAATTTTGGCGCTTTAACAAATGAGTGAGCTTTTCCCGAAATGGCACTGCGACAGAACTCAAACCTCAGGAAGGTAAAAATAAAATCAACAAAGCAAAATTTAAAAAATCTCACACCAAACTGCCACACTCTCCCACTGCAGAGGAGTGACTGAAGCTGTTGCTGCCTCAGTCTGATTTAAACTGGAACGTACCACCTGCTCAGGTAAGCACAGGGGGGGTGTAAAAACTATCAAGCGTTCAAGCGCGTTCAGTCACAAAAACTGCTGATACTTGAGGAACCTATGGGTATTGCTGGCATACGGAGTTAGGTATGATTACACAAACTTTTCCACACCAGTGTACCGACTTCAATGGAATGTCATCAACTAAGCAACAGGTTAACCCTTTCTTCAAACACTTGGTAGTGTCCACTCGCTGCCTCCAGGAGGCAATAAGGCACACCTGTGTTTGATATCCCTAAACATGCATATCTTACAAATAATTTACATAAAAAATACAATTATCAGATTAACTGAAACACAAATTCAAGGAGATGACTGACACAGCAAAATCACACTGGTTTAAAATATATAAATCAGCACTAAATTAGAACTGATAATCTTCTGGAACTGGGCCCCAGTAAAAAGACAAGGACATTTTTCACACATACTATCAGTACCTGTTGCAGTGCCATTTATTTTCTTTTATATCTTAGCTAGACACAAACCTATAACATAGCATAACATAACAGTAGGTGGTAGAAACACAAGTTTCACAGAACGTTTTTTATCTGTTGCCATTAGGTAACTGTAGTGGCCATTATCGAACAACACAACAGTGCGTGCTGGAAGCATGGAGCACTTTGGCAAACAACCTATTGCAAAGTTTTGTCTCGTTTGTCTGGTGTTATCCTTCCTTCAAAGAATTTGGTATCAAACACATTTTCACTTGACTTTTTTTTTTTATATGAAAATAAGTTTCTCAAATTCATTTAGAATTAAAAAATAGGGTTATAATTCTCTCTCTCCACCTCCCTTGTTTTCTCTTCAGTGTGGTGTTGTGTCTGCTGGTTACGGGGCGGTTGCTGTTGGAGGATATTATCCGCTCAGCGTGCAGCCTCCTACCAAAGTGATGACAAGCTCCAGAGAAACCTTTCACACAGCTGGAAGCTCAGGGGGCCCCAGTCTTCAGAGGCGTGCGCCTGGCCCCTCGACACAGACCACGCCGATCTACAGTTTTGTCTCTTTGCACCTCTCCCTCCCATTCCCTCCCTCTTCCACCCCTTATCTGCCGTTTTTACCCTCCCTTCTTGCTCTGCCTCTTTTTTTATTTTGTCCCTGCTTAACTCTGGCACGCCCTCACTCTCAAAGTCTTTAACAGTTCATTTGAACTCTGGTTTCACAGCTGGGCAAACACAGATGATTTATGGCATTGCAAATAGAGCAGAAATTTCGTTAGCAATTACACAACATGTGTGGCTATTTGAACCTTTAATTATGCACAAATTGCTTGTGATCATGTATATGATCAAATATCTGAAACATGGATTAATGTGTTTAGGTTTGTCTTGACTGACTGGTTGTATGAGCCATGCTGTCGTTCTGAGGATGGCAGTGTCAGTCTGTTGGTCCACCACTTTGGTCCAATCTGAAATACCTCAACAACTATTGCATGTATTGCCATGACGTTTTGTAAAGATATTCATATTCTGCAGAGGATGAATCCTATTGACTTTAATGATCCCGTCTCTTTCTCTTGCGCCACCAGCAAGTCAACATTTATGGATTGTCACACAATGTTATACAGATGCACAAAATGCTTGCTATCTGATGCTAGTACTAGCAGGAGAAGGTCGATCGCAATGTTTTCTGCATGCATTTACAACTGCATTAACATAGGCTACGCGTTTCCTCATCCAGACAACGTAGCCAGATACAGAAGGCATTTCAATGCTGTAAATGTTGTTGTTTTTCCTGCAAGATGAATTATAGCAACTTTGGTGATCCCTTAACTTTCCAATTAGCACTATCATAATGTAAACATTTTCATTTGTACAATACTTTGGTCCAATATTTAAAAAAAACATTATCATCAGCCTTTGCAAATGTTAGCATGCTAACACCCTAAACTAAGAAGATGAATGTGATAAACGTTTAACCTGCTAAACATAAGCATGCTAGCACTTTCATTGTGAGCATGTTAGCATGCTGCTGCTAGCCTTAAGCTCAGAACAGCTGTCCAAGTCCAGCCTCACAGTGCTGCTAGCAATAGAATCATATAGAATTATCATTAATTGAAATAGCAGCAATCCCAAAAGACACTGGTAATCCTTCAACAATGCAATATAGTGCAACAGCGCCATAAAGTACAACCTCAAAAATGACATAGGCTTCACAAGCGGAGTGTTTATTGCAGGCCTGTTGGTGTTCCTGTTCTTTAATCCAACTGATGTTGACAAGTGTTGATTACTGTGACTGATGTCTAACAGAGCAGATGAAATTCTTAGCTGACTGTTCAGAACTACTAAATATCTCAAATATACTCTGACTTACAAAAACACTGGCCCAGTGTTGATTTTTTTTTCAAAAATAAGGTATATCATTAAATGTCCAATCAAGCCTCACATGTACCGCAACTGTCATCATGCTCCTGAGAGACTTCCCTCCCATCCAGTTTCCTCTGCCATCTTGTTTTTCATTTTAATGAAATACAACATTAGTCCGGTCCTGAATCCCTTTTAATCAGGGCAACTTGGAGTGTTGAAACAGGGTGTCTATAAGCAGAACAAAAGTCACTTCTTCCCTGTGAATAAGCTGCAAATCTGGGCCAGCCACCGCTGAGACCCACCATGGCCCTTGGGCTCACTTAAGGGAAGGCCTGTAAAAACCATGACTGATTTACATCTCCGCTGCTGCCTGGGCTTCCGCAGAGCAGCACCGCCCCCCGTCCCACTGCGGGTGCTTTAGAGGACCACGGAAGGGGTGGGTTGTGAGGGCGCAAGAACCACTAAGGGGGGGGAGCAGAGAGAGCGAGAGAGAGGCCAAGAGAGAATAGGAATGTGGAAAAGAAAGACGGAGAGGAGAGAGAGCGGGGGGGCGGAGGGGGGGGTGAGGTCACAAGGGCAGTGCAGGGCGCTCCCAATCAGCACTGTGTAAACAGGCCTCCTGTCCAGGAGTGGACAGGTTGCAAGGGGGGAGTCCTCCACGGGCCACTGGGGCTGTCAGCAGAGCAGATAACTGATGGCAGGAATGTGGCATTTGTTCTTAAAAAGAGGGAGAGCGGGAGGAAGGGAGGGAAAGGGGGAGGAGTTCAACTAGTGGCAGAAAGCGGGGCCGCCAATTAACATCTACTTGATGCATTCATACAGCCGGGCCTCTGGCTCCTTAAGCCCTGCAGCTGCATTTCTGCTGGCAGGCAGCTCCCTGCTTCCCCGCCTATGTGAGCTTCACACAGAGATCTACACAACGGCCTCCGGTCCACGGCTGTACAGTACCAACATTGTCAGACAGTTCAGTCATTACTCTGCAGACAACTGGTCATCTGGTAAGCCGGGGCTAAACATTTTGAATTCATAGCAAGGTTTCCAGCTTTTATATCCCCAAGAATTATAGTAAAAGCTATGGAGAGACTATTGGTAGTGTTTTATTGCAACTCATCACATAATAGCATATCACCACACATTCTGTCATTTTCCTACACACCACCTCCTGTGTGTCTACTCCATGTTTCACAAAGACTGTGGTTAGGGAGACTGACATCAATTTAAGACTTAAGCTGCACCGATGGGATTAATGTGATCCACAAGTCAAGTCGTGTCTGCAGCCTCTGCGTGTGTCCTGTCTGCCTAGAGACGGGCGCTCGTCTCCATCTGATCCCAAAACAGTTATTAGCCCCCCGCCCCCCCCCAACTGGAACATAGAGAATCGAGACCTGAGTCCACTGACCTCGTGTCTGCGCTCAAAAAAAAAAAAAAAAGAGGCAGAGCTCTCCCTCTGCGCCTTCAATCTGCAAATGGAGCCATGATCCCCGTCTTTGACCCTCCCTCTACTACCACCCGTTGTGGTGGCCTTTGAGGCCAAGTGAGGTGTAAACAAATCCAATATACGCTGCATTGTATGGCACCCCGAGGGTCCCAATGAAGTTACTCCAGAGGTACAAATCACTTCGGGTCACGGTTTGCTTGCTTTTTCTTGCTCTATTTCCCCGAGGCTCGCGGTTCCCCACCCCGAGAGAGCTACCCAGCCACCCACCGCTGCCACCATACAGGTTTATTTATATTTGGGCGTCTTAGATTGATTGAATGGGCCCCTTTTTTGGGATTGGACCTCCACAGGCCTGCTTAGTGTTCAAGCCAGAGACCACCGTGCAGAGAGGGAAAGGTCCACACATTCTGTTTCTTAAATCACAATGCCTCCTGACTCTGGCTGCTACATAGAATGAGGATGTTGGACCTTAATCTTTCCCATATATCAGTGTTATCATCTGTACTGGAAGAAGTTATGACGCAGAGGTTGTGTGCTTTATCGTGACTCTTCAATGTGCTTGCGCTGCTTTAAAGAGGCTTTTATTTTAAACTGGCAAGGTACCATGGTCAGCGATGGCCGAAAACAATCGAATGAAAAAAGACATAAAAAATTATCGGATTGACAATTTAGCTTTAGAAATATCAGACTGAAAGCAAAATTGTAGGGAGCCATTTCCAACTAGCTATTGTGTCTTGCAAATGGTCGGACAAAATTCAGAAATAAAGTAATTTTCATGTACTTCAAGAGCATTTATCCACCTGCATTGCATTCCCATCAAGTGATATATTTTCAGATTCATGGCAGTTTTCCTCCATCGCTTCACTTTTCAAGGACATGCAACTGAGCACAATGTTGCGTAAATAGGGGTTTGCAAACAGTGCTGCGGGTCAGAAGTGCAGAGGACAACTATCCATTTCCTGGACAACGCACTCCCCTGACCTGGCAGCCAGTTATCAGGTCACTCCGGGTTCAGCGCTGCCTCTACGTTACCTGCAGTATTATAGAAGCGCAAAGGAATGTGAGACGATCCAGCGCTATATTGTGAACTACTGGCTGGATTGAAATGGACTGTGAGGATACAGCTCACCAGTGTCATCTGCTGTCTTCTGACACCGGCTTTAGCATGTTACACAGAATCTAACATTTCATGTGAGGCCACTGACTGAAGCTATTGATAGTAATCTGCCTTGATATTGTGGCGAGTCCAACATGTATAGAAGGAATGAAATAGGCAGTTTCAGTATCACTGGATGCCAACAATAGCTTTTTTGTGTCTAGTTATGTCACTATGAGATGCTGTTTAAACTACAGGAGTGTTTCGGAGGAGTCCTCACTACCACTGAGGCTCTGTTAGGGGATGCACAGTTCAGTGGAGCAGCAGCAGGTCTATTTGTGTGTGTGTGTGTGTGTGCGTGTGTGTGTGTGTGTGAGAGAGAGACCTCTCTGGCTGCATCTGAGCATGTGAATAAGAGATTGTCTTACGGGCCAATGAATCAATTCACATGATATTATGTTTGTATAGTTGTAAAATGGCGGTTGCTCCAGATGCTTATCACTTAAGTTCACTTTTATGGCTAATTGGATGTGACACGTCTGTGGCGGTGAAAACAAATGCGAGCAGCAATGCAGTCCAACTTGTCAGCATAGGCTGTCGACGTTCAGTCAAGCTGCAGCCCGTGAATATTCTCATTGAATTACAGTTGTATGATTTACATTAGTGGTTCCCAACTACGTGCGCCCCTTATGTTAGGTTAGCTGAAGTTCACCATGTTCCAAACATTTCCATTTGAATTCATTTTCAACACAATGTTATTTAAAAGAACAGTGTGTAGGATTTAAGGGGCTTTATTGGCAGAAGTTGAATATAGTACTATATATATGTTTTCATCAGAGTGTAATCACTGGAAACAAAGAATTGTGTTTGTGTTACCTTAGAATGAGGCGTCTATGTACAGAGCAGGTCCTCTTCAAGGTATCATGTTGCATGTGATTTAGCTAACCTTTTATCCATTACCTTTAACTAACAATTTTTCCCATTTCTCCATTTCTTTTAGCTAACTATTTCATATATATATATATCTATATATATAGAGAGAGAGAGAGTTTTCCGATCCATTCCCCTGGTTGGGAATCTCTTTACCGTTTACTCATGCTTAAATGGATAGTTGTAGGCCTATTCTCAATGTTTCACGTTTTATTTTCATGGATCTGGATCATCAGATTTTAGGCCTCACCATCAAGTATGCGAGGCGGAGGAGATTTTAATTAAGTTAGTTGTGCGAGTTGTAATTAAGCAACATTGTGTAGCTTCTCTTTCCAAACCCAGCCGGGTGATCGGAGGACAGGTGGATCTGCGCAGAATGTCCCGAGGCTAGCTAGCTATAGCTGGTGCAATTACAGTGCTGTCTCACAGCATCAGGTATTAAATATAATAAGGTTTGGCCTGGTTTCTCTTTGCCCCAGTTAACGTTCCCTTTTCGCTCTGCCTAATTAGACAAAAACAGATTTCTCCTGTAAGTGTTATCAGCCTAAAATTACTGAGGTTCCACCGAGGCGCTCATCGGACAGACGCGGCGCTCGTACGTTTGGAGCGTTCACTGTGCTGTATCGCTACTCAACGCAGACGGGGGAAGACAGCGCAACACCTGCGCCTTTATTGCTGATCAAAGTTGCACATTCATATTTTAACAAGGAGAGACCATATCCCACTTTGACAAAAGGGACCTTTCGGTACCAACAGATGCAGCTCTGTTCATTATCTATGGAGGAATGTCAGGATTCAGATCTATGAAAATGCCATTTGCTGAACGCTGTCACACGCCCCAGCGCACTCCACAAACCAATTAAACCAAATTGACAGGATTGTTCAAACCGGTCTGATTTGTCAAGCACCCCCCCCCCCTCCCTCCCCACACACATTCTGCATGAGATTATTTTACAAGCGATACTGACATTGTTTGGATCATTCACAAGTTTGCTTTTTGAGTGTAAGCCATTAATATTAACTAAGGCTGTATTTGTCAAAGCTTTGCTGTGGTTTGTTCACTATCACTAAAACACAGAAGAGAAAATGAGGAACGCAGTAATGTTTCTGACTTTTCATTTTCACACTCAGCATGCTGAATGTAAACTGCCATTTATTTTTGAATGGCAGCATAGCATTGTTTCAATTTCCATCATAATGCAATTTAAACAAATTTCAAACATTTACATGAATAAGTTACATGTCAGACCTTTAGCCGATAGCTACCGTATTTTCACTGATATATGACTGGATCACATGCTTCTGTTGGGGACATGCATTTTTAATGGCATGTCAATGCTCATTGGTTTTTCATACCGTTTACAGACCCACTGGGGTGCGAATTAACTTTCCAAATTAAACTTGCTTTCTGGGTTTTTGGTTGAGTATATTGAAGTATGCTGTTGGATCTCTGCGCTGACAGGGCCTGAAGAGATTATTTTTCCAAGAGCGCAACCTCAGGGCGAGATGTTTATTGAAAATTCAATGAAAAGGGCCGTGCTTACGGAGTCAAAACAGCCTCCAACACATTACGAATTAAGTAGATACAGATTTGAATCTGCTTTTGCACTCTTAAGGGGTTTCATAAAACATGGATCCATATACAGCGAGACAATGAAGTTATTGTTTTGACAAAAAAATTCGGATTTCTCCATAGAACTTCTCTTAAATGTCGAAAACAGCCCAAAAATCTCCTCTCAGTCAAAGAGAGTCAAACAAAGACGTGCTACCTCACGACTTTTCACAATATTACAGCTTGATGAGAGAATACGATGATTTGTTTCTTTAAAAATAACTCTGAAGCAATATTTCAATGCCAGTCAACTTTTCCAGATTCAGTCAAATCCCCGAGCATCCCCACATAAAGTAACATCAGCCTCTGCCTCACAGACGCAGGATTTCAGCTGCGGTCAGCTGTGTTTTCCACAGTCTGCAGTAGCTAATAAGACTATTTCAGCCTTCTACCTGCAACTGATGGCTGAGATGCACTCCTCAATAATGCATTAGACAGGTTGGCTAGCACCCCTGGGACCCCCCCCTCCCTTTCTCTCTCCCTCTCCACTGCACATATACTGTACAGCCGAATTCAGTGATGGTGCTGACTCAAAGGTGGGTAAGGCCTATTGATTTGTGGACAGAAAGCACCCCTTCTCATCTTCTCCAGGTCGGGCTGCAAAATGGATTGGTGGTGGTGGTGGTGGTGGTAATACACAACAAAAACCAGGGGGAGATGGAGAGGGCAGAGAAGGGGGTGTGAGGGTGTTGGGAGGGGGCCCAAGGAGACACAGAGAGGGAAACAAACTGGAAAAACAACAGAGGCACCGGTGCTTTGTTACCCTTTCAGCTGCGGTGACATCACTGTGCATTTTCCCCGGAGGACGGAACAGAGAGAGAGAGAGAGAGAGAGGGAGGAGGGTGGAAGCGGGGGAGGAGGGCAGAAAAATAGAAAAGTTGAGGCAAGAAGAGAAGTGGCGGTTGCTCTAAGAAGCTACTTTCGTGGTCTTCTTAACCTCTTGGGGCATTCTGCAATGGGGAGAGACGGTGTTTGTGATGTGGGGCTATTTGAGCCCAAGAGTTTGAACATTCTTCATTTCAGCCAGAGAAACAGTTTTTTTGCTTTTCTGACATGTCCAACAACCAATAACCTACGGTGGCCCTGAGAGCTCAAGTGCTTCGCAACTTAAGAAAACACATGTAAATATGTATGATATAAAACATGCAGAAAGAGAAACAACCAAATGCAAAAAAGCACATGACTGAAATTTTAACATTCTGATTGTGCAAATAATTACTGTACACGTTGTGTGTGCTATTTATGCTATAGCAAATATCTATGGTCATACACAGGAAGTCACGGTGTGAGCCACAAATAACGGCAACAACTTATGGAAACTTTATTTTGCAACTTGTATTTTCTTGTAGCATCTGGTTTTTGCAGCACATTTCTGTATCAGGTTGTTTTCTCCATCTGCAATGCATTTCTTGTTAATCTGCATAATGCATCGTCAAATTGTGAAGGTGTTCTTTTCATTCGATTGTGTTTTGTCTATATGCATGTGCTCCTGTAGCTGCAGTGCATTGAGCTCCCAGGGCCGCCGTACACAACCGATTGAAGCTAATGCAATGTTTTGTAAATTACATGTTCTCTCATCAGCCGATTCTTTCATGTAAGTGTGGTTTAACATAAAATTTACATGATCTACTTTTGTAAAAAAAAAAAAAGTCCGATAAACAGTCATTGCCAGTAGAGTGAACCAGAGCGGAGCCGAGATAAAGAGCATTGTCTCCTCATTTGTCTCTGTCCACCGGTGGCTCCCTAAGTGGACTCGCCATTGATAGCTACACAATGCTCCCCTTCCCGCGCAACAAAGGCTCCCTCAACCAGATGGCAAATTAGTGCCAATTGTCCAAAAACAATGTGGACGGCTGATGACAGACGCTCAGGGCGCACGGCGGAGACAGCAGCAGACCGTTGTTTGGACAGAATATATTCTTTTTTTTTCCATTCAGACTTCCCCTTGCGCTGCACTCGAACACCGAGCGAGCGAGGGGCGACTGGGAGTCATTATTCAGTACTCCAGGGGCCCAGCCCGTTTAACACACATCCGCGAAGTTCAGTCTGCTCCAATAGACACGCAGACTTGTGATTTCTCTTTTCAGCATGTTAGTGGAAAACAGATGAGGTGCTGCTGATGCGCTCGCTCTGGCACAGTTTTGACAGCTTTTTTTGTGTGTGTGCATATAATCTGTCCACGCCTCCGGTCATTAAAGTAGCACCGTCTTCGGAGCACATTACCAGGCTGACAGCTGAAGGTATTAGTTAGCTCTTTACTTCTTTTTATCGCAGCTTTTGAACTGGTGAAATGAATTTTCATGTACGGCTGTTTGTCGATTTCAACACTTCCTCGCTCTCCAGCTCACCATGTGTTGTACTTTGCTGGAATGAAGCAGTGTGTGTTGTTTCAGGCCTTTCTAGAGGTCTCCTCCGTGTTAATGACTTCAGCAGTGGAGCTAGTGACACATTGCTGACACACTGGACAATTCCCACATTTGCGAGGAAAAGCTGGCAGAAGTGGATTTCGATGATGAATTGCACCACTTGCTCAGTGGCGTCTTGGCTTTAAGAAAATAAAATCTGTCAATTACTAATGTCCTATAGAAGTTTCCAAGGGCTTTTTTTTTTGCCCCCTAGTAAATTGAAATGTAAAAATGCATGTGTTTGGGTTGGTCAGCTAGTACAATGGCACAAGCAGAGTAGGGTGAGGTAGTGGTATTCAGGATTATATTTAGAGGGGGGAAAAAAACAGGAGCTCTGCTGGAAACCACTAAATGAAGAGGCCACAGCTTCTGTTCAAACAAGCATAACAAACCGAGACTTATTTTAGCATCGCTGGTGAGCAGTCCAGAGGACACGCGCTTCTGAGCGGACAGCTGCGGTATTTACCACAACCACAATCTATTACCATTAGATGATAAATCAAAAATAGAAGACAATGCCAAGAATAACAGCCATGAAATAGAAAAAGATCACCCCATTACAACATAGCTCGCTTTGAGAGCATGCAATTAGTTTTCATTTTATATGGCGTGCTGTTGGTATAACTAAAGAGAGGAACATTTTAAAAAGCAAAATAGGACAAATGGGCAATCAGGGAAGGCTGATCATAGAGGACTGGTGAGTTTGGTTCAGAAAATCACCAAAGACTTCGACTTTACCACCAATGACTCGTAACTTCACTTGGACTTGAGCCTTTTGACTTAAAAAAAATACTTGATACCTTCCACCAAGCCCAAGATTAAAAGGTTTGTTTTTTAAAAAGTGTGCCATCAATCAGGCATTTCCCTTCATTTCCTGAATCAACGTTAACGTTTTTCATTCCCAACAAGTCAACACTTAATTACCCACATTCATTTTGTTTGAACCAAACCGACAGCCTGTAATCAAATCGCAAGAGAGAACCATGAACAACGTAACGCGCAAGTTAGTTTACTTGACTCAAGACTTGAGAACAAAGACTTGAGACTTGTGACTTAAAAGACAATGACTTGGTCCCACCTCTAATGAACAGTCATAGCATCACCAGCAAGTCATTACGATGTATCCTCTGGGGAACTTGAATATCTTTTGCAAATTTCATGGCAATCCGTCCAATAGTTCTCAAGATCAACCTCATGGTGGGGCTGTACTTGTAAGTGCTAAAGGGACAAAAGTTATTGGGATCCATCCTCTGGGGACCCGTCGGTATAAAATGTCATGAAAATGAATCCAATAGCTGTCAGCAGTCTGCTGCTAGCGTGGCTTAAAATGACAAAACACCTGAAAGACGCCTGAATGAGGTAACTTAAGATCCATGTTAATTCTTCCCTGAGACTTTTTGAGACCAAATATTCGATCAACTCCTGAAATCCCACGAGGGAACGTTTAGCGCGTTTTCTCAAAGTGGGGTGGGAACACATCTTTCAGAGAAAAACATTGACTGTGTCTTCTCATCGCCCAAACTGAGCAACTCTCAGCCTGAAAAATATCAATTCACCTCCCCTTTCATGTGAATCAGAGAAATGCCCCCAATTTAACACAAACACGGTGAATCAAAACACCTGTTAGTGACGATGCAAGATTTTCAAAGAGGCTCTGAACTTCTTTGAAAGTCTCCCCTCTTATCTCCTCCTTTTAGACCACTGATTTACAGCCTGTGACTTCATATAAAACGTGAAGGATAGTGGGGTTGTGGGTACAGGGAGATAGCACGCGTCCTGTCTGAATCAACAGTGGGAAAAGCAAACCTCCGGGGGGTGACGGAGGAGTCAACGTGCTCAGGCATGTCGACTTAAAAGCAGGTACAAGGAGCCCCTCAGCGCTCCAGTTCCTGCCATTTGTTCTCCGTCTCTGGGATAAAAACCAAGCTGAAAGCACAGGATGTCGGATGTAGCTACTCTCGTTTTGGACACGTTTGTCTGCAATTATCGTCTGAGTTCTTTCTGGGAGAACGTGTGATGGTATCCCTGCTTTCCCTCTATTTCCTCTATCCCCTCTGTTTTTGTTCTTTACCTCAGCCTCAGTGATTTCACCTGTACAGAAAATCAGTCATCTGAGACTCCCGCCCTGCCCTGGCTTCTTCCTCTTTTTTGTTCTGTCTGTCATTTTGCCTTCGAATCATCATTTGGAAATCTACCCTGCAATTAAGTCATTTTCCAGGAATTTGGCTCCGCAGTCTCGAAGCACAAGACGGAGCCGGTCTGGTCGGGGCCGTGCAAAGCCAGAGCTGGAGTGTGTTTACTCTCCTCTTCCTCCAAAGTGTCATTTGTCATGTTCTTGGCAGGCAAAATGCAGCTCCGGAGGAGACGAGCGAAGGCCTTCTCGATACAGAAGAAAAAATAATAGAAAAAACTCCATCATCACTCTCAGGAGCAGCAGCAGTGTAAATAAATAGCTCACCTGTCCAAACACTTCCATTAGACGTAACGAGGCTAATTCCCCTGCTTGGAATCAAGCGGCGGCGATCGGTTTACCAACAGCATCGGCCCTCCCCTGTCATCCCGTCTGACATCTGTGATGATAACAGAATTAACGCTAAAGCCTCCCCGCCTCATCTCCCCGTTCTCTTTACACGCAGATTAATTTCAGCTCCGGCTTGACAGATAGACACATCGTCGAAACCTGCCCCGTTATACAAGGTTACTGAGTCAAGGCTGGCATCAGGAATGTGCGTGCACCTGCGTGTGTGTGTGTGTGTGTGTGTGTGTGTGTGTGTGTGTGTGTGTCTGTGTATGCATGTGTGAGTGTCTGATTGCCTGCCTCCTCTACAACGCCTGCCAAAACCACTTCCTTAAACATGTCAGACATAATCCTGCCATTGCTGGAGGGGGAAGTAGTCGAGGCCGGCAGGCAAGCGTGCCGGTGAGAGAGAGAGAGAGAGAGAGAGGAGAGAGAGAGAGAGAGGAGAGATGATAAATAGTCCAGGTTATATGACCAGGTGTGACTGTCTCCCCCACACACCTGTGCCAAAGACAAGCAGACAAACCCAGTGTTCACTAGCATTTACGGAGCAGTATATGTATTTTTTTTAAACACAAAGCCACAGTAGCTGTGGATAGGGGATGTGGCTTCGAGGTGCTCCTGTGTTTTGGCAGAGTTTCTTTCTAAGTGGAAAAACACAGATGTCAACAAGCCCTTTTTCTGGAATCTCGCACCTCGTTCCGTTTTTCCTCACTAACGTCGGTTGCAATTTCAAAACCAGACTCAGTCGGCACGAGTGTGCAGGGCCTCTGGTTTACCATAACGTGGGGGTTGTTCGGGTAGTTCTGGAAATAATTTCGGGTGTGATAGAATTGTACTCATTAAAGTAATGAATGAGATATGATCACACGGGGACATCTCGACAATCAAATCCAACGAGACAAGAGACACAAGCTGTACAGTCAGGCGTTGGAGGTCAAGCTGAAAGCTAGTGCACCTGTGAAGTTGATGATAGTCCTTCATTGCACTGGAAAACTGTGTGTTGACCCCATAACTCCCCATTACATTCCCCAGTCAGTCCTTGCTTTCAAGGACATTTTAACCACCAAATATCGAGAATACAACCTTTACAAATTGACTTTCCAGATCCTTCCCTTGCCAACATGCACACCCATATTTCTGATGACGTCGGCTGTAAAAAGGCCAATAGGTTTGTCGGTAACACTTTATAATAACTACACACTATGAAGCATTAGTTAAGTATGAGTAAACACTTAATTCATCATTTATAAAGCATTGTTAACACTCATGCAATTCATAAAGACAGTTATAAATGTTTTATTCTTGATTAATAAGCTCGTCTATTATGTGTTTCGTGATTGTGTTTTCATACTTTATGAATGATGGATTCCCCATTTGTAAATGAAGTATTATATATATTACAAACCAATAAGGAGTTGTAGGTGATTAATAACATCATTTATAAAGTGTTAGCAAATGATTAAGAACTTATTTAGATGTACATTATTCATGCATTTATATATATTGATTTAGATATGCACTAATGGTTAGGGACTATGTTAATATATGTTTTATAAACGCGTATTAATACTGCAATTCATGATTAATTCAGGTAGTTATAGTCGAAAGCTACTACCTGTAGCTTTCTTTCAAACTTGTCTGAGTGACTTTTACGCCCTTTGGGTGTTTTTTTTGTTGTTGTTTTTTTGCAATTTCCTTGCATACCCAGATGTCATTAATTAACTAAAGGAATGATAACCACAACTATGTAAAAGAGACCCAAGTTGTAATTAACGGGAAATGACCCTTTAAGACATTTCCTCTCTGCGCTGGAATTGGTATTGCACATCATCACTGATAATTAAAAACCTCAAACTGTTCATGTTTTAACTTCTATATATAAAGGTTTAAATGATTTAATTCAGTGGGTTAATGAACAGCTGCAAATGCAGTAAGACAAAACGTTTTTTCTTACTCGAAACCACAAATCGGCATGTTAAGACAAATATATTACATAATATGATTCAGAAAATGTTTATGTAGCTATAGAGTCAGGTATAATTTACTTATAATAATAATAAATCTGTCTTTTTCCCAGGACAGTTAACACTACTGACACCATGTCATTGAGTAACTGGGGGATAAACACTTCACTCAAGCCGAGGACGTTATGTGAGGTGACAAACCTGTGCCTGTGATAGTATTCGTGCATATGGAAAACAACATGAATGCATTGGTTTCGTCTGTGTTGCGACTGCTCCTGTCACTGTGTGTGCCGTACATGTGCATCAGGCTTCCCGGCAACTGCATGAGGTGAAACCTTTTACCGCCCGAAACGACACGGAGGCAACGATTGGAAGAGGGAACCGACAGGCTGGCAGGAAGAGATAGAAGATACCGTCTTCACAATAAAGAAGTCTGCCTCTCCATCCCATCTGTCACCGACGCCAACCCGCCGTCTCCTCCGCCGCGGATTGTCTCGGCACCCTCTGCCTTCTTCTGTTTGTGTGAACGAGCCCGATTTCTCGGCCTGACGCGCATTAGCCAAATCTAAACCTTCGTGGTTGCTTTTGCATCACCAGACGGCATATGGGAAATTCTCAGGGTGCTGTTATACAAAGGAGGTGACATTACAGAGCAGAGGAAAGAAACTGGAATGAGAAGTGATGGCTTTTTTGCCATCACTCGTACATTTTGCACATGTAGGATGGTGCACATTTACAAACAAATCTATGCAGGGATGTGAGGCAAAGATTCAGCTTGAAGTGAAGGGGACAGGTGCATTGCGGTGTTCTGAAAACTACGGGAAGTTAGTGACTGTTGTTTGTCCTGCTGATGTGGCACCTGGCTCACCAACATAATCAGCTTTTGGAGCTGCAGCAGTGGCCGTGACACGTTGATATATGGAGGGAATCGGGGTACTTTAACCAGATTCTCCGGGTCATAATTCGGGACTAAATACTTTTCATGTATGTCATTATCACCAATGTCCATTGTGAATAAATGTCCACAAATCTGTTTCGAAATTTTAGAATCATCACATTTTTAAGTTTGTTTTCTCCATCAAAGTAATGCAGTGATAGCTGTAATTACATCCGTGGGTACACTGGAAACAGGAACTGCTAAAAGCTAAGTTGGCACACTAAATGGTGCCTATTTTACCAAAATGTAAATAAACAAACTTTGCAACATCATAATTCCTGTGTAGAGCCCCCAAATTATGGGAACTGTAGCTGCAAACATTACAGCATGATCGTCCTAAAGAAAATTATAGGAGTGACAAAAAACATTAATATGGATATAAATATAATAGGAAGAGGGGGGCAAACATTGAAAATGAGCATTGGCAAAAGTCCTGTGAGGGCTTGCAGATTACTTGACAGTGAATTGGCAATAAATGAATAAAACCAAATCAAAACTAACTTCTAATATACATGAGGGATTGTGGTTGCATTAGATTCTCTACTGTTTTTCTCACTTAGTCCAAGTTTCGAGGTTTCTCCTTCCTGACAAAATGGAGGAAAGCAATCCAGCACTTCTACCGTGCAGCTGTAGTCCAATATTAACAAAGCCTTCCGAAGCATACATCACCCTGCCATAGAATTCTATCCCAGAGGTTCGAAAAAACAAACCGTGTTGCCCCAACCAAGGCTGGAAGTAGCATCTGTCAATAAAGTAGAAATGAAGGGCTTGATTATACAGCTGGCTGGCCAGGAGCCATCCCTCCGAAGAGACAGGAGAGGAGAACGAGTGAAAGAGAAGACGAGGAAGAAAAGTAAGAATTTGGTTGTTTTACTTCGGCCGGGCCCTTCCTCGCCCGCATGCAGCAGCTGCAAACGCACCAGTCAAAACAAACCTGGGATGCCAAGGGCTATTCTGCTTTTCTCTGCACACGCCCCGGCTCCTCCTATGCACACAAACACAAAACCTGCGCGGCATTTCTTTACCGACTTCTTCACTCCTGCGTGTGAGCTTCATGAGATCTCTCGGCCCGTGGCAGAGTGCAACCTCGCTGGCTCAGTGAGTCTCTCATGTGGGATCCAAACACAAATAATCTGTTCGTGAACAGTCGTGTTTGGTTTACGAGCTGATGGATACAGTGGAAGGTTCTGGAATTTGAAAATAAAAGGATGGGGGTGGGGGGGCCTTAAAAAAAAAAAAGACCTGTCTTCTGTGTGTATGAAAGCCACGTCGGGTCAGTGGCACACTTCAGAGATGCCTGATGAGGAAGTTCGAGAGCAAAACAGCAACTAAGAGATGATGCACAAAGCAGAGTCCGGCTGTAAGAAACGTCTGTAAATGCATATTAATACACACAAAGAGCTTTACAAGAGACCAGACAGGTATGGTTTTGTGCTGAAATGGCTCTTTTTTTCTCTCATGCGTGCTGCTTTAAGACAGGCCAAGAGGGCCGCTTGAAAGCTGTGTGTATATGTGTGTGTGTGTGTGTGTGTGTGTGCATATATGTTTGTGTGCAAGATCCACAGCTCCTCAGACAATCTTACAAGCTGCACGAAGTGCTTTGGAAATCCCACCTTGCAAAATAAACCGGCCGATTAAAAGAAACAACTCACAGGCCCACTTCCACTCAGGCCCTTACACTTAAACTTTTTCCAGTACTGCTACCCCCCCCCCCCCCCCCCCCCCCTCACTTCAGCCCCACCAACCTCCTTTCTCTCCCCTCCTCTCCAACCCTCCTTTCTTCTTTTTCACATGCTTTTACAGTGAGGTACGCTGAAAGCTCTCTTTGTTGCCACGGTCTGTGGCGTTTGAATGGTACCAAACAAGCGCCCAAGTGCACCGAGCCCCCAAGACGGCCACTGAATAGAATTCTTCCCCTGACTTCTCCCTGGCCGAGCGACAATGAGTGGGACCACTCCTTTCTAGTCAAGCCCGCACTAATGGCTAAGACAATATTTGCAGGAATGAGGGGGATTTAATTTGCATTCAGGCTGTCTCCATTTCTTTTCACAGGACTTGGGCCCTGCTCAGTTCAACTGTGCCGCGGCCTCTGAAAGTACGCATTCTGCCGATTTCGCTTTGATTTTTTTTTTTACCTCCCCTCTACCGCCACGAACCCCCAGACCCTGTCTTTTTTTTTAAGGGGATGGGGGGGGGGGGGGTCTTTCAAACACCATTTACTGCCTTGTGCTTGGTTTCTCTGATTCAAAACGGGGGGAAACAGAAGAGGGGGTGCTAGGAAAGGAACAGGTGTGGGTCAGAAAACGGAGAGTATGGTTTCTGGGATATTTTGCCAAAAATAATCTAACATTGTGACGAATGTGACTTGTTTTCTTAGTTATTCTACTCTCTCTTGTTTTGCGTGCAGTCACACTAATTGCATTGGTTTCCAGATTATCCTCGGGTGCAATACAAAGTGTATCAGAGTCCTCATGATCTTGAAGGGGTCCACATGAAAGTGCGACTCGAAATGTGCAGATGTAACAGCCTCCAGGATTAACTATAAAAAGCTTTTTTATCTTAAACTGATATTCCAAAAGCTATTGTTACAGGTTTCAAAATTAGCTCCGGGCTAGGAAAATAATTCCTCGGCCGGCGCCCGATTAAATAAAGTAATTAGCAGAGTCGTTTTAAAAGGACGGTGGTTTAGATTACAAAAGAAAATACAACAGGCAAAAACAGCCCGTAATGCTGACTGACAGTCGAGAGAGAGGCGAGATGTGGTAAAACACCAAACTGTGTTTTTTCCTCTAGGCTTTTTGAAGTCTTTTAAAGCAGGCTACACACACACACATATTAAGCTACACACACAGTGCTAATTATCACCGCTGCGTTTTTTTACCCATTTGATGCTGAAAATGAAAATGTTCCTGAGGATTGTTACCATAGAAATCACTTTACGAAATGCCTGTCGCATCAATTGCCGGCGTATAACTGACTTTTTTTGGGGGGTTTTGTTGGCCGGCAAGAGGCTCAGCGTGGTAACAAAAGCACGGCGAAGCACGGCGTCAAGTTGAGTATTAAAATGAGAACGCCTGGAATGCAACCATGAGCCGTCCATTTACCGGCAGACAGGCGGATCGTTTGCATACTTAAAGACGACAGTGAAATCTATATTTGGGATGCTGGGCTATGAAGCAGTGATCTGCCGTGTGTTTACTTTGCTCGCTGGGAGTGAGAACAACAAATGAGCTGGGCATCTAAACTCAGATTACCTGCATCCATGTGTTAGTATGAACAGAGCGCCTTAAAACTCTTCACTTCCTGTTTAATTCTGATAGGTATAGTTTGACATTTTGGGGAAATGCTCTTAGTGGCATTCTTGCTGAGAGTTAAGATCAATACCACTCTCATACCTGTTAAATATGTTAGCAGTTAGCTTAGCCTAGCATAGAAACTAGGGACAGCTATCCTGGCTCTGTCCACAAATAAAACAAGACTAGGAAGGGCTGTACCTAACTACAGTGGTGCTTTGAGCTAAATGCTAACTTCTCAGCATGCTAACAATGACAACAGGGTTAAGTCTACGTGAGGGTCTGTAACCGGCCAAGAAACGCCCCACAAAACCACAACTTGTCGTTTTTATACAAGTTAAAACACAGACAATGTGTTCATTAATGAGCTTTAGAGGAGGTTGCAGGTGGATCTTCTTTAACCTTTGAACAGAGCCAGGCTAGCTGTTCCCCCTCATTTGCAGTATTTATGCTAAGCTAAGCTAACAGTCTCTTGGTTTCTAGTTCGTATTAAACAGAGTGGTATCAATCTTATCATACTCTTGGCAAAAAGTGTATTTCCCAAAATGTCAAACTATTGCTTTAACATGAGCTCTATCCACGAGAGGGTAATGTAGAAAACATTTAGATCTAGACTCTGCCACCCTACTGTAAGATGTGGGGTTTTGTTTACACAAACACCATCTCTTACAAGGCGATGTTTCTTTGACTCTAATTTGTCCTCTGAGGTCGCTGACATCGATCCTGCCTTTAAAAGCACAAACTGCAAAAACGCTGTTGTTTTAAAGACATCTTTCAGCAGTAAAAGTAGACGTAGCCTCCGTCGAGAGGTTTGCGCCTCTGGGAACGTGAGATGGCAAACAGACGTTTGACAGGGCTGTTCACATACACCGCAATAAAGCTTGTCTGTGTTCGCGTATTCTCTTTGAGATGTCTAAGCGGGGTTCGACGTGGGGAGCTTTTTGCATTTTGCCTGAAATGTGTGTGTTTTAGTCATAAATATTCAGTTGACAAAATGAATAATAATAGGGGTGGATACACAAAACAGGATAGGAGAGTCGGTCTGACCCTGCGGATGACCTCCTCAAAATAATGACTGATACATTTGAATTATTGACTATCAGTTACTGGTATTGTCTTTTTATTATTATTCAGGTTTCGTTTCATTTTGCTTTTCATTATGTCACCTGTGAGTCACCTGCTCCCTGGAATTTGCAAGCGTTAAGACACTGATTGTGTTTTCCCTTGCTTCACGGAGCAAAGAAGAGGTGTGTGTGTGTGTGTGTGTGTGTGTGTGTGTGTCTGCATAATGTGTGGTGGATGTTAAGCTGAAACACAAGGTGCTTCCTCTGCAACTCCGCAAGTGTACTCCTAATCATTACTTCTCTCCAAATTGCCACAATTGAACTTTTGATCAGCATCCAAAGGAAGAAAAAAGGAGAGGTAGAGAATGTCGGGTGAGCTTTGTCGTCCGAGGAGCAGCGAGGCACATAGCAAACCACCAAACTCCGGTAAATAAAGAAGCTTCTTTTTTAGCCCAAATCCACCACTTTCCACATTCTGCTCTGCAGGGTCAGCAGAGAGGGGGAAAAGAGGCATCTGCTGTCAAATCAAATCTGGTTGTCAGAATGCTGTGCCAGACACACATATACCAGCACCACTCTCCTTCACATAGTAATGAAAAAAAAAAAGAAGCTATGTACATCTTACAGTAAAAGTGAGGAAAGGTTGAGAGAGTTGGGGTTGGTGCAGTGGGATAGAGGAGCTGAGTGAGAGCAAGTTTTGAAATGTGCATTGGTGTGTATGAGGCAGATGATGGGGGAGAGGCTCACTCATATTGAATGAGCGCCTCGCTAGCATGTTTCTGTTGTTTTTTTTTGTTGCCCGAGCCAGGTCTCAGATTGAGGGGGACCAGCTCCACCACAATTTTTTCGCCCGCGGTCATATTGACTCCAGCCAGGCTGTTGGGTCTGATATGACTGCAGGCTATGTGTGGGCCTGGCTGCCTTGCTGCTCGGCTGGTTTCTCCGTGGACAGAGAGGAGGGAGGGGAGGAAAACCCTGCGAGTGTGTTTAGTTTTCCACAGGGCAAATATTCGCTCTCCCATCTACCAAATTAACGAGATGAAGTGCCGACGATAACGATTCTGACAGCTTGTCTGTCTGCTATCTGCCTCGCCGGAGTGAGAAGGAGCCTCTTGTTTCTGTATGGCAGGAATTCCAATGAGCCCGGTCCGAGGACTGTTTGCATTGGTAATTGCATTCAGCTATTTTTAATGAATA
This sequence comes from Anarhichas minor, assembly GCF_050575085.1. Lineage (NCBI taxonomy): Eukaryota > Metazoa > Chordata > Actinopteri > Perciformes > Anarhichadidae > Anarhichas > Anarhichas minor. The sequence goes on along the minus strand of NW_027466496.1, from coordinate 1,512,601 downwards.
TGAATTGCTGAAATCTTTATTCCTGTTTCACTCATCGTGATGAGTTGATGTGCCGGCTGGGCTCTGGTTCATTTTACTCGTACATAGAAGGTTAAAGCCTGAAAAAAATAACAAGTTGGCTCCAAAAACAGAGAAATAAGCAATAAAAAAAGAAATCTGTGACAGGACACATTCCTATCCTCTTTTATATCATTGTGTAGGGGGCTTGCCACAGGTGAAATACCCCTGTGTTAGAGCTATACTTATAGAATGACAGGTGTCCACCCTCAGTGTTGTAAAAATCTGCAAGAACTCGCTACCGCAGAGTTTTGATTCATGACTCTGCTCTGAGAATGTGCTCGATGCTTTACAGCTTCCTGTCAATTCAATTTCGGAGGTGAATTACGATGACGGTTCTTTAAACAGCACACTCCTGCAAAGATCCTGTGTCTGTCTTTCTCTTCTCTCACGTCTCCGTCTTCTCTCCGCACGACAGGCCAGTTTAAAGGCCACTCGTTCCTGGTTTTTAACCACAAGCTCTGGTTTAACTGATTTTGCTCCAAAGAAAACACCCATACACACACACACACACACACACACACACACACACACACACACACACACACGTCCAGGTTGCAATGAGTAAATGAAAAGCGAGATGTTTAGAGTTGCAAATGGTGCGTTCGGTATTTCAAAGGGAGCCTGTGTTTACTTGTATCACGTTCCAAACCCAGCCAGTGGCCAATCAGATAGGGGAATACCCCCACTCATTTGCTTCTTGATCTCTCACACACACACACACACACACACACACACACACACACACACACATTCATATACACACCAGCTCCCCCTTAAAGAGGAAACATTAGCACCCCGCTGGTGTGTATTTCCCTGGGTAACTGATGCTGTTCCCATCCAGAAAGTGCTTTTGTTCCTGCTACACGTAGATCGGTGGAACCTGTCAGCGTGCCCTTATGATCTCAAATGTTTCACGGTGGATCATCAGAGTGAGGATATGTCAACAAATGAGACGCTGTACCGTCTCTGCTGGGGGTGAAAGTGACGCTTTATTAGGACATTTATGACAGGGACGAGTGTAAATACTGTGGTTTCAGGAGTAATATGAGTGCAGATCCTACATGTGCATATGGGTAGATTTAAGACACAGTTCTCTTGGTAAGATAGTTAATTAAGTATGCACATGCAGCCATTTTTATATTCCCTGTTTTGTTTGAGGGAGTGTTGAATTTTTTTCAGGCATGTTTGCCTTCTTATTTCATAGTGGCAGTAGAGAGATGAGAGGAAATGTATGTATGTACCAGGACATCCTTGTTTTGAGATGTTTTACTTGAAATTTAATTAATTCAGTGAAAGTCATTCAACTTGGAAAGCAGTAGCTGGAACAACAAATCTCACCACATTGGACACTGCCATGTCCATTCAGTAGCCGATCTGGAGCTTTCTGTTATATCTCACGATCTTCTTCAGCAGATGAAGTTTGCCTACTTGTCATGAAGTTGATCGTAATTGTTCAAATTTCCATGTGACTACTGTAAGGACTTGTCGTGCATGTCGGCTAAACGATTAAGATTCAAGACATGCATGAATCCTGAGGAACAAGCATGCGATGTGATCGAAAGCTCCAGACTAGCTACTAAATGGACTTTTTTGGTGACATTTTTTGGGACAAACATTTCATAGAAAGTAAGTAGGTAAGTAAGATTTTCACTTGCGCTTTTCACAGACATTAGTCACAAAGTGCTTAATAGGAGCGGAATTACAAAAAAATAATACAATGAGACCATATAAGGACCATCAAAACATGGCTTACAAGCAGGCCTAGGGCATGACTTTTACCCAAACATCTTGAGCTGATTTTTGAATGACGTGGGGGTGCAGGCAGAGCATTCCACATCCTTGGTGCTACTGCCTCAGAAAGACATCCATTAAACCTAAATATCACACTGATTAATTAAGATAAAAAGAAAACTGATTCAGGGGATAAACATTTTGAACTAGAATATGCTAATATTGCACTACCTGTGCAAGCATCAACATATTTCATGCATCCAAATTTCACACCAGGTGATAGACAAGCTTCTTATGACTCCTCGTTCGACCTGGGATACGCCTGTGACATACAGCTACAGCCTTTTATCACTCTGCCAAGTTGTGGAAGAACGACAGCGCACTCACGTCTAAAACTGAAAGCATTCCTCCAGCGTCTCCGTGTCTCAAATCAGCTCAAACAACGGAGTGCTGTAAAGGGGTGGGATACAACATGATGAACAGCTGTCCAAGGCAACGCTGTCCAATCCAACAGAAATAAATCACATGACAAGTTTAATGTTTTTGGCGTTTATTTGAAACATGTCAGAGGAGTTGGTTTATCCGGGGTTTTGGGCTCGTTTTACTCGAGTTTGAGTGCTTGACAAGCACGGAGCTCCAAGAGCCCTGCATGAAGGAAACAATGGGCGTTTGTTCACCAGCCGTCACGGCCCAGTTTAACTCTCGGTACGGTGTGTATTAGCAATTTTTGATCTTTCAAAAACGTATACACTATATCATAAACAAGTGAACAAGCTGCCACAGTGAACACGAGAGTTATTCAGAACAACGGCGTGTTGCTGCAGCACTAAGCTGTTAACAGGTGAGTTGTTTAAGTTTAATGTGGTTCACAAAGACGCACGCGGAGGAGCTACAACACACCAGCAGACGAGTGCACCTCATCATATTGCAGTGTAATGGGATACCTTTACTTTGTATCTTGATAATGTTAAAGGAAGCAGTTTAAACAAAGTTATCTGTTGTTTTTAAGACATGTGTTTAACACCTATGATGTGAATTTCTTTCTTTTATAAGTCATGTTTCCACAGTGTCGACCAAGAGGCCACCAGTGTCCATTGTGTGTGTGTGTGTGTGGGAGTGAAGGTTTGCCGGGGTGGTCTCGGCCCTGAGACAACAGCTCTATACCCGGGACAATGTCCCGGTCTTTGTGCGAATGGCCTCGCTGAATTAGCCTCTGCCACCTCTCACTACCCCCTCTGCTCCGCCGCATCACCATGAATATATTTCCATTGTTACGCCGCGTAATGTAACAATTTCATTACGACGCTGTTGCAAAAAGGTTTGACTCACAAGCCCAGACCCGGGCACAGGCGGCGGCGATGGTTCACGCAGGGAGGAAGACGGCGTCCAGGGGCGCTGGGATGCAGCGGTGGCCGGAGTTGATGCAGGTTTACTTCTGAAGGCTCCAATTAGACCTAATTGGATTGCGAGTCGACCCCTTCAATTACCTCGGCAAATGGGATTTCCTGCTGTCAGACAACTGTGTGCAAAATAATGAATAAACACCGCATTTGAGGTGTGACATTCGAGAAAAAAAGCTCAACAAAAATATCAATTAAAGCGGAAGCCTGGGCATCAGAGTCAACAGGAGACAAAAGAGAGCGAGAGAGAAAGAAAAGAGGGAAGCAACATGACATGAGACAAAGACTAAAGGTAAAGGAATGTAGTATTTGCCTCCCTGAGATTGAATATTTAACGAAGCGCACGGTTAAAAGGTAACACAATGCTCAGGCATTGACATTCCTATTAATTTTTAACCAGCTGAGCAGGGTAGTCAGTGGTGTGCTCTCTGGAATCGGTTTTGCATATAGAATCGGGATGCGACATGAAAGCAAGGAATCCAAAAATGAATCAAACGTCCAAATGAACATGTCGTGCCATTCAGCTAATGTGTATGTTAGACTGCAGTTGCATTACAGCATTTATTAATGAGCAGCGACCGTTGTTGTTTTGTGGGATGTCAGCCCCTGTGTGTCCGTGTGTGTGTGTGTGTGTGTGACCCCAAGGACCAGTGAACCAGAAGATATTCCAGTGACCTCGAGTTCGACACCCTCCCTCTCCTGGCTGCAAGTTTTGTTTTTTACAGACCTTGTGTTCCGACGTGGCGAAGGAAATGCCTCAAGCAGATGCAATGAGATACCTCGGTATGCTGTCACGGGCAAGCAGGTAACCCAGAGATGATTCAACTGGCGGGAGGGAAATAGAAAGGTCCAGGATGTTAAGAGTTATTCCTTTAAAAAAAACAAAAAAAAAACGAACACACTTTTAATTTTATTGGATATTTTTTTAAGGACGCTTCTGCGGCAAATTGCGTGAAACTTCCTCTCCGCTTTCTGTGCAGCGAGGATTCAGAGAAAGAGAGGGTAGTCATGCATTGATCAACTATTGTATGTGGACATGGAGGCTTAACGCGTGCAGCCCCGCGAGGACCTACCATGCAGCACAGCCCTTTTCAATCAAATCTAATCTCCACGCAGCGTGGCAAGAAACTTTGGCCCTCACCACCGAGGGAGAATGTCTTATCCTGATAATTGCGCTGGGATACAGAGATTGCGTTGCCGCAGGGCTGAAGCGCTGCCGTTGCTAAAACGTGTCGGCGCTGCAGAGGGCTCGATGAGCCCGGCGAGGCAGCCGCAGTCAGACTGCGTTTGATCCTCGCGAAAATGGAAGTAAATCGAGCACATCCATGAAGTGCTGAAATCCCATTCAAGCTTTCAGCGCTCGGGAACATGCGAGCTTGGACGAACATGTGTACATAGCAATGCGTGAGAAGAGGCTGCTTTAATTGAACTGAAGCCTAATGAAAACTGAAAACTACTGAGAATGAAGGAGTTTATTTTGGCTTCTGTAAATGTGTAGAAATTGCTATTTTAAATAAATAACTATTTGCCAACTTTAATTAGAATAGCTGAAATTTGTACTCTGGAATCAGCCCTTTTTTTCTGCAGCAACCCTCTGAACAGAGCAGTGCATGAGGTGTTGTGCAAAATGTTCTCAACATAGGTAGTGCAACACCTGTGCTCTGTGTACACTGCATGTTGGACAGTTTGCTGTGTGATCGGGTTCATACGGGGCAGCAACATTAGCAATGACAACAGGTCACGTTTGCAGTGTCAAATGAAGCACTTCGTTAACACTCCTGCTAATCATTTGTTTGCACTGGCAGTCAAACAATCAGCGAGGAGTGATAAGGCAAAGGTCCTCCTCTCAGAGTTAAGACGATTACTGAAATCACCTTAACTTGATCTTGTTATTTTAGAAAAGGGGGAACCCTACCCAATTTACACATCAAAGTCTACAGTACAACTGGGGTTGGCAACTTTTGACAATTTGACAATGCTCAAATGCTAACGTTTGGCAGGTTTTACGTTAGCCACATTCACCATCTTAGTTGAGCTTGTTAGCATGCTAACATTTGCTAATTAGCACGAAACGCAGCTACCTGCACAAGTAAAGCTGAGGCAGACAGGAACGTCATTAGTTTTGCAGGTCATAAACCAAAGAAAGAAATTTGACCTGATTATAAAACTAAGGGGTCACCGCTTCATCCTAATGGAGAATATTCAAACCAAATTTCATGGCAATCGATCCGGTATAGTTCAGATATATTTCAGTCTGGGCGAAAGCGGTGGACCGACCAACCGACTAGCATCGCCATCACCTTCAAGGGAAAGAATAAACAGTGAGCATGTAGCTGTTGAATGGTGCAACAACTCAGATAAAGCGTGCATCTGTGTATGTTTGCCAGAGGCAACTGGATGTTTTCCTGACTTTTATGTTCCAGCGTGGAGGTGAACACAGCTTGGATGTCAAAATCTGGATGATGAAATTATTGTTATACATGCTTGGTATGATGTAGCCTTTCAACAAAAATAAAGCGGTGGATAAGCAGGAGCTCCTCTGCTCTGAGTACTTTCGAGTCCGCAAAACCTTTTGAGTGCCAATTTTTGGTTTTCCTTAATATTATTCATTGTTTGAGAAAGTGAGATCTGATGATGTCTGCTCAGGCGTTTGATTATACAACAGTGTCAACGCAGCATCTGTTTGCCACTCAGGCCAGTGTTCGCTCGTGATGCGGCTGCCTAATGAGCCGTGGAGGTCAGCTTGTAGGTTGTGGGAACCTGGGCCGCGGTCAGACCCTGGAACCGTGGACAAACAAGAGGACGCACACAACAGGTGAGATCTGATACCGGCCCCATTCACTCTGAAAGACCAGGAGAGAAGACACTACAGAGGCATGGAAACCAAATCTTTGACCCTGATCACTTCCTCCTTACTTTAAAAGGTTCAAATTACCCTTACTTCCTATGTAAACCCCAAGCAGCTAAAATGCTCTGGAATGACCGAACCCAAACCATTACTTCCTACTGTGTGTCTGTTGGTTTCCTGAGAGGGAGACTTGTTATTTCCTTTCCTGTCACTGCCTCACTTTCCCATACACACACTGAAGAGGAGGGAGAGAAAATATTACAGCTTAAAAGCAGTTAATATCTCCATTCACTTAAGCAAAAACTACATCTTCTGTCAGTTTATGCTCTCGGCTGCGGCTCTGCCTGCTCTGGATCCCTGCCTCAGTGTCAGATTTGGAGCGAGCTGTTCATGAATATACAGCTGGTTACCCTCATTTCATAACATTAGTCTGTTTGGCTTAGAGCCAGTACAGTAGGGGTAAATAGAGTAAATACAGACAGGCCTTGCAGATGCTAATGTACTTAGCGTTAGCGGTAAACAAAATGAGATTACTGGGGAGGGAAGGCAAACTCTGAATTTGATTTACTCGGGCTTAGCGTAAACAGCTTGTCAAACTCCTGCTCTGCTGCAATGAAAAGGCTGCAGAATGTGTATTTGACTAACAAGCACAGTAAGTGTTTCTTGCTATTCATAAAAATGATCGAGGCAATTGTCACTGTAATTGGGAGTCACTGGAAAGTGGAAATGTAGGCGCAACAGATACTGTTTACTTATTGTTGTTGTTGTGTTTTTTGAGTGATGGAGGCTTACGAGTTAGGGATCAATCTGTTCAGTTCTTATAATAATGGAATATGAATCAGCATAATGCGAAGCGAAAGGGGAGAAACAAGTTTAGCACGTAGGAATGTACAGCAGGGAGAGATCACCTCAGTGTTAGCCGGCGTGTCCACGTGTCTCCGCAACATTAACATAATCCACAGTATAATCCAGAGGCGGCCTCTCCATAACGAAGCAGATAAAGAGCGCAAGACACCACTTCCTTATGGGAATAAAACTCAGCCAAATGAGATGGAACCAGGCTTACTGCTCTTATTATGTGATAAATAGGATTTTCCAAGTTCGAATTTTCTGGCATGTGATGTATTTTTTTCCTCACTTTCCCACTTTTTTTATTTTTTGTTCTGATGACTACAGCATTCATATTAATTCTTCCCTCTAGCCGCCAGGAGAAAGTTTTCAGTGTCTCCCCACAAAAAAATTGGCAGGCTAATTGCATGTCAATAATTCAATGCTTAATTTTAATGACCAGGAGAGTTCATTTATTCTCCGTCTAGGCTGCCTGACAATGTGATTTAATAGGGATGAAAGATAAAGCTTGCAGAGGGGAGAGGGGGAGAGAGAATGAAGAAGAAGAAAAAAGGCAAGGGGATAGATAATGTTAGGATCTTCTATTCTCTTCCTTCCTCCATCCTTCCCAGAAGGCAGAGAGGTCTCGCAGACTCCTGAGTCGGCAGTTTGGAGGAGCGTGTGGGCTGCCGGGGCACATGCCGAGCAGGAGGAGGAGGAGGGACGGCGGGGGAAGACGCTGTCTCTGGGTGCACTTGACGTCTCTGAGAGCAGCCAGTCAGGATATTCTCATTAGAAAAGATGCATTTTAGCACTTTATTTCAATCCTAACTGGATACTTTCAACACACCCATAAATGGTCCAGCAGGCAACAAGGTGTGGGAAAAAAATCACTTGAAAGTTTTGTTAAACCATGCTCAGGAAATCCACTGTTGATTTTCTATAATTCCAAGCAGGATACGACCTTTGTTTGTGCTAAAAGCTGAAGGTATTCCAGGCGCTTTATTATGAATTGAGCAGTAAGGTTTAGAAGTGGAAGAACCCCCCCCCTGCCGGATTGGAAGAAGATGAAGGCATCACAGACCACTCCTCACAATGGAAGCACTTCCTCCGGGCCTAATGGCCTCTGAGCCTCAGCTTTTGTCCCCTGATTAGCCGTCCTATTCAGGGCTCAGCCAGCTAATTGCGTAGCCTGTTTAGCAACCCAGCATTACAGTAAGAATTAATGAGACACAATTACTGCACCCAGGAAATATCCCGTCCCAGCGACCAATCCTATCTGCAGAAGGACTTTCGTTGAATAAAACCTCCTCAAGTCTAGAATTCAACCTACTGTCATAAAAAAAAAGTAAGCAAGGTTTTTTTTTCCCTCCTCTCAGGAGGAAAAAAAATACATGTATTTATTCGAAGCTATCTCATAATTAGGCCCTAGAGTGAATGAGTGAGGGAGGGAGAGCAGGGGAGGAGATGGGAGAAAGAGGGGAGAGAGGGGTGGGGGTGGGAGAGAAGAGCGTCATTCAATAGCAAAAAGGCCCACAGATACAAAAGGCAGAAGAATGACAGGCACAAGAGGGAAACCTGCTCGGAGAAATGAGGAGGAGGGAAGGAGACGGGAAAGATGGATGAGGGGGGGAGGGAGAGTCAGATTCAAACCTACGGTTTAGCTACAGATAGCATTTCATCACTGTGGCTTTGTGGGGAGGCTGAAATGTGGAAGCAGCCTGGGGTGAGCAGCCCAGTCTATGCTAATGGTCCTCGGTGACACTTTAAAGAACCTTTGAGATGGGACAGTGGGCTCGGAAGTCCCGTCCACGTGGGAGAAGAGTGTTATTGCTCGGAGCCAACACAGGATCCTCGGGCACAGACGAGACCTTATAGTCCTCACATTTTATACACTTCTGACACACACACAGACACACACACGCAACACACCACAGCAATTTTGAGAAGGTCGCGATTTGGTTTTGCTATTTCCATTTCGCTGGATGGGGAGGGGAGGAATAATCTACATAGTGTCACCATTCAAACTTTTCTCAACACTGAGGCTGATAACTTGGAGTTAAAGTTTTCAGTCCTAGTGGTGTACTGTTCATTAGGGAAACACCCTGGACTGGCTGCCAATCCATCACAAGGCTAACACAAACTGACAGATGCACATTTCTCTCTGGGCAACTTCAAGAGTGACTGATCTACAAATTAAACACATCTGTTTGCCCAGCATAAAGAAAACAAGGACTATGTGACTGCAAATAGGTAACATTCTGACATCTGAAGTGAAGGAGTTGAAGTTTGATTAGGTGGGGACTTACGCTAAGCTAACCATAACTAAGCCTTGTGCCAAAATGTTGTTTTAGGGAGTAGTGATATTTTGCCAAGAGTTAGAGGAGAAGATCGACACCACTCTCATGTATGTTGGCCAGATATGAAGCCACAGCAAGTGGGCCGGTTAGCTTAGCTTAGCATAAAGGCTGGAAACAGCTAGCCTGGTTCTGTCCAAAGGTATCAAGAATAACCTAATATGTGTCCAGATCCAGTTATCTGTGTTTAGATGTTCGAGATACTACACTTAACCTATATTTCTCCATTAGCCCCCACAGGGAAATGTGTACTCTGCATTTGACTCATCCTGTAAGAGAAATGGACCAACTCCACTTCTGAGACCTTGAATCAAGAGCACTGCCAGGAGTTTTCCCAATACCTAATATTCATGTCTTTTGGGGCTGGGAGGAAACCAGAAAATCCAGTAAAAAAAAAAGCACACAAACACAGGGAGGACATGCTAACGGGAGACCCAAAGGCCTCAGTTAAGAGACAGCAGTTCTGTAAATATTATTCTGTCTGCTGTAGCTATTCAGCTCTCGAACAAGAGTGGACCAGTTAGTGTTGATGAGATAAGGCTGAAAGGTTGACATTTCCTGGCAGCAATTAACACGGACGTCTCAGTCACTCATCAACTTTCCGTCTGCAGCACTTTGCTGAAGAGGTACGAATCAAACACAAAGCATATTGATACCTCGCAGAGAGTCACGTGGCCCATAAACACAGTTCGGAGTGAGCAATCGTGTGTGTGGGGGGGGGGGACTTTTCAAGTCCTCTTATGTGGTTTGTAAGTTCTGAATTTGCCCAAGATTAGCCGCCATAAAGAGGATTACTACTTCTCTGTGGAATATTTTCAACACCGGCGTAGTCATTTCAGGAATGTTCAGTTGGGGCTTTCAGAGCATTGTGTTTACTCACCTGTCTGTGTGTATGTTTTCCCTTCTCTTCTACCGATTGAAACCAGCCACACACCTCACACACCCTGAGCACTCACTGCAGCCGAGTCTGGTGGCGTTGACTGTGCAAACGCTAGCACATTAGCCTCGGTGTTATCCGCACTGGGAGCCTGTCTGTTTCAGGCCTCGCTCAGAGCGGTTTACCTGAATGGCCTTTGTTTCCCGGTGACCCCCCCTCCTCCCTTAGAGCAGGTCGCAGCCTGAAGCCATTCCACACTGGATCTTGGCCCTCCTCGGTTTTCTCCCGCTTTCAGAAAAAAAGGAGGCAGGAGAAGAGTGACAGAGAGATGTAAAAATAAAAAAAGAGAGGTCAGAGGCTCAGGTGAGCTTAGCGTGTAGCCTGTCAATCAGACATCATACGGCGCAGCTCAGGAGAGGCTCTCCCGTCCACAGCAGTGCCTCCGCTCCTCAACCTCTCGTGCTCCGTTCACCTTTGTACGTCTTTCCCGGCACATTAAAAAGTACTCGGATTCATCCAGAGTTCTACTTCCTCACATTTTCCCTTCCCTTTTTCCCTTGACACAGGGAATCTATTAGTTTCCATGCAGCCATTATCTTGCATTCGGGGGTTGCGATACGTGGCCCGAAACTACCCTTAACACACACACACACACCTAAAGAGCTATACCAGACTTTATATATATATTAGTAGACCTATGAAAATACCAGACTGTGCTGACTTTGACAAGTGGTTGCATGTCAAATATAAGACTCTACGAGATGACAGTCATTGATGGTACAGATTAACAAAACTCATTAGCTGAAATAGCAGGTCAGTGTAAAGGCTCAGTAAGAATGTGGTCACAGCCCTCTTGTTTGTCCTGCCTGATTGCACAATTAGTTTAGCAGCCTACTAAGCACACTTGCATTGTCTGGAGATGCCAATCTTAATGGTGTCATTGGCTGATAAAGACGTCCTCCGTCTACATGGAGGTGGGGGAGATAACATCACCAGCTGGAGAGTCGAAGCATTGCTGCGCTGTGCCTTACCTGCCTGATGCAATCAGTGAAAATAAAACAAAGTGGCCTCAAAGGGGCTCAGTGAAGCCTGCTAACCTCATTTCAGCAACACGCTGATTTCAATTGATCCAATTACCGTTTGCTGGACTGGAGGCCCCCGTAATGTGGAGGAGAGTGTCAATAGGGCGCTTTTATCTCGCCGTGCTGTTCCACATTGCACAGTTAGATCGGGAGTGGATGGAAAGGCGCGGCCATTGAATCCAAAACAACATTAATCGTGTGGATGCATTTCCTGTGTGACAGGTAATCAGAATGCAATTATTCTGAGGACATAGAGGACGAAGGTTAGCATACTGTGGGACTCACATTTGTGAAGTTTACATCACAAATTACTCTAAATTTACCATCGGTGGTGGGTATAGAGTGGTTTTTCTTTGACCCTTGAGCTAAGATGGTCTTTAATTTTGCCTGGGAGGGCTACCGCGAGTGTCCAGTGGCTCCAATCAAAAAATATAAGCATCAATGGAGACACGCAGGTGTCCACATTCATTACATTTCCCTCGACATGTTTGCTACATTTCTTCATATGGTACACTAAAGTAAAAGTCAAGAACTAATGTCAAGCCCAGGCACCGCCGCTGCTGATGCTGACAGTGTGCACATGACATTACAGTGTAAGGCGATGTGTTAGTGTGCTATGTGGGTAACCACCATGTTCATTATCAATTCGTATCAATTATTTAGCTGGAAACGACATGGCTGTCGGAGTTTATATGAAGGGGGTGGGTGAAGCTTGACGAGATGCGGGGGGTGTTCTAGGGGGGGGCATGTAACAGATAAGGTCATCAGTGTCCCACTATTTGGTCTTGGGGAGTTTTCCCTCACACATACATTTACACAATCATCACCCGCCCAAGAGTCTCCTTATGCACCCAGCTTGTCGCAGATGTTTGCCAAAGAGCTTCAAATAACATCCTGGACCTGCTCCACAAATAAAGTCTGTGTGGCCTATATGCCGCCACTGTAAACAGGAATTTATTCTCAATGACTTGTTGATGTCTGGTTAAATAAAGGTTGAATAACATAAAAAATGTAAATGCAAACCCAGTGTTAAGGCTAGATTAATACTGAAGGTAATGCCCGTGTTTACATAAATCAACATGCCATAATCGACTGCTAATGAGCAGTATAGGATAAACAGGGTAGCTCACCAGAGGCGTCGCTCCGCCTCTGATGTGCACAGTGAGAGCGATCGGGGGGGGGTTTGATCGGAGCCAGCCAAGAACGAGACACAAACTCCACAAGGTCGTTTGTGTTTTACACATCTGCTACCTCGCTGCATCTCCGTCTCTCACCCTCTGGATATGGTTTCCCACTTCCCTACCATGTCGTTTTCCGCCTCTCGCTCTCTCTCCCTCCTTCTGTCTGGCGGTCATCCTTGCCCTCGCCATCTGTTTCACAGAGCGCCACACACAGAGGCAGTGGGAGGTAAGGAGGGAGACGGTGCTAAAGAGGGGATAAGTGGGGAAGGGAAAACATGAAGGGTGTACAGTACATGATTCCACGGACGTTTCTAAAATCTCTGGGCTCGTTTTTTCTTTGTCTTGCCGAGAGTAAGAAGACAAGTTCTGCTCTCAAATCTGTCTGTTAAATATGGAGCTAAAGACAGCAGCCTGTTAGCTTAGCTTAGCATCAGAGGGAACTAGCTTATTGTGTAACGGGGCACACGTTATAATCTAAATTGTTTATTCTGTGTAAAATGACAATTTGTGCTTGTTGTTACAATGACAGCACAACTCAGTCTAACCCATATTAGACTGGACCTTTTATTCGCATCATAAGATTAGCTATCGTTGCTAACTGCATAGGGATCTACCTTCAGGGTAACATGCTGGCTAACCAAACTAGCTGCACATTCATCTGCAAACGCTGTGTGGCGCTAAGACCTGGGTTATACTCCAAAACGGACATGCACGCAGACTAGCGCGGACAACATGGACGCGTAGTAGTTCAGTTTATACTGGCCCACTTTGAGGACCTGTTCCGCACATGCCCAGTAGATCTCTACACTATCACTGTAGCGTAGAGGCTGCACGGACAATTCCGGACAGGTCAACACGGTCACAACAAATTGCCGGTGCATCGTCGTATGCGCAGAAACTATGCGTACACTCTGATGACAAAATTGACATCATGCGGATCCTCACGGACAACGCAAGATGTAACTTTGGCTTTTACAATTACGAGTCAACCCAGTGTCCTCCAGGAGGTACTGGAGGACACAAAGGGGTCCTACAGACAGCACACTGACGACTATTTCATCTCACTCACACTATGGATGAAATGCATAACAACTCAATATGTTTTAATCATACTGTAGCTCCTTTTTAATCTGTGACACCACACTAGAACTAAATCTCCCGACAGAAAATGTCTGATGTTCGTGAAATCTGCAGATTAGGAGTTTAGGAACGTGTGCCAATTCATTATTACTCTGTGATAGAACTAAATAGACATCCCAAGAGTCCTAGCTGACAATGTAAGATCTAAATAAAGGATTTTTAACTGATGGCAGTCGACATTAAGAGACATTACGTTAAAGGAGTACAGGTAGAGGATGCCTCTAAAGGCTGCATGAATCCCTGTGGAAACTAATGCGACCCCTCCACAGTCTGGTCGGAACCGGCACTGACGCAACCGGGCAGACCCCTCCACAACATCCCACCGCTGTGTGCTACAACGACGACGGGCAGCAGAGCACGAAAAAAATGAAATCACTACCTTCAGGATCCAAAGACAAGTGTTCCACCCCATGTGTTGGAACCAGATGGTAAGTCTACCTGCTTAAGTGCCGTCCATGTGTCGTTCCAGGCACGCAGGCCTCATCTCCGGTTACACGTAGGGGTTAAAAAAATCAGTTCCCACTATTATATGGGCTTGTGTGTATGTGTGTGTGTGTGTTTCCTGAGTGGGAGAAATCTCTGTAGTCTCACTTACCTTTCTGGACAGAGAGAACAAGTCACATGCTGTTTTACAAGAGGGGAGATAAATCTTTCGGGAGTGTCAAGTAGCAGGCGTCATAGCGGCCAAAAGCAGACCTCTGCTGACTGGCCAGATTCTTGTGGCATCGGATGGCTGAAAAATCCAAACAATCACTCGATAACACGCACACACTTGGCTCGGGGACGGCAGCCAAAGACAGTCAGTTCTTTGGCTGCAGGAGAATGGTGCAGATTTTCCTCATGGAGGCAATGTTGTTGTTTTTAATGAGCTCCGTGATCAAAAAGCGGATCTGCTTTTCTCCAGATTTGAGGTGTAACCCATCCTACAGATGTTTGTGTCATTATGTGACAGGTTCACATTGCCGCTTAGCAACTTGTATTCACTTTCACTGTTTACATGAGGAGAAGTTTAAAACGAAATGTCTTCTCACAGGATTAAAGCTGCACTACGCATGGTATTCATGAGCAATGCAGTGTATTATCAGCAGTAAAGGGTTGGTCGAACCAAATTATAAGAGTTGCTCGCTCAGGCACACAGATATAGTTCATAATAAGATGGAGGTAAAGGGAAGTTTGGGTGTCACTTTCGAACCTTTCCATTTTGTCATTTTGTCACCGTTCTGTGAAAACCAGACCAGCCCTCACATTAAAGAAAAGCTTCTAATCAGAATAGACAGGAGTGAAGGTGATTCATCCAACTTTGAACTTTCTTCTTCCACACTGCCTTCTCACCAGCACCTTTTATTTTCCACCACAATTGTCACGTACGCAGGTTTTTTTGAAGCACGAGAAAACCAGCTAAAAATAGACGATGGACTCCTTTCCCGTTGCCAGTAGACCAGTATGCCTTTCTGTTTATTTGTTCTGGTGTGTCACGTTCAACATCGCGGATGCGCCGGTCGGCACCGGAAGCAGGTTTAGTAAACAGAGAAAATGTTCGGGTGGTTACTTTTTTTTACTACTTATTCAGTCTCTTTTTCAAACTGTCAAACCAGAGTTAGTGATTATTGGAACAGTGTAAAAAACTAACAAAGACGGTTTTGCTGAGTTTTATTGGGTTTCTGTCCAGTTTGGAGGACATGTTTTTTACGACAATCAGGTAAATCAAGGTAAAATTGCTATTGTTTGACTGGAGTCTGGTGGCTTTGAGGAGCGCATATTAATGTTATGTTTTGTACGTTAACAAATTATAATAATTTTTCAAAATTTTTCAAATCAAAAAAAGGGGTTTAAATTAGCGCATTCACCTAGGTGTCATGTTTCCATCACTGCCAATCAAAGTTTGAGCAGATAAATGCTAACTTCTGTGGAGCCCTTTGTCCCGGGAATGAATTCCCATTGTAACCTTTTCCACTGAAAACAAAAGCCAGACGTCGGAGGGTTTTTTGTCCAGTGGGAGAGGAGCTTTAGTGGCCTGAACTTACAGATACAATGTGAAAATACTTTAGTACCCTTCTAAAATAGTAACATTTGATATAGCTGCTGGAGAGTATTTAAATTGCAAATAGCTTTTGCTGCTAATGAAATGTCACTTTTTGAGTCTGGACCAAGTGACAAGAGCCTTTGTTTATAGACCTGGCTTAGCTGAGTAGAGGCAACGTTATTCTTTAGGGAAAGCCTTTAACTTTTACATCAGTAACATCAATCCAATGTTATAAATGCAATTAATACAGAACTATTCAAACTATCCTATTATCCCTATCGCTGTTCTACTCACAACCTCCTCGTATTCTAGAAAAAATAAGGCTGGAAGAAAGAATGCAAAAAGTCCAATGAATCTCCAAAAATAGGCAACAGCATCTCGCTCAGAGTATTGAAGGCCAACATTCGCTGAACCTCCATCTCATTCTGTGCCAGCTGTTTGGAGCCAGACGAGCAGGGCTCCTCAAGGCAGCAAGGCTTAGGGGTCGAGAGGGTTTTCTCGTGAACGAAGTGTTGTCTTTGGATGGAAAAACTCAATCTGTGGTCAATGTTGAAGCTTTTTTTTTCCTAATTGAACTCCATCTCCTCTCACTGTTGATCTCCTTGTGTCATTCCTCCCTTGGATCTCCCTTTGGTGATGACAGGCCAGGTGTTAGAGACACGCAGGTCAAATAATCAATGACCAGCGCTCTTCTTTTTCCTTTTCTGGGCCTCCCGTGGCTTGTTGTGGTCCTTTCTTTATTTTTGGGGTCTTTTCTCGACTTGTTTCTGTGACTTGTCATGGCTACTACCTGGCCTTCTCCTCATATGGGGGTCTGTAAGGCCTCCTGAATCTAGCGTCAATGTCACTTTTATGGTTGTTTTTGACAAAAAAAAATTGAATTTACCTGAGCTAACAACAGCCATGTTTTTCAGTATTTTTTCAGATGATCCAATAGGTTTTTAAGGAGTTATAGAGCAAAAGAAGAAGGATCATTTTCCAAACACATAATCCTTCAGTGTTTTTTTAGTTTTTCTTAAAAAGTCAAATTTGAAGATGAATGGTTTGTGTTGAACAGAGAGAAAATGTTGTTAATCTTTTAGTAAACACCCATGGGTTATAGCCAATTAGTCTGCAGTAATATATAATAATATGTAATCAATAGATGGAGTGCTCAAACAAACCAAAGGGGAATTAACAACCTGGCAACCCAAAAGTTATTATTAATTGCTTATAAATGGTTTATAGACCACTAAATAAGTAAGCAACTGTTATAAACCTTGCAGAAAGTGTCTCATTAGAAAACAGGACCACTTTCAATAGTTGATCCCTTTCAGTTTGGTGCTCTGGGTAGTGAAGTGAATTTTCTCAAGCAGCCAACTCTTGCTATCAGTAAAGCTGCTTTGTGCTGCTTCGAGACAAGACTCAATTGTCTCACTTGGTTTTATAGTTTTTACTCTACATAGACACACACACAGGTCCTCCCTGGTCTCACAGAGAGGGACAGCGGCTGTAAGGGAGGATTTACAGGGGCCGCCTGTCCTCCCAGCAGTAGGCTGATTGGAGGGGCTGGCTGTGTTTGTTAAGGTAATGGGCCCTAGGTGAGCTAATTCACAGGGTACACGCTCCACGCTCCGTCACCTCAGGAGAACCGTGGTGGAAAAGGAGGTTGCCGGCGGGGGCTGGGGCTAGTGAGGGGGGAGGCGGGTTCCAGCTCTCCCCAAAATCCCCTCAGCCTTGCTCCGTCTCCTCCAGCTCCACCTGAAAGTGATTACCAGGGCAGCCGTGAGCAAACAAGTCCCATATGGAGTGTCTATAGTGGGGCTGAGTCTGGGAGCCTGGGGAGCCCTCCTCCACCTCTTTGGAGAGAAGAGGCCTGAGCAAACACAGCTAATGAAGTCTTAACAAGCGGCCCCCGGGTTAGCGCGAGCCCGCTAAATGCCACCGAGGCTCTTGGAATTGTGTCCAGCAGATTGGCTAAATCTCCTCGAAGCTTTTCCTTCACAAGATAAAGTTGAATTAGCATATCTTCGTCTCGCCATCTCGGAGGTAAGTCCAGGAACTGGCAAGCAGTCACACTTGATGGGCCTTTCCTTTTCTTCAGTCTGGAGCACTTGATTGTCGACAGACAGAATTGGGCTTTAAATTGAACACATTGACTTCGGATCCCGACGTGATTCCGGGTTTTATTCATTGGTCACAGAGTGTTTCCTTCAGGCTTTGGTCTGGGGGGATATTTTTTCACAGTGTGCAGCTCTGCGTTGCAAACAGGAGGTGAGTGGATTTCCTAGTCGTAAACCGCTATCACTGTACTGTAGAACGGACCCTCCCCTCACCCTCCCTCCATCGCTCTCACACTTTGACCACTGCCTTGCCCTCACTCCCTTCTCATTACGTGTCCTTTTTCTCACTCATCCCAAACGCCAGGGGTATGTTTTTGAGGAAAATATCACACCGTCCACCCTGTGCACAAACATGCACTCACTCCAACTCCAAGGCCCCGGCTGTAGCCGAACCCTTGTCCCGTAATCAAAAGCAAACAGCCATTAGCAGAGCTCCTTCCTTGTTATCTCATACCGGCGACTCACTTAATCAATCTGGGTTCTCCTGGTTATTTCATTCGCTCCGTGGGTCGAGGCTGTTTCACAAGACCTGGCTCCGCTCCAAATGCAGTACAAGTCAACTTAAACACCAGCACACAACATTGCATTTTGATTGGATGGGAAACAGGAAGATGCCCTGCACTGTAAGACCACACATCGGCCTCCTAGCACCTAAACTGTGTGTGTGTGTGTGTGTGTGTGTGTGAGAGAGTGTGCGCATGCATGTGCGTGCACGGCAGAGGACAAAATGCCCATTCAAAAAAACACATCCCTCTTGTTGGCGGAGTGAATATCGAGTTTCGGACAGATGTGCCGATCACATGTTGGCTTTCTCATGCCTCATTTTAGCAGGAGCTGCATGGGTTTGCGTCCTTGGACAGCCTGCGATGATGAAAATAGTTATTCTCACTGCAAGAAAATATCAGTTGGACATCTTTTACGAGTTTATTGAGTGTTTTAGGAATGAAAAAAATAACTTATTTTGTGTCACAGAAAGATAATTAGGTGTAACTTATTCTAAGTTCACCCTCTGGGGTCAAATAAGGAGCAGTATTATTATTATTATATGTGCAATATTTCAAGCAAAGTCCAGTAGTTATAAGAGCTGCACATGTATGAAAGCATTTTAGTATTTGTGTTAGGAGGGACATTAGATAAATAAAAATAAGTATCAATACCAAGCACACTACTATTCATTCATATGTAAGAAAGAATGTTTGCCATGGAGTTTAATTTTGTAGCAGGTTAGGGTGAATTTAAGGCCGACCACCTGACATTTTAGGCACTTTAATGTGTAGCAAAGCATCATTTTGTGTGTGTGAAACGTCATCATAAAGTAGCTGCTGGATAAATATAGTGGAGAGGAAAAAAAGTACAATATCTCCCTCTAAAATATAGTAGAGTAAAAGTATGGAGTACCAAAAATGTGACAAATGTAAATAAAGTACCTCACAATTGCACTTGAGTACAAAAAAATGTATCTACCAGGAGACAGAGATGCCTTTAGAATAACACAAGCACACTTTGCAGCACATTCCTATACAGACTTTAAAGATCAATATCAGACATTAGCAAAAACAAACTACAATGAGATGTCAAATAACAGCCGAGATCCCCAGACAGTGTGAGCGCGTTACCACTGATATGAGCGCTCTGCCGCCGTCTCGGTGCGCTGTGCTGCTCGAGCTTTGCCTCGCGCAATTACGCCTCCCGCGGAGCTCCGTGCGAGCGTTAAACGAAACATTAGCACCTCATTTAAAAAATAAAACAGGCCTTTCACAAGGACAGACAGCTCCCTGGGTAGTCTTATCATGCGCAAATTAGCCAATTTACCAAACCGTTCCCTCTCTCTCTCTCTCTCTCTCTCTCTCTCACACACACACACACACACACACACTATCATCTGCAGCTAGACGCATCCTCTCTCTGCCAGTGTTGTCACACTGAGGACTGAGTGTTAAAGGAAGTTACAAAACGGTGAACACAGAGTTCAGTCGTTGAGCAACATTAAGGAAATAGTAGGTTTTTACTTTTAACAGCGCGCGTCTGGTCTATACTTCATATGTCTCTATAATTACTTCATATTATTATGATTATGATGTTAAAAATGATACTTTTGCTATTTGAAATAGGTTTTGTGGGGGGGGGATTCATTACAGGGTTTATTATAGTTGCATATGATATGATAGTTTTAATGGAGCCATGGCTCTGGGCTTGACATGTTATCATGAACACGCTGCCTATAATCTGCACTTTTATGAAAATGTGTTATGAACGGAAAAAAAAAAGTATTTCGGTCTCTGGGGGGGGGGTGACATGATGCGCAATACTTTTCCGCACATGCAGCGTCCTGCAGCCCACTGTCACCGACAAGACACGCTGCTAAAACTACAGTGTGATGAGAATGTAGCAAATGCATCTTTTTAGGGTGAAACACTTGATGGACTGCTGGAAAGCACCGCCCTCCCTCCCCTCCCGCCGCTCTGTGATTGGAGGAGCGGCTCTGAGGGTGTGGCTTGTGATGCCTCTGGTATATATTGGCACCGCTTCGTCCCCCAGCCGTTGATTTGTATGGGAACCAGGGCTGAGGTGGGACAAGCCGACTGGATGTAGTCGCTGTGGTTTTTTCGGAGAAAGAAACGAGGCCCACCTTTTCCCGTTTGCAGCGATCGGACAGCAGCAGCACGTGGGTTGTTTTTTTAATATCAGACTGTCTGAGGATACTGAAAGCAGTTTCCAGAAGAAGGTGGATTCTCCTCTCAGCCATCTTGACTGCTCGCCGCCCTGAAGGCTGTATTCTCTCCTCCTCCTCCTCCTCTTCCTCCTCCTCCTCCTCCTCAGCTGAAAGTAAACACGGCTTGCACATTGCTTGCAACTCCGTGCAGGATCCCGAGAGAAGCGAGATGGGCTCGCTGCGCAACGTCTAACCGGACCGGAGGCGAAAGCAGACGGCGGAGAGGATTTATCGGTACCAGAGCAGAAGAAGGGGGGGGGACACGACGCGCCGGAGGGATGGACCTGTTTGGGGTTTACCTGCTCCTCTCGCTCGCTCTCCTGCCCCGATCCAGCTGCACCACGGCCAAGGAGATCACCTGCCAGGAGATAGCCGTGCCCCTGTGTAAGGGGATCGGCTACAACTACACCTACATGCCCAACCAGTTCAACCACGACACGCAGGACGAGGCTGGACTGGAGGTGCACCAGTTCTGGCCTCTGGTGGAGATCCAGTGTTCGCCGGACCTGAAGTTTTTCCTGTGCAGCATGTACACCCCGATCTGCCTGGAGGACTATAAGAAACCTCTGCCGCCGTGCCGGAGCGTGTGTGAGAGAGCCCGGGCTGGCTGCGCGCCCCTCATGAGGCAGTACGGCTTCCCCTGGCCAGACAGGATGAAGTGCGACCTGCTGCCGATGCAAGGCAACCCCGACACTCTGTGCATGGACTACAACAGAACCGACTCCACCACCGTGTCCCCCGTCCTCTCCAAACCCACCAACAACCCCTCCAAGGGTAACAGCCCCCCTAAAAATAAGCCGAGCCGACCCGGCGCGCCTGGGAAATACAAGCCGCCCGCCTCCCCGTGTGAGCCGGGGTGCAAGTGTTTGGAGCCCATGGTGCCGGTAAACACGGACCGTCACCCGCTCTACAACCGCGTCAAAACGGGACAGATCACCAACTGTGCCATGCCGTGCCACAACCCGTACTTTACGCACGACGAGAGAGCGTTCACCGCCTTTTGGATAGGACTCTGGTCCGTGTTGTGCTTCGTGTCAACTTTCGCCACCGTCGCCACTTTCCTCATCGACATGGAGCGGTTCAAGTATCCGGAGCGACCCATCATCTTCCTCTCCGCCTGTTACATGTTCGTGTCCGTCGGCTACATCGTCCGACTGATCGCCGGGCACGAGAAAGTGGCGTGCAACCGGGAGTTTGATCTGGAGCACATCCACTACGAGACCACCGGCCCGGCGCTCTGCACCGTGGTCTTCCTCCTCATCTACTTCTTCGGCATGGCCAGCTCCATCTGGTGGGTCATCCTGTCTCTGACCTGGTTCCTCGCGGCCGGGATGAAGTGGGGCAACGAGGCGATCGCCAGCTACTCCCAGTACTTCCACCTGGCCGCCTGGCTCATCCCCAGCATGAAGTCCATCGCGGTGCTGGCGCTGAGCTCCGTGGACGGGGACTCGGTGGCCGGCATCTGCTACGTGGGGAACCAGAACCTGGACAACCTGCGGGGCTTCGTGCTGGCCCCTCTGGTGATTTATTTATTCATCGGCACCATGTTCCTCCTGGCCGGGTTCGTGTCCCTGTTCCGGATCCGCAGCGTCATTAAGCAAGGCGGCACCAAGACGGACAAGCTGGAGAAGTTGATGATTCGGATCGGGATCTTCACGGTGCTCTACACGGTGCCGGCCACCATCATAGTCGCGTGCTACTTTTACGAGCAGCACAACCGGCAGAGCTGGGAGATCACGCACAACTGCTCCAACTGCTTGCTGGAGCGGGACCGCAGCAGCCCGGACTACGCCGTTTTCATGTTGAAGTACTTTATGTGCCTTCTGGTGGGCATCACGTCCGGGGTGTGGATCTGGTCCGGGAAAACGTTGGACTCGTGGAGGACTTTTTGTACCCGGTGCTGCTGGGGCAGCAAGGGCACCAGCGGCTCCATGTACAGCGACGTGAGCACCGGGCTGACGTGGAGGTCAGGCACGGCCAGCTCCGTGTCTTGCCCCAAGCAGATGCCATTATCCCAGGTTTGAATGAGGGATGGGGGGGGGGGGGGGCAGCTTATGAGGACTGCTAATTGTTTGGGAGATAACCCATCACTCCCTGTCTTAAGCAATTTGCATAGTAATGAACTGCTGCTGAGGTGACCCCCCCCCCCCCCCCCCCCTTCCCTCTCTCTCATTCCCCCAAACATCCACACACCTCTGTGGGGAGAGCTGGCTGAAACAATGTCCCTGGCATTCACACAGGTTCGATTCCTCCCTGTTTGTATGGATTAGAGGTGCACACAAACCTTTGGCACAACTCGCCATATAGAGAGACAGGTTTGCTCCTAAGTAGCTTCACACAAAGAGCATCTGGGTCCTCAATGCCGTTTTTTACCTACACAGTGCCAGTTAACATTGTATCATCCAATCACATCAAAGATGGTTTAAATTAAGCCTTAATAGTGCCCAAGTGTTGTTGTTTTTACGGGTCGTTCATTTTGTAATTTTTTTAAAAATGTATTTATATAAAAGTTCTGTAAGAAGAAAGAAAAACCGTGTACATTTGTGTATAAAAGAAAACTTTATAAGCTATTGTAAATATGTACAAAGTGTAGATGTCTCTTTTTGTGAGAAAAGCAAATATGAGCTTTATTTTGACAATAAAACATTTTTTTGATAAATCTCAACTTCCTGTGAACATTTGCAGTGTTTCTTCCCCCCCCCCCCCCCCCCACCCCAATGTGCCAAGGAGGTTGTCAAGGCAGATTGTTTTGTGGTGTGGTCACCGTGTTGACGACGGCGGCTTTCTGAGAGCCCCCTCGGCTAAAAAGGAAGCCCTTTTTTTAACCATCAGAGACCGGTAATTAGAGGCAGGGGTTGAGTTGGAGCATCTCCATAATTGTTGAAGGCCTCTTCACATGCCTGCCGAAGCCCGCTTCTTTCTTAATTTAGCAAAAGAGGGAGTGGGTGAATGGGGGTATAAATGCAGGGAAGGGACCCTTTTCATCTGCAGAAACTTTGATCTTTCTTTTTTTAACAGCCGAGAATAAAGGTGGTGTGTATTAGGAGTGTCTGTCTGATGTGCCAAGGTTCCCCCTAAACGTCCCCATTTGGATGCTTTGATGGACGTCCCTACAATTGAAAGAGCATTTTGGAACCCCCTTCGCTTTTCTGGGTTTGTCAGAGCTGAAACCTGCCAGAGCCCCTGCGTCTTGTGTTTAGTTTTTTTCTTCTTCTTCTTCTTCTCTTTTTTTTCGCAGGGCCTGAATTGAAACATCTTCTCCCTCGGCTCAAGCTGTGTCAGCGAGTGCAGGGGCCTTGACATGAATGATATTGAAATAGCAATGAAAGCCCCACAGGTGGTCTGTTCACATGATCTCACATCTTAGGGCCCCCTAATCGAGGCCTTTTTTTTTGTCGCTACAAATGTATCTGGTTCGGTCCCAATTAACCCAATGCGCTGGCATAAGATGATACACTGTAACCCAGCGAAGAAATGCTTTTGATTTGCAGGTCAATGGTGACAGTGGGCTTTGTAGTGACTGCTTTGTTACTGCTTTATTCCTTTACACTCAGACTGTAGACGTGCACCTCCAAAAAAAAAAAAAAAAAGATTCTTTTTCAGACATGCATCTGTTGGGAGTGTAAATCAGCCACATAAATCTTGCATCAGCGCTGTCAGCAAAAGATGGAATTTGTAACAAAACGTTTCTAAAGATCAAAAAAGAGCGGCTTCTTGAGCATTCCGTGTGGCTCATCAACAGTTCTGAGTGTTTGTGTAAAGTTTGTACGGATCAAGTTTGGGAGAAATCTTCATTTAAAAAAAAAGAAATGTAAATATTGCACTGCTGTCTGTTTGGTAAAGATCTAGCACGCAGGTTCATTCTCTGTATCATTTGCGGTTATAGTTCCATCAAATAGCCTTCACTGCTGCAGCTTGTGTGTTTTTTCTGGTGTTTACCTCAAAAACCTCAGTGAGCGTGTGCAGCGACACTGATGTGCAGCCCCACCAAGTGGTAGAAGCAGAACTGCACACCTCCACACGCCTCCTCGTTTAGCTCTTGATTCGGAGTGTTTAGACGAGGTCTCGGCTCCCAAACTAACACAGAAGTAAGTGTGTGCTGATAACTTTGACGTTCCTATACTCATGTACTCACACACACAACAAGGAAAAGTTCATGACTGGATGGATTCAGAAAGAAAACAATGAAATGTTCTCATGTTAGTGTGATCCACACACACGTTGGTGTGATAAGTGGGAAGGACAGTGAGCAAGAAAAACAGAGATGGCAACATCAAAGCTGTTCTAAATGTGTAAACTTCTATAACGTTTGGAGAAATGATCGATCAAATAATCAGCGACTATTTTAATAGATTTATCATTTCAGCCATTTGTCAAACAGAAAAAATGGAAAAAAAGACACACAATAAAATATTCCCTTGTGTCAGCGTCTCAGATATGAGCACTGGCTTCTTTAATTAATCATCATATTAAAGGAAGTGGGATATTTTGGGAGTTTTTAAAAACCAGACATTTGAAAGTGGGATGGATATTTTGTTTTCACTATTTTTGACTTTCATAGACGAAACCATTCAAAACAGAATCAATTCATCTTGTATTTGAGTTACATAAGAATAATTAATTATAGCGCCTCCATAGATGAGTAGCACTTAAAATCACGCATTTATGTCCAAAATGGCATTGATGTCATAACAGTGAGGGAAATATATTATCTAAGCTACTGGCTTGATTTAGGGCTTTTTGTGTGGACATAACCGTATAGTCTGCTGAAGCCAGACCTGAACAATCCCACTTAAACTTGACTGAAAGTTACAATTCAATTTATTTAGTGTAGCCCAAAATCACACATTTGCCTCAGAGGGCTTTACAATCTGTAAACATACAACATCCTCTGTCCCGGGACCCTCACATCGGTACAGGAAGAACTCCCCCAATAAACCTTTAACAGGGGGGGAAAAAAAGGAGGAAAACCTTAGAGAGCAACAGAAGAGGGATCCCTCTCACAGGATGGACAGAAGTGTGATAGATGTCATGTGTACAGAATGAATAACAGAGTTACAACACATTCAATGCATATGACAGAAATGATTCATATAATGAGTATTAAGCAGAATAATAATGGAACAATTACAACTACTAGTAATAACAATATAGCAATGTGACTACTACTACTAATGAGAGTACCAGTGGGTGTCAGGCAGACCTGTGAGGTTTCTATGGATCTTTGTACTATTAGCTTCTTTATACAACGCTTCTCAAGTTGCCCACTTTTAATGAGATCTTTATGACCGAAGTTAAAGGTTAGGACCGCTGTTAACACCATTTATTAGACATTTTAAAACAGACAGTCACCGCTAAACACATAACCCTGGCTCCACAAACCAACTGTCCAGCCACTTAAAGCGGCGTGTCCTGGCTCGACCGTTACATGCACACACATTGTAATTAACCGGTAACGGCCCGTTTCCTCCACAAGGGTCACCGACCCAATTCGCTGCAGTGTACAGGAGAAAGTATGAGAGTGCCATTAGGGTAACTTTCACACAGACAGGGTCGGCCTTCTCAGAACGGCTGGGTTTTAACGGGTAATAGTCCAGGTCATGACTTTATGGTTCAGTTTAATTAACTATAGGTAGTATTTTATGGACATGCCTGATCTGATCTCATCAGGGCTTGTTCATGGCCCCGGAACAAACAATTGTTTTCACCGGGCCTCATCGGTGCCACATCGATGGTGGCTCCATCCTAAACAACTCTGGTAATAAATAAATCCCTCCGACCCGAGCATGAATCCAGAAGACCATCTGCCAAGCAGCCGATTGAATTGTCTCCTTCCCCCGTATATAAATGTTAAAGCCTCATTTGTGGCGTCGGGAGGAACGTTCTGACACGGCCCAACATTAAATATTAATGGCAGTGTTTGATGGGAGGCAAACACAGAGGGGAGTAGGGAGGATGATAGGCAGGCCATGCCTGATAATACTATTGATCATTATGATACATCTGGGAGAAGGTTGTTTATTTTTAACTCTTAATGCACGAGACGTGACTTCAAAAGGGTATTAAGAATAAAATGTGCCCCAAAAAAGTCAAATGTAATGTTTCCTTTACAGATTCTTGTAGCTGTGGACATTAACAGCGTGTACATCAAAATGTAAAGCCCCCTCATGTGATTAGGATTTATAAATATGCCAGTTACTATCAGTCCTCTTTATTTTCCAGATTACATCAGTGGAAGATAAACAATAGCACTAAAAAGTTTCCGTGAGTGCATTCTTCCATGCATGGAGCATAACAGTGACCTCGGGTTTCTGTGACCCATTTCCATTCGTGTTGGAGCTCCTGACCTCCAGCTCAGGCACACTGGCCACTTGAGACGGCAGATGTTGGAAAATAGAGGGGTTCAGGCTCTGTGGTTACAGTTTTTAGGGGACTCGGACGTCATCGACGCTCTTGCAGATTAGGTTTAAAAAAAAATGTAAAAAAAAAAAAAATGAGCCAGTGATGCAGTTTTTAACCAATAAATGCTTCACTTTAGCGCCATGACTGAGCCTCACAGAGATATCAGCAGAAGTTGCCGGCTCCCTGTTGGCACAGCAACAATGCCCCTGTGGTTTAGTAGTCCTTACAGTGCCCCCCTGCTGCCTCTTCCAATCCAAGGGCCCCCCCACCTCCACACACACAGCGGCAGAACACTGTGTTCCCTCAGTCCTTCACTGACATGTACACAAAAGGAAAACTTCTTTCATCTGAAGCGCTGAGTGTTTTGCCAGATTCACTCTGGGCTCGGTCGTATTGGGGGGGGGGGGGGGTGACGTGTCGGTTCTGATAATAAATAAATAGCAGCAGAACAATCGGAGGATGAGCGAGAGCGATGCTGCTGTTTATAGTAATAGAGGGGCGATGCTACTGAGATTAACACACAATATGACCAAACCTTTAGCATTTCAAATATTATTTATTGAAAACAGTAGTTCCTTGCAATTTTGGAAAGATTTTGGAAAATATGCTGAAAGTCACATGTAATATGAGGCAAGAGGACAAATCGTTTATCGTTATTATGCTGGAAAATGAGTGTCACACCACACCTGGTACACAGGCAAAGTTCAGTTCGCTCTATCAAACTGAATATAATGTTCAGCCAAGATATCAGAATTTGTTGAAAATATAAATTCCATTTACAGTGTACTACTCCATGTTGCATGCATCCCTCCAATCAGTCTGATGAAACAAAGTGGCCCACTATCACTAACTTAACTAATGTTTTCCCCATAAAGCAGCCTGTTCTGTACTGCAGAAACTTTATTATATGAAACACCCGGTTCTGTCCACTTGAGGGAGCCATGAACCAGACGTAGTCTCTTCTCTCACAGCTCTGACTGGACAGCATCAGATAGAACTTATTGAATTTAAGAAAATATCGTTTTCATTGTATTTGTTGTATCGTTACTGAGCACTACTGCGTGTCCCTGAGTTGGACCTTCATGCGGTAGGGTTTAGGGGACAGAGTGACCCCGTAGACAGGGGTGTAGTCTGGCTGTCCTGCATCCTCCGGCCAGACAAACTTGAACCTCCTCAGCAGAGTCACCACGATGAGGAAGAGCTCTATACGAGCCAGACCATCTCCGAGACACATACGGGGACCTGAGACATTTAAAAAAAAATTGCATTTCTCCCAGCATGCCCCTCCCTTCTGAGCTGTGTCTAATACAGGAAGTGATAACGTGTTGTACAGTTTCTGGTGGCTGGCAGTGCTCACAGAGACCGGTTGGATGCTTTCCTATCATGTGTAGTGTGCTGCGTAGATTGCTGGGCCCTATTCTTAATCGTAATATTGTGACCTCTTCTCCCCTATATCTTACACTGCTCACTTTACTCTGAATTGAATGTAGGTGTCTCCCCCTCGTCTCCTGGTCCCAATGTTGTTGCCATACTTTGTTGATATTTTTCCTGATGATGCTCTTTCCCTCTGCTTTGGATAACTTGATACATACGTCTACTTTGATTTCCTTTAGTGCTTGTTTGGCTAGTTTGTCCACTTTATCATTTCCTCTGATACCTACATCCATATAAATACAACTTCAGTGCCTCGTTCTTTTGCTCTAGACTTGATTTGACATTATTTTTAGTAACAGATCTTGTCAAGTATTGGACTTCAGACTAACGAGTGCAGACATGGAGTCACTGCAAATAAGGACTTTGCCTGGTCTGTGTTGTTCAACCCACTCTAGGACTGTATACACAGCTAAAAAATTCGAAGTGCGTTTAAATATTTCAAATTTGTGACTAGGAACTGCAACAGCAGATCCTGTACTGTCTGCAGCTGGATCTTTTGATCCATCGGTAAAAACATGCACATGCTCTGGGTATATATTATCTGTGTACTCATAGAACTCACTCACTAAATCAGTATTTTTACGTCTTACCTTAATTTGCAGCAACTCCATGTCCACCTCTGGTTCTTTAAGCATCCACACAGGAGTTATTGGCCTAACGACAGTAGGGCAAAGCTCTATATCAGAGACTCCTAGGCGTCTTGCTGTTGCTTCTCCTATCCAGCCAAAGCTTGTCTTTGGTACTTTATGTCTTTCCCAAAATGCCTGTAATACTTTGACTGCGAAATGCAGTTTAAGTGCCTCCCACTGGTCCAAAATGTGTGAAACCGCTGGTTCAATGGAGAGCTAACGTGTGGCACACACCTTGGTTATTTGTTAGGGTTTCTCCCCACAGTTGATGGTCTCATATATGGCCTTGTAGGCCTCCCTGCGCTTTGGAGACATTGAAAACCAGTTATAAGTCTCCCGTACCAAGTACTCCACACTACGGGGGATGGTGTCATTGGAAGCATGACTTACAGCAAGCTG
Organism: Anarhichas minor; assembly: GCF_050575085.1. Lineage (NCBI taxonomy): Eukaryota > Metazoa > Chordata > Actinopteri > Perciformes > Anarhichadidae > Anarhichas > Anarhichas minor. Next base: position 1,483,395 of record NW_027466496.1, on the reverse strand, counting down.
CAGAGAGTGACACACACAGCGAATAAGAACCAGCTCTTTGAGGCCATACTCCTCCTTCAGCACTTTATGGACCCCATTGTTAATCCCCGTCATAACGGAGGCATTGTCAGGCCCTATCCCCAGGAGTCCCTTCTCCAGGAAAGCCACAACAGCTCGGGCTATAGATCTGACATCTCCTCCCTCCAACTCAACAAGCCCCAGAAATGTTGAGACAATTGTGTGTTTGGTGTTATTAAAAAGTACCTTATCACAACCCCCAGATACTTAGAAACACTTACATCTGTGGACTCATCGAGGAGGAGGCTGAAACGCTGGTCACCCACATCTGTGACCAACTTTTTTAGAAAGTACGGTGCTAGAATTAATCATTAATCATCATTAATCATTTCCGTGCACTTTGTCCTGTGTGCATTTTGAAGTGAGTAGCAGCGGTGGAGTCTGAGAAAGCAGCTTTACATGCTTCCCCAATGTGATCACATGCCAGCATGGAACAGTGTTCAGCAATAGCTAATGCCATGGTGGCTTCAGCCTTTTTTGCTGAGTCAAATTAAAAAAACAAAATGTTTAAAAAGGTGTCTCTACCTGATTTATTGAAGGAAAGTGTCATATTCACATGTGAAAATCTGTGTTGGAGGTGTTGGATTTAATATATTGCAGCATGTCACATTTTGCGTCACTGGAGGGCAGCATGATTTCAAGCTACGGTATTGGTGATGCAACTGCAGCATACTGGATCAAACAAGAGCAGTTACAATCAAGTGCTTTGAAAAGTAACACAATCTTCACTGTCAGACAAAAGTCAATGAGACATAGAAACATAAGAGATCAAACTATCGGAGAATTTTTTAATTTATAAAGAAACAAACGTTACATAAAACAGCTGTATATAAATTCAATTGATATTGTATTGGAAGATAACTAAATTGTTTTGGGAATATGACTTTCATTAAGAATTAGGCACTGATGGTTTTCAATCAGAAATAAATCGCAATATAAAAGGAATTAATAGGTGAGCATAAAACATATAGATTATTACATTTTTGTACATCGGATACTACAACAAAAACATCACTTAATGCAACATATCATTTAGGAAGTCACTTAGTTATAGCTTCTTACATGAACAATAACCCAAAAGTTACACACTCTACCCAGACTTCACAAGTGTAACTGAGTCCATGTAGGAGGAGGTGCGGCACCATTAGACCTGCTGTGCCCCCCCCCCCGTGGTCACCCGTATGACAGTCAGGGTGCAGCCCTCAGTAGATAGGTGAGACTTGAGGCTAGGGAGCTTTTGTTGTCACCTACAAAGAGACCACAAGAGGAGGAAGATCAAGAGCTATCCATTTACACAGAGACCGGCCCCTCAGCTATAGAGCGGCAGGTGCAACTGTGAAGATTTACTGTGGGAGTCTCCTCGCACTCATCTGTGTTTGGTAGTCCAGAGATTTCAAGAAAATAGGCCGACAGGTTGCTAAAAACATTTCAGCAAAGGAAATTGTCAATTCAACGCTACAGCAACCCAACTGTACACAGTATACTGTCTGTGATCGACAAGTGTCACAGTGGGAGTGTCTGATCCACATTAATCTGAGCTTTGATCAAGGTGAAACCAAAGCCAGCGCAAGCAGGGAGGACATATCGGGCAACACTGCTCCTTTGCGGAGCTCCGCTGTGCTCTATTTCTAGTGACGGTGTATGTTGAGGCTTGTATTCCTCCTAAGCCCCGCGAGGCCCTGAAATAGAGTGACAAGCCGTCTCCATAAATACAGAGCCCCTATGGGGGAGCATAATTGCTTTGTGAGCCTATGTCGGCTTTCGGGTCCTTCATAGTGTCCTTCGCTTCTGACGGAGGAATCCTATTCCATTCCATGAGTCCGATAACACCACCCCAGCCAGATTATTTGCCTTTTCATTTGAGCCTGACCTACTTATTCCAAAAGGTCACCCAAACATCCAAGAACAGGACCTGAAGGCTAACCATGGCCTTTGACCCCAGTGACCCAAACACAAAAGAGATGGTGGTGTCATATAGAGTGAGGGGTGGGGTTATATATATATGGGACAGGTCAAGGCCTGTCTTTGTTTATGGACAGTGTGTCCGGGGAGGTGGGGGTAAAAGCTAACGAGGGAAGAAACAGGTGGGCTGCTCTCTTTTAGATCTTCTCAAGGTTGAGGTTTGTTACAGGACGCTGAAGGCCAGAGTGTGCTGTCATTCTTGACTCGTTTTGTTCAGAGAGTTCCTTTTCAGGACTTGAATTCTTGTCGCTTTCATCACTCAGCTCGCGCCTCTCAAAAGGCAACGTGATCTGATGGCGTGTTGAAATCACATCAAATCTGTGCCTCGCGGGTCTAAAGTGTCTTGTGAATGTATTGTCGTTGTGGATTCCCGTCAAGTGGCAGTGCAGTGTGCATTTTAAAATGGAGGTAGAGAGCTTGGCAGGATGTCGGCTCCATCAGTTGTTGCCACTGTGTAAGCCTGGGGTTATCTCTCTGTTCTTCACATTGCTTCCACACCCATTTGTCCCATCCGTGTGCTCCAAAATAACCTGGAAATAAAGCAATCCAACCCTCACACCCACTCGGATCTCTTCTCTTCATCATTGGCCTGTGGCTCTGCGCCGCTACCCAGCTCAACCAGCGTATACTGACCCACCCTTCTGGTACAAATCTTTGTGGAAACGTCTCCAAAGGGCCCTGCTGGCTCCCTGGGGGAAGACCCAAGGTCCCGCCTGGGTGGAGGTGGCGGTTTGAGTCGACCGCGTTTGCTGACACGGATTGATCTGGGTGTCCCCATTGGCTCTGGGGGGCAGAGAGCCACCTCGCTGCCATTCCTTTCCAGAGCTTCCTCTTGGGAAACAGAGTAGCCGTTGTTTCCGTTGGTGTTGCAGCTTGGGTGTCCTGGAGAGCGTGGAAGAGAGGAGCGCTCCAGGCAGGGTGGTTCCTGACCTAAAGCAAGACCTCCACAAGAGCCCTTGCTGCCTCGCCTTTTCCGGAAACTCCCCGTGTGACCAGCCTCTGCTTCTTGTTCGTGCTTAGCCGGTGAAGCGTTTGGGTCCATTCCTCTCGAGGCTCCCCTGCCTGAAAGGAAACACTGCTCTTCCTCATATATCTTCTCCACCACCATCATCTTGCTCTTGCTCTTCTGCCTCACCGAGCGCTTGATGGAGCAGATGAAATCCAGCACGTTTAGGAAAAGGGACAAAGCAGCCACGCCGAGCATGAAGTTGAGCATCACGGTCTTCTCGGTGGGCCTGGAGATGTAGCAGTCCACCTGGGTGGTGCACGGTGTGTGCTGGCACAGGAACCTCCTGGGGATGTAGAAACCAAACAGATAGTAGTGAGCTGCCCCAAACCCGGCCTCCAGCAACGTTCTGAACAACAGATGGAGGATGTAGGCTCCCGTGAAGCACCGGGCCCACCCTCGCTCAGCCATCTTGTCCACGGTGAGGCCATTCGAGACCTTGTGGACCACGTAGATGATGAAGATGAAGTAGGGGAGACACAAGGTGACGAGCTGCACCAGCCAGAAGCGGAAGAGAGAGATGGGAGAAAATAGATCGTAGCACACGTTGGCACATCCGGGCTGAATGGTGTTACACACGAATCGCTCCTGCTCGTCCTGGTAGAGAGGATAACCTGCCAAGAGGAGGATCAGGATACGGAGGAAGATCATCACAACGAGCCACACCTTCCCTGAAAAATAAGCACGTTGGTATCAAAAATGTGCTGATTTGACAAATCGACCTGCTTGAGATTTCACCTCGAGGTTTATAGATCTCTAGAACAGCCAACATACACTACACAAACATAACACAGAAACCAGTTACAGTGTCAGTGAGGCCAACTCACCCATCAAAGTGATGTTGTGGTTGACAGAGATAAAGATGACTTCAGAGGCACTTGATCCCGTCATGCTTGCAGTGCTCAAGGCCCTCCAAAATCTTCCAGTTTCAGGCCCCAAAGTAAACCCCTGCACCTCACTCCCTGTCCAGCCACTTCTCCCCTCCCCTCCTTACAAAGGGGCACATTAGCTTCCAGTAGCACAATAACCTCCAGGTTGACGGACATAAAGTTCCCTCAGCAGTCTGACTCTCTCTCTTTCTCCTAGAGGGATGATGTGCCAGGTTCCGGGAGGGAAAATCCAGCGTGATCCATTTGAGTCACCCAAATCTCAGAAAGACCCATGTAAATAGTCTGTCTCACCTCTTCCTCTGTTCCCTGCAGACAACGGTCTGTCCTCAGACAACAGAAGACGGGAGCGAGCCCCATTGTGGGTCTATTCTTAACACACTTCCAAAGGCACGTTGCCGTCCTGGCATTGCAGAGATATTTTGGTGCCGCCGGTCGTCCTTACAGGAGAGAAACAAGCCTCCGGGCTTACTCACTCGGAATTGCTGTATTAAGTTCTCAAGCACAATAGCAAACATGTTCAAACTGGCTGCTCCATAAACATACAAGCAGTTACTGCTGCATTTTCCAGTGATGAGTCAAGATAGCATGTAGATATGCAGAACCGTAGATTGGATTAGCTCTCATGAAATGTTAGTAGGATGTAAACTGTATTTTCCCACAGCTCGTGCCAGTGTATGATGTGATAAGCACCCACTGTATAGCCATTTAATATGGGTATGCAATTAAACTCTAATTATCAATCTGAAGTACAACAGGAGTTCAGATATGATCAAGGAACCAGATTTACACTTTTCTTTTATACAATGAGATTAATTCTACCTTTAATATAAGCTTCAACAAATGCTCATCGTGGTGCAGATCTCATTAAATGATTTTACAGAGGACATCAGTTCCTTTCACACATGCTGCATCCATCCTCGCTCATGGACAAGGTCTCTGGTGGGACACAGGGCTCAAGACATAATCACTACAGATCAATGGGCATTAGCACCCACACACTGACTCTCAGTGCGAATCCCACCCGGCTCATTTTGAATTGATAGCAAAGCCAAGATTTGGAATATATAATAGATTGTGTTAAAAAGTAGTGTGTGAAATCGAACTTTTGGCTGAATAGGGCATGAAGAAAAATCACTTGCATCTGCAATTAACGTACACGGGCGCTGTAGCGCTGACATTGCATATAAAGAGCAGTAGATGTGTGGCACTGAGAAAGTTTGAAAGGGGCGAAGAGTAAGTGAGGGCAGAGTTTTATTAGCTAAAGTATCTATCGGTTAAAAATAAACATAAGAAAGTCCAGAAAAAGCAAAGCCAAACCCCAACATGTCAGCCACAGCAAACTGCCAGCCTCACTCCCACTACAGAGGGGTGACTGAAGGCTGACCTCCCCAGACTCATTTAAACTGGAACGTACCATCGGTTCACGTGAGATGAGCTGAACAAGTGCAACCATTACAAAAATACCCAAAAAATAAATGACGAGTTCAAGTTACGTAGTCAAAGTAAGGTCAACATTTGAAGCTGTCTATTGGCACACTCAAGCTCACGCATAAGCATAACCAACTCTAATCAGGTGTCATCAATCGAACAGGTTTACCTGCCCAGTTACTGCTTATGGGATAATCAGGCACACCTGATTTCAATCTCACTGATTGAGCAGATGATCTGCACCAATACACAAAAAACATTTTATATTATATATTATATATATATATAAGTAATTATCACCTTCATGTTAAGTGTTCTCCAAACATATCCCCTGCTTTTATACAATTAACTAAATACATATTGTTTTAGTAGATTTGATCTTTGATAGATATTTTTGCTCATATTATTGGTTCTCCACTAGTATAGTTGATGCCATTTTTGTACAGATGTTATGTTTATAATGTTGCAGACCCAATGTCTTTCATTATATTATAAAAAATAAATAATGGACTGATCTGTACTCATTGTAACAAAAAGCAAGGCAGCAAGAACTCGTACTTATTTTGTGTCTCATCTGCTTCGACTCTTATCACAGATGCAAGCTGCATGAAAGTCAGAGGAAATGTAATAATAGTTTCCATAAAGCCGTAGTTTATTTTCAGAGAGGAATATCTGCCGTTCAGCTCATGGGGTACTGTGTCTGTACTAGAGTGTGAATGCCCTTCATGGCTGTGTCTGAGGCCATATTGGCAATATTAGAATTTCAACAATTACTCCACCTTCCATGCATACTAACTATCCCTCTCATTTCAGACCCTGCCATTCCCCACCTATCCAGCTGCTGCTACTTGGGCAATTTCCAGCCTCAGTCATTACCTGATCAGCCACCTCATCCCGCAGCTGTTCCCCATTTCCTCAATTAGCAATGTGTTGCGCCTGAAAAGTCTATCAATGCACAGGCGTGACACAAACATCCCAACAGAATTTCAGAAGGCTTTCATAAGCCAACCAACTGCAGCACAGTACACGATGAGGCTGATTTGATTTAACATTATGATGCAGATTGAGAAACAGTTAATGACATTTTTCTCTCTATCGGGGGTTCTGTCTCATTCACTGTTCATGATCTACTTCATCAACAAAGGAACACAGAAAACCCTTTGAGACTTTAAACAGAAATAAGATGTGTGATGGATATTCTTCTCTTTCCTTCAGCTCCCATTGAACACTGTAATGTCTTAAAGGAACAGTGCGTAGGATTTACTGGCAGAAATGGAATATAATATTAATTTCTATTTTTCATTGTCGTATTATCACCTGAACCGGAGAATCGTTGTGTTTTAGTTAGCTTAGAATGAGCCCTTCATTTATCTACATAGGGAGCGGGTCTTCTTCACAGAGTCCGCCAGGTTGCACCGCCATGTTTCTACAGTAGCCCAGAACGGACAAACCAAACACTGGCATCTAGAGAGAGCTTTCACGTTTTTTAAGTTACCTGAGGGCCACCGTAGTTCTCCGACCCGCTTGGAAAGGGAGTGGTGAGCAAAGGGGTATTTACCTGCATGCAATCTGAAACCTCACCACTAGATGCCACTAAATCCTACACACTGCTCCTTTAAGGGATCAAATGTGGTTTTGTCAGCTGCACTAAACAATATTTGTAAATGAACATGGGTCTAATGACAATGTGTAGTATAGGAGTCGTTCGGAAGGATGAGCAGACACTCGACCTTGCGGGTCCCATCAGCTCGAGGGAGCGCTTTAGCGTCTTTAAGCTAACTGTTTTGGTTTTCTGGCCAGCAACTTTACCATTTTGGTTGAGTCTCCCCGCTCTCATCAACCTCGTTTCCAATAGCTGCATGCAGGACGATGTTTTTACTGTTAACTACCTGCCCAGCACCAAACAGGAGACACACAAAGTTTGCAATTAGCTGGTGATCATTGTGGAGCACGTTTTGGTGGAGACCAAAACAGAGCAAGCGGGAGAGTGAATATTGGACTTCCATTTGGCCAGAAACGCATCTTCAAAAGAAGGCTAATGTTGCTCCGTGTCTGTTGGATGTGTGAATCGGCGACAGCGTGCTGAAATCAAAGTGGCTCACTACAAAATATTTTCAACAAAACATAACCTCCATTATTTCGTATATTGAGGTATATCAGTCTGCCTACCAAGGCTCTTAATGTGTGTTTTCTGGACAACGTTGCAAAGAGAATAAAGTTTGAAAGAAATAAGAGTGTGTAAGGTGTACGTGTGTATGATGTGGTTCTCTCACTGAAGTTCACAGTAGCTCTTCATAGCATTGAATTGACTTGTATGGCAATTACCAGAGCAGCGATTGAAATGCAAATCGAGGCTCACACGGAGGATTAAATGTGTCCCTCAGTGACAATGTGGCAGAGTGTAATCTCTGTTTTACCGCTTGCTCTAAGCCATTTGAATGGTTCTGTCTGACAGGAGAAACCCTGCTGAGTCACATCAGTTGTACAATACAGTACATATCGAAACATTCTGATGGCAGCGTGGAAAGCAAATGGGATAGCAGCGTGAGCGATGGTTTGAGATCTCGGGGTGAGCTTGTGCATTGGTCCTTCAGATCAAACAAGAGACACACGCTGGGTTTATTGCAAGGTTTTAAAGTTTAATTCTTGCACAGGTTTTTCGAAACATTGCTTCAGAGGAGAGGAATTGGGAGCAGTTTCTTTAATTAAATCATAGTGGAAAACGTAAAGAGAAAAGGACAGAACAGAGAGAGATCGGAGTTTGGCAAAAGAAACGGAATGGCTGACTCACCGAAAAGAAAATGACACACTGACAATAACAACCATGACAACAGAATACAGCACATGTTGAAAATATCAATATCAATGAAAAAACAAAAAACAAAAAAAAAGGTCACAGCTACAGCAGACTGATGTTAGCAGGGGAAACCGTCATGAATGTGTGAAAAGACAAAGAATTGTCGTCAAAGAGAGGAAGAGAAATGAAGAGAAAACTCTATGCAGAGGTAGAGTTCAGTGCACAAGGCCATGACACACACACCTAGTAGCCAGCCGACAGGACGCCACAGGCCCGTGGTCCGTGATGTTGGAGGAAAGGACTCACCTAAGTGGACCACATGGCATCAACACTTACTTACTTGTGTGGGTCTAGAGAACACCTGTCCGGGCCGTATGCGCGCACACACACACACACACACACACACACACACACACACACACACACACACACACACACACACACACACACACACACACACACACACACACACACACACACACACACACACACACACACACACACTAAATAGGATATACAATCTTTGAATACCTCTAACATTTGGAACTCACAACAGCCACTCCAGCAACGGTACTTTCCTAAAGACAGTTTTGCACTTTTATTTTCCCCTCATCCCAAAGCACCATGCAAAACAACAGTTCTCCGTCTAAACACCTTTGTTTTTGTTTTCTATACTTCATGTGCAAAGTGTGAGCTGGGTCGGAGCAGCACATCCAACAGGACCGTCCTCTTCATTTCTTCACCACTTTGGTACGGTTCTGTCTCTGCTCACGCCCCCGCTGCTCAGGGCCTGGACATCTCACTGACTGATTCTCTGGTAGCTTGACGTGAAAGTTGCCAATGAAATGCACGGAATAAGCTCGAGGCTTGAAGGGAGGGTAGACGCTGACGTCACATTTCAATTTTGCCCTATATCTGATCTTTTGTTACGAAGATAAAATGCGTTCAAAGCCTGGAAATGTCACGCGATGATATTTTTAAATGATCTATTCAAGGATTTAGTGAAGCAAAATGTGTGTCCAGTTGATCTTAAGGCAAACAACCAGTACTGTAAAGTTTATGTAATAAAAGCGTTAATTCACACTTTTATGAACCCATTCAGGCGTCAATAATTCAACTGGTTGATTTTATGGGTTTACCTTCTGGATCCCTGGATTTAAGAAATGTTAAGACAAGAGCAAATCAGGAGGCGATGTCTTCATGGAGAAAAAAGAAAGTTCCAGATAAACGTTCAGAAAAGGTTATCAGAAAAGTCAATGTTACAACTGAATGCATAAATAAATAATATTGTTAGTTAAATAAAAAAATGAATTTGCTGTAACCTTCAATAAGTTGATAAAATAAACCCAAACTTTATTTATTATCTTTCACCAACTTTCCAAATGTTTGGTCTTGGCACACATGTAATCATTTATCTACTCCTTATTTTCCATTTACTGCGCTATATTGCAGAAAATAATGTCTATGTCCATGTATGTCTAGGGCATGTGATTGGTGTGTGTGTGTGTGTGTGTGTGAGATCAGTTGGGAAACTGAAGTTGCAACTTGCAGTACTGACACAAAAAAATCCCCTGCAGCCCAAAAAGCATTTCCCCCAAAGACCCCCATTCTAAAAGAGACGTCTGTAAAACTGTAAAATTGAAAATGACACGAGGAAAAGGAAATGTTGCTCCGGGGACACAGGGAGTAGATATATGATTTAATGTGTGATAAGACCAAAACATGAGATGAGCTACAGTAGAGGAAGATAAAGAAGAAGAAAAATAAATTAAAAACTGATGGAGGTTGAAGGAAAACTATAAACTTCATAGCTCTTTTTTTACACTCCATTTAAATGATGTTATCATATTCATTGATGCATTGAGTTATACTGTGTTTTTGACATGTTTCTTTTACGGGGCTCCATAAGAACACATGGATCTGGTAATGCCTCTACAGAGTGGGGTAAGAAAAAAATCTTTAAAAAAGGACAACAAATAATAAAATAAGCCTGAATTGTTTCGTATAATTAAGTTACCATATACAGCATGTAGCACATAAAAAAAACGTGGCATTTTCTGCTGTGTGAAAATAAACATCGTAACAAGAAAACTTAAGTGGTGTCTCCCGTTTAAATCGTAATACTTAATCTTTACTTGATTTGTCGTAGGAACATCCAACATATTCAGCATCCCCCTCGTGTACAGTATGAACTCATCCAATAGAAGTATTCTATCATCATTCTTTCTCTGGTTTTACAGTACGATCTCAGTCTACAGATTCTGTATTTACACTGTACAGAGACAACTCAGCAAAACGTATACAATCCATCTTTTTTTGTAAGCAGTGTGTTTGAATGTGTCACTTAATGCTTTTTTTCTATCACTTGGGTTCCTCTCCAGAACAACCCTGAAAAATAATCATGCGTTTAGTGGCTCCTAAATGTCGATATTCCACTTTGTGCTGTTTCTTTGTACGCTGGAAGAACCATACAAAATGTTAAAGAAAAAAAAAAGAAATATTTCAGTTATTTGTTCTATTCCTCCAGTAGAAAGGGGGAGAGGTGTTAAACTAGCTTATTACAGGCACCACAGGTCAGGACGATGGCAGTGAATTAAGTACAACACCAGTTCTACAGTACGTCTCATGTCTGACTGAGAGTCCTGGACCGCTGTCCTCCGCTCAGTCTCCTCCCGAATATGCACGCTTCATCCTATTTAATCACAACAACCGAGCAATGCATGAATATTGCTTTAAGTGAATGGCTGTGTCGGGAACGTTGGCTGGATGGCCTCGCTGCGATGGTACAAGTTGAGTTTTCCTGGTCCTGTCAGAGCGAAAGACTGACTCGCTTTTTCAATGTCAGCCCTCCGAATGAGAGCTTCAATGAAAACGGCTACGATGAATACGATGATATGCAGTCCGGTCGAATGCATCAAGTGTACACTGAAGGTAACGGAGGAATGTACATGTCTTTCCCTTGTGTACACTTGGATCTGCTCGCAAGAGGGTTCGCGCCGGATGGGGATGCAAAAAGAAGAGATGAACACCAACCAAATTTCCCAATGTGCCCGTCAAAATAAATCCTCTCATGCTTCAGCTCAGAAAGTGACTGAACCTGAAGATTAAAAGGAAAAGGAATGTACACGGCCTCCCTCAATCAACCGCACGAGCGAGTGGAAGAGGGAATTATGGAACGCTGTTGTCGCCTGGTTTTTCCGCATTAAGCTTGTCCCAACTTCACACAGTCTGTCATCTACAGTACACATATATATATATATATATATATATATATATATATATATATATATATATATATATATATGTATTGCCAGCTGTGTTTCTGTTCGGCCTCTTCTTCTGCTGTCGAGGTCTTCATTCCAACAACTTTCACTCACGCACTTCAGTTTGGTTCAGCTCAGCTCTGTTTGGTTCAGTGCAGGCAGCCAGTGGAACTTCTTTTATGTACAACAACCAGAGCGGGTGCAATCACACTTGTAAAAGTGCTAGGTTTTGTGTGTGTGTGTGTGTGTGTGTGTGTGTATGTGTGTACTGATCCACAGGACTGCTGCCCGCCTGGTTTGCCTGCTTACCAGGCAGAAACACAGTACAGTATGTCCGACAGGTCTGTCTCCGTGCTGCGGGCAGTCAGTGTTAGGAAATGATGGCTGGACACCACCGCACCACCGTCAGGTTGTCCGCGCTCACTGACCGCTTCTTCGTTTGTTTCCTCAAGTCCTTGTATATGTCGTCACACAACCGCGAGATGGCCTGAAAGACAACAAACAAACAAAAACACAGAAGAAATGAGATGGAGACGATGAGGCGCACGCTTTGGTGTATCCGGTGAAAAGATCAGAGCTCTTCTCGGGACTGTGTGGGCGTGTCCAAACTGGGCTGTCTCGTCAGTGTGGGACACCTTAGCCTGTTATCGTTTCCATTAGCTCATTGAGTTTTGTGACATTACATATATCCACCTAGCTTCCGCCTGACTAACGTCCAACCAGCCGGAGCTGCTGAGAGCTACTGCGCAGGGCCTTTAAAACAGGCACTGTGGTGCTTCTTTAGCATCTTACACCAATAGGACAAGTATATAGGCCAATGAATGGACTCTTTTTCACAGCTGACATTTTGACTTGTCATAGCAGGAAAAGCACAGCTGAACTAATAACATTACCAAATAGCTCAGTTCTAATTACACAGCAACACAGTGCTACATCCTGCTCTACAGTCTGTGATTTGTGTGCACGTGTTGGACTGAGCCTCAGTTCCTTTATACCACAGCCTCAGGCTACAAGAAATTGGGTTCAGATTGTAAGATTTATTTTCTTTTCTTTATATATATATATATAAATCTGTTTCCAGTTGTTGTTTTTTGTGCTTGTGTGCTACTCACCTCTAGTTTCTGGGCCTTCTCCCTGCTGAGGGGTTCCAGGGGGAAGCTGAGGTTGTTGGCCTCAGCCATGGAGCGCAGGTCAAAGTAATACTTGGCGTAGACGCTGGACGGCACGTTGATGTTGAACTGCAGCAGCTCCAGAAACTGACGCTCCAGCTCATTCCTTTTTTTTTTTTTTTAGAGAGAGAGAGGGGGGGGGGATGTGTGATCAGATATTTAGCTCGGAACCAGAAGTAGTTGAGATTGAAACAGAGTTGAAATTGATTTGTCTGTCTACAAATAAACTCTGTACAGAGCGACCGAAGAGGAGACGGAGACTAACGAGGGGGTGTTATTTCCCCCATATATACCAATACACCTCCACCAAGTAAATCCCCAGTGCACCCACCAAACATGAGCCTCTCCTCGTACTGAAAAGGAGTGATATCGAAGCACAGGGCTGTGAGCATTACGTGTGACAAAGAATATTGATCCCACATCCTGGAAATGCTAATGTCAGTCATTGCCTCATGCTGCACAGCTCTGTGATCCCCGCTGCAGCGCGCTGACAGACGCTTTCGTCTGTTTATCTTTATTCACGGCCGATTCCTTTTTTCTTTCTCGCTGTACCCTGCACAAGAGGCGCCATCCATCTCTCCTCCCTAGCCTCTGTTCCCCACCCACGCACATTTACAGGCATGCAGCAACAGACGGGCTAAATTTAGCCTCCACTGTAGCCAAACTCTGCCTGATACCGCTGCTGCTGTTTCTATCCGGCCGTGGCTCTCATTCAGCTATTCTCATCCATTTCCTTTTTTTGTGTTTCTCCGCTCCTCACTGTTCTTCCCAGACTACCCTGCGGTTATTTCACGGTCTAGCGTGTGCCTGTTGCGGATGGAGAGGGCGAGTTACCGAGCGCGGATTTTTTAAAAAAATTGATCTTCCGAGGAAATCTGTGGTCAAGTCACCGTCCGGTAAATCGCGCCAAACTGGTGGATTAGAGTCATTGCTCTGTAAAATCTGAGCCCAAGGACAAGAATACACAGCCACCGGTGCAGAGGAGTGTGAGGGCAGCAGAGGTCAGAGGTCGCAGCAGTGACGGCAACGTCTACACCCTTCAGAAAAAAATCTATCCAGACGGATGTGGTCTGCAGGACAGCGTGGTGGGTCCTCGTGCCCAAGATGCTTCTTCCCTGTCTAACAGAGGAACTAACAAACCAGCCATGTTTCAAGCTTGGTGACATGATGGAACCTGGATTTATACTATTGCTTCATTGGGAAAGCTGCAAGAAAACCTGATAAAAACGGTTTCAATCAGCGCATGCTTTTTACAGGCCTGCATGCATTCATCTTGCTCTGACAAAGGGCAGACGGCATCTTCATACTGTATCATGAGGCGGAGTTGTATCTGACCGAGCCAACCTACTGTCTCACTGCTTTCTTGGGACCAATCCAAGCGCCACAACAGAAGACAGTTAGTCACATGTGTCACACAAACCGGGCTGCGGGATCTCCAGACCTCCCTACATGTGACTCTGAGCACCTCTTGAACGCAGGCTGAGCTCACAAACACGGACTACTCTCAGCATAGAAAGACCCTGAAGACAGTTCTAGTGGCTGAGACTCTGTACCATGTTAGGTCAACAGTCACAGTTAGTTAATTAATCAATTGGTCCATCAACAGAAAATGTTGTGTTTACAACATTTTCAAGTGAAAATGCAATAATTCACTGGTTGCAGTTTTTTAAAATGCTTTTAAAAAACAGTTTTTTCTGACAGTGAACTACTTATCTGAGTTTTGGGCTGAACCAGCTTTAAAGTAAACTACTCAACTGGAGCCAATTTATTTTGGCTTGGCCTCAATAGATCATGCAATGGAAATGAAAGTTGGCTATAAAAGCTATGTCTTATTACACAGGAATAATTAAACACATCTCCTGCCACCTTCACATCACAGACACATTCTTACGTTTAGTAATTATTGTCAGGCGGAGGAAATAGAACTGGTTCAAAGCAACACACCTTAGAAACTAAATACTGTAAAGGAGCCGCCTGTATGTCAATAACCACCTTCAACATTCAGAGTACCTCAGTGTACAGGCCTTTCACCTGTGTCTGCATTTCATACAGTATTTTGGGTGTGTTTTGGCAGCAACTCACATGTCCTCCACAGTGATGTCCTTGAGAATTTGGCAGTAGTCGACGTTCCAGACCGCCTGGTCGTCCCACACCTTGGATGCCAGAAGGATGGCTCCCAGCACGATGCGCTTCCAGTTAACAGGGCTGATGTCGATCTCGGCGTAGGTCAGGAGCCTCTCCAAATACACCTTGAACAAAGACAAGCGTCACATGTTAATAACTCTGAACGTATTCATCTTTGAACAAACTAAATAATGAACATAACTGAGCCCCTGACTGAAGCTTGTATTGATGTATTATCCATTAGCCTCTACTCTACCGGGAGTGCCTACGTTTATGTGCAGTTAGTTTGCTGCTTGTCTCCTGCCGACTCCTCCTCCAGGTAAAAAAAACAAAACAATACACAATAACAAGATGGCAGAAGCTGATGAAATCCAGCCTCTCTGGAGCTCGCTCATTAAAATATCTCTCTCTGCCTCTCTCCCCATTTCCATTTCTCTCTCTCCCTCTTTTTTTCGGTAGCCAGACTTCCCACCGTCTACAGATCACAAAGCACAGTGAAGCTGGAATACTTGTGTAATACAGAGGCTGATTCCACTGATCATCATTTTGTTAGAGAGTCGCTGTAAAGCATGAAAGCTGCCTTGATCTGCGGCAAGGAGACGACTAAAGGTGTGGCTTGCTAATGGAAGCTACAGAACAGTATCAAACAGCCTCTCTGTAAAGTGTGCAGGCATGCATGGGTCAGCTTTTTACTTTAAATGTACATTTACCAATATGGAGTTTGTACTTTTGTGTAGTAGTATTCATAAATACTGTAACTTCGTCTTGTTATTTCTTTAGTATTTACAGTACTTACAGGGCTTTTTGAACATGTAATTTGCTTAAGTTTGTGACAGAAATGATCTAATACAAACAAAACAATCGTATTCTTGTAACAGCATTTCTTTCCTCGGCTGACTAGGAACTACATTTTTGTTTCCATGAATAAAACGCTCTGCAGGCTCAACAGACTTCAGACCGGTTACAGCTTTGAAATCTGTCATCTCAGATGACAAGTCTCTCAAAAAGAATAGATGGATTCCACTGAATGTGCACTGCGGCAGAACTGTCTGCACTATGTGACTTAAAAAGCTAAACAGAGTCCTAGAAGCCTGTCGGAAAGCAGAGGGTCCTCTGTTAGATGATGGTTATTGCCGTCTAATTATTGGACATACATGGATGTAAAACGGTTCCTTGTGGTTTGGACAAATAGAGAGGCGGAGAGCAGAGAAAACATACTCTCATCCTATTTTGCAGCCTGGTTTCACTTGCCCACTAACACAGCTCAGGTGGCTAATTGGACAAGTCGTGCTGGGTTGGGCTGTGTGCCTGCAGGCGGTGCTAACCCTATCTCTGTTGTGGCCCAGAGCCTGCCAACAGACACCACGTATACACTCCTCTGGCAGCAAACATTGAAGAAAGCCCGCATGAAATGAGAGCCGGGCCACATGCTGGGGGATGTGGCTGCAACGGCACAGAGAGGAAACTCTACAAAGAGGCACAACAAAGAACCCAGAGGCAAACAGTAGCCCTGTGCAGCCACATTACACTCAAATGTATTCATTTTGTGATTCTGATTTAGGGATGGGAATCACCAGAGGCCCCACGGTACAATATGATCACGATACTCAAGTCACGATACCGTGTTATTGCGATATGCTGAGTATTGCGATATCAAACATCGCGATATATTGCGATTGATTACTGAAAATGATGCAGTTTGTCAACATCTGTTGTATCTAATAAGATACCGATTTCACTCGGTTCATCTCACTACAGTCCATCTCTAATAGGCCGATAGCCAATGAACTAAAATACTTATTATTTTCATCAACTACTTCCTTTTACTGTGTTTAAGTCATCTATAGTGGTGATTTGCATAAAAACACACAATTCAAATGACAATGTTTTTATCGGTAAAAATAATGTTAAAATTAGTCATTTTAATGATGTATGATAAACTGGAGACTTAGAGCTAGTGTTCGCAAGATAAACGTCACAATTCACTCCCTAATATCTATTTTATATATCGCTGTGAAAAAAATCTCCCTCGAACAACTGGACTTATTGTAGTTTCTCACCAAAACTACATTTTACAACACACAAAACAAACCAGCGCACACACACGCGGGTTACGTGACGGACGCAAGAGGAGATTCCATCTCACACACAAACAACGCGGCTTTTTTAATATTTACGTTACTCTCACAGTTTTGTGTCTTTTTTGTGTTTGAATAATAATACTGCTCTGAATGTCACACCACATCTATTATGATGATTGATGGTTCACTCAGGGTCAGCATGCCACGTTGAAACTCATGCAGTGTTCCACATGTAAACAACTAACCAGTAAAACACTTCCTGCTGGGATAATTGACAATATACAGAACCAGTGATAATAGTATGCAGGTCTCTAATGTCTACAAGTGTGCTAAATGTTTCTCAACTAATAGTTTCCGTGTGACACGCCAATGAATGACCTCTTTGGGAATGTTAAGAGTTTGAGCTGTAGCTTCACATGTCACAAAGTGCAACGTGTCCACAACGTCTCCTACTGGAAGTCTTGAACACGATCCGTCTTCCCGAAAGAGACTCCGTCGTCTCGATCCCCTCCGCCTTCGCTTTCCTGTCCAATGACGTGATGATTGTGAAGGGAAGGAAGACTAAAGTTAGCCGTGTCAGCGAAGCTAACCGCATAACCACCAGCCATCGGCCCTATTCAATTACTGGTGGCATGCCAGACTTCACTCTGGGGGACTGGATGAGGCAGGCCATGTGCCAGTGTGTGTGTGTGTGTGTGTGCGTGCGCACATGTGATTTAGTTAAGTGTGACATATCTTTGCTAGAGTACGCCTGTACTTGGATAATGACACAGGAACATTACAGATACTGTGCATCAATGTGCTTGCATTCCCATCACTGTCTGGACACAAGGAACCCCCCCCCCCCCCCCCGCCCGCCCCCCCATACATGCAGTTCACACATTTGTGCATCTGTCAGGGAGCAGATCAACTCGATACAAGGCCACCAGGCCAGCCCTATTAACCCCGCACTCTCCAGTCTCTGGGGACACTGGTGTCGGCCAGAGCGACCGAGTGTGGAAAGAGATGTTTCTGGGCAGATGGGGGGGGAGGGTTTACTGGTCTTGGAAAAACAGCCAATTGAACAAGTTCAACTTATTCAGAACTGTACTGGCAGCCTTTGAACCAAAACAAGTAAGAGAGAGCTTATTCCCCTGGTTTTAGCTGCACTCTATTGGCCCCCAGTATCTTTTAGAGTAGATTGTAAGGTCCTTTGACTTGTTTTGTAAAGCTCTTAATGGTTTGGGACCGGCCTACATTGTAGACTCTCTGATGTTTTCTAATCCTTCACAAGCTCTCAGATCTTCTACTGCTGGCTTTTTATATTATACATACAATACACGCAATTAAGCGCAAAAGAAAATAGGCAGCGCAGCTTTCTTTTTCTTTTACAATGCTCCAAAATTATGGAATACCCTACGAAGAGCATAACGAGTTGAAAACCTATTCATTTAATTTGGTAATAATAAATGTCATTC
Source organism: Anarhichas minor (assembly GCF_050575085.1). Taxonomy (NCBI): domain Eukaryota; kingdom Metazoa; phylum Chordata; class Actinopteri; order Perciformes; family Anarhichadidae; genus Anarhichas; species Anarhichas minor. The sequence continues at coordinate 1,465,161 of NW_027466496.1, read as the reverse complement.
TTCTTATTTTTTGTTGTTATTCTTAATGTTTTTTTGTCTTTCATTTTTTATTTATTGTCTTTTTATCAATTTATAATATTATTGTGTATTTTTTTTAAGAAATTGTCATGTTTGATGATGACAAGAGAAAGCAAACAAAAAGTGAAACAAAGAGTCCGAGGTGAAGAGAAAGAGAAAGCAATGAGACAGAATGGGGATAGAAGCTGTCCTTGTTTTCACGTTTTTTAAAACAGGTGAGCGGCGCAGGATGTCATAAGTGATCCTGCTGCACACTAAAGCACCAATTACATCCTCGCTACAGGCGCCGACACACGGGCCCACACCAAAGTTATTCTGAAATGAGACTGCACGGATCAAACCAATCACGTGTGACCTTCCGATCCTCTGGTCTCTCCTGTGAGGATTAGTTCACTTTTCAACATTTTTCGGGGGACACAATTTCCAGAGGGATGTATGGAGCGTTCCATAGGATTCATGAGGAAGAACAGAGAGAAAAGAGTCTAAGCAAGGTAGAAGAAAGAGGACAGCGCATGAGACGACGGAGGGCAAAAAGAGAATCAGGAAGCAACACTCCCTCCTGGTGTCAGCACTGAAACACGCACGCACACACACTTACCAAGGTGACAATGGCACACTCGGCGGTGAGCTGTGCGGCGCTGAACAGCGTCCTGACGAAGCGGTAGATCTGCTTCTGCTCGGGGTCGTGTTTTTCGTAATCCGGAGGAATTTCAGACTTCTAGAAGAAAAGACAACAAATGAAAATGAAAATGAGAGATTCGCTCTGTTCAACGGGCACTTGATGGGGTCGTTTGCCGAAATGGAAAACAACGAGCTGCGAGCTCAATGTGTGTGTTTGTCTTGCTGATGAGTGCCGATAGCTCCACAGTATTGACATAATGGAAACGCATCTTCAGTTAAGGCCTTACCGTGAGCGGGTGCAGTTTCTCATCGAAAATGTCGACCAACATTCTTCCGTCGACATCCCTGGAATGACAAACAGATTAGGGGAGTGCGATAGAAATACAAATTTAAAAAAAACAGATGGCATGAGACTCATTTCTTTCTGAAATATGACGTCATCCTCTGGGATGTCACATTGTTTATGGGCATTTATCCGCACTTCAAAACGCAGAGCGTCATGGGATTCCTCCCGTTATCGCTACGGAGACAAGGAAAAGGACGTCTCTACACCCTTCTACAAGACCACAGCTTATTCCAGCTCACTCAGGCCTCAGATGGAGTCAGCCATCAGACAGAATGTCACGATATCGAAAGACTTTGACATTTCGACATGAGCTCTGAGGGGCATTTGTTCCTGTCCAGGTTTCATTTTTCTCTGCTAACCTGTGATGCTGATATTTGATGCTGGATTATGAAAAGGACCGCAGACTGAGAGGGATGATCATACCTGTTCTTTATGTGGTAGTATATTGCCAGGGCTACGCTGTAAAGACAAACAAAATAAAAGCAATTAATTTCAAACTAAAAGCATGATAAGAGCTTGAACATTAGATTGTGAATTATTTCCTGTTAGGCACAAATAGTTACCATTTGATGGTGTATTTGAGGTTGGGCTGACTGACGGTGCTGTCGTCAAGGAATATGGTGGAGCATGAGCTGTATTTCCGTCTCACCGGGCCTGGATGATGCTGGAGTCCACACACACACACACAGAGTCAATATCTATTTCAGTCCTACTCAGACCGTGAACAGACAAGGAAAGTAGAGCACCTGTAAGCCCACAAACTAATGCTCTCTGTGATCTGTCAGCGTGTCACATGGGGGAATGGCATTCATGGTGGAGTGCATCTTCAGAGAACTTTTAATACGCTCATTTGCTCCTGGCACATACTGAACCAGAGCTTGATCATGTCAATTGGATTATTCCTTTAGTTTATTTATATATTTTTTTTGCTCAATATCAAAATAATGGTTTTTCTTTTCAAGATAAACACACTGATTCATCAGTAAAATATTACAAATTGCTGACCTCGGGGCTGAAGGAGTGATGGCCGAAGATGAACTCCACCATAATGTGACGATGTTGTTGTTACTACATCTAAATAATGACATGTAACTGCATCTTTCAGCTCATAACACACGCACACGCACACACACACACACACACACACACACACACACACACACACACACACACACACACACACACACACGTGACTACGACTAACAGTGGAACCTGTGTGGTTTGATGGTCAATGATAAAGGGGTCGGGTTATTTTAAAGGGTCATTTTGAGGACTTTACCTTGTTCTCCGAAATGTGTGTGAACTTGCAAGAAATACAAGACAATAAAAATCACCATTTGCACCACAATTATATCCACAATTGAATTTTCAGTCGTCTTCGGCCTTTGTGTAAGATACACGACTGCCGTTTTAATGCATCACACACAATGTCCTTTCTCTTACTTACATGGTTGATGTAAAGGCTCTTCCGTTTCTCTCGAACTGAAAAGGGAAGACGAGAGAACAGGCGTCAGGCAGCAACACACACAAACGCTCGCGCTCAGTGTGAGTGCAGTACACAACCCTCACAGACAGGGAGCAGCATTTACCCAGGGTTTATAAGTTCCCTATCACTATAGCTGTGTTTGAATATGTGGGAATGAGTGTGAGCTAATCCATTCATCGTCTCGGCTTCCGTGAGTCCAAATGGAATGAAGCAGAGTGACGGCTTCCTTCAGGTGGAGATTGTCTGTTTTCCTTTCTCTCCGCTCATACGGATGCTGATTCTGCTTAATGGCCTTGGTGATCTGTTAGTTCTACAGAGCTCACGGAGCTGAGCTGTGAGGTGCACGCACACAAGCTGTGTGTGTTTGTGCATCCATGTGTGTCTGTTTGTGTGATGTAGGAGAAGACACGACGGGGGGGTGGGGGGAGATCGGTGGCAAAGCAAATCCGGAGTAGATGCAGAGCGCAGCATCACGCACACAGTGACGTAGCGAGCTGTCTGGCGCCTCTCACCTCTGTGACACACACACACACACACACACACACACACACACACACACACACACACACACACACACACACACACACACACACACACACACACACACACACACACACACACACACACACACACACACACACACTCACACTCTAATGCACGTGTTGTTTTTCCTCCTCTGGGCAGACGTGACTTTGTGCGCTGCTTTCTAGCAAAGAGCAGCAGACTCTCGCCTCATAATTAGGGCTTTGTGTTTTAGTGAGAGAAAACAATCCCGACCGCAGTGATTTCAGTATTGATTTCTGAAATAATAAGTAAGAAAATAAGTTTTTTTTTTCTACACATCAACACTGACACATTTGATACTCTTCACAAAGATGCGCAGTGGTGCTCGTGTCACATCACAGATTCCTCCTCCCGGTGGAATCATTCACACATCCTCTGTAGGAGAGACGTCTTAAGCTCCGCTGGTCTGGGGAAACAAACTGTTTGCTTTTTTTTTGCAGCCCTATTCATACTGGTGCATCTTACAGACCAACATGCACATGGGCACAAACACACACACACACACACACAACATGATATCAGCAGCTCAACAGTGGAGGCACATCACCCGCTGACAGAAATACATACAGATCCAAGTACAGGAAAACAAAAAAGCTTGTGACCACGTGAAAAGTGAAGCCCAGAAACACACAGTGAGCGCAGTGCGACACGCCTACAGAGACCAGACACACACATGCTTACCTCTCTTGTTGGGCACGGCAACTGAAAAAACACAAAGTCCAAATTGTCTCTGTGTTTCCTGAGCATTAGTAGTCATTCATGTACAATATGTTGTGAAAACAGGCCAGCAGACGTTCACACAAGAGCTTGATGAGGCTGATAAAAGATCAGATCAATAGATCAGCCTCCTGGCAACAAAACCATCGTTGCAAATGGGACAAAAACCAAGCCTCTTATCGTCAAAGTAAACAGATTGTGGCTTAGCTGAATCTCAGAAACCAACTTCATCACATATCAATTGATTAAGATGCATTACTGTCAGTCTGAGGGGTTCAGGCTGCTACAGGATCATCTCTCTCTGCCTGAGAGAGATGATCAAAACGCCGCGGTGTGCCTCAGAAAAAAATCAGACGCCGAGGCAGCTGCTATAAAATTTCTACGGGAGCCTGCCTGGAGCCTTCATGGTGGATAAAAGGATGTTGATCAACGGTACTTTTGTGTGGCTCCACATCTGAAATCCCCGCATCAATCGAACACCTTTCTTTGCCACGAAGCGGGCGGCCATTGTCTGACTTGCATGAATTTGAAACGTTAAAGACACCTTTTGAAATGATTCTTTGCAGGCTGCGTTCTGGCTTAATGTGCAATCTGGCGACACCGCTCTTTGAATGACTTGGTTTTTTGAGGATAACAACATACAGTCAACATGAATGGTCGTCGGGGCCCTGAGGGAAGAGAGGTGATGTGAGGTGGCGAGGCCACGTGATGAAAACAACACACACTAGAGATCTTTGATGGAACTATCTGAAATGAGCGTGTCTAATGCATTCTGGAGATGCCCACGTTACTGTATAGGCTTCAGGATTTTGTATCCAAGCATGTATGATGAGCTTACTTATTTGGACTGATGCTTTAAAATCGCACAACACATTCTTCAAGCTACAGTCTCCAGACGGAGACGCACACGGTGGTGCTACAGCCATCAGAGGACGCCGAAGAACTAAATCAACCAAAAGTAAAAGCCATTCTTTCCAACTCTGTGGACGACACGACCAGAAAGAATCATTTACATTGGTGCCTAGTACACACTCTAAGACTAAGAGCCCTCGCAGTAGCACAGGACACAACTTCCCCTCGCATCACACTCCAGTGGCCTCTTCAAAAGGTCCTGTGTGTGCCGGATACAATTAAAGACATATTTAACAACGCGCCCGCTCGCCAACAATCCCTTCACACTTCACGTGTGGAAGTTTCAAAAGAGGCGAGGTGCTCTCAATGCTCACCGTCGGTCTGTGACTTGCTGAGGAAGATGGTGCTGGCCCGGGGATGATCTGAGGGGTTGTACTCCATGGGTAGATCTAAAAAGAAAGAAAGAGGGGAAACAATACATTAATACTAATAAAGATTTCTTTTGACAACAGGATCATCAGTTCAGTATGTTAGGAATCGCAAGCAATGAACACAAGGCCGTGGTGTGTTTGTGGAGGTTAACTGTGTGGGATTGGCTTTAGGGGTTGACCACGTCTCTTGCAATGGACCAAACTGAACGGAAAAACAATCTGTCGGCCGACAGTTTAAACGGCGGTTTGTGAATCGATGTGCTAAGCAAACACACCAGAAAGGTATAGATTTGCTTGTGTGTCTGTAAACAACACGTACAACCTGGGAACAACCACCAGATTAAGACAGCAGCTGGCAATAGAAAGAGCAATAAGATCCCAAGAAGAAGATCTTTGAGCGTTCGATGAGCTGGTGAACTGTGACAGCAGGTCTGGACCACATTTATTCTCTGAGTCTGCAGGTTCAGGTGAGTCTTTTCACACATATAAGTAGAAAAGAAATGTACCTGGACTAATGTCCAAATAACCGAGTTAAACATGCAAATGTGTGTAAGCTAAATAGGACAACCACATTTAAGACTGAGCTTGCATTTATTATGAATTTAAAACATACATTTTTTGATTTGAAACTCGAAGATACACAAGATTAAAAGTGACTGAACTCCATAGACCAATTCATGTCTCAAATCATGAAAAAGCTATTTGCTACTCAACATTAGTCGGACTGTTCAGATGTTAGACACTACCTGAGTGAACCCTCCCCTGTACCTTCATTCATTTGATTCTGGGTTACTTTCTGAAATGTCTTTTTTTACATGTCACATGATGGTAGAAGAGAGTGTGACTGCCTCTGGCTAACTGGTGTGTAACAAAGAGAAAGTGAGTTTTTGCACAAATTAGTTTTTCATTAATTATTAATTCTACTGGCAATTTTTTTTTGCATAAGGTGATCAATTGTTTAGCCTCTAAAATGTCAAAAGAATTGTGAAAAATGCCCAAAGTTTCCAGAGACATCCTTTTGTTTACTTTATTATTTTTACTGTTAACAACCATCTTCCTTTCTTTTTGGACGTGCTTGCAGCTACCGACACTGCTGCCTGGCTGACGGCTGCTACGGGAAACCATCGAATTCATGTATACATATTCGTTTTTTGTCCTAGTTCTTTGCCTCAATTAAACCCCTCAGGCAAAAAATATTTGTTATTGTTAAATTATAGATAATAAATTTGTGGCGAGCGAAACAGAAAACCCCCGTTGTTTGAACAGCTGATTGGTACGATATCTCCGCAGTCTTATAGAGGCGTGGTGAAGAGATTTAATATCCTGCTCAACCTCAGGTAAAACATTTGTTGACATAAGGTTATGGTCATTATCATAAACCGGTCTAGGTTAATCATTACCTAAAACTGTAATACTAACGCTTGAAGTCTCAACACAAGCAAGGAAACTAAACTAAAACTATGACACACACACACACACACACACGACATTGTGTGGGGTGGTGACCCCATCAGCGGCTTCCTGGTTTCTTGGATGATGTCAGTGAACCAGGAAGGGTCAGGAGGAAGCGACCAACACCCAGACTAATAGAGAGAAAGAGAAAACAGATGCGGAGAGAAGCAGGAGGGACGGAGGAAGAGCGACAAGCTGATAATGAGGGCGAAAAGGACAAGAGAGCTGAAAATGAAGTGACGGGAGTGGCACCTTTGAAACATGATGGACGGGGAGAGAGAGAAGACAGCGAGGGGCGACGAGAGGAGGGAGGGGAGGAAATGATAGAAGGTAATAGAGATGAGAGGGGAAGGAGCCAAGATGGATGTGAGCAGAGGTGGGGGGGGGGGGGGGATGGGAGGAAGTGAAGAAGAAAAGGTCAACCAGCTTCAGTTGAAAACCTTGTGGAAATGAACACGGTGGATGTAAAACTGTAGCTTAGATCCACCATTAAAACACACTATATCATGGCGACTACGGAGCATACCTGAGATCACACGGCCTCTCTCAGTACACTGCAGGTCACACATGCCAGCCACAGCTATTGTGTCCCAACTCTTTTGAACTGCTGTCTTTTTGTGTTCGAGAGCCACTTGAGCCTCAAAGGGTGCGCACACGCGCACACACACACACACACACACACACACACACACACACACACACACACACACACACACACACACACACACACACACACACACACACACACACACACACACACACACACACACACACACACACACACATGATGGAGGAGGAAGTGACACACGGTGCTGAATAAAATATGGGTGTGTGGGAAGAAGCAAAGAGCAGTGAAGGAGAACTGAAGGTGGATTAATGATGCTGGGCGCACACAGACGCTCAACTGTTGGTGACGTAATGCAGTGCACGCACAGCGCACTCACACGTACGTGAGTTACAAAATAACTTGAACGCTGACTTTCTGTTTTGTGAGATAAAAACGTTTGTACTTTCACATAAATAATTTAGAGAGTCTTTTTAACTGGTGATGTCACATTTTGAACACAGGAAGCCAACTGGCCACAGAAACGGGGCGTGTCCCTCTACATGGCTGCCGTCAGTGACCTTTGGTGTGGTTCCACTCCTCCCCAGTTTCTCTCCAGCACCCGACTTCCTGCGTTTCAGGAAGTGGGAGAGGAAATGAAGTAGGGGGGGGGTGACGGTTACGCATTGTTAGGGAGGTAGGCTGAACAAAGGGTGGAGGGAATGGGTTGCTGTGTGGATTTAAGCCACATGTGTTGCACTATTTATGCAGAAAACACACGAGCACACCTAAAGAAAGATGGAAGACAAAGCCGAAAGAGGACAGCCACTAAAGCAGCCCCTCTTCCCGTAGCTCTCCTCTCATCCACGCTCCATTCCAGTCGGTAGCGCGGCATAATGCACAGCATCACCTTTCTTTTTCTTATTATTATTATTATTGGCAAACCAGTGACAGGTGCATACGCCGCCCACTGAAGTGTGGAAACAAACTTGTGCTTGCTCACTTGAGGTTTAGGCTACGGTAGGCATTGTTGCAAATCAACGAGCAGGACTGCTATTTTTGTTTTATGATTTTTGCATTAATGTGAAGAAGTACTTTGATTTGCTAGGTATGTATTTTATGAAAAACACCATCTAGTCATTTTATCCATAAACAGTGTCTTGGTTGATTTTCCCCAGACATTTATTATATCACAATATACGTACAGGACAAGAGGAAACTGATGCCGTTAGTTACATTGTGAACAGGAATACGTGTAATATTATGGTTAGCGGTTGGCCCTCTGCCCGCCTGCCCCGGGAGCCTGTCATGAGGGTGGCTTCAGGTTGCAACATCAGCCCAGACAGGAAGGCCCTCTCTGCTGGGTTTTTTTGGCTGCTATGCTGAGGTGCCAGCCTGAGGGGATCCAGATGGCGCAGCGCGGCTGTCAACGGCGTGCTATCAAACAATACGCCCACACGGCTAAGATAAGCAGCGCACAGCACATCTTGTAACGGAGTGCTGGAGAAAAGAGCACAAGATGCAGCTGCTGATTGAAAATAGATTGGCTAAAAGAAACGCCGTGCTGCCGTGATGGCTTTGTTTGAGTTTGGAGCGGCAAAGCACACCGTTTCCATCCAGTACTTATCACAGCTCAACCCGTGTGACTGCTGCACCGCATGATACTGTGAGTTGGCCCTGATAACACTTCTGTGGAAGTGTGTGTGTGTGTGTGTGTCTTGTAATGTGAGAAAGAAGGACAGTAACACACCGAGAGGAGAGGGAACACGGAGGTTAACTGAGCGTGCTCAGTGGGCATCGTTACCGAGTCGTGTATGGGCTGTGAACGTGCGGCAGAGAGCAGATCTTGACCCCATGTGGCGTCACTGTACAACAGCGAGTGTTTTTGCAGTCCCAAAAAACTCCCACAGAGCGATACGTCTTCCATGTAAAGGATCACGTGACGCCAATTTCACGTTGTTGCCTAAATATCGAACTTCTCCCTAAAATACTGCCGGTTGTGTGGTGTTGGCATTTTGAATCTGAGAGCACCAACTGCTGTGCGTCAAATGCGGCGCGTCATTTCTTCGCCGTCAGTGCGTTGGGCCCTTTAAGTGGCTCTCACCTTGGGTAAGGAGGCGCTTGGCAGGGAGCATGGAGGGAGCCTCTGTGCTATCTGTGCTATGGCATTCACCGCTGTACCACTTAATGACACAGCCGCCGTGTTTTCATTTGAACAGCGCGTGCGATAAGCGGGAGCGGGCCTGAGTAAAAGCTGCACCGATAAGACTTTTATGTAGTGAAACACCTTAATAGCAATATCAAAGCTGCTCACGTTGCAGTGGTTATAGTCAGGAAATCGGAGGAAAAGAGCTGAGCTGTTATAAAGGAAAAGCCAACAGGGACAAGAGGATGGAGGGGGAATGAGTTGGGGAAATTTCACCTCAACTACACAGAAAACTGATGACTTCTGCAGAACTCAATCACATACGTGCGCATCATGTGTGTGTGTGGTCCTTCTCATAACTTCTTGGTTCCAGAGGATTCACACAGAAGCCACGACATCTCGTTTCCGTCACTTCCCGATGTCTTAAGATGAGGCATATGTGTACAAGATCACAAGCAGCAGCGGCCCGACAACAAGTGTAGGATGTGTTGCTGTGCCACTTGAGTGAAATGCTTGGTGAAAAATAAATGAGAGGCTTTTCATTTTTTTTTAACAGTTAAGACATCCGTAGCCTCTCCCACGGTCATACAAGCACACATATACTGTAGGTCCACGGAAGGTCAAAGCTCCATGTACCAAACACACCTCCTATCTGCCTCCAGTCATGTCCTGCTCCGACAGGGGAGGACTTCCTGGACTCACAAGACCTCAGCCGTACCGCTTTGTGTGTAGTGAGCGCTGCATTAAAGCAGCCGAGCAGCCCAAAAATTCCAAACAATCCGTCACAGTGATTTGTCACAGCGACGTTCCCTGGCAGCGTACCTGGCTACGTATCCCCATGTGGACCACTGCCGTTGATTACTTCTACACTTGACGGATGGCTGTAATTAGGTGATGGTGAAATGAAACAGGGAAGGGGAGTACAGAGAAGGACAGCTTTTTCCAAAGAAATAATTTAAAAAAACACCGTAAAGGCCGTACTCGGAGCACATACAAGAAGCCAAAACGTGAGCTAGAAAGCGATGTTTAAAAGGGGATGAAGAAGAAAGCAGCGAATGATTTTGCAAGGACATAAAGATGACGTTCACAAATTGTTATCGACATTTCATGAAGTGAGTCCAGCAGTAGCTCGTATATTTTCTTCTCCAGGCACTTAAGGCTAACAGTCAATGTAATGGCATTGCAGCATCAGCTATTATACTTCCATCTGCCTGTTGAGGCTGCGTACAAACGCTGATGACAGTGAGACTTAGAGTAGCTATTTATTCCTCTGAATCTGTAGTGATTCAGCCTCCACTCACGGGTCACGTGAGCCTTTACATTCGCTGTTCTGAACATCCAGAGTCTGGTCCTGTGTGTGCTTTCTTCAGCAGAGACGACGGCTCGTTTGGAATGCTAGAAACAGACATGGAGAGACGAGCACAATGGGCGAAGAAGACACAAATGAAGTCGGAGCCACGAACAGAAAGTTCGTCAGCAGAACTGCCTCAGTGGTGGAAACACTGTTTAATTAACAAGTCGTTTCTTGGAGCAGGAACATTACCCCACTTTCACAAAGATGCACGATCATGAAGGTGCAAGTCACACGGCGCATCTGTTGTTCATCTGATGAGTGCTGTTATTAGGGCTACAACTATAGATTATTTTCATTATCCAATAATCTGCTGATTATTTTGTTGATTAATCCTTTTGCCAATAAAGAAAAGTCCAATGTGACATCTTCTGATATCCTGTTTTGTCTGATCATCCAAAGATATTAGGTTTACAAGTCCTCATGTTTGAGAAGCTAGTCACATCAAATGTTCATCATTTTTCCTTAAAAATGACTAAACCGATTCACTAATTATCAAAATAGTTTGTAATTAATGGTCTGTCTGTCGATCGACAAATCTATTAACTGACTTATCGCTGCAGCTCTGGCTTTCATTTTTCCAAAACTGACACATAGAGAGAGCGAGAGTGAGACAAAGAAGCGAGTAAGGGGTGAGGGGGTGAGGAGTCCACAGGCTCATTTACTCTGCACCCAGCTGAGAGACATCAACTCACCGTCAGCCTCTCTGTCCCCTCCCATCCCTGCATCCTGATCTGCTCGCTGTAACTAGGCAACGCAGGCTTGAAACGATTCAGATGGTGGAGGCAGGCCCATCAAAGGCAGAGACAGACAGGCAGCCGGGCTCGCTGTCTTTGTCTTTTTCTCTCTCTCTCTCTCTCTCTCTCTCGGTCTGCCTCTCCCACCTGCTCGTACACTACACTGTACTAATTGCTGCCGAGTCGTATTGAGCGTGCTGATGCGACGCCGCCGTACCACACAGAGCACCAGTGCAGGGTCCGTTGCATTGTCTTCTTACACTACATGCCACACAGGTCACATGTCGTCTTTCAACTAGCGGAGACAGGAAAGCCATCCTTTCAAATAGAGAGTAAATAACAACGGAGACAAACCATAACCGAGAGCTGAAAGAGCTCTGCCGCACTGCTCTGGGGTCAGGGACGGTGTTGACAATAACTGTTGGTAAAACAGCATAAACAGAGTGGAGGCACACAGAGCTGTAAAGAAAAAGGACCTGGGTGAGGAGAAGAAGAAAAAACAAGCAAGCATTGCTCCAATATGTTAAGGAATGGCTAGGTATGTGACAATATAAACATTTTATGTCACAATTATCCTGGCTAGAATATAATCGCAATTCACAATATGATCCCGGTAATCATCAAAATATTCTTATTTCATCACAGATGCTATCTTTATTTAGTGAACATCCTTTTCAGTGGAAAACAAACAAACACTCTTAAATAAGGTATTCATAAATCATGAGGTCCACCAGCGTAAATAAAACATTAAAAAAGAAATGGTTTATCACATGTTTTAATTAAATCAAATAATGCTTGCGGCGATTGGCTGCGAGCAAAACCACACAAGCAGTCATTTTATTCTAGATCTGCGCACAAAAATGATCGATTGCAGGCATCGTATACACTGGAGAAAGTTTGACACTACGTGGTCCTGGGTTGTTTCGGTCGATACCAGACCCTACATGTAGCCAGATACACATGCACCAGGGACCTACGCCTGCTAATCACTTTAAAATAACATGTGCAGGACCCATTTACATGGCTGCTCAAAGACAATCGCGTGTTGCTGGAGATTATTAGCATATACTCAAGCTCCATTCCTGGGGTAAGAGGAAATGTGAAGGTAAAAGACATGCAATAGTCCCCCACTCCCAAAGTTCCTCTCCTGCCATTGACCATATGTCCCTGCAGAACATGATCCATGCACCACTATCAGTACACTACGTCCGGGAGAAAAGTCTGCCACCACCCTGTGCTCCTCTCACAGCTCCTTGTTTAATCCAAACATCTCTCTCTCTCTCTCTCTCTCTCCGGTGTCAAGCTGTGGAAAGAGCCAAAGATGACAGGAAGGCCATCTGTGCCAAGCTCTGTCATACTCCGTCTGTGTTGACATTTCCACACAACACATGAGCGCATGCAAATGTTGGCAGGCATGCACACACACAAGCCCGCATACAGGCATGAGCACCCATACATAAATCAACACAGCAAAATAACAATGGATTTTGTCAGTGATGCTCACACACACACACACTCACATGTACAGTAGATACTTGGGTAGCTGACAGATTGTCAACATTCCTATAAAGTGTGCTGGGATGGGCTCCTATCAAGGGCTCTGTAATGAAGAAGCAGTTCAGAAAATAGATGTATTCTTACTGGAACACTATGAAAACAATATGACATCTTGAAAGTATGAAGTGAAAGGAAATCACACTGCAGCCAACCATTGCACTTCTCCCCCCACTGTTTTCAGATATGATCTATTCAACCAAGAGTTGTTTCTTTTCTATGGGAGAGAGCGTCATGTGATTGTGCAGTCATTTCCCTCACAGGACAGTCACATGACAGCTCACATGTGAATTCAAAGCTGGTATGAATACAGAAACGTTTTACATTTGAAGCAATACACAGATATGAAAATTGTTGCCAGTTTGCATTACAGCCATCAGACAGATGGAAACTGCTAGTACTGATGGTCCGGAATGTACGCCAGTGTTGCCTGTGTAGTGATGGCAAAGAAAATGAATTTTCAGTTATATGTCTACAGTAAAAAAAAAATATTATGATTTAATGCGAGATAAAAATAAAAAAGGCTGCAGGCCTATGATGTTACCCTGCAGGGGTGGAGGGGTGTGGGGCTCCACCACTAATCAATTTACCCCATGAACTGCAATTTACTGGGAGAGCAAAGAGCCGGAGGTCATTTTTCTAGGGAAGATTATGTATGCTGCTTCATCCACACACTGCAGCGCATTCAAGCAAGTCCAACAGCAGCAGATAGTAGGGCTGATGTAATGTCATGAGAATGGATGTGTGACTCTGTGCAGCACGGCACTGTGGATCTGGAACAACAGCAGCAAAGAAGTTCCTTTATCTTGAGTGAGAGTTAAATACCTCATTTCATGCAGAATGTATTTGGACACACACAACATCTTATGAAATTAGAGTGCCTTGCTCGAGGGCTCTTTGACATCGGGTAATGAGGCATGTAAAAAGAAAAACGCTAATCATTGTGTGGTTCCGCTTTTTGGTCAGAAACACCCCCGTCTCTGTCACTTGGTCGGAATAGAGCGCGATGTAAAGAGCTGAGTGAGGTCAAACCCACGGTCACAAAGGCTCAACTTCATCCGTCTGCAGAATGAGTCCGTCCTCCCTGCTCAAAGACAGACAGCAGCAGTCTCTCCCAGTTTGCAGGCACAACATTTGCCAGTAATGCAAGTAGCCTGCAGACAGCTGTGCCCGGATGATCTCTTGAGCTTCCCTAACACCGCGTCTAATTGCCGTCAGGTTCCAGTCCGCCAAAGCAAACACACACACACACACACAGACCGCATTGGGCGAGCTGATTTCTGATTACACCATTCAAGAGCACTGATGGGAAGCTACTTAAGACACTCAGCCGTTGGGCATTCACAGATTGCTGTTCCTCCAGCTTACAAGAGGGCAAACACTCTTGACAAGTTAGATTTGGGGAACTCCAAACAATCAGGTGGAGACTTGGATCAGAAAGGCCGTTGGCGCTCCCACGGTTCACTGCGCAGCTGTCTCATAAAACCAGAGCTTAACATTTTGAAAGCACAGAAGCAAAAAAAACAGAGGTTATAAGCAATGCAATTGCACAGACCTCTAAAGCAGTATCATGTCTGGGGAAGCGAGAATTCAGAGCGGGCACGAGGGGAAGCCCTTTTTAAGCTCCCTTTAGTCTCTGTGTGGACGGCTCTTCTGCCCATGAGCCCTTCTGAATGTTGACATTCCACATCCAGTCGTATTTGTTCTTTCTGTCAGCTAGGGATGACTTTTATTGGCTTTACAAATACTACCACATGTGAGCATCAGATAATCTACTATCCAGCTCCAAAATATCAATGTTTTATCAATTTGAGGGGACAAAATGTCCTTTTTGAGTTGATTTAAGTGCCTTTGTGAAATCCTGCTAAGGAGCTTTCATTTTTCTTTGTGCTACTCCTAGAGATAAGCGCTATGGAAAACCAACTACAGCGATTCAAAAAAAAAAAAAGGTTTTCCACACAATGTTAACATTATTCTGCAAATATAGACTGTCCACTTTTGAACTTAGCTGTGAATAACTAACTCCAGTGTCAACTACACCCCGCTTTACGTACGCTCCCAGCCCCATGCTCTAACCAGATAGTGTACAAGAGGTGCGATAGCTTTTACAACTCACTAGCATTGGGAATGAACTCCTTTCTTATTTGAATGGGCGTTCCTGACCAGCGATCCAGAGGCTGGCTCCGTTCTCTTCATCAGAACAGGCAGAAGGCCGCTACTCTTGTCAGGTTCTCAGGAGGCGGCGGCGGCACTACGAGGGAACGCGCGAGCAGCCGATGCATCTTCCCACTCGGAGGCAGAGTCGAGAACCAAACCAGACACCAGAACGAGATTGCCCCGGGCAATTGCGTTTACATTAACACTCGGTGAATCCGTTCATTTGTTTTCCAAATGGAAACCGCTCCCAGTGAAACGATTTGTTACTCCTCTCGGAGGAAGATTGCCGGCTTTCCGTGAGCAAGAATGCAAAAAAAAAAAAAATGAGAATGAATTGTTTTTATGAGGGAATGATTCTGAGGAGCTTAAGCAGACACCTGTGCTGCTGCTTGGTATTTAATGCAGCTACAATGTTTAAGAGTAAAAGCAAGGCCTGCTGGTTGTTACGGGAGGCTGGTCATTTGTGTTTGGATTTAACTTTAAATGAATCTATAACGAAAGTAATCGTTAGTTGCAGCTTTAAAACTAGGTCAGTGGTATAACATGTTTGTTTGTCTGATGCTTACCAATAAGCATCAGACAGTGTGTTTGGGAAAAATAGAATAAAAAAACATATCAATGACTGAATTGTCACTATCACATCATTACTGAGTAAATAACAAGGTACTTTGACACATACCTGCCATCACCAAGGCTTTGAATCTTTCAATATTTTTTATTCAGACACATTCATAATCCTAACACAAACTAATTAGGTTTGCTGCCCTTGATTGTTCCATGTAGGGACGCAACTAACAATTATCTCCATTGTTGATTCATCTGCCCATTGTTTGTTTGATTAAGCCATTAGTCTTTTTGAGAAAATGGTGAAAAATATCACTTCAAAAATATCTTGATTGACTATAATTTCCTGGAGCCCATGGTGACATAAATGGACCACTTGATTTATTCAACCAACAGTCCAAAACATTGAATTTACTATTACATAGAAGACAGAGGAAAGCAGCAAATCCTCTGTCAAATGTCTGGCGTTATTATTGAAGATTAATTTTCAGTCCACTGATGTGTTTAATATGCCAACATTCCCTGAAGCTGTATGTGTACTTTCACTTTAATGTATAATGTCTTTCCAGAGTTCCTACAGCTTAAGGCAAGTTAGACTTCTTAAGACTTTCTTAAACGCCACTCAGAATGACATTTTGAGAACTTCATTATCTAAAAACAAAACGAAGAACAAAAACATCCCGGCCGCAGACAACATATAAGTGTTGTTGGTTTTGCAACCCTGATATGTGAAGCATTAATGCAAGACGCATTCTGGAAATTATTTTAAAATAACCAATTCATATTTTAAATTGCAATGTCGATAATGAAATCATACTTCCCATGTCTTAGCATTTTTAGGGCGTAGAGCATGCATGAAGTTGCTGTCTTCAGTATGGGTGGAGAGGGCAACAGTGAAAGTGATAGTGACAGCACGTAAAATAAGTGAGAATCACATCCCATTTAACGCCCCACTCAAAACCCAAACAGTTATTTCTGCCTCTTTTATGATTGATTTGTCCCAGTGTCAAAGTGTGTCTACACTGAGAATCTGACTTCCACTCTGAGAGGCTGACACCAACATGTGAGGTGTGCTGCCCTGTTTTCAGACAGCTCATCAAACTGTGGTCAGGAGCATTCTGAAAAGAACCGGCTCTCTTGATTTAGTTCACAAAAAAAAAAAAAAGACTTCCTGGCTCTTCAGTCGGTTAAATGCTTTGACATTTAGAAGCAGCACATGGGGAACGTGCCAAAATGTTGCCAAAGTATCCACCATCAGCTTTACTGGTTAGCCAAATGTATTGCACCTAAAACTATTAAAGCAAGTCAGGAAATTATCAATTGATTAATCGATAGTTGCCCTAGTTTACATTGCTGCTGAATCCTGGTCAAATAAACAGGAACAAAGAGCCACAATAATTGAAATGGAGGGAATTAGTTCATACTCCACAAAGATGGACATTGACAAGAACCCATTTGTTCTTCAATGATTGTTGTATTAATCACTTATTTGGTCAAAAATGTGTAGTTCCATTTTGGCTCTCACATGCAGTTTTTTAAAAAAAAAAATAGAAATTTGTGATTTCAGCAATTGAAAACACAGAAAGTATTTTTTCAACCTCGGCAGCAATCCAAACTGAGTGGGATCATCCAGCGTTATTCTAGGTCAACTCATCTGGAAGTCATAGTTAGGAGACTCCCCAGGCTCATCAACCAGGCATGAATAATCCATGTGCAGATTTCAATTAGCCTGCAAGCAAGACTCATCAACGCGTGTGTGTGTGTGTGTGTGTGTGTGTGCTCCAGAAATAACTAACTTTAACACTGATGAGACAGAGACGAATGCCGGGCCCGGGGCCATTGCTCATTTACAGATGTCTATGTTAAGTAAAACCCAAACAGGGTGAGCGAGCCATCTGTTTCATCTTCCATATCGCCGTCCTCTCTCTCTCTCTCTCTTATTTCTGAGACATCATCAGCAGCCTCGGTTTACCTTTACCAAGAGCTCCTGTGCAGCGATACGGCATTGCAAAGTTCTCTGATCAAATCAGTCTAAAAATAGCTCCGCTGTTTGTGTGTGGAGGGTCTGGAAATCGCAAAGAATGTCCCTCTCTCTCTCTCTCTCTCTCTCTTTAGCGCCGCAGTGATGGTTAACCTTAGTTAGGTTGAGCATTAACGTGCACATGTGGATGACAATCTCTGATCATCGTTGCTCTTCCAGTTCAGAAAGAGGCCGACACACTTTCACAACATATAGGAAATCGCGTGTCTGTGATTATGTTTAAATTCAGAAATGACTCCCATTTCTTTCTATTTACATTCAGAAATGTAAGTGCCACTACCTATTGCTGGATTTGTATCGTTAAAAACGGTTCAGATGACAGTTTTAAAACGTATTTCATGCTGTGTGAAGCCATGCTTATAACACCTTTATACCCACAGCACTGCTGCCAACACCCAATATCCAAAAAGCCTTTTATAGCCTAACACGTCTTTATTTAACTACGTATGCATTTTTCATATCAAATGCGTTTAGTCTGGAGAGCGTCTCGGTGACCGCACAAGCCACCAGTGGATCAGCGCTAGCTGGAGAGGAGGGGGACTTCCTCCCCTCGGGAATCGATGACTAAAGCGTTGTGTTGATAGCAGCCATAAAACTTAACTACCCTTTAGGCCTGTATATCTGTGGTAGTCGACGCGTCTTCATCACAGTCAAACACGAGCGATGGGCTTGACCCTGAGAGACCTGCATCGGCACGGTACAGCGTCTATGTCATGAGAAGCAGACATACGGCACGTGCTGTGAAGTACAACCTATAAAGCATGGCAGACGGAGCGCAAAAAAATGTGTAAATTAGCCGTCAGGTGAAGCGTGAACCTCCAGCCTCTTTATCTCCGACTGGTGTGTAAGCTACGGTGGGAACGCACCGGGTCATTAGAGAGAGAGAGAGAGAGTGAGAGTGAGCGACTGCTCGGGCCAATCAGATTACGCTGCCTAATTTGTGTCAGGGCCCACCTGAAAGACCCTCTCACGCTCGTAAGCAACACTGCGTGCGTTTCGTTTGTGCGCATGCAAAAGAGTGTGAGTGTGTGTCGTCACCACTGTCAGCAGTTTTTCAAGGCTGATTATTGTTTGTTGGATTTTTGCAATCACATGCTCAACGCAGCCGGGGTCTCTCTCTCTCACACACACACACACACACACACACACACACACACACCAGAAGCAGATGGAGGCATGCACCCAAAGAAAATCTTACTTAAAATCTAACTTATGAGAAATGATCAACCTGGAGAAACACTTCAGCGACTATTTCTTCACTCTTTCAAAGGACAGATATCAAATCTCACTGCCTCACGCGGTCTCGTTGAACATTTCCATATCTACTGTTCGCAAAGAACCTCGAGATTATATGAGCTGCACGATATGCGACTTGTCCAGTGCGTTCACGTGCTAGAATCAAGCGGTATTCCTCCACAGGATGGGCACGGGAGGCTTCTGGCTGTGCAATGCCATTAGAGATACAGTGACGAGGTCAAAGGGTCATTGCTTAAAGACTTGTGTAAAATAGCTTAAACAGGACACCCCCCCCCCCCCCCTCCCCCCTCCCATCATATCACATTTACTCTCAGAGGCACAATTCCAAGCTTTGTGTTTGGATTTGTTGGTCATTTCGACCTCATGACATTTGGATGAGGCCTGGCACAAGTAGCTTCTAACCAATCGAGGGTTGCCACTAAGAATTGTTCATTCAGGTTTTTTTATCGATTCATTTTTTAGTCTATAATATGTCAAAAAAAAAAAATAAAGAAAAGTCAAGTCAAGTTAGAGCTGCGATTTTTTAGTTTATTGATTGATCCTTTCTCTTCGGCTGATTGCTTTTGTCCTGTTTTCAAGCACAAATGCCAAACACAAGACATTTGAAGATGTCACATTGTAGCCTGCTGTGGGAAGTTTTGTTTTTTTAATTTATAGACCAAACAATTAATCGAGGCATTGTTCCATGTCTGGCTGATTGAAAGAATGAGAATGTGGACACGAGCAACCGAACACGAGTTTCCATTGTAAGGTGAACAAGCTCGGAGCAGAGCTGCTGCTGCTTCTTCAGATGGAAAGATGAAAGTTTCGGTGGTTCAGACATCTGATCAGGATGCCCCTGGAGCCTCCCTGTGTAAGGTATTCTGGGCATGTCCAACTAACAGCACACCCCTGGGTAGACCCAGAACATGCTGGGAGGATTAGCTATTTATCATACGGCCTGGGAATGCGTGAGGAAGTAGCCTAACTGGGGAGGATGTCTGGGCTGCTTTGACGCCACCCGGACCCAGTCAAGCAGCAGAGAATGGATGGACGGACTATTGGTGTAAATTACCTTTCTGTAGCTGTGTATAATGCCAAGTGGCATTTGGCCATGTTTTTTTGTGTGGTGTGTGTGTGTGTGTCAATGATGACACAATTAGACACACGTTAGAGCTCATTAGAAATAAAATTGTGCTGTTGTCAGATAAGACTTTATAGATTGATTTAGGATAAAGCATATATGTTGACCAACAACTGCGTGAATGTCTTACAAGCCAAAATCAGTGCCACCAAACCATTCCTCGTTTTGCATGGGGAAATACCACGAACATCCAGATTGGCCCTGCGGGCGTCAGATCCAAAATGTACAGTGGAGTGCGACTGTGCTGGTGTTGATGAGCATTGATATGCGATGGCTGCGTCATTTCCTATTCAGCTCGCCCCCTGTAGGAAGTGAACACTGTCCATCATGATCGCATCACCTCCCCCCGGAGCACAAATTCACACCCGCCCTTCAACACACTGGGCCAACCTCACACACACACACACACACACACACACACACACACAGTGGAGATGACGTGAGCTCGGGGTCAGGGCTCAGACCACCAAATAACCAGGCAGCAGCAGCAGCAAGCTGGAAGCGATTAAAGTCGGTGTATAATAAGGATGGAATAGAATCGTGAAACTAATAGGTAGTACACGAAAATACTATCTAATAATACTAACTCTCCCAGCTAAAGTGCCTTGTACTTTTGCATCCCAGTTTTGGAATACACTGCCATATGGCTGATTTCCAACAAGCTGGAAGTCCTGTGAGAAGGAAGCCTACAGCGGTGTTGTTATTGGTGTAATGGGGTGGGTGGGTCCTCTGCACAGATGTTGCAAGCTCTCCTTATCCGCTAACGGCACACATCTTCAGACAACACTACAAAATGATAATAACCATAACAATAATATTCACAATAGTAATAGGTGTGTGTTGTTTATTGTATTATTTACATGTTAAAAAAGGAGGGGGGGGGGGTTAGCTGCATCTGTATCTCACCGTCTAGATTTTCTCTGTCGCTGATGTGCTGGAGGTTGCAGCCCGTGTCCTCCCGGCTCAGCTCCGGCTCCGGCCGGTAGGGCTCGAGCCTGGAGTGGTTGTTCCTCCTGTGTTTGGGGCTCGAGGACACGCAGCAAGAGGTTGTATTCCCCATGGTGGAAGCAAGTTTTGGTTATAGGTCCAAAAAAAAAAACCAACTGGTTTCTTCAGCCTTCTCCTGGCCGTGCTGATAACGTTGCCGACAGAGAGAGAGAGAGCGCGCAAGAGCAAGAGAGAGAGAGGGAGGAAAAAACGGGGCGGTAACGCGGACAGACAGACCTGATGCAAACTACAAACCTCGGTATCCGTTAGCGCTGCACGCCCTTCCCCCGAGTCTACAGCAGACTGCGCTTCGCCGGTGAAGTTCTATCATTTAAAAGGCCGGTAAAACGCCGAGGTAGGCTAATAAATCAGAGGAGTAGCCCGACGTCTCCTTCCAGACGTCCAGATAGCGCCTCTATTTCGCAGCCGTCGGTTTCACACTCCCCGGTTTTCAGATTCCCTCGCCTTGTAATTTCCGTCCGAGCGTCCAGTTATCTCCACAAACGCATTTTGAGATACTATTACTTTATCGCGACACGAATGCATAAGTGGACATGTTTTTTTGCTCGTCGGGGGAGATATTTTAGTTCGCAGCGCTACATGGTTGCCGATGTACTGTAGACTGCTGCTGCTACATCCGCTGTTGTGTGGCTTTCAGGTGCTGCCCGTAAAGTCGGATTTTCGACACTAAGGTTAAGAAATGGCTTCGCACTTTTAAATGCATTCAGTAGGCCTATAGTCGAGTCGTGGTTAACCCCCGGAAGCCAGAGAGAAAACTATTATAACAAAAAATAAAAATAAACCAGGGAAACTAACCACCTCGTTTGATGTCCTAGGTACTTCATGATATTGTGGCATTGTTTGTCGTTGAAAACAATTGTCAAAGGGCAACGTACAGTAGTAGTATTCATTTTTTTGCCTTCAGTTACTCACTCTGCATTCCTGCTGTTTGTAGTTTTGTACTAAATTGTGGGAGAAGGGTCGACGGCTAGATGTATGCAAATTGAAAGTGCAATATCCGGTAGCACGTAAACATACCTTAAAAAGCTACAGTATTACGGCCATGAGAAAAGGTTCCGGTTCAAGTGGGTGGTTACAATGTAATAAATGGACATTTGTGACAGGCACTTGACGAACGGCCTACAATTAGGTAAGAAATATATAAATATAAATACAGACTATAATAGAAAAAATATTCTCAAGTGCGTTCAGGAAGTCCGTGAATGATTTATTCTATTCCACTAATATCTAGAGGCAGGAACCTATAATCAGATTCAGAATCAGCTTTATTGGCCATGTATGTGTACACATACAAGGAATGTGACTAAACTAAATACACAAAAACAAGGACAACAAAGTAGAACAAATGTAAGCATAAACATTTAACTACTATGTACACCTATAAATATATTTGCAAAGTATATATATGAACATAAAACACAACAACAATGACTAGGAGACGAGGACAATTAATGGAGATAAAAGTGCAATGATGCAGAGTGCAAGGATGCTTGAATAAATATGAAAAGATAGTCACAAGATACTTTATGTGTCACAGGATACGTTTTGTGACGATAATATGTAGTTTATAATAACAGTGTACTAAGAATAGGCCACCTAGCAATTGTTTTTTGTTTTTATTTAACAGGTGAGTGATTGCTGTTTATCCCTGGGTTATGACATGTCATGGACCCAAACATGGACATCTGTCATTTCCTTCTGACTCATATTTGTGAGTGCCAGTTAACTACACGATCTTGCCTCATGACGGACGAATCCACCGGGGCTTCGCTTTGCCTGTGACAGAGTGCTGCTCATACTAAACCTCTCCGCAGGACTGAGTGAGATTAGCGGAGGTCATCGTAAACAGGGTTTGGTCCCGAGGAATAGCCTAATCCCTTTGAGGTGTCATCCATGACAGGCAAGACAATATGGACACCTTGATGGCACTGTTTATGCTGGAGACCGAAGAATGTGTGGACATTGACACGACCAGGCGTGGTGCTGCAGTGCAGCCTGCTGGTACTGCACCTGCATTGCATTTAATGAGACACTACATACGTTACATCCTGCCTCCGGTGTTTAAGAAAAGACGTTTCAAAGCTGCTTCAAATTCTGCAAACTAAGATAACAGACTGAAGCATTTTGCACATTACAGCCAAACCAAACTACGCAATGGACAGTGACTTCACAGGGATGATGACGTGTTTTAATTGCTGCTGTCTATAACACAAAGCACTCCATCTGCTGTCATTAATCCAGACATTTTTAAATATTTAAATGCAGTAGTCAATTCACTGGGACAGAATTTATTTTTCCCTGCCCGTGCATTCTGCAATGTTTTTTTTTGTCTCTTGGAAGGCTAAAGTTGACTGTGTTTTGTTATAGACTGGACAGGAATAAGGTTTCACAATAGGCACAGGTGTTCAGTGCAGGTCTCAGTGGTATTGGACTCTTGCCTCGGTTGTTTAGTTTCCATGATGTCCACCCAACAAACTGCACATGGGGGGAGTGAGAGAGCGGGAATCACTGCACGCAAACATTTTGCACATCTTTAATTGTGGTGTCGAATTGCCCATAATCGTAACTATTAAATCAGTTCCTCACTTTTCTTTTTACTGCGACAAATTCTTGGGTATTCGAGACGTTGGTTGTATCCACTAAGTCAGAGAATGCCATCACTGAGAAGAGAAGCGGGCCAATCATTTTCTTCCACATCCACATTCATCTGTGTGTGTGATTTATGTAAGATGTGTTCAAATACATCCCCTTCTTCCAGCATGCACTGCGCAACAACGTGGTGGTCGTTACACAGCATGCGTGTCATCTACCAAAAGATGTGAGAGGGGGGAGAGAGACATTGCTTTGGCTCTGCCGCTGACAGTCGTGGCAATCGAGTCATCTCTGAAAGGACAGCAAATCAGGTTCTAAGCAGAAAAAAACCTCCAAGGTTGAGACTCACGTGGCACTAAAAGCTTATAATGGAACTATGTGACTGTGTCCTACATCTATATATTAACTGTGTGTGTGGGGGGGGGGGGACACAGAGAGACTGAGCAAAAACTTTATTAAAGCAAATACATTAAAAACAATGTCAATCAGAAGGGGTGATCATAACATAACAGGTAAGGTGTTGCAGAGGAGAATAACAAAACACCAACAGAGAACCGAAACAATTAACTTCTAAATTCAGCCACGTATACAGTAAGTTAATATAATTCCATAAATGTGTGTATTAGTTAACCAAATATACACTTATTCAAATAACATAAATACTTTTTTAAAATAGAAAATACAGGGTAAATCTGCCCAAATAAATATATAATGCCAGAACAGATTGTGGTAGGTCTTTACATTAAATACAAAGGAAGATGGGTGATAAATGCAGTGGGTGTTGATTGCTGGTAGTGTGCTTGCATCAGAGTTTCTGAAGTAGAATACCATAAAACCCAAAACATTGCTCTGTGATGACCCGATTCCCCTTTGAGCATTTTGGCTTCTGGGAGCATTTCCAGAGCAAAACAGACCCTCAGAAAGACAATCAATTGATACAAGATTTTAATAGAGCCAAATATGTTATGATGACTGCGAAAGCCTTGGCTTCAGATATTGGCAGCACGTTCCGATGTTCGTTGTCATCCCGCGCTGCAAGTTGGCCTTCAGCATCGTATACTCTGTCTCCAGGAAGGCGATGCGCCTCTCCAATCCGCCCATGTATTCCTTCTTTTTCCTCCTATATTTTCCGGCAGCCTCCCTGTTCAAAGGGACATAAGCTCCTCGTAACACTCACTGATAATAACCCTGACCTGACACAAGGTTCTTGTTGTTGCTGGTCACGCCAGACACGTTGACATCATCGTGTGAACACATTTTTACAGCAAGGACAGGGAGTGTTTTGTGCGAGTGTGTGCATGTGTGTCTGCATAAGCAAAGACCTCAAGTCATACCGCAGAAGGAGTCCGCACAGTCAAAGGAATCACTCGGCTTTGTGTCGGTAGATGTCCTTTAAGGCTCTAAGCTCCTCAATCAGAGTCTTGTTTTGATTTTCGAGCTCGGCCACGTGATTTTCGAGGCATTTCACATATTCCTTCTTCTTTCGTCGGCACTCCCGGGCGGCTTCCCTGGAAGCAACAACAACAGTTACCGTGAAGAAGAAGAAGAAAAAAAAGAAGCTTCTTGGCTTTTTCTCCCAGATCCAACAGAGAGCCGCCCATGAATCAGTTTACACCAAGGGAAAGAGAAAAAGCTCACATTACAAAAGCTACAAAACGGGGTTCTCGTGTGGGCACGGAATGTTTAGACGATGGTGATTATGACCGTGTTTGTGACACCTTCTGGATAGGACGGGAGTCAAGGAGCAAAGGTGGAGAAAGCTAAACCCAGGTTGCCTAAACCTAACTAAACTTACGCCTGAGGGGTTACCTAGAGCGTTGATATAACGTGGTCATTAGTGAGCTTCAGAGGTGCTGGTACAGTAGGTAACAGTACAGTAACCGTCTGCTGGCTGTAGCTCCATCATCATCACGAGCCACACATTCACTGATACTAATATAGCTAATGCCGGCTGATTGATGTGGGTACGGCTGATGAGAGTGAATGGTCCTCTCTACCTGTTCTTCATCAAGCGGAGCTCCCTCTTTAGCAAGGTGTCTGGTGGTTTCAGGGAGCTGCGAGCGCTGGCCCCCGCCCCCTCCTGGGGGAGGCTGGAGCTGGTCGAGTTACCCGAGTTGCCTGGGGAGACACAAAACAACACGTCTGTCAACAGGATCGGTTTGCACCAGCTGTTTGTACGTCCGTTACGGACAGCGGTGTGGTGATTGTTGATGAGGTGGGTAAGTGCCCGGGGAGGAAGTGGGTGTACGCTCATATGTATTCCTACAGTACACGGACTGCAACCGGTAGATACTTGAAACTTCAGAAGGGATTTTTTCCACACAAGCTGTGTAAACGGGTGATTTATTAAGTAAAAGTCTTGAGATTAAAAAGACTTCAGTGATGAGTAAATTCATCAAGCAATTCACTAAGTAACCAGGAAGTCACTATCGCATCACAAGCTGTAACATAACTGCAGAAATAGACATATACATCAGCAATAATTGCAAATACTTCTTAAATGTAGGGATTACTTTGTCTTGTTTTTCAGCCGTACATGGAGATATACGAATGAGAGGGACATGTTTTACTATGCGAGCCTAACCAGCGCTGTTTGGTCATTTTGGCTGTTATTAGCGTATCATTTGGTAACTTCATGTATTGTTATTTTTTTTGTAAAATGTCATTTCAAATCGTCCTCGATTCCCGAGTGTTGGGAAAAATATGTTGGCCAGAACCAATTACTTCAATATCATTTGCACAATGCATTTGCCAGCTAGTTTTGTCAATTTGGTCCGTCGGCCATGCGTGCACGAAATGTAAATATAAGAAAACAACAACGTTAAGTTTGAATCTAGGAAGATCTGGTGCAACACGTCAGTCGGTCTGTCTATTATTTTCAATTTAGTGACAGATAGAGCTGTAACACACGGCACACATAATCCTGTAACTCTGAACTTGTGTTCCTAGACAGCAGACGCTCTTACTCTCAGAGATTCCATGAGAAATGTGTCAGAGAGTGCAACCAACAACACTGCGGTGAAATGCAGGGTCGCTTCCAAGGCTGTGCTGGATTGATAATAAATAGATAACGTGACTGAATTCCACATTTAATTCTCTCCCCTTCTATCCACTCACATCAGTGTGTAACACTGGAAAAAAGACAGAGAAACGGGTGCCACTCTTATCTACTTCTTCTGTTCATTGTTTGCTCCGCGCCAGCAGAGCTCACTGCCCCCTCATGGCATACAACGCGTTGATGAATAATTCCGAGATATGCTGGAATCACAAAAGGGAAGTGCATATAATCACGGCGTGGCCGGTGACTGACATCAACGTACATCGCATTTGGCTGGGTCGCATTTACATGTCGCTGCTGAGGGAGGGCCTGTTCCAGGGAAAGCAGTGACGTCTGCCACTGCTTGCTAATATGCCCTGAGTGGGCAGAGTATCGAAGCATTTCACACAGAGAGAGGGAGAGAGAGAGAGAGAGAGAGAGAGAGAGTAACACAGGGAGAGAACATGACTAAGGAGACAAGCAAACCCTGTGAAAATGTTTGTCGGAGTAAGCTTGTTGCTGCTGATTGTGGAAAATGCATCTAATATTTCAACGGTCCTTTGTTACTTTTTAAGAGGAGCCCACTCGTGATGTTATTTGAGGAAATCATTAAGCTCTTGAACAGTGATCTGGGAGAAAACATAAACGAATGTGTAATGTCTGAAAAGCCGATCACAATAACCCAGATCTTTTTTTTCAACTCCAATACAAGTTAACTGTACATTTTGCCAAACTGAATGTTGACATTCAAAATCACTAACTATATTTTCAGAGATTCCTAAATGAGTAATTCAGCTGAACAACAGACCTGTCAGTAAAAGCGATGGTGGCAAACATACCTGTTTCTGTCTCCTCCCCAGTTACAGCCATACTGTCTCTACTCCCAGCTCCTTCCTTCAGACTCTTCTCTCTGACTGAAATGTCACCACAGCCAACGCCGAGGCTATGTGTGCAATTTACAATTAGAGGCACTGACATCACCATGACATCACTGGCCTTCTGATGTCAACAGTGTGGTTTGCCCCCCCCCCCCCACCCCCCCCCCCCCCCCCCGACGCAGCGCTATGAGTCAGGGGCTCTGCTGTGTGTCTTTGGGAAGGAATGTTCTCCAGCTCGACCGGAGCGCAACGCTGAAGATTGACGGTCCTTTTAGAGGCGGAGAGGATTTGGAATTCAATCACTAAAAACACGTTTTTTTGTGGTTAGAACTTCAATGTGTGAGCCAGATGAAATATTGTGTATTTTCATTACTATAATCCCAATGGAATATCTATAAACTGTTGTAAAGAAGTGTTTTACTATTAAGCCAGGTTTCTCATATAGCCAAGTTATTAGGTGCATGTATGTGTAGTCGCTGTGTGATTCGTTCCTGACCCAAAGCTAGGAAGGAGCTGGCTCCCTCTGTCGGCTTTACGGAGGTAAATAGAGGACCTACTTTTTTAAAGGACACATGACAACGTCCTATGTTTTGTTTGACAATTTCTCAGCCATTGGAGGAGAAAGTGAAGCATATTTACAGGAAACCCTGAGCAACTGTCCCTGTTTCCTTGTTTGCTACCCATCCTAGTTATTTAGTAGTAGTGGTCTGGAAATTTAGGGGGTTACCTGGAAATGTTCGACCATTCTTCGGTTCATCCATCGCCTTCTTGTTGTACACAAGGGTTCTCGGTGGGGGCTGTGGTGTTTGTGTGCTGGTCGTGGTCATAGAAGCCAGGTTCTGTGCCCTTTCAGGGAGGAAATTGACAAGACCTCCTTGAGGAAATCCAACTGGGAAGGTAAAAAAAAAGGTGAGGTTATGCACTTATGGCAGGAGAATCTTCCTGTGAAAAGGCTCGTCTGATGGTGGGGAACACATTGGAGCACTCAGAGGAGACTATACAGGCAGAATGGGAGAGGAGAGACTGCAAGCAGAAGACCAAAGTCAATATTCAAACCCTGGACTCTTGAGCACCACCCTGCAATTGTGTTTTTTAATGTGACACTTCTACAATACACACATAAGTCTGGTTTTCAAGTGTTACCTGGATGTGGGATAATATAGTAGTTCTGCGCCATATTCATCACCTCCCTATAGCCTCCCCCATAGCCTCCGCCATAGCATTGAGGGGCGCAAGACTGCAGCGGTGGTGGTGGTGGCATGCTGGTCATACGCATGGACGGAAGGTCCTGTGTGCTCTCATGCCGGAACTTGACGGGAGGTCCGAGAAAGAACCCAACTGGGAGGGGAAAATGGTTAAAAAACAAAAATCAGGGAATTCAATTTCCCAATCTGTGATTACAGCAACAGTAAAGCATCTACTCTTTTCATACAGTGTGTGATACTTGTCTTAATGTGGCAGTTTATTGGTGTGTAAGATTTAAACAACTTTGTCAAATACACAAGATGTGAAAAAAAACAACAATGTGGCAGAAACGGAAGGAGTTACCAACATAATGTGTCATGACAAAGGACTGAAAAAACTACTACAAAACAACAACAATCAGTCGAGATGGGTCAATTGTGCTTGCGAGACATGAAGCACTGTCTGTCAACCCCTTATATATACATAGTGGTATGTCTATTACACAACTTGGGACCAGTGATGCTGTCATGATTTTGAGACTGTTCCAGGGCACACACAAATAATGAACTTTAAAATGAAGGCTGGTAACACGTCTGAACATCGAGCAAGCTAAAGACCGAGGTACTTCCCTCGGGAGTTGGAGAAGACCAGAACAGAGCTAAAAGCACTATGAATATCGGATTGACATTTGCAAACGCAACTCCGACCCGATGATAATGTCGCTCTGTGTCTGCTGGATGTGAACGTTGACAACGGTTTAATGACACGTCAGCCATAACAACTTTTTAAGCCAGGAGTCGGGTGGTGGCTCTGTATCTGTAAGCTTGTTTTAAGCTATTTTATTTCAAACAAAAGTCACTTTCTATAACGTTTAAATATCAATTTGTCTACCTGTAATAGTAGTAGTAGTAGTACTGTTAAAAGGGTGGAAGATGTTGCTAGTAACGGTGTCACAACAGTGCGTGGAGGAAGTAATAGGACGAACTGTGGTGGGAAATGGGTTTTCAGACATGCTTACTCTGGCTGTGGCCGGTCTCCTGGTAAACAGGTTCTCCAGGCTGATACTTGTCTTCGGTTTTCACTTGGTTCATTCTGACTGGCACTGACTGGGGCTGCTGATCACTCTGATCTCACCTTGGGGATCAGAGAGGGTTACAGTTAGGGTTTTCATGTGTACACAAACAGCGGGGGATGTAAGGCAATGTTAGGTGCAGCGAGATAATTACATGAGAGTTGCTCCCCGAGCTATTACTTACTGCTTTGCCACTTAGTCCTCGTCTACCTGGTAGCTCCAAAAAGTTTATACTTTTATTACTTTGCTAGTAATACAATGGCTTGATCATTTAAAATATAACCAATCAGTGAGGCATGATGCTTTCTCTGCCTTGAATCAATGAGTACAGGCGGAATGGGGGCGGCTAGCTTGCAATCAGCCATCAGAAGCAATTTCTCGGTTACACAAAATCGTATAATGTCCAAATATTCATTTTTGGTTGGCATGGTAACAGAGACAGTGTCACTTTCCTGTTTGAGAAAAATGGGCCTTAGATGTCTCCCTCTGCTGGTTAGGTAAATTAGCTATCGATGGTTTTCTGTCTGGTTAATTTGAAGGTTGAGTCAAAGTTTGACAACATTTACAGCTACCAATAATTTGCCAACCGATCTACATATTGCAGTTAGATAATAAATATAAACGCACATCAATTGATGATTTTGGTCAAGCTATCTAAAACGGATATTTTAGCTAACCTAGCATCTAAGTTAG
This sequence comes from Anarhichas minor, assembly GCF_050575085.1. NCBI lineage: Eukaryota > Metazoa > Chordata > Actinopteri > Perciformes > Anarhichadidae > Anarhichas > Anarhichas minor. The sequence continues at coordinate 1,434,735 of NW_027466496.1, read as the reverse complement.
CCGATACTTCCTCATATTGACCAATGTTAACTAGCTAAGCTAACTTACCTAGCGCTAAATAACATGCTAATTTACTTATTTTTACCGGTATACTCACATTAAAGTGTCCTGTACCTGTTGTATGTAACCTGGTGAGCTTGAACTGAATAAACGATGCTTCAGTTAATAATACACTGTCAGTTTGTTTGTTCTTGTTGCTATTTAAAATCTAGCTAACCCCAAAGAACATTAGTCAGCACATTTTCGACTATTCTGATTGGTTGATTTTCTTCTATTCCTGTTGCTAAGTAATGCGATACAATCATATCCATCCTATTTTAAGCTCCTTTATGGTTTCAAAATGTAATTTGCCTCACAGACCATTATTTGCGAACGACTTTCATTTCTTTGTTGACATTTATCTCGCTTAATTAACTGTCATGTTTGTGTCAATTTATGGTGGGGGATTTATGTAAAACTAAAAATATCACAGGAAATAGAAAACTTAAATAGCTACTCAGTGAATACCCGTGGTGAGATAGAAACGAAGTGTAATTATAATTTACGATGAGGAAAACATGTTTACCCTCTCTGATCATTCAGAACAGATATACAATACAGTACAGATTAGATTAACGTTATAACCTACAAAATCTCCTCAAAGGTTTCCGTAGTTTTAGGCGATACCATCAGCACACCATGCATATAGGGGTGTTCTTATGGCTTGGATCCGTGTGCACTCCGCGTTTTCTCAACATTATGCATGGATATACATAATACATTCTTTAAAATCGAAAATTTCTCAAAGACAATTTACTATGTTAAAGAGCGGCACAGCGTGACGACCAATTTACACTTGTTCATAACACACCCCCATCTAATACAATGGTATAGTCCCAGAGGTAGGAAAGACCTGTAAGTGAGACAAATCAAGCCTGTGACAGCGGAGAAACTTGAGTTTTATAACAAATAAATACCGAACAGAGGTACGTACTATTCAAAAGTCCACGATTGACCTCAACAACCTGTTTTGTTTAACAACAGCACCATGTTTTGCCGAGCTGTCAGTACAAATGTGGGGACATTGCAAAGCAGATGACCATTTGCTAGCGATAGCTGAGCTATCGTTAGCTTCCTGCTAGCTGACGAACAGCCTCAAAACTGCTGGGACCTGAGCAGGAAGAAGTAGCATGCTAGCTAGAAGCTAGCTAGCCTTTTAGCTAGCCATCCTATTTTGGGATTGGCATTCCGCTAGCTAGTAACCTTAACTTGGCTGCCTTTATCATGACTGTAAGAAGGCTGTGCATTTAGTAACGTTGACACTTCGTTGTGAAAGACGGATACTGGCATATGTGAATTGGATAGCAGAAAACTGCATGAGGATGTTGCAGTGTTTTCACTGACGTGAAATCAACTGGTATGAATGACGAGAAACAACACAGGGCCTAGTTTCTCCTACTTGCAGGTGATCTGTGATTCTTCTGACACAGACATAGAAGTCTATATATTTTTTATATGTAACAGTCTCTTGGTAAGTTGCATAGCTAACGTTACATTAATTGATATCTGATGGTTGTCCCAATGTGTTCACTGTTGAACGTTAGCATTGCCTCCATGAACTTGAGTCCAATGTTTATCTCATCTGTTGCTACTGTAGTAATGTGAGCAGCTGTTTTATCAGAGACTTAAGTCTGTTGGTGTACATGTTCACTTTACTCTTTATCCTTACATCTATTTAATGTTACTCTTGATTAATGCTTTTTTTTGGGTTTTGTTATTTATACAAACAAACACATTTTTGCTTAATATTGTTATTACTATTTACAGTGCCAAGAGCTTCATAAAAATACCATGAAGATGTTTTCCACAATTATGTTTATTGGTGTATTGTGTCACCTTGCTAAGGATGCATGTGTATTTCTTTTTTTTTTATGCTACTGCTTACGCCTGGTTCACTAATAATATTAACATAATTATTTAGGAACTGAATTGAAGAGTTACTCATTTTTTTTAATTCCTTTACTCACTTCTGTATTCCTGCTTTTCTGTTTTTCTATCAGACTGAAAGAGAAACAGTACAATGTCCTTAAAGCCGCGGGTGGTGGACTTTGACGAGACATGGAACAAGCTACTGACGACAATCAAGGCTGTTGTGATGCTCGACTATGTGGAGAGAGCCACGTGGAACGATCGGTTCTCGTATCCTATGCCAACTTGCTCCATATTGAAATTGAAACTGCAACACAAGATTTTTTTTAGAACAGGGTTCATGGACAGAAAGTCATCCAGCTGCTTAGTGCAGTGAAGCAGGTACCAGCTTGAATTTTATGTATTTGACTTTAAACACCAAATATGGCTAATTAAGAAAGGCAGATCAGTTTTTCAAAGAGTTGTCATTGATATGTTCAGTGGCAGGTGTGAAATTAGCCGGGCAGACGGCAAGCATTAAACTATTCATTTATTTGCAGAGAATCGCAGCATAAGCCGTATCTAGTATTCCATACTACATCTCTATTAACTGTATATTAACATCTAAACATCATGGAACCACATTTGTGCTCATTTCTATCCTAAATCCCCACACCAGCGACATTTATGCCTTGTGCGTTGCATACCCAGAGCCTTTGGGTGAGAGATTATACACAGAGACCAAGGTGTTTCTTGAGAATCATGTTCGGCAGTTGTACAAGGTAAGCACTCGCGAAAAGCATTTTTATTTCTGCATTATGTCTTCTTTCCACAATGCATGTAACGCTTGTGTGTGTGTGTGTGTGTATTTTCAGAAAGTCCTGGATTCGGAGGAGAAGGTTTTAGTGATGTACCACAGATACTGGGATGAGTACAGCAAAGGAGCTGACTACATGGACTGCTTGTACAGGTAACATTGCCTTAACCTTGCTTGAATTCACAATGGTGTTAGAATGGTTGCCTACTTCGTTATGTTGTTTATTTTGGCATATTTTTCAAGTACAAATGAAGGACGTGTCCGTAGTGGACCTGCTGTTGGCTGTTGTCATTGTGGTGTGTTGGACTACAACTTCTAGCAGAAGTCGTGAGCCAAAGCTGGTGTCTGTCTTTGTCCTCCTTGGCTCTTCTAAGTTGGATCCGTGTGTCAAGTTCCTTAGATGCAGGACGGTCTCGTTCTATCACAAGCTCGCATAAAGTTTTTGTACACTTGTAAAATTACCTTGAAAGCGCAGTGCCGTTTCCTGATCCATTAAAACTCAATACTCCCTTGGAGAGCTTTCAGATCTATTTATAAGTTACCAGACTGTCATACATATGCCTTTTGTAATTTATTATGTCAGCGAGAGTGAGAGAGAGAGGGCGGCTCTTGGCTTTAGTGGTGGCATAGCTGTGTTGAGTTCTTAATATAGAAGAGGCTCGCCTTCATCTGATGTCTGTGAATATACATGTTTATATTCGCATCTTGTCAAACACAAATCACCCTGTTGTGGAGGTTGGACTGAAGTGCCAACTGAATCAAGTGATACCCAACACGAGCAGTTATATTAGCAGTCCTTGGACACTTGATGCTGGTATTTAATGCTCGTCAAAGATCGATGGCTTGAGGGACGTCAGGTTGAATGTGATTGCCGTACTGCTGATGGAGGCATAGGGTGCAACGAGATGTTATGTTACTCTCTATCGGGGAGCAGAAGTTATAGACAGAATGTTTTGTTCCCTTTACGGTCATATATTCACGCCCTGAAGCGCAGCCACCAAACCCGAGTCAAACCTCCAGCACACTAGTGCATCACAGACCTAGTGAAAAGGACAGAATGAGCCACCGAAGGGACTGTCACATCCAGACACTCGTGTGCAGCGATGACCAAACAGTCCCAGAAACCCCCTTTGAACAAAACCCATGATGCCTTGCCCCTGTTCAAATGCACCCTCACACCTTGAGGCAGTGGAAGACCCTTGCTGTTGTAGGCCAGCGGGATAGCCTCGACAATCCAGTGAGAAAGCCGCTATTTAGACGGGGCTTTGCATTTGTCCGGATTAGCAAAACAGACAAACAACTGGGCACACAAGCGCACACTGCGAGTGTTGTCTATGTGAGCGTGAAGCGCACACACACAGGACACAGGGAAAAAAGCCTTATGAGCTCAAAAGCCACAGAGATAATGGCTGCAGGGATAATTTTTAGTCTTTTGCATATTTACTGAAAAGCCCAGAGCTTGAATGTGCGGCCGCCACTGCTGTTGCTGCCTGCAAAATGCGGACACCGCTCTCCGGGAGGCGAGCTAACGCCGCCTCGACACATATCGGTGGAGGCTCAGGGGGGGGCCGAGTGACAGGCCGGGACGGCAGCCCCAGTTACTCGAAGGCTATGCCTCGAAATCTCAGATACTGCCTGTGGGCCGAGTGTATCGCCACGCAAGCGTCTGCGAGATCTGTGGTTGTAAACCAATCCCTCGGGCTGATCACTGAGCGTTTTGAACTTGTAATGTTGAGTCGGTAGGTAGTAGTTCAACACTCTCAGGTCCAGAATAGGACCTAGTCGTCCCGCCATTCCTTGGGATAACAAAATCTCTGTAATTGTTCCCGAAAAAGCCCGAATGATGTGAAACTGCTTTCAATGGAGGGATTTGATATGATGTTCATGATGAAGTGGATCCAGCCTTTACTTTATCAGAGGTGGTGAAGTAAACGTGTGTGTGTGGTCAATGAGCCACACAATGGGGAGATTTATTCCTGATAAGAAGTTATAGTATTATTACAAATTTTTTTTTTTTTTTTTTTTTTCTCACAATATTATGACTTCATACTCACATATGAGCTATTAAAGTCCATGAGTCTTTAAATGAATGAAAGCGTCATTGACGTGAATAGATGCCACATGCACATGTAATAAGGTTAACGACAAAAAAGAGGAGGGAAGAGTAATTCCTGTCCAGTTGATCAAGTTGATCTACAGGAGAACAAATATTTGAAAGCAACACAGAATGTCTGAGAGCCTTACTGTGTTATATTCCATTATATTTTTACCTTTGGAATTGTTACCTGGCTCATCATTTTGTGTTTTCCTTTACATGAATAAATACATTTCCACTATAAATTGAAGAAATGAAGTGTCTTTACGCTTATGTTCTGGGCCCCACCGATGTTAATACCAAACCTACGCTCTTGGGAGCTACACATCATTTTAAGGTGGACTAACTCAGCCTGCATAGACCAGCTGTGGTGAAAGCCATCACAATATGTGTGTCAGTCTGTGTGGTAGATATTCTGCGAAGTCGCTCCTCGCTTCCTTTTGAGAAATGTTGAGACACAGCAGAGATGTGTTGAGACACAAGCTCAGTCTGATGCATTTCAACATCAGAGTGCGTGTCGGATGAACAAGTGACATCGGTGTAAAACGCATCGTCCTCACGCCGATGCTCCGTGTGTTTTTAGTGCAATAAAGAAACACGGCCTTCTGTCAGAGCGGCATTAAACGTATTCTAGTAGCGTGTGTTCACCAGCCAACAAGGTCCCTCTGTGTGTCTGCTGTTGGCTGCTGGGCAGATAGTGCACCGTGTGGGTTATCAGAGCTCTTTCATTTGATCCACGGTTAACATATCTGACATATGATTCATGCAAGATTAAGACGGGATTCTTCCGTGAATATAATCTGATTTGATACAGATATGAATAACCTGCGTTTGACCGGTCAATGAAACCAATGTTGGATCTAAACACACGGATGTGTTCCATCAGCGCAGTTCCACAGTTTTCCTGTGACTATTGGGTAACCATTGTGTGTCACTGGAAACCAGGAAGTTGTCTGTAAGGAATACTACATCCATAATGTGTAGCGGTGTAGAGAACAGAGCTCCCATAAGTAGCTGCCTTTTGTAAACAAACGGCAGAAAAGACTTCTTGATATACCGCGGCTCATGCTCGTGTTTAATATATTATAAAATCAGGTATTTTCTCTTTGATATTCATAAATACAAATGCCTTTATGTGTGCCTCTGGCTCATTCACTGTCCAGCAATCCTGGAGAGTTAGTTGTATGCTTTCATTGGCTCACCTGACACTCAGCAGGCACAGAGCGAGTTACGGTGCCCAAAGAATGACAGTCTCACGCAGCCCTCCATGAACTCAACTTGTAACTAGAGGCCCACACACACACACACACACACACACACAGACAGACGCATTACACACGCGAGCTATTAGACGTCACCTCCTCAAACTCCTCTGGATGCAGTTGATACCCTAACATCTTGACCTCCTACCCCACTCTGCTCAGGTACCTCAACACTCAGTTCATCAAGAAGAACAAGCTAACAGAAGCAGACCTACAGTACGGCTACGGGGGAGTGGACATGAACGAGCCGCTCATGGAGATCGGAGAGGTATTGGATATGGACACTTATGCTCCCATTAGGGTTGTTTAATATGAGTAGGGCTGGAAACACAATAACTGATAACAACAAGCACATTCTAACTCAGATGTATCCAGATTTATTTATTCAGTATTTGTCAAGTTAACACAATAGTATACAAAACCATGTGGTTATTTCTAATATGGTTATTTCTAATAGACGATTTGTTCTATATTTTATATTAAGTGAAGTTAAGTGCTGCCTTTTCATTCGTCTTTGCAGCTGGCGCTCGATATGTGGAGGAAGCTCATGATCGAGCCCCTTCAGGCTGTCCTGATCCGGATGTTGCTGAATGAAATCAAAAAGTATGTTTTTCACACAAGTTGAGCCACAACTAGTGACCAAGATGAATGTGTCTGGCTCTCTGCAGTGGTAGAGATAAGAGGGACACTTTCACACTGTTCATGTCTGGATTCCTCGTGTCTTCCAGTGATCGTTGTGGGGAGAACCCTAACCAGAAGGTAATCCACGGGGTCATCAACTCCTTTGTTCATGTTGAACAGTACAAGAAGAAGTTTCCACTAAAGGTGAGACAACAAAGTCCCCCAGAGGATTACAATTGTTTGCATTATGGTTTTATATCGGGTTATTTATGCAGGCAAAATTCAAAGACGATTTTTTATTATTTTTTTGTTGGCTGCTTAATGTCTTTAATCAACATCTGTGTGTTGTACAGTAGCCGTTCATATAGGCCTGTGTATATCCGTTCATACTAAATCCTACGCGGGCCACGCCCTCTTCCTCTGTTGCAGTTTTATCAGGAAATCTTCGAAGGGCCATTTCTGACAAGAACGGGAGAGTATTACAAGCAGGAAGCCTCCAATCTCCTGCAAGAGTCCAACTGCTCACAGTATATGGAGAAGGTAGGAGAGATGGACGGATAAAGCCTGCGTGTGTGTGTGTGTGTGTGTGTGTGTGTGTGTGTGTGTGTGTGTGTGTGTGTGTGTGTGTGTGTGTGTGTGTGTGTGTGTGTGTGTGTGTGTGTGTGTGTGTGTGTGTGTGTGAAATCTGAACCTATTCATATCAAAGTGAGAACATTTTTTAAAAGTATGTTATATTGCTTGACGGTTCCAATGGCACATTACTTCTACGCAGACACCACTGGATTCTAATTCTACAAATAGTATCAAACTAACAATAGTGGAGCCTAATCTGTATCTGCGACTGTGCTGAAATATCCTGTTCGAACCGAATGGATGGACAAAAAGTGTCCCTCTTCTCTCCCTCCAGGTGTTGGGGCGGTTGAAAGACGAAGAGATGAGATGTCGGAAGTACCTGCACCCCAGCTCCTATGCCAAAGTCATCCATGAATGCCAGCAGCGGATGGTGGCGGATCATCTGCAGTTCCTGCACGGGGAGTGCCAGAGCATTATTCGGCAGGAGAAGAGAGAGGGTCAGTGCAGCGCGGGCCCCTCCGTGTCCTGATGCGTGCATCTGTTTTTGTGTGACGCAAATGGTTCTATGTACACACATTGAGTTTTGTGTTGTTTTTGTCCAGACATGGCCAACATGTACACCCTGTTGCGGTCCGTGTCCAACGGGCTGCCCCACATGATCCAGGAGCTGCAGGTCCACATCCACAACGAGGGCATCCGAGGCACCAGTAACCTCTCTCAGGAAAACGTCAGTACTCCAGCACTGTGTGTGTGTGTGTGTGTGTGTGTGTGTTGGACGTACAGTATCGTGGATTTTCAAGCTGCTGCAAGTTGTACCGCTGGAGCTCGAAGGCGGCTTGATTTGACCGCTTAATCTCTTTTAAAATAATGATTTTGTCTGTTAGTTTTAACTGCAAATCATTTGAATGCAACCTTTTGTCTCGCTCTTCCGGCTTCCCCTAGATGCCAACCCTGTTTGTGGAGTCGGTGCTGGAGGTTCACAGTAAATTTGTTCAGCTCATAAACACAGTTCTAAACGGAGATCAGCACTTCATGAGTGCACTCGATAAGGTAACTGAACAGCATACTCATAACGGTTACTAGATTGAAAACGTGAGGTTGTGTTTTCCTTGTGTACTTTCTGTAACTGCATATAACTACAGTTCTAAATGTGTTAAAGTATAACTATGTACACGTGGTGATGTTTTTTTCTCAGTTGGACTGAATGTGTTTATTTGATGTCTCTCTCTGTCTCTCTCAGGCTTTGACGTCCGTGGTGAACTTCAGGGAGCCCAAGTCCATCTGTAAAGCCCCTGAACTTGTAAGTGCACACGCTCGCATACAAACGCACACACACATACACACACACACAGTGTTACACACAGTGCCCTGACCAGGTCGTGTCCCTCCTGGTGTGTCTGTGCAGCTGGCGAAATACTGTGACAATCTGCTGAAAAAGTCTGCAAAGGGAATGACGGAGAACGAGGTGGAGGACAAGCTGACGAGCTTCATCACGGTGTTCAAGTACATAGACGACAAGGACATCTTTCAAAAGGTGACCAGAGTTCCTCTGATGCTGCAGTATTATTAAAACCTTGACTAGGAGGGTGGTTTAGTCCATTAGTTGGGTCCTTATTGTCCCCAAATACTCCAAAGAGACATTCTGTTTTACAAGTTCTCGCTTTTCTTTCCCACAGTTTTATGCCAGAATGCTAGCGAAGCGGTTAATACACGGTTTATCATTGTCAATGGACTCAGAAGAAGCCATGATCAACAAACTAAAGGTAAATGCAAAGCTGAGCGTTGTTTTCTCTCTCACTTGTTCTCTTCTTTATGACCCCTTCCGTTCTCCATCCTCCTGATTTCATTTTTATTTTTTTACAGCAAGCTTGTGGCTACGAGTTCACGAGCAAACTGCACAGAATGTACACAGACATGAGCGTGAGCGCCGACCTCAACAACAAGTTCAACAATTTCATCAAGACGCAGGAGACGGTGGTGGACCTGGGCATCAGCTTCCAGATCTACGTATTACAGGTGAGGAGGACTCCTCACGCATTCAAATCTAGGAGTATCGCTATATCCACCCGGGCTCCACCGGGCGTCTTCAGCTTCTGCTCCCGCGTCGTTTTTTCAGTACAAATGTGTAATGTTGTGGTTGATGCCATGTTGGTTGCAGGCTGGAGCCTGGCCCCTCACGCACGTCCCCTCCTCCACATTCGCCATCCCTCAAGAGCTAGAGAAGAGTGTGCAGATGGTGAGTTTCATCACAGGTATCGGTGTATCCTGAGTTAAAGGAGCACAGTGCTAAATAACGTCCTGTCTTTTGTTTTACAGTTTGAGTTGTTCTATAATCAGCACTTCAGTGGGAGAAAGTTGACTTGGCTGCACTATCTCTGCACAGGTAACAGAGACACACACACACACACGATTTAAAGCAACAGTATCACACCCAGGCTGGTCCAATCATGGAAGGGAGGAAAAAATGAAATGTAATCAATGATGATTATGTTCACAAAAAGCGGGCTGAATAGTAACGTAGCTGGTTCGATTGTACTCGTCCGTGTCTGCTCGTCTCTTAACAGGTGAGGTGAAGATGAACTACCTGTCCAAGCCCTACGTCGCCATGGTGACCACCTACCAGATGGCTGTGCTGCTGGCCTTCAACAACAGCCTGACGGTGACCTACAAGGAGCTGCAGGACGGCACCCAGATGAACGAGAAGGAGCTACAGAAGACCATCAGGTCCCTGCTGGACGTCAAGATGCTCAACCACGACTCGCAAAAGGTCGGTGCGCTCATGTGCAACAAGTGCAATTGAATCGTCTGTGGTGACGGGTGTTGATTGGGAAGTTTCTGTTTATTTGCACCAGATTGCCTTGTCAAGTCTTTGTCCGTGTGGAAAGCATTGATGTTAATTTGAGTCCTCTGCTCACAGGAGGAGATCGAAACCGAGTCCACGTTTTCGTTAAATATGACTTTCACCAGTAAAAGGACAAAGTTCAAGATCACCACGTCGATGCAGAAAGACACACCACAGGTCAGACAAACGCTCATCTGAATACCGCCTCGAGTTGCGCTGCTGTTGCCCTGTTGTTAAGCAGCTATGTCGATGCCCATAATCCACCTCGTCAACGTATCTGTCTGACCATTAGGAGATGGAGCAGACGAGGAGCGCCGTGGACGAGGACCGCAAAATGTATTTACAAGCTGCTATAGTGAGAATCATGAAGGCCCGCAAGGTGCTCCGGCACAACGGCCTCATCCAGGAGGTGGGTGGAAGTCCTCTGTGTTCAAAGCCTTTTGTTGAGATTTCCCTGTTTGTAACAGTAGATTAACTGTTTACCCGCTGTTTGTTTTTCTGCAGGTCATCAATCAGTCCAAAGCCAGGTTCAACCCAAGTATCAGCATGATCAAGAAGTGCATCGAGGTGCTCATCGACAAGCAGTACATCGAGCGAAGCCAGACCTCGGCAGACGAGTACAGCTACGTGGCGTAGGGGGAGCCCCCTCCGCACAAACACTCAGCCGGCAGACGCAGGTTTAAAATCAATAACAAAACAGACTCATTCATCCATTTCGGTTTTGGACTGTCGCTGTCTGCTGTGATTCTACGCGCGGTGACCCAAAAGGCAGGACTGGTGCCTCCATCTTTTGAAAAAAACAAACAAGAAAAAGGTCATCGTGTCAACGTCACGACAGCCAGCTAACGCCACCTCCCACGAGACCCTCCTCCCCGGCCCCACCCACCGTCTGATTTTTAAGCTGTTTACAACATCACCAGTGCCACGCACCCCGTGCGTCAAAAACGACAAAAAGAAATTGCCTATCGCTGTTCCAGAGGGAAGAGCCGATAAACATCGACCGGAAAAATTAAGTTTAAAAAAAAAAAAAAAGGAAAAAACCTGGGGAAAGAGTGAGTTGTGACACCATTGGTGGCTAATGTGTAGCCACCAATGACACTATTGGTGGCTACACATTTTTAAAAAAACAACAAAAAAAACATGCTTTCTTTTCTCACGTTTGCAGTTGTGTGTTTATTTTAATTTTCTTTGTTAAATGTACTGAAGTTAGGAAAAGATATTGTAATAAAACTGGTATACTGACTATTGTATCTACTTTCAAATGTAAAGAAAAAAAAACATGAGGTGACAAACATGATCCTGCTGCTTGTCAAATAAATAAATAAAAAACTGAAAGGTTTTATGTAAACATTTGTCGAGTGTATCCATATGTCAGTCCTCTCTGGTGTTTGTCATGGAACGTGTACTCTGATAGTTGTACCACTACGCAACGGGTGCTTTTCTGATTTTAACATGTCAACGCTTTAATCAAGCTGATCTGCTGTCTAAATTGGTCGAATTTAGATGACTAAATGTGACGGTATTATTAGTGACAGCTGGGTGCAATAACACCAGTATACCGACCAGGCCTCTACCGTGAAGCAGCTGCAGGGATTTATCATTTGAAAACACTGAGGCTTCGATCTGTTTGGGTGAAAACTGAGAAGAGGAACAAAGGAGCACAGTGAAGCTACCAACAACGACAACAATGGCTTTGATTATGTAGTTTGCTGTGAGACTCGAGTCATCTCATCATGACATCAGCAGCGCAGCAGTTGGCTCAGGGGTCTCCAGCAACCCATTTAAATCACAAATCAGTTTCAAGGAGACTACAGAACAGAACAGAGTCCACTGGATGTGGCCCCAGACAAGAGGACTTTTTCACGGCAGGCATTTTGACGTTATTAATAACTTTAACAATGGCTCAGTTATATTCAGTTACAGCCAGCCAGCATGCACTACTACCTGTAACTGAAGCAGCGAAAAATCGAATTCAGACATAAAAAACGATCGTGTGAAAAGCTTTCCCAGCATTCATCTCTTTTAACATTGGACATTTAACATTGACTCAAATCACTCAGTTCCCAATCTTAAATATAGCAAAGTTAATAGTAAAAAAGTGAGTTACTTAAATTGAACGAATTCGAAGTTGCTTCAAAACAAACAAACAAAACTGCGTCACGCGCACATGCGCGTTCGGTACGCAGCGTTCATGACTGCTGCCACTGCAGGCGCAGGGCGAGCCCCGTGGAGCCAGTTGTGCAGCTGATAGCTGTCCATGGTGCTGACGCAGGCACAAAGGCAGTGAGACAATGTCATTCACCAGGAGGGGAGATGAAGCGGTGTTTAGTGGTGTTCAGGTGTCCACGAGACGCATGCCCGAGGAAAGGGGGCATTGAGAAGAGAATGTCTCGTGTGTCGCATATCAGCCGTGTTTTATGTAATAATAATAATAATAATTTATGGATCCAAATGATGGCATACATGCAAGCTGGAAAAATAATTTATCCCACTGCATCCTCTTCTTTAAACGTTATATAGTCTTTTATCGTGTAAATATTTGCTGTGTAGGACCTCGTGGCGCAACGGTAGCGCGTCTGACTCCAGATCAGAAGGTTGCGTGTTCAAATCACGTCGGGGTCATATCTTTTCTACCTAACTATTAATTAAGAGCAGGTTTGTTCACAAACATGAAAATAACTACTGACAACATATCACAGATTAGACCCTCTAACGTGCTTATGTAACAGTCAATGTACACAACAGACTGTCTGATGTATCTCCATAGGGTGGTATGGGGAAAATAAACCAATGCAAGGGCAGTAGACATCTTTATTCAACTATTTTCCTTTCATATTCACTTTGTTTGGAATTGCCATAATAGAGGCATTGTCCATACACACAATGACACAATGTGAGCTTTTACAAAGGGATGAATGTGACCAACAGGGCACCTAAACTGTCACTTCAATGGCTGCATACAGACATCAACATATGTATAAATACAATTGACCCTGACGTGATTTGAACACGCAACCTTCTGATCTGGAGTCAGACGCGCTACCGTTGCGCCACAGAGTCACACAGAACAACTCTGAAGGTCTCATGTGGAAGACACAGTTGTGAGGAGGAGCACAGCACAGCACAGTTCTCTGACAACTTCAGCCATCATGGTTCATTCCTCCTGCTTTACTGCACGTCGCTGCCATGGTCCCAGTTGTATTCTGATGGTTGTGTCCCTCTAGTCTGCCAAGCTTTAGCAGGTATCAGGTGGAGGGGTGTGGACCTGACAATATGCGAACAGGCCCTGCGCTGTAGTACATCGTAGTACAGCCCAGTCCTGTCTGTGTGTACACCCTGAGGTGAGTTGTTTTTCCTCCCTGGTTCTTTTTCAGAGATCGTAAAGATGAACTCAATGGAGAGCAGACTCAACTTTGCAGATATTCAAATTAGAGGAGAATCGGAGGCCGACAAATGATCAGTGCATTGGTTAGAAAACACAATCATTGGCTCTGTCCACTTATAATCAGACTCACCAACCTTAGATCCTCGACTTCCCATGTCCTGTTTGCTATAAAGCCATGTTGGTGACCAAAGTCAGTTTACTGGCATCATTTCAGAGGATTTCTGGGTATTAAAATCTGTCAAGGTGTGATATGTATCCCCCCCCTGTCAATAAGTGTCTCTAAAACCAATACTGCCAGAGAACAGAACCAGCCATCACTTAAATCTTCACACCATCATTCATTACTCACTCCTGCTCTCTATTTTTTTTTAGATATAAAAGCACACAGCAGTGTATGTATACTCTGATGTATAGTCATAGATGTCACATGGGGCTATTTATACTATCAATAGACAGATTTAAAATGCCATATGCACAACAGGAAGAGTTATTGTTGGGCTACACGGGGATCAAACGTTGCAAGACAGAACGTGCATGCAGCAAAACAAAGCAAAAGCATCTGGCAGCATTGGCAAATCCATGACATCAGAGTGCTAACACCATTCTCTGTGTTCACAGTGTACACTGGCCTCAAACACAGCAATTACAGGCTCTGAACTTAATCCACACAAAAGAGAGATTCCTGGAGAAGAAAAGGTGTAACGCATTTCAGAGCCAGCAGATGGAGCCTCTCAGCTATCACTAAATACGTCGTTGTAGGACACATTGGGTCAGTGAATTTTATTATTAGCCGACACAAACATGACACTTGTTTGAGTCTTTGTCTTTTTCATTGTTCATGGTCTGCTGCAATAGTCAAAGGTAGGGTTGGATTGTAGTGTTATGTTTTGAGTTGAGCTGTTAGGGATTCATTATAGAGTCAAGGTGCTGCAGTAACAACTGTTAATGGGTGTCATAAGGGAAACTTGATTTAACCCCAATATTGGGAGGGGGCCTCAGCTTGCATCAGATTGTGGTGGTGGCAGAGATGCCATTTAAGTCCTGTTTGACATTGTTATGTGTGAGTTAAACCACACACCGACAGTGTTGCAGTTCTGCAGGGTGCACTGCAATGAATTGCTGTAACTTTACGGTGGATTTAAAAACAGTGTCTTACAGTATTTCATAATAACGGTAACATATGTTTAAATGTTCATCCCTCGCATGTAAATGAACAGTTAATGCCGTCAATTAGCCGTAACAGCAGACTACTGTAATTTAGCAGCCATAATACAGTATTTTCTGTGAAGTGGTGGATACATGCTTCTCTATACAAGTTCAGTGAGTCACGATCCATCTACAACGTACTGTCTATTGCAGGTCAATGCGTCTGTAATGACGATATATAAAAATGTATATATATTATTTATATGTTATTCTAACTGCTTATTGCCTACAATAAACCTGACTTTGGACACAACAGCTTCAGTTCATCCTTCTGAGCAACAGCCATGTGGAGATCAACCGAGGAGTCGAGGTAAAGTTACGCTTATCACCCGACATTCAAAGTCTCCAGTATTGTTTTGTCTTCATGATTATTGAACTGTTAACATCTCAGATAATGTTTCACTTGGTCTGTTTCGTTACATTAGGTTGCTAATATTGGCGGAGCTAGCTCTGTTTCAAGGTGGACATCGTCGTATATCATCGTATATATTTATACATACATATATGTATATATGTACTGTATATATATATGCATACATATGCTGACTAAACAACTTTAAAACACTGCAGACATCAGCCTTAATCGTGCCACTGGGTGGATGTTGCATGAAGTGTCCCAATGATGTCATACTCTTTTCTCTCCCTTGCTCGGTATTGGACGCGGGAAAGCGGCGACTCCACTTCACTTAGCTTGAATACAAAGCCGGGCTTATTTGGCATTGTGGGTTCGAACCCTGCCAATTCGCACACTCAAGCTGCATTCCAAATTGCACACTTTCTTCTTTTTACTTTGAGCGCACACCGCTGCTGCCTGTACAAAGAGCCCTCTGTTGCGTGCAGTGTGCAGCGTCAGTTGAGACATACTTCCTTATTGTTTGCAGCAAAACATGCTGGCTTGCATACTGCAGTAGGCTAGGACATGATGGTATTTTTGTCTTACTATGGTATTGGGACATAGGCCTACTATATAGTATGGTAGTATGGGTATTGAAACGCACAGCATATGTTCTGATCCGGCACCAGAAATGCTTCTGAACCAAACAAAATCAAGCCATTTGTTCTTTAAAAACAACACCTTTGTGACCATCAGCCTGCCCTCAATAAATGATGATTAAAGTGAACAGTCAGCTATAGTGACCAGGCTAGACTGGCGACTTGATAACTCTGTTACTGGCCTTCAAAGTATTGTTCCACCACACTTTAAATGTGTTTAGACGTGACGGGGGAACCAACCAAGGAGGCATCTGTAAGTAAGTATAGCCCACTAAACATAGATCAGTAAAAGGTTGAATAGAGGGACACATAAAGGTGGTAATAGAAGGTGGAGGTATAGAGGAAGGACCTCGTGGATTACACACACTTATGAATGAGTGGATCTGTGCGGTGCTGGATTCTCAGGGGGTGAGGTAAGTCTGTGAATGACCCCCTCCACTCTCGGGACCTTGTCGGAGCACGTCTGGCCACGGAAGTAACGCCCCACTACAAAAAAGAAAAAAGAGGCTAGTTCGCAGCACAGAAGGCTGAGGTACAGCGTTGCCGCTCTTTTCTCCGCACAGGACAAGTCTGTAAATGTGGAGCGGACGGGTCCGGATCCCCCCCCCCCTATAGGTCCCACACACATTCTCAGGTTTAGATCTGATCATCCATAAATAGTTTGCTAGGCTGCGGTCTTATTTGTCCATCTCAGGCCCTCTCAGGTCGTGGGCCCCAGTGTAGCTGCACCGTCTTAATTTCCACCACTGCCTCCTCCTCTCTCTCTCTCTCTCTCTCTCTCTCTCTCTCTCTCTCTCTCTCTCTCTCTCTCTCTTTCTCTCACACACACACACACATTTGGCTCATGAATGTGGAATGCAAAAGGTGAAGAAAAACCTTGATTTGCTGTTTGAGGGAGTGTATTGGCCACCAGGGGGGGGGGGAGTACTATTTATACACAAGGAGCAGCAGTTTTCACAGGGGAGTAGTTCATAATGTACGACCAGATGGGGAGGCCTAACTGAAATATTTTCCAAGTCTAGAACAAGCCAATATATTGTTTCATATCAATGGTTTGACCCTGACAGGATTTAAACACAACAACCTTCTGATCTGGAGTCAGAAAAAAAAAGAAAAAGGAATAGTTTAATCTGTTAGGTTCTACTTGGATGCTCAAGGGCAACAAGCTGAGAGCAGTAGGGAACACATATTTGAGCAGTGATAGTATAGTTTGGAGAATAAAAAGGGGGCTGTCCGTCTTCCGCTGGTGTTCATGTTCACTCATTTGGACTGCGTTAGATCATAAAGAGCCAAGAGCTTGCGGGGAAGTGAGAGAAGCTCCACAGAAAAGGTTGCAGCTTTTATCAGTAAATTGGGTCATACCGTAGATCCAGCCTTAGGCCCATCTCTCCTTTTTTTTGCACTGCGTTTCAATCATTTATAGTCATATATGCATAACGTTAACGTATGCTTCGCTATCAGTGCTCTTCTCGGCACCTCGATTCTTGCTGGTGGAGTTACACTCATTCAGTCCGTCTCATACTTTCTGCAATAGACCCGCAGCACTTAACGCGTCAGGGTTTACCTATAACCATAACTCCCAAACTCACGAGATCTGTGTCTGATACGACATAGTCTGACCCCTGAGGAGTTGCATGTTTCGTGTTTGTACAGCAGGTAGAATCTGTCTGGAAAACTGCTCCAGGCCCTCGGGGAGGGGGGCCCGTCAGGATGTCTGTGTTGCAATCGCTTCAATTTGCCTAAATATATATATATATATATGATTACAAACTAACTGCCATAGGCCTACAGCTATAACAAGAGGAACAGAGGGAATATACTGGTGGGTTTCTGGGACTCTGGGATAAATGGGTTGGGGTAAAGTGTGTGTGGAGGAAATTTTGTTTTAGTAAGATCTCCACTAAACCACTAGTTTAGCCTACTTTGAAAAAGAAAAAAAAAAACACACACAGCAAATCCAAGTGTTATGCAACTTTCAGTTATCACTAAGCAAAGCGATGTAAAGTGGCTCTGTTTGCCTTCAGTTGCAAAACCTGCACCGCAGCCTATCGGTCGGCGTGGGGGAAGCATTCTTGGAGCCTGCTCCGACATGTGGACGCGCTCCTATGTGTCAGTCCAGTGGTGCGCTCTCGCTGGAGAGGCTTCTTGCTGGGAAGTTTCTGTAAAGTGAGTCAACGCGGCGTGCACACACACACACACACACACACACACACACAGACACGCACAAGGAGGACGCCAACCCAGCCCCGCCGCCTGCCGGATCCAATGCCGGGCTTCCCCCCTTCTTCCAGGAGGGCACGGAGACAACTTCACTTCAAACCTCCCTCGTCGCAACAACCGAGGATTTTAAGTTTGTTTTCACCGTCGCGCTCCGGGGATGGTTCCATTCGTCGCCCTGACGCGGCTTTTTCCTCGTTGGGATTAACGCGGCGGAGGTGAAAATGAAAGTGACGGTGTGTTTCGGGAGGACCCGGGTGGTCGTCCCGTGCGGAGATGGGAATATACAAGTCCACAGCCTCATCGAGCAGGCGGCCATGAGGTACAAGAAGGCGATCGCAAAGGTAAGCCCCGAGCGCGCGGCCCTGCTCCGGTGCGCTTCTTTCGTACCGTCTCGCCCAGTGCAGCAGCAGCAGCAGCAGCGCCGGAGCCTCAACATGGCGCTTTTTTTCACGGAGAGAAGAGAGAGAGAGCCAGTGGGCTGCCCCTGTTGAATGGGAGCCGGTTGGGGACCCCCAGGGGCCCCTTTGGAGGAAGGAGGGCGGGGAGTTGGGGAACCTTTCATTGTGATGTCGAATGTGACGCTCAGGAGTGATTATTTCATTATCCAAATAAAGTTGTGAAGCAGATGGAGCGCTCTCTATATAAAGTGTGTCCATGAAAAAGTTCAGAGAAGCACTGGAATTGATCTCGTTCACTGCTACTGTAGTTGTAGGCCTACTGGCTTCAAAGTTCATCCAGAGTGTGTGTGTGTGTGTCTGTGTGGAGCAATGAGGATGAAGTAGGAACAAAATAACCCGTGCTGTGTGTGTGTGTGTGTGTGTGTGTGTGTGTGAGTGTGTGTGTGTGTGTGCGCACGCCAGTACTACTGTATAAAATGTCAACTTTGTGCAACCAGACAACAACAAAAAAGACTATAGGTAATACTTGAGTTACAAATATAATGTACTACAGTGTAGATTCACACATTTTAATCTGTGTGTGTGTGTGTGTGTGTGTGTATTCATGTCTCTGCATGACCACGATCAATCCGTTTCCTTTAAAAAGTGCTGATAGGCCCTGTGCATTGGTGGAGGAACCCCGCTTTGCACTCATTGCTCTTTGCAATTACACGCTGACCGAAAAGTTTTGAAGTTCATCCAAGTTTCTCATCCTGAATAAAGGAGCTCACGAGTGTGTGAAACCCCCCTGTGCCAAATTTGAATGAGGCCTGAGTGGGACGCTGATTGCTTCCCCCCCCCCCTTTGTGGGTTTCTAGTGGCTGCGCTTACAAGCCCATTAAATGAGTAATGAATGAATTCAAGTTTGGTAGCGTTTCCATGGTTAGCGCCGGCGCTCTCTCCTCTTTGGCCGTGTGGTATTACCGTGCAACCTCTTTTCAAGGCATTGGAATACCCAGATGAACCCACGCTCTGATTAAGAGAATAATCCAGAGTGAGAGTGCAGCAGTGACGGCATGATGTGGGGTTTGATGGAACGAAATCAGTGTTTTTCCTTTTCAGCGCATTGTCAGAGAGGCTTCACTTCACGGCTCGGCTCCACAGTGACAGGTGAAACACCTTCCACGTCCTGGGAAATATTCACTGTTGCACCTCGGTAGTAGATTTTTACCACCAAAAGCAAACGGTGACGAAGTAGGTCAACATTAACGCTCGTTCTTGAAGAGCACTTCCTCCATGCAGACACACTAGCATTCACACACACACACACAGACACACACACACCCATTCACTCCCCCGTCTACCAGCGCCTGTTGGGTTTTTCCATGGTTCAGCAGAACGGAGGCGACTGGTTCATTGATCCATGCAGTGGCACCGTAAATGTAGACGTGTATAGGCTTCTCCTCTGGAGAACACTTGGCCCGTGGTCAACACTTGGACCACAGGAAGATGAGTCCAGGTCACTTGAGTTGTATAACAGCTTATAGCAGCTTTGACGCTTGGTTTAAAAGTGCAAAAAGTTAGTTTTTATTCGTCTGCATTCAACAAATACATCCCATGCAGATACTGTATCATGCAAAAAGTATTTAAATGCTCACTTTTGGCATTAAAAGAAGAGCATAAATCATGCGGGCGGCATGCTAGAATAGGTAAGCTATGAACATAAAAAGGCCTCGCTCTTAGGTCGCTTGTAGTTTGGTTCATTTTGTCAGGACCAAGGAGGGAAAAGAAAAGATACATTGTAGAGTTAGTTTGAACCGTACCAAACGATGAAGGTGCGAAAGCCCTTTTTTGATCGACCTCTTTGTTGATCAGTTTTATCCGGAGACAAGCTGATATGAGAAACGCCACCTGCACTTCCTGCTCGAGCTCTTCAACAACTACTTCACGTCCGCCTCTTCTCTACCTTCCTCCTCTATACTTAAAGCTGATCTCACACCTCCACCCACATTCTGCCTCACTCTAATGCCTTCATCCACCGCTTCATTGAGCTCGAACCGTCTTGGGTTGCAAAGATATCCGTCACACGTATTGCCTTTTTTTACATTCTAATATCAGTGATGTGTAAAAATCCGACTTATTCTCCTCTCTGAATTAGCTGAGCCCAATCAAGACAATGTCACAAGCTGTTCCCGGATCTTCTCCGGGGACTCTCGAGGAATTCGTCACAGTCTGAGTGGGACCGGGAAGTACGAATCAATCAACTCAGAGTCAATCTGGTCTCCAGTATATGCACAGTCATGAAGGAGTCATGCCAAATGGCTTTTCAAGCTTCTCATCCAGCCGTTCTGTTCCCATTGCTGTTGTTTTCAGCACTTGAGCCAGTCAAGTAATAACTTGAGTGTTTACCGCATTTTTAGTCATGTAAGCAAGAGCAATGTGAAGATGTTATTTTGTGGGCTTTCCTTTTTGCCACACGAAACAACTCGTGGACCTGACTCGTCCTCTCGCACAGTCTGGTTTCACATCTGCTGCACCGGCTGAGACATAAAGCTTGTAGTGTCACGGGTTGTCCCTAGGGTGGGGCAGTGCAAAAGAGAGCGTAAAACAGCCACAATCAGACAGTATAAGCAAAAATAAAGGTTTATTGGTCCTTTAACTCAAAAATCAAACAAAAAGGTCCATGAAATAAACATAAAGCGTCCCGGAGGAGAAAGTGGTTTCTTCACCAAAAACATAATCCAACCCTGCCAAGTCCTTGGTATCTGTTCCTCCATGTAGGCGTCCTCTCTCCTACTCCGGGCCCAACTCTTCTCCCGTGGTGCTCTCCCCTCTGCCCTTTATTCAGTTTCCCAGCCCTGCCTCAATTAGGGGCCTTAAGCACCTGCAGCTGGGTGCCTGATGAGGCAGTCTGGGAGTTGTAGTCTCTAGCCCGGCGGCCATTTTGGGTTGTGGGCCCTGATCCTGGGTGAGGATGTAGCGCCCCTCCACCACCTGTCCCCTTGTGATGCCACAAGCTAAAGAATACCCGAAACGTTTCAGACACTGGGTCCCTAATTTGTGGCTCTAACTCTTAGAAGGGACGTGTCTCCAGATCCCATTTGTCTCCTACTTTCCCACAGTTACTCAACCTAAATGGTGGCTCAGGCCTTCAAAGCACGTAATTGGCCCTTTTCCCCTCACAATATTCCACAAATTCAGGCGTGCAGACGTGTCGCAGCAAAGTCAAGTTGTTGAAATACAGATGGAGTATATCCTTTAGGGAGAAGGCTGCTAAGCAAAAACAAAGTCCTCTTCTTTGATTACACGCTACAAGTAGTGTGTTGGTGATGTGCTTGGAGCCATCCCCTTTTGTTTCCAGTCTTTATGCTAAGCTAAGCTAATTGACTGCTGACTGCAGCTTCATATTTAGCATACAGAAAGTGAAAGTGGTATCAACGTTCTCATTTAACCCTTGGGATGAAAGCAAATAGGAGTATTTCAGAAAAATGTCAAACTATTCCTTTAAAGTAACTTGAGTCTTGTCTTGGAAAATAAAAAAAGTTAAGTAATCTTTAACTTCCAGTTGAGTCCTGGGTGGATGTCTTACAATTACAGCTTAATAGCTGTAAATTCCTTTTTACCTTTTTTTAATTTAAAGATATTTTTTCACTGTCAAAAGTGCAAAACATCCACTGAGATTCTGCAACACAATGAAACAGAAATGGGGAAGTGAATATGTTCTCATATGTCCTGCATAAAAGAACCAGCTGGCAGCATCATACACAGCAACAGAGCATATATATTATTAGATATATTGACAATCGCTGTGCAGTAAGTTTTCTGTGCATCTTCTTGGAACCACAGTGTGAGCACTCTGACTTGACACCTAGCAGGCAGCCTGTCGCTGATCCCCGTCCATGTCATTTCAAAGCAAGTTGACTGTTGAGCAACTTTTTGCTCGACCTGATGAGAAACAAATACGGCGTTGGAGAGCCGCTCCCTATAGATAGACTCTTTTTTTTCTGCTGCAGGGCAAAAGCTAAGACAAGTTAGCATCTGTCTGTGACATGATGTTTGAAGCGCTACACTGATGTTGATCTGGAGGGAAAAGAAAAGACGGATCACCCTTCAAAAAACACACGTGAGAGATATTTGTTTCCAGGCATTTTCAAAGAAGGGACTAGCAATGCTGTTACAGTGGAAAGTTTCAACTACTTCCTTCAAACACCACTTGTCTGTTCTGGGAATCATCAGGCTCTACTAAAAGTACAACGAGGGTTTTTAAATGAATCCTCATCTATTCTCAGGTAAGGACTCAACAAGCCAGTGCAGCTGCACGGCAAAGAAAAAAGTGGGGAAGTGGCGCTGGAAGGGTTGTCGGCTCACCACACTCAGCGGCTCCCTGCTTGTGTAACGGAGAGGAGCTGCTGTATGTGAGCGTGAATATTACAGTAGTGGAAGGTAATTGGGAATGGGGAGGAGGAGGGGGGGGTTATCATGTGAGTGGACTGTACCAGGCGGAGCCGTGTAGGCCCCTTTAGGGTGATGGGATGCAATGTGATTGACGGTAACTGAGTAAGGCCGGTTCAACTGTGGTCAAGCAGCAGAGATTTTCTCGAGTTCATCTCGACCACAGCAGGGAACAAAGCAGGAAAAGAGGAGGAGAAATGCGGACTCGGTGACCTCTCTTGTTGTATTCTCCTCAGTCTTTTCCATTCGTGTTTTTTTTTTTATCCTTTTCCTATCTTCATCCCTCTTTTCTTTCTTCCTTTCTTCTCCTTGTTTTCCAGCCGACTGAGCAGTGTCCTTGCTTCCGTGCTAACTCCTTCCAGGGGAATACTTACCTGCCGGTCTTTGAGTAAAACGCCACACACACCCGCTGCTCCCAAATCACGAGTTGAAGTTTTGCCCAAGCATCCAGAAAAAGATGTTCAGCACCCCTGTGCCTGCACTGCTCCCCTTCTCAGTGGTTCAGCTGAAAACTGAGACAGGGGGGCTTGCTTCATTTTTAAGGAGTTTCTTGCTTGTAAAACCAGCATGTTAAATGGGGAAATCTCTTCAGGTGCGAGACACAATGTCAAAAACTCTGCAGCAATAATAGAACATGCAGAAAAGAGATTATACAGTGCAAAATAGCCTGTAATTTCACATGGAGGCTGGTAGTGGCATGTTTATTGTAGTATGGTGGTGACAGTAAATGGAAGAGCAGACTAGTAATTAAATACTATTCTGAAAAAAAAGAGATCTTAAAGTTCAACTTCAAATTGAAATGACTTCATTGTAAGTATAGTTCAGCAGTGTAGAAATATATACTGTACAGACCATAAGTAGCTGGACAATGATGTTTTCTTTTGCTGTTTTCAACTCATGCACATTTGGAAATTACATGAAACTGATGTTTACGTTTTTTGAAAGTGTTCCCATTCATATTGGAGGAACAGTTCAGGGCTGGTGCACAGTGAAGCACAACGAGCTTAAAACATACAGAAAAGGCAACCAAATACTTTAGTTTATTGACAAATTCAGCCACAAATTAAGAAAGAGATGACGTTGGCTGGAGTGCAGGCCTGAGATATCAAGTCCGAAATCTGTTGGTTGGAGGCTGCAAAGGATTTGTAACCAAAATATTAAATGATTGTATGAAAGTTTAACTTGTCCAATTCAAATTTTGGGCCTATGTACACAAAAGTTCTACATCCTTACACAGTTTGTAGATACAACTGCCCTCAGACTTTGGTCTACGTTGGTGCGACTTGAGAATTTGAGAGCACTGCCGTACAACCTGTCTGGCTGACAGACTAAAGGACTGAGCTTCTCCACTCACGTGGACGGCACCAAGTACAATGACACCACGCCGAGTCCCTTATCTTTCCCAAACAGCGTCTCTCTTCAGGGCTTCCCCGCTGGCTAGCATGTATCTCAGTTGTACACACAGGTGCTGATACACATGTATGCACACGAACGCACGCATGCATGCAAAGACGTGTGGCTGCAGAGAGCAAAAAAGCGCCAGCTTCTCTGGGATGCTGAATTGAAAGCATTGAGCTTGAGTGTTACAGGCGAAGCTGGGAGATTTGACGTCTGTAGCTGCTAAAGACGGCAATGCAAGCGGGCCGCATGCCAACAGGGTAACTGCCAAAGTCTGAGCATGCTGCAGCAATGCCAAGCCTTTTGCGTGACCGGTAGTCCGGCTACATCTATTTGGTGTTGGGGGGCATTCAGGGTCAGTTTCTGTTGACACTGCTGATGTGGTTTTAGTAGTTTTTATTTTTTTTGTTGGTTTACTTTGTTCATCCACTGCGCTTGGTGCTAAATAACAGAAAGTCCTTTTTGTTGTCAAATCATTGACAGATTTAGCAGGACCTGACACAGCGAGGCAAGAAGCTCGAGGGGAATTCGTGGGTGTGTGTATATACGCACCCATGGACATGTTTTAATATGTTGCATGTGTGTGTTCCTCAAGGATTATTTCCTTTCAGCAGATAACGTGGCTCAGTTCAGGCACAGCTCGTTTTGACTGCACTGGCATATCGAACACGTGCTCTTGATAGCTCTCTAGCTTGTGTTTTCCTCTCCCAGCCGCAGCCTTGTGACATCAGGGACTCCGTTTTGTTATCTGAACTCGCCGGTTCAGATCATGGAGCTAATGATTAGCCTGAACCGTCAGAGGCAAGAGAATGGCAGCAATGCACTTCACTTGATCTCGCATAACTTAGACGTGCGTTTGGCTTCGCGATGCTTCTCTTCCTAGCTTCAGGAATGTTGGCCCTCGGAGATGGCAGTGAGAGCCTCCGGAATGCCCTGATGAAATGTTGCAGCTGATTATTGATGCTCTGACAAAACAGAATTCTGTTAATATTGACCACGACACGATTCGATCCCCCATTCTCCTGATCCGGAAGCAGCTGTGCCACAATGTTACAAAAATATCTCAGATTTTTTTACTTTCTCATCGCTCTTTCTTATGACTCCTGCTTACCCCTCTCGATCCGTTCCTATTCAGCTCTACCGCTCCCGTTTGTTATCACAGATTAGTCACCAGAAGATAATGCCTTTGCTCTGGGAATGGTTAGCATTAAGCTCCTTTTCATGTAATTCTGCTGACCTGGCTGGTAGCCACATATGGGGAGTTAGAGGAATTGGTTTCACCACAGCCAACTGAGACACTGTAGAGCGCGGCGGAGTAAGTGGTCATCTTTAGTCATACAAAACCCTCTTACTGATAAGGCCGTTCATTAGGGGTTATTGTTCCTCTTACCCCGTTTGATATCCTCTGTCTTCGTTTCTGCTGCATTCAAGATGAATGTGCCTGTTGGTTGGGAGCTGAGGAAAATTGAAAGCTACTTTCCCCTGTGCCGTCAAACCGCCCTCTCCATATTCTTATGATCGTGGTTGAAAGATGGACCACATAATCCTTATTTGAGTGATGTGACAAGCTGTTGAATTAAATGTATTTCACGCAGAAAGGGCCAACATTATGTTTGCTAATGCTGCTGAGATGGAAAAGCACTTTCAACCCTCCGCAACACATTCTTAAAGGGTGTTTTGACAGCTTCCACTGTCTACACTTTGCACGTCTTAACATGGCCCCCACCCCCTTGTTTCTTTTCCATTCAGTAATGGTAAAGGCTGCTGTAGCGCCACTTTTTTTACCCAGGAGAAGCTCCCAGATCTGACTCTGTGAAGAGGAGAAGCTTTTCCCCAGCTTTTATATGTAGAGCTGCTCTGGCGGCAGAAATAATCTAATTGGTTCACTCAAACGTCAATGGGTGCAGCCAAGGAAACACAGCCTTGTAGACTGGCAACCTAACGGTGTGAAATATATGAATATATTGAAGGTTAGTCAGGGTAATTGATGACTTCTGATCATCATCGGTATTTCAGTTAGCAGAAAGAAAGAGAGATTTGCTATTACAATGGCTTTAAGGCTTCTTAGCCAGAAAAAAACAATGACCATGCAACATCTAACTCAACCACCGAGATTATTTCTGCCCTGAGAAGACTCCAATCTACTCTTGTTTCAGAGCTGCAGGACAAGGATCGATGGTTCATATGACATGCTTGACTGGCTGGTTGACCACAGAGTCAAGGAAGTGGAGTGGTCTCCATTAACAACCCGACAGCTATGGTGTGGAGAGAGCCGTATACATTTGCTTCACTTATCCATAAAGTCTGTATCGTTCCACATGATGACATAGTTACATCCGCCAAGGAGGTTTTTGGTTCAGTGAGTCTGTTTTTCAGCAGACTTACAGAAAATCTACTGGCTAGGTTTTCATGAAACTCTCAGGAAGGGTTTAGTATCGGCAAATGAAGAACCAATTAAATGTTGGAGTAAATCTGAATCACGGGGCGGATACACAAATTATTTTTCACTTTGGTTAACATTGCGAGAAAGGGCAGTTGGCATTGGCGGAGGTCTGCGCTCTCAGAGTGCCCTTCTAGTTGGGTATAGTGTTTATTGATTTGGATAAGACCTAGCACGTTTCCTTCTCGTTTTGGGCACAGTAGCCCTCTGAAGGGCCAGGTTGTTCCTCTTGTTTTTCTCATCCCATGTTTCAGTGAGATGACAATTCCTGCCTCCAGCTGGATCCAACTGTGTGCAAGTTGTAGCAAAGGCCAACTATGTGGTTTGCGGTGTTTCAACATGCAGGCCATGTCAGGCCCTCTTGGGTGTGATCCACTGTTATGTCAACAGCTTATTTCTGTGGCCACGATTGCAGTTACTGAGCACTAAGTTACTGAAGCGCAAGCGCGGTGTGTTTGTTGAAGAGTTAAGAACAAGACCTCGTGATGATTGTCTTTCAGATGGCAGACCTGATACATTTCTTACGTAAGGTTATTTGTGTATGGATGAGGAGATGTTCTAGATCATTTCCTGTTACAATTCAAGGACATGTGGTTTGTAGCACCAGAACAGGATCACATTTATGTATTTGTTGCTTCTATATATTTTTAAAGCTTAATTAGATGCCTATTAATGCAATCTGTCCAAAGAACTGTGTCACCTTGAAAAAAGGCAGATCACATATTAAAAGCAAAATTGATGAAAGCGACCCTAAATTAAAGATTATACAAAGTTTTAAAAGCTTACTCAGTCTAAAATCTTATAGGCCTTAAGCTGCAATAGACAGTTTTTAAGACATTTTGACTTTTCATAGCAAGCAAAGCACAGGTGGAACTAATAACTTTAACGTGGGGTCTGTTCCATTTATGTGTATCACTAAGTCATGACAGTGAGTCAGCATTCACAATACCAAGCCCATACAACGATTACACATGAATGGAATGCAACCCTTACCAATGCTAGGCCATTAATTGCACCTCTGCGTTTCCTGTTATGACAAGTCATTTGTCGTGAAAAAGATAATATCATATTATCAATATGTTTTTTTCTTTTTGGTCCCGAGTTCGCAGAACAACTTCTAAATGAGTGGACAGACAAAAAGCCTTGAATTACTATCGCTTCATAAAGCAGCTATGGCTAGCGTGTTAGTGGCTATTTCACACCCAGCAGAAATGGAGCCACATAAGCATTCATTTGGAGTTGTGTTTCCGGTCAACTGACGACTGTAAGTTCATATTCTCTGTCATTTTAGCTCTGTTTTATGAAAAAAATCGGTCTCATAGCTTGCTCTACTGTCTTTACCAGCTAGCTAGTTTACCACTAACGGTTTGCTCCAAACTAGCTGCCTGTTGCTGCTAATGAGCTAAAGATGCAAAAATGCTGCTTTTAGCTTTCTACAGTCGAGTGATAATTCTTTGAGTATTTGTTACTGTGACCTTGAAACTGTTCTAAAAGTTAAAAAAAAAATGAAATCAAATAAATAAATTCCATAGCAAGGAATGCACATGTGGAACTAATAACTTTAACGAGGGGTCTGTTACATTTACATGTATCAAAGTCATGACAGAGAGCCAGCATTCACAATACCAGGCCCATAGAACGAGTACACATGAATGGAAGTTTATTTTTCCTCGTGTTTCTGGCGGCCTCTGTCACACTACACATAGCAATGCACTGTAGTCATTTGTTAACACGACAAAACTTTGTAGCCAAGCTTTAGCGTTAGCTTTCAAAACTAGCTTTGTTACGCTTGTAACTATACTGTTTCACACACTGCTGCAGCAGCAGGTTTAATTTGGTACTTGGACCAATGACATTAGTTATCTCTTCTCAACTCGCTTTCTTTGTGCTTTACTTAGACGTCTTTATCACTGGTGTTATCTCTCCCAGCATGACTCCCTTCTCCTTAGGAGAAAGGGTCAGAAAGGGTCTCTGTCCATGTAACTAATTTGTCTTCCTGATTCCCCTTCCTTCTATCCTGACATGTCGTATCTTTGAGACAAAATACACTTTCTTTGACTGTGAGGAGCTCACAACAAAGCATAATAATGTTTCTGTACAGGTTCACGATTATCTGTTGACTACATTGACTATGCAATGGCGCTACAGTTATAACCTGGAGCCTGAAAAACGTGTCAGAACTGATTGATGTAAAATTTTAAAAACAAAGCGTGAGACAGAATGCAGTCTGTACACATGTGGTGGGAAAATACAATTATAATGAAGAATTAATTGCGAATTGATTTATATGTTGTTTTATTTGTTTCAAAGTATTAGAATGACTTGATTGTGCAAAACAGTCTTATAGAATACAACATCAAAGTGGTCCTGTGGCTTTGTCTGTCATTGGCTTTTGACCCCACTAATGCACTCTGGGTCTTTCAACCCTCGAACAGGACACACACACACAAAGTCTTTCTTTCAGTGGATAGAGTAAATGAACATGGTTGTGTATAGTCAGTAGCTGCACAAAGCTTTTATCAAACACCGTTCAACCTACATTTGATTTTGTTTGATGAGCTTGAATGATGGCGAACCTCATGAGCAATTGGTATTTCAGCATATTGGTGGCATCATTGTAATTTGATATCGATACTAGTAGATTACTAACTTCTAGTATACTAGTGTACTAATAGGGTACTAAAATAATAATTGCCAATGACCTATACATCAAGACCAGATGCCTTTGTAATAAAGTTGTCAAAGCGTTGAGACATCAAAACTAAAGCAACTAAGTAAAATTCCAAGATGTTTTTCAGCCCCAATTTAACTTTAAACTGGGTTTGGCTTTAGGACTTTTGAACATTCATTATTCATTTAGTATTCACGATCAGCATTAGCTTAATTTTTCATGCTGTTGATACAGCAGTTCCCCGGATGCAGTTTAACCTGATTAACTTACCGATGCTCAAAAAAGCCTTGTGCCAAAAAAAGAGGTGCCTAGTGTCTTTCAAGCCCCTCATCTATTGATCTGCCATAATTGTCCTCATGATCCGTTCCCTAATGGTCTGGAATCTATTATTTTGTCTGTCAGGCTTAGGGCACTGTTTCATTTCCTTTGCTAAATAAGTGAATAATCTCTCCCCTGTGATATTTCAACTTCCTCTACTTCCCATTGTTTTACATACGCTGTAAACACATCTACAACCAAACCTGTTCTTTTCCGAAAAGTATCTGTCCATCAGTGTCGGAAATAGTACATCACATTGACGCAATTATTCACCTGTGATAGTGAAGATATATGCGCTTTCTGCACAATTCCTCATTGAAATTCTTTGAAAAATAAATTACGTCACCGCTCATACACTGACGACTGGCATTGCTATGACTCCGTTTGTGTGGGGTTTTCAAGATATCCTCTCAAACATCCAGACAGAACTGTGAAATGGAAATGGCATGCTCAGGGCTACAGGAGAAAAATAAATCCTTAATGTGAGATGGGTTTAGACGTTGGCGGGACTGTGGGATATTGCAGTCATTTGGACCGATTTATTGTGAATCAAGCAGGGCCGTATGAACAGAGGGATAGCTCCTATGCTAAAGTGGATTCCTTTCTTTGTGAAGTTAATGATTGCAAGGGAAAAGGTTTTGGCAGGTTTTGTGCTCTGGAGCTTAAAGTATTTCAAATCAAAGTTCCGACTTCCCTTGGTGAGAATTCGCTCTTGTCTGTTCTCAGGGCACCAATTCAAGAATTTCTGTTGTGGAAATATACTAAAGCAGTCAGGGATTCAGTAGGGCTTAATTGATGAATGATCTTTTACTGTAGATTGGGTTGTTTCTGCTGTGTTCCCATTCAGCAGTCCTATTGAGTGGATGAGATTGATGTTGAATATTCTCACTTTGGACCCTCAGCTGAACACTAAAGATGTATTGCACACATCTAGTTTTAATTTGCTGATGCCAGTTTTTCCCGTTTGTTATCATTGTCAACGCAGAGCATTGCTATTCGACCAATTCTGTGATTGCAGCTCAAGGCCACCAAGAGGAAATATTCAGAGATGACTCAGTCTTTATCTCACGTTGACCCAGATGCCTTTTATTTGAATCGACATGCACTCATAGGAGCTATAGCATGATGAATGGTTTGTTGTTTGTCTGATGCACACCTATGGAGAGCCACATCAAACACAGAGAAATGGCATGCTGTCAAGGATGGCTCCACTATAAGGTTGATATCTGACTGCAATCTGCACTGACAGATTGATAGTAATAGTGAGTCCAAGTTGTTTGATGATGATGTGGTTTGTTGGTTTCACCGATGTTTGCCAGAGGAAAGCAAGCAGCACAAACATCATGCATAACAATCCAATCGTCTCGACTTGTTTTAATCATGAAACCATATCTGCTGGCTTTGCCCTGCCTTTGTGCATGTAGTGTAAATAAATTCATGTATAGGTGCTGGTGTTCAGTCGTGGTGCAGAAGATAGCGTGTTGGTGTGTAGAAAGATGCACCGACTACGAGATCATGCCAAAGCACTAAGCTGTGGGCTCAAGGGTAGACTTAGTATGACACTGTGTTTCTGCAAATAAGTTGCAAA
The DNA here is from genome assembly GCF_050575085.1 of Anarhichas minor. NCBI lineage: Eukaryota > Metazoa > Chordata > Actinopteri > Perciformes > Anarhichadidae > Anarhichas > Anarhichas minor. The sequence continues at coordinate 1,403,590 of NW_027466496.1, read as the reverse complement.
TTCAGCTCATCTAGTTTGGATGGCCAACATAGAGATTTCACCGATGAATATGTTCAGACACTGATTTGTCTGCGCAGAGTAATTTCCTGCCCAGACATTTGTTCTGGTCACAGAACATGTTGCGGTATGATTAGTTGTTGCTTGGACCTTGAAATGGGGTCATTCAGTCCAGAGTAACGAAGTGCGGCTGGAAGACATGGGAACTATTTAAATGTGGAATCGGGGTCGGTCGCAGTGCGTTCATGTATTTGTTCTGACCTCTCAGAGTGGGTTATGATTCATTGGTGTATTTCTTTCCAATAATTACTTTTCCAATATAACTCGGAGCTTGTACTTTCACACACATGTCCAATACCCTTGGACCACGTTGCCCCTGTGATGATGTGCTGCAGTCTGAGAAATCTCAAACTGTTATTTTGATATTTAAAAACTTTGCTACTTGTAGGACTAGAAGGAGTTTTCTGCAGCACATTTTGTCATGGTCTTAAACTTCTTCGTCCTATAACAACAACATTAGTGAAAGTCAGCATGCTAAACATCTTCTATCATTTCCCCTCCCCAAAAACAATTGAGAGACACTTCAGGCAGACTTGAAAGATGTCATGAGGAATGATGGGTTGATATTTGTCTTTCTGCTGGGGTTTACAGTACATTGGTAACAGATGGATTTCTGCTCCTCGCCTGTTTTCTGAGGCTGTGAGGACGCTGACTTGCCGCTGACAGGCCGACCACCTCACACCCTATGATTAGGGATCAGTACTGCCTGAGGGCAGGACACAGCCAGCAAATAGCATCTGCTTCCTGCAAACAGATCCTCACGTCTCCAAAACATGTGCCTAAAAGATGGCGACCAGATATGATAGCTGCTGATTGTGCAGCCTTTGGGGGAATAGATATTTACTGCATTAGATTCTATTTCACCTACATTACAATACAGTACATTGGAGGGAATGCATTTTATATTTGCAGGATAGAATAGTGCTATTTCTGAATACTAAAAATGTGTATCAGGACAATGTGCTTTTTGTGCATCCTTGTTGTGTGTATTTGCCTCAGTTTAGAATAAGGAAAGTGGTCTTGGCCTACCTCTTGAACACATAGAGCATAAAAGGGCTCTTTCTTGACCTTTATGGGTTGTAGTTGAAGCTTTTCACTTAGAAAACTGTCCAGTGGATTGTTTTGCAGAAGGCAGATTGGCTGTGTGTGCTGGGTATCTTAGATCACATTACACCACCACAGAGTCTTCTGGCTGGTGTACCTCTGACTGAACAAAACCTCTGAGGTGTTTGCGTCTCCTCAATCATTTTGAATACTTGTACATAGCAAGGCTATATAAACATCCTTCACCTTCACCTGTCAGACACGGCAACTTCCCTGCAAATTAATGTATGTTTATGTTGATGGCGTCCTGGGGAGAGTGTGTGGGTGTACGTGCATACCTACATTTCCGTGTAGGTGCTGTCAGGTTTAGGTGAATAATCTGGTTGAGCCGGTTTCCTACTGTCAGCGTCTGTCAACCAAACAGATTTCCCAGCAACCCTTCTCCTTGCAAATGACAGATCGCCCCAAGGCACTTAAACTTTCATCACCTCTTGTCAGTCTGTTGCCCGCAGTATCTCCAACCTGCCCTGTCAGTTCTCAGCTGATCCAGGGACAAATTTGAGGTCTTACTTTAGACATTGATTGTTTGAAAATCTCCTTTGTCATGCTCAACTTTGTAATCAAGGTGCATAAAACCTCTTGCCCCTATTAGTCTTTATGACTGTCAGATTGGCTAATAATCCCCTTTAGGCTTTAGCAATACTACATCAACCCTGTGTTCATTGACCTCGATGTGATTTGAACACGCATCTTCTCATCTGACACTACTGACACTACCATTGCGGAGAGGGTCTTGCTTTGTCCAGATCTCTTTGCTGAAAGCTGTGGATGTAAATAGCATGAAAAGCACATTGTTTTGTCCTTTGGAAACAAAACAGGTTCTCCAAATGGGAGACGTTTGGTTTCTGCATTGGCCAGGAATCGATTTGAAAAATACACTGCTGTGGCTTGTGTCTGGGAGCTCAGAGGTAAACACACACCATCCCACTTGAACTCCCTCTGCTGTATCCACCTAGCACTGTTTACACTGGGTCTCTTCATCTTCACAAACAGACTGGTTTGGAATCTGCCATAATTTCCCCCGCGCCCTCTCCAACCCTGTACTCCCACCACCCGGTGATGCCCATATACCCTGAAGTTAAGGTGAAACAGCCGTTTTCCCTCCTCGGCTCATGGCACATCATAGAGAGAAGGAGAAAACAGAGCACAGTAACAACTCTGCTGTCACCACGGGGGAATGGTGAAAAGCCAAAGTGTCCGTGTCCCTCACACTTGTAGCTCTGAGCTGGTTGGATTCGACCGCTGCAGGTTATTTTCAGCTCAGCGGCATCCTGTCTTCATGCACAGCCAAAGAGAATGAAATGTATTGAGGTTGCTTTGTATTACAGTTTTGTTTCAAGCATCAGCAGGTTCTGAAATTACCTAGACTAGATGTGTGTGTGTGTGCACATGCACGTGTGTGAAAATTTCTACTCTCTCTGGCGTAATTGTGTCCCTAATTCACTCGTCGATAAACACTGAGCTCATTAGATTTAACCTTGCAGCACAGCCTCCGGTGCTTTCTCTCAACATCCTTTTTTATTCTCTCTCAACCTCCTTCCCCTCTCATCACCTCCCTTTCTTGTCTTCCCCCTTTCTTCTATCCTCCTTTTACACCCTCCCCCTTGTTTCCTGTATTTTTTTCAGCCCTCCAGCTTCTAGATTATGTTTTCTTCTTCTTCTCTGTCTCTCTGTCTCTCTCTCTCTCTCTCTCTCTCTATCATCCTTTCTTTCTCTATTACCGTCTTTAAAAGTATCTCTTTTTCTTTCGGCTCACAGTCAAAAAGTCCATCCATTGAGAGGTGTTTGCGTACACACAATTCACTCATTACCTGATTATACATTTCATTTAAATGTTGAGAAGACATCGGAGACATTTGGTAAGATATTTGGAAGTATAAAAGCGAAGCGCTTGATGGTGGTCATTGTGCAATACATTTTGAGGTTTTAAAGGTTGCATTAGCTAACAGGAGAGAGTAGCAAAGAGAAGTAGTAGTTAGTACTAATAGAGAGAAGTAGTAGTAGTAGTAAGACTTTAAGGAACAGGGGCATAACAGTTGCAGCCTGGACACATGACATACTCAATATTGTCCCCCTGTCTCACTTCCTAAACTTGATATTTCCCAGCTGGTGCCACTGTGGTGACATGATGAAACCCACATGAGCCACAGTATTTCTGTGCTTCACCGAAGTGAACTGTTCTCATGCAAACCCTCTTTTGAGTGCACATCCTGAATGGCACTGCTTCTCGCTTCACAGACACCTCATTAGCTGTGGGTGGGTACCGGGAAAGTTAAATATAAAAGTTATTCTGTTTGGAAGACTCAGTTGCCATTAGAAGGGCAACATGGGGGGGGGGGGGGGGGGGGAATTGGAAAATTACAAAGTAGAAACACAAGGAAGACACATTGTGTTTTCAAGGTTTAGGATTTCCCTCTTTCTGACACTTTTTGTCCAAGTGGATTAATGGTGACTGGAATTATTATATTATTATATGTCTTGGATGATAAACAGACTCTGTGGCAGTGATTTGTGGGTATAAGTTACGCAGCTCTAAAGAGGAGACAGCAAACGTGTGTCACTGTTCTTGTATGCTGGAGACAAATAATACCTCCAGTTTTCTAACTATGCAGAGGGAATGGGGTACCAGTGTCCCTCAATCGTAATACTCTCATACTCCATGATCTGACTTTAATAATGCCGCATTCCAGCATTTAGTCACAATTACACAGGATCGAAAAATAGTGACATTAATGCAGGAAGTGACACGATGCAAACAAACGCACGTCTAGCACACTAGCAGGCTGCTAACAGTGTGTCCTCCTGACAGCCTTTGGCGTTGGATGCTGCTCATGCTGCCAAGCTTCAAGACAGTGAGCAGAGAAGCAGCCGAGTGGCTAAGTGGCCATGTGTGTTTCTTCCTAACGCTGCTCTCAGAGCTGACACACCAGGATACAGGAGCAGATTGCATTCGTTTGGACTAAAAAAAACTGTCACTTTAGATTAATGACAGAATTACTCATGATTCCTGAAAAAAGATGTCGTAACTCTGAGATGATTATCGCACAATTCTTAATGATCGCAATACATCTTGACGATGTGTGCATGTCAAGTTGCTACTTCCTAACATCTCAAACCAAGACTGAAGGGAAACTGGATTGAATTCAGTGACTGTGTCACATTGGCCCTTATCTCCATCCAGATGATTGAGATTCGAATGTCTGCATTCAAACATAATCACATCAGAATTATGAGGTATGCTCGGATAGCACAAATCCAATCTGTCCAGCCACCTGTGAATCATTTGCTGGATGTTAATCTGCGTGTTTCATGGGCTGTGATCATGATGCAGTCCTATAGGACCCCCCTGCTGTCTCTGCTGAGGGGTTAGCACCGCTTCACATGCAAACATGTAAAGCAGTGCGCAGAAGTGCTTCATGAGTGCATGTGCTCAGCAGACCGGTGTCTGGATTAATAAGAGATTCAAATGCACTGCCTAATGTTTGAAAAGGAAAAGCCTATAGACATTATCATACCACAGTAGTCAACACTATCTATTGGTGAATAGTTTAGCCACTGCTCTGTGATACTTACACAATAAATGCTCAAGCAACATTAATCCTGGTCAAAAGAACCCCAGGGAGAAGTGATTAGACATGAAAATCCCCGGTGAATGCTTGGATCTTAAACGAATTCATCTTGATAAACGTCTTGGATGACGCATCACTTTGGCCGTCTTTCAAATTCTCGAACAAACAAGAACTAATCCCATCGGCACTTGGATGCTTAATGGAGGTGCTGATGAGTCTTCTGTCAGCACAGCAATTAGAGAACTAAACAAACAAATAGTCGAGACATCTCAGAAGGAGGCTATGTTGGCGAAGTATGAGTTTGAGCAGGTTGTCCAGTTTTCTTCGGGTGAGGCTCTTTCCAGATGGAATAAAGGGGGCTTAGTCGTGTTAGAAGCCTGGTGGGCAGCTTTGATCTTTGGAGGCTTTGCTCCGTTGCACTCACCTCGGCATGATTTGAACATACAGCCTTTTGATGTGGAGTCAGAGATTCTAACGCTGCATCACATCTCTCTTTCTCGTCTCTGCCAGTTTTACCTAAGTTAGTACATAAAGCAGATAGTTTGTCTCATTATCCCCTCGCACACACAGCCTGTTCAAGCCCTTATTCCGCCTCGCTGTTCTGTATTAAAGGGACACACACGGATTGGGGTGGACAAAGTTGTTACGTCGTCAAGCCGGCAGCGGAGCTATAGTACTAGAGCCAAGTTGATGTGTGGACACTACAGGACTACACACACACACACACACTAGACGCCAATGCTGTTGTGTTGAACGTCACGCCTCTTTTGCTCCCCGGATGCTGGCATGCTCTCTAAAATCACACACTTAAGGCAACAGTAAAAAAGCAAAGGTGGCTAAACGGTGGATCTTCTTCACTTCTGTATGGCGGAATGAAAGGGGCCGCATCTCCTCCAGTGAAAGCTTCAGGTTGTCATCCATCTGCCTGTGTGTTTGTTTGATAGTGAGACATGGATTTGGCTGAAATCCAGGAGACATAATGCTCTCGGCCAAACGTTGATTACATATTAATGTTCATCCTGATCTGGATATTTCCACCTTTCTAGATTTGAATGTGCTGGAGAGCAGCTCTGACATCCCTTACTTTAGTTGTTGACATGATGTTTGTTCGAAAATCAAACCCAGAAGTAAAGCTGTAGCCTAAACAAATTTAAAGTGTTTATAAATGGCAGCTTTGCACAGTTTAGTGGAGTTTACCAGAGTTTTTTTTGCTCAACATAATTGAGGTAATTCCCTGTATTACCTTCAGTGCATGTTTGGTTTAGTGAACTGAAGGTGTACACGATAGTGATGTGGTTTAATTTAATTTCCCCGTCGTTGTTTAAACAGAATACAACTTACAGATATGACCCGGTGTGTTGCTGCACTTATTCCCTTTTCCTCCCCTACTTTACTCTCTCCATCTGAATGATTAAACACACTATAATAAGAAGTTACTTTCTCACTTTTAAAATGATTCTCCAGCTCTGTCTGTGATCCGTGTGCTTGCTTTCCTCCGGGGACTAGACAGGTTTTCGCTCTTTTTAAATGTCAGAGTAAGAGGTCTTCATTGTCCTGTTAATTACAGTTCTCTGTTGTGTGGAGGCTGAGCTGATGTCGAACAGCTTCTCAAATGACACGATGTGGTCCGCTCAGAAGAGAACAAATGGAAGTCAGGCGACTGAAGTGGGCCACGGCTGTACAGTACTGGATATATATATATATATATATACGATGCATCATGCATGCAATATCTATCTTCTGCATTGGTTCTAAAAACAGTAGACACAGATCCTCCAGAGGCGTATTACTGTAAATAGAGCTGTTACATCCAGACTATTGGAAAAGGATCGTCCTCACACGCACAGTGCGTCTAATTCCACTTTACTTTGTCAGTTCTTGTCCAAGCAATCAGTTGTTATCACCTGCTGATGGATGTTAGCTGGTGATCCTCTGTTTGAGGATTGTCAAGGCATCGGGAAACACAAACACAACTCCTTCCACGTGCAGACACACATCTGGCCTGTCTTCGCTTTGTCTTTCGATTGCTGTCTTGAGCATTGTTTTCATTTCATGTGTTTTTGAGTCCATCACTGTACCGTAGCCCTCTGTTTCATATGTCAGTGTTTGTGGATCTTGGATCTCTCCTCAGCCTCTTCCCTTAGACTGTCTGTGTCTGCGTGTCCTTTTTTACATTGGAAACTCTTGGAAAAAAAGGTTTATTATCTTTACACAAAGATGGTGACGATAACAACAGGCTTCGATATTCTACACCGTGTCTCTGGAATGTATCGAGTCCAGTTTGGAAAAAGGAAGTTTTGTCACAGAAACATTCAGACCTTGTGGCGCAATGGTAGCGCGTCTGACTCCAGATCAGAAGGTTGCGGGTTCAAATCACGTCAGGGTCAGTGGTTTTCAACACATTTAGGAAATATACAAAATAAGCTGTTACCCTGGTGTACGAGGTAAAGCTGGTCGCATGGAGTTGTGGGTAATGTGCTTGATCTCCTTGTAAACCTACCTTTGCTGACATGCATAGTGCTACTGAGCTGCATAAATAGAGACCGACATCCAGCAATACCTGAACGTGGACATATGAGCAGCTTTGGTTGTAGGATGTACCAGCTGTGTGTGAAAGTGGCCTTAGAGTATACAGTATATGCGGCATTAGAGAACTGCGTGAGCTAGTTTTGTGCTCAGCAGTTGCAGTGCAGATGTGGTGAGCACTGTCTCGACATGTAAGACCAAACCGTTGCCACTCCCTCTTGCTGGCCTTTACACTCCTGGGTTCCCAATGTCTGCTCTACATACTGTATGTTGTTCTTGAGCCTACTGGGAATTGCACACACACACACACACACACACACACACACACACACACACACACTCTCTCTCTCTCTCAATGCACTGCTCCTCCCTCCTTCCTCTTGTGTGAAGTGTGGGGTGTGTGTACTGCTCTGGTGTAAAGTGTGTAAGAGGGTTTCATGGTCGCGCTCTGTTGCTTCTTCACAAACCATGACCAGCTCCCTCCTCAGTACACGTCAGGCTTTCTAGACTGGACATGATCTGTGAGGTCACATTACACAGTCGCCAACCTGAATCACCAATATAGCCACTTTATATTCGTTAATATTTAGACATTCAAAGCGACAGTAAATGTCCATATTAGGGTGAATACCTGAGTACACTGAGTACCCATAGTATAGATCGTAGATCCTCAACGTTAACCTGTGCGTCTAAACAATGAGTCAGTTGGATGAACGTCCTTCCCCTACACCATGACAGAGTGAGCTGCCTCACTTCCTGACTGACTGAAGTTTACTCTTGTTTGCTGTATGTGTGGATTGGAGTTGCAGTTTGACGGTTTGGCAGCATGAGTATTGACATTCAGTTCCTATTTATACAGTAGACAATAAGCAGTACATAATGATGTTTGTTCCACATTTAGATCCCAGGCACCTCCTCCCCCTACACACACACACACACACACACACACACACACACACACACACAAATGAAAACTCTCTTCTGACCTCTCTCTGTGTTCCACATCTGCAGTGTGTCTCGGGACGTCTCCAGTGCGGCTTGTCTCTGTTTTTGGTGACTCACCCTGTGCTCTGTGTTTCTCTTGGTCCCATCTGTGCTTATGAAATAATAATAAACCAAAGTGTGCCGAAATTGTGCCGACTGACGCTTCCATAAGTAGACGAGGAGTCTCGCAGCGCTCTCAACATGTTTTTTTCTGAACTTGCAGGGACTACACCGCCTGCCGGTGACATTAGCGTCATTTTGTAGCCGATAGACATTGAGTAGAAGCTATCAAGCTAAGTTGTCTTCGCTTTGCTGTGTTGAATATTACAGGGATTTATTCTGTCGCTCAGTTATTGTTGTCGTCGGTGTGGCTCTTTTGTATATGAAATGCTCAGAGTAACAATAACTTCAAAGTGGAACAACTAAAAGAGAAGATTCATTCATTGTTCTCTTCTTCCTGTTTTGATGGTGTCAGTACACTCATAGTGTTGCACAATGGCATGTCTGCACTTTTAATTAAGACTACACATTTAAAGTATTTCAAGAAAATGACACACTGGCAATGAATGATGGATCATTTTTAAGTTTCTTTAGATTCTGTCAAAGGTTCCTGACATTATCAGTCGTACAATAACACTCAGATATGTGACATCTGCACCAAATCTGACTGTTCCTCTTCCCAGTCCAAGGCCGAGCAGATGGCCTGGATGGGACGCCTCCCTCAGGGTCTGAGAGTGAAACCTCCTTTCAGTAACGCGACACCCTCACCCTCCGTTTCTGTGGGTTGATTTGTGATAAGCATTGGAAACAGACTTTATCAACTCCTTCAGAAACATCCCTTTCTCTTAAGCTCAGGGTCAACTAAAGACTAGATTTAGCATTATCATTACAAAGTCATTTATAGCACATTTGTATACCACATGATGTCCTTCAAGCCACGGGGTACATTCATATTATTTTATCACATTTCATTCTTTTTTTAGCTTTAGCATTCACTCTTATAATTGCATATAATTAGACATTACTTTCTCTTTAGTGCGCCCCAGTTGCCAAATCATGCACGTTACCTTGCTTGTCCAATATTCTCGGAAGTCTTTGATGCCCAAGACAGTAAATGGGTCTATGCATGTGTGTGTATGCTTGTGTGTGCGTGTGTGTGTGTGTGTGTGTAAAGCCCTCCCGCTGTTGCTAACGACCACTTGTCTCAAATGGAATAAAACTGGCTGGCTGCCCAAACAAGCTACCTCTTCAGCCTCTCCAGTCACGTTGCCAATAAACATGCAAATAAAAATGTGACTTGAAGTCAACATGCTAGCTGCTGGCCAAGCTTAAGCACAGACTTTGAGCTGTCTACAGTTCATAGTCCAGGCCTCATTAATCTATATATATATATTTTTACTGTCTGAAAAAAATTGAATGTATTAAGCAATGCATGTATATGGCTTCTGCTTATCTTTTTTGCCAGAAGTTCCCTAACATGGTTATTTTAGGACCTTTAGGAAGATATGTTTTAAGAACTTGCTTTTAAAAATCCACTAACTGATGTTCGTCTCTCCTGCCTCTTAATCCCTGGGACATCCTGTCTGAAGGTTTACTCTTAAATTGGCTTAATGATGTATCATTATGAAACTACTCGATGAGATCCTCGTGTGATAATGTCTCTTTTAATTTGTTAGCGAAACCTTCATCGCAGCGGCAGTTGCAGCTCACGCTGAGCCATGAGGCAGTATGTCTGGCCTGTGCGGACGGACACACACACACACACACACACACACACACACACACACACACACACACACACACACACACACACACACACACACACACAAGAGCAGTCCAACCTGTTTTTTTCATCCAGACCAGATGCTCAGCTTTCCACGTTGTACTTATCATGTGATGTGTGCAGTTGTAGTCCTGGAGAAACAAGGTTTAGGGACTACAAATCCCCTGTACAAGCAGCAGACCACTCAGCAGGGAAAACACAGAGGTTGATCCAAGCATACGCCTCATCCTCAAAACCGTGTGCCATTTGTCTAAAGAATGGCCGAGCCTTTGACTTCTGGTACCAGAAGGATATTTCCTCTGGCTCTCTGCCCTCCACAGCAGCATGAGACTCCAGAGACTTGACGGTAGTCTCCGCTCTGGCTCAGTGAGTGTGTGTGTGTCGGTGTGGCAGATATTTGCAGGGTCTCCCGTGTTAAGAGGCTGCAGGATTTGGCTCGCTGTTTGACAGGCTGACCTGTATTACCAGCTTGATCCCTTCGCTAACCTCTCTGGCACTAATACTGCCACTAATACTGCTTTTCATATGTGCCTGCGCTACAAAACCCTATCCATCTTACAAAGGCATTCATCTTGTAGCAGCCTCTCTCTTTAAAATGATGTTCCTCAGTACAAATGAACATTTGTGCCAGATGTTGTGGGAAGCTTTAGCTTGTTTCCATTCGAAAAAGCAGTTGGGAATAATAATTCATGAATAGTTCTTTTGGGCTTTCTGAACACTTTGTTCAGTCGAAAAGCAACCTAACCCACATGCTGCACATTCAACTGAATGCTTGCACGAGCTGAATGATTCATCGTGAAGTGCGTTGTTTATTGGAACAGTGACAATGAGTGAATGAGCGGGGAAGTTGGAGACTTTTTGTAAATATGTATCTGGCCCATTTTTTGAGAGCGGCATGCCAATATTGTCGACGTACCAAGGCTGTCCTGGATGCTCTCTTTGTGGTTACAAAACTGTATTGAGTGCAGTCCAGCCACTAGTCCACTGTGCTTTATCTCTCAAACAATAGATGTTGAGTCTGCAGTATTGTGTCTTTGCATCATGCCGTAAACTATGAACGTGCTCTATGATAACGTGCTGTACTCCAGTGTGTGCAGAGCTGCATGTGTGTGTGTAGCGAGGTGTCGTATTTCCCTCAGCGTTGTACTCTGCAGGTTGCTTTGTGCAGGCAGGGCATCAATAATGCAGAGACCCTGGAGGTAACTTTGTCTCAGAGGAATACCGGCGGAAGGCTTCCCTCGGTGTACCCGCCCATTACTATCTGCACACAGGCAGACCGGACTTAGCCCACAGTTTGGGACTGCCGTTATCCACTTGGAAGCAATTGTTACGCCCTGAAGGGACAATCTGTCTGTTATAGTGAGCAAAAGCAAACCTGGTGAACTACATTCAACTGGATAATCTACCATTGTCTCACCACAGACAGAAGCTTGTCTCAACCCTCAACGTCTGATGTCAATCAGCCAACTTGTCTGTGAGGTCAGTTAGAAGTAGCTCTTAACCATAGCGGAGCTGCCTAAACTCCTCGTCCAGTATTTGTTTGCACGACACCATAAATCCACAGAGGAAGATACACAAAGAAGGACATTAACATTATTTGAGGCTTTTGTTTGCCTTTCATCAACTGCACATTCTTCAACTGCTGTTTCTTTTGAAGTGTGTGTGTGTGTGTGTGTGTGTGTGTGTGTGTATCATATACATACTTCAGCCCTGATCACATATGTCCTTAATAATCATTAATTATTCTGTTTTTTTCTGTTAAAGAAACAAACAAACTATGATGCACCGATACGCCTGATTTAAGATGTAAGGGCTTACCTTCGTAAAAACATTGTTTTTGTTTCACATGCAGGCGTAGAACATGTACGCTGCTACTGTCCTCTATCTTCTGTTTTGAATTTGTTTTGCGTTCTGCAGTGAATGTTCTGGCACAGATAAGCTCGGGAGGTGTGTGTTTATCCGTGTGTGTGTGTGTGTGTGTGTGTGTGTACGTACGTGTGTTCATGCAGAAGAGAGGCAGAAAGCGTTTGTGACACTAGTGTTTATGACTCACTGGGGAGAACATACACTATAAATCACAGCTGTTATTGTGCTGCAGAGTGCAAACTGAAAGTGGGAGGTTGAGAGGTTGAACTACTGGCTTGGACTGATGACTCACAGGAGGTCTGGTCTCCCAGAGGTCAGAGGTCAGAGTTTAATAGTGGGGCCTGAACTCTGGAGACTGTGCAGTCCTCTCTAAATGACTTGTTGAGATTTTTCCAACAATAACTGCCCAAACCCAAAACTTAGCTCTTAGACTTTTTACACTGTGAGTGGAAATAGAAGTAGTTTAATATTATTATATAAAATACTTGTACACAGTGTTTGGATTAAATAAAGCCTGCAGGTTTTAGCCCTCAGTTTCAATGGCAGGGAACATCACTTTGACTGTTCCGGGCTCGATCTCCAAAAACGTAGAAAGCGACGCTAAAACTTTTTTCAGCACTTTGACTTCTACTGACATATCAACTGCTTCTATTGTTTAAATTGACACCTCAACATCAGGGTGTTGTGGTCAGAGCCACCAGTGTGATAGGCTTGTGGCTCTGGTTTTCCTGCATCTTGGGGCACCGATGGGTGCAAGGACACAAGGCCACTAGAGGCAGTGCTGGTACTTGGCCTTTGGGGCTAAGACCACCAGTAGGGTGGGGTATGTGGTGCTGATGGAGACAGAGCTAGACTTGGAGGCACCCCCGCTGACTACCATAGCCACACCTCAGGCATGGCCTGCTGCTGTTGGTTATCTGTACCAGAACTGTTACGGTTTTGCGCCAGATGTTATAGTTATCATATCTCTCCCACTTTCTCTGCTTACAGAGAGCTTGTTGATGCCATCCTTAGAACATCACATCTCTCGTGTAAACTGCTGCCAGTGGTTTGTCAAGTTTCAACACGCCGCCTGTTTTCTCTCTTTGCGGGATCTTCTCCAAATGCTTGACATTCCCCTAATGACAAATATATCCATGTGTCATCTTTGCTAACTTCACCTTCATTAACTCGCGTAGCGCACAAATTCCACTTCCCAAGATTATGTTTGTGACCTGCTGGATAGCTGCCAGCAGCAGCAAGATTGTTCAGCCCTTAAAAGCTCCTGACCTCGACGTGATTTGAACACGCAACCTTCTGATCTGGAGTCAGACGCGCTACCGTTGCGCCACGAGGTCATCCTGCAGCCCTGGACATCTGAGAAGTAGATCTAGCTGCTAATATTCCCTCCTGTGGGAATTGGAACACTTGCAGGAGCTCACGCAAGCGATCATAAAACACACACGGGCACATGTTCTCTCTCTCTCTCTCTCTCTCTCTCTCTCTCTCTCACACACACACTTTCTCACACCCTCCTCCCTCCCCCACTTTCCTCCAGGGCACCAGTCTTTGTGTGGTCTTCGACAGGAACAAGCAACCCACTTTGGTATAAAGACACAGATAATGGGGTGAAGAGAGCTATTGTCTGAGCTTATGTCGCAAGTGTGTATGTGTGTGTGTGTGTGTGTGTGTGTGTGTCACAGAGAACAACCACCTCACTGTGTTCCCTCACCTTCTACAGTGGATCAGCTTAGAGGATACCTGATCGGACTAGTCGGGTGGTGTGTCTCTCATGCAATGTATGAATGGATGAATAACGCTGACTCGTGACTCAACAGGTCACTGCGGCAGGAGCTAAATCACCCGGCAGTCAATACACATCCTGCATATCTGCTCGTATCTGCTTTGCCCAAACACAAAACGTCTTTTAGCCTGCAGATCTGTTCAGGGCCAACACAGCAGGGATTATTCTGTGACTGCATGCAAAGCCACCATGTTTGTTTTTCTGTACCTTCAATGATCCTCTGTGGCATTTGCGACATTCTGCCAAACATCTTCCAATTTCACACTCACGCGACGAGCTGTTCTTGCACACTGTTTTGATAACATGAACAGCTGTATCTTCATAGGAGGTCTTACTAATACTTACAAGAATACAAGTGTTACAAGTGTGTGTGTGTGTGTGTGTGTGTGTGTGTGGTATCTTCACCAAAGCATTCAGAGCTGACCCCTAAAACACAAAATCCAAACCAATCCCAGCCTTGGATGAATTCTCTGCCAACACTGTCATGATGAAGAGGCCTTGAACTGATGGTTCTTAGCTGGAGTCAAAGTACCACTGACTTGGCTCCCAAACAGACATTCTAACCAAGTCAGATCCAAACAGTCAACGTCGAATGCTTTCCTTCCGCCCAGAGTGCATTTCTGGGATTAAGTTCTGTGGCTGAGCTTCTGTCAGAGACATATTTGTTCCTCATAATCCATCCGGGGAACAAGTCTGCATGAGGACCATGCCAAACGGACATGGGGCGTGTCAACCCAGTTTAATGCTGAGGGTCACTTTGTGGTTTATAATGACTTGGTATATGTTTTGTGTCTTTCTTCCTCTGGATTCTCAGTAGTATGTTATATAGAGTGGTGGTATTGTGGTGTAGTTTTTGAAATGTTTCACTCTTCTTTCAGCGGACATGGGAAGTAAATCATTCTCTTTGCTTCTGATTCCGTGTCTTGTCATTTGGTAGTGCCCCTGATGAACTTGCCCCCCCCCCCCCCCCCTAATGACCTCAGAAGGAAGGAAAATACCACACAGTTATTCCCCTCATGATTTGGACCATTTTGCCCGGTGAACCGCATCGGAGTTGAGTACAACAGAGCCGTGCATGAAGGCATTTAACCACAGGCCCGAAGACGGCTCAGTTCGGGAGGAGAAGAGACAGAGGGAAGGAAATAGAGTGAGAACAGACAAAAGAGGGAGGAAGGAGGAAGGACACTCACTGAGCTGAATGGTTACTCGTTAGCCTCCTGTCTGATGGAGGGGAGAGAACCAATGGATATATTTTCAACTTTTTATTTCTGAATATCAAACATCCAAACCACACGTCTTTCTTCCTCAACGATATTCTGTTCACAGTATTTACAGACTGTCTAACAGTCACGCTATGAAGCTGCTTCACATTCCTCCAAAAACGATACTGCTCTATAAAGGTTAAATGCAGTAACTCTGTTTGAGAAGACTTGAATCTGTTTTTATCATAATGAAAATATAAAAAACAGCCAGACTCCCTCTAAAGCTAGCAGAGTTAGCTTAGCAGAGTATCAATAACTGCCATATAAGCTTTTGACTCAAATGTAGTTTTCATTTGAAAATAAATGTATTAGATTAATTCCAATATGAATGATAGAAGCCCACAGACAGACAGTGACCCAGCATAACAGACATTTTATTTCTATAAGGATTAAAAAGAATCAAAACAGATAGATATTACGTGTATGGCAATCATTTTTCCGTGTGAAATTTGCCAGCCATCGTGCAAACCTTCTACCATTATCTTCCTACCTCACTGCCTCTGTCGTTAATGCTCTCTGCCTATGAAGGGCAGCACAGCATGCTAATGAGGCTTTACATGAGCAGGTGTGTAAACATGCTGGGGCAATGCTGTGAAAAGTATAGTTATGTTCTGCATACAGTATGTAAATGTGTCTTTATAGGATGCATGGACATGTAGTCACACTTCTCAAACTATATATATATGACCTGCACCTACCTACCGGCCACTATCTGATGCAGCATTAAGTGAGAAGAATGGGACAAGACTGTGATCACTATAAAGCACAAACTAATAGAAACATTCAGCCTTTCATCATCACTTGAGAAAAGCAGTTATTGATCTTTCATAAAGGTCACATTGGACTTTGTATGATGTACTGAGTTGATGCAGGACTTAATCTGCACTGCATGCTGTTCCTGAAGGCATTACGTATGCATGAATGATATTCATATGCTGACGCAAAAAAAAAAAAGAAGGGTGACAGTTTTTGAACTGTCACCGCCTACGCAGTGAATGTGACCATAAGAAGTGATGAATGTGTCACCTCCTGGTGTGCCTGTATCACAGCTATTCTCCCTTTACACTCCTGGAGGAAGGCATGAGGCGTGTGCTTCCTTTGCAGGCCGTCCAGCAGGAGATATAAAATATTTCATAACCGCTATCACGATGTCAATCCATAACCATGTCAGAGCCCCTGTGTGCCAGCTGACCGGATCATTATTTTGAGCCACGTGGTGATTGGATCACAGCTGATTCCTAATGAGACACAAGCTGCTAATTCCTTTGGCCCGGCAACGCTAACATGTTGTATGGCTTCAAATCCTTTTAGTCTTTATGGTGCAAATAAAGCTAATCTCATCCCAGAGCTAATACTCTCTTTTTTTCTTGTTCTTCCAGGACCCCAGCTACTGGGTCCATGTCCACAGGTTGGAACATGGAGATGGAGGCATTTTGGACCTGGATGACATGCTGTGCGATGTGGTGGACGACAAAGATAGGGTGAGTCAAAGTGTGTGTGTGTGTGTGTGGGACTGAGAGAAAAGGGGAGTCTGCGTTTGCATATTTTTATTCATTTGTTTATTTCCCCAAACTGTCACGTCCTGTTTCGCCACCTCTTCTCATTTCCATGCAGCTTTTTTACCTCGTTTGCTTCGTGTCTGCACTCTTTGGCAGCACAACAGAGAGCTCCAATGACATGTGCTTATGATTACACCTTTTTACGCCCTCATCGTTACGAAAACATTACAGAACACTTGCACATCACCAGGTTCCCTGTTTGATCATTTCCACCTACGTTGCTTTCCTACATGAAGGGTTTAAGGATACAGTGTAGTGGTCTGTGTTGCATTCAAGGCTCCTCTTTGATGTATGTGTGTGTGTGTGTGTGAGGTTTTGTGTATTACTATATTTTGCAGTATAAGGGCGTGTGAGGAAAAAAATCTCATAGGCAGCATGATATCACCGCACCCCCAAGACCAGCTGTAAATGATTACCCACAATCCCACTGCATCCTTCCCACCGGAGCAGTGGTGACTCCACCTGAGTCACTAGCTGTTTGTGGCCAGTTAGTGAGCTACAACCCGTCTTTGTGCCTCTGTGAGCGGGAAATAGTTTGACTGGTTTTCAACCAGTTCACTTAGCTGATCCTGGTGCTGGTGTGATGACATGAATGATTCATCATGGCTCAAAGCCAACAGGGCCATCATAACGTCTTCCTCTAAATGGTGATGAAACAAGTGAGATTCAATTGAAAGTGTTATCTTTGATTCCTATCCGTCAGCAGGTTTCTCAGGATATCTGAGCCGCCGTTATCCTGTGAAATCTGAAAACACACACTGTGTTTTTGTGCTCCAGTTTCATGTTGGGAAAAAATACATTTTGCCACATTTGCTGTCTACGGTTTTCAAGTCCAGTGAGCTGTCAGCTCTGATCTCAGATCTGAACAAGTTGGTCTGTTTGACGCGCAGGTGCTTTTCGGTTTTTGTGTGTGTGCATCTGTCGAGAAACCGCGTATGTGTGCATGTGTATCTACACACCGTATAATGGATACGTGGTAGGTGCCATGGTTACACATCAGGTGGGATCAGTGGTGAATGCAGCTGTTTTGCACCTGGCGGTCTAAAGCACTATTTTCTCCTCTCCTCCATCCATCTGCTGTGGTCCTTTACAGACAATACACAAAGAAAGAAAGAATTCAGTTGTAAGTTACACTCAACTAAATTGAAGACCACTTGGCACATATATATTCTCTCCTTTTCATTATCTTCTATTTGTCCCCATGCTGTGAATAACTGCTCCCCCTGGTGGCTGTGTGGGCTCCTTACATCCCACTGGTGACCGAATATTACATTTCATCAACAGAACTTTAGCCTAACAATTAACAAGCACAATATGAGCAGATCTTTTTGATTATTTATATATATTTGTATGTCGCTTTGCTCAGTAATAGTGATATTGTACGGGTTATGTTCCAGCTGTGGAGTTTGCTCAGGCTAACACAGCTAGTCACCAGACTGACATACTGTAGTAGAACTGTGTAGGTAGTTGCTGTAAATGACTCAGAGTACTTCACGCCAGTGGAACAGCCCTGTGTCTGTGTTTCTGTGTGTACACACACATGATTTCTATCCCGGTGTGTGTGTGTGTGTGGGTGTTTGCTTCTTTGTGTGTTGTTAGTAGTAAATCCAGTCCGTCCAGTTCTTCCTATCAGCGACTGCCTCTGTTTTACTCTACATACAGGCAGGAACAGAGTTACCCAGACCTTTGAATTTAACCCATTAATGACAACGCTGCTCCTATTATTATGGGTGCAGTACTCAGCCTACTGATGTTGGTCTACTGCTTGATTTGACCTGGAATTGGCTGTGTGTTTTTAGACAATGTTTTAGTTAATTTATTTATTTTATTTATTTATTTTGGTACTTTTTGTGTTAGTGTGTGGCCTCCATTTAATTGTCAGTGTGACAGCGTTGGACCCGGTGGTAACACTTTAAACCACATTCGGGACGTCAGTGGAGTTAAAGTTGAACATAAAAGAGAGAATCCATTTAGCCATAATAAGATGGCTGTTCACCGGAGGTATAGTCATTTGGAGGGACTATCAGCACCGCATCAGTCGTATTCAAAGTGGAAAGATGTATGTTTACATTTCTTGCTGCAGCTTCCTGTAGTGTGGTGTAACTGATGAGACAAAAACCAATGACCCTGACGTGATTTGAACACGCAACCTTCTGATCTGGAGTCAGACGCGCTACCGTTGCGCCACAAGGCCCTACAACTGCTTGTCACTTTATTGACAATACATGGTTGACATTGCAGACCTGTTCAAGCTCTTTGCAGCTTCCTGCCTTTCCTCCTGCCTGCAGTGGGCCACATTTGTAAAGTCCAGACAGGACTCGGGGGGGGGGGGGGGCCTGAAAAACACCAAATCTACACACTTAACAAACACAATTATGTCGCGTCAATGTCAGCTAGGCAGCTGCAGATAAGCAGCACACGCCATACCCTTCTCTTGAACCAGTCAGGTTGGTCAGCAGTTAGTTTGATTGTATTTCAGATGAACCAACAGCTAAAATAATATTGCAGCTGTTTGTAAAATCAATTTCACCCGCTTCTAGTCATACATCAGACTGTAGTACTCATGACCATATGTTCACTGACTGCTGCTGATGTTTTTCATGTAAATGCGTGGTTTCACGTCTACCCTTGTAAACAGAGCAGAAGGGAGTTCATGTAGAAACTACTGTCGTCACTCTGCTAGTTTCGGTGACTCTACCGTTGGGAGCATCCAGGCCTTGTGTGTGTGTGTGTGTGTGTGTGCGTGTGCGTGTGTTGTGAGTGAGCTGTCTGATTTTCATGCTGTGACTCATATGCAGTCATAGAGCTGCATGCTGCAGCCTGTCTGTCTCTGCTCGATAGATCTTCACACCGATGATATAACTTCCATGTCACATGCACCAGCAATATGAGAGTGTGTTTACACATCTGGCTACTTTTAGTTTTGGTTTTGTGTTGCGTAAATGTCCCCCCCTTGCTGTTTCAAGTGAAGTTGAGCTCAATGACCACACTTATTTCCTTATAAAGACAATGCTACTGAAATGATGAGGTTTGTTGGTGACATAGAGGTTATGGAGAGGAAATTGTTTCTCTGAGCTGGCTGAAACGCTTGATTTAGACCTTTTGAATGTCATGTCCACGGTGTCCTAACACTACCTGTACTATACTTATAACTATAACTAGTGACGCATGTGTTTGAGTAATTGTCGATATGTTTGTTGGAAGTTGCCACACTAGCGTTCTGGTGCTCTACTGCCACCGGTTGGACAGAAGTGTGAAGTGTTATGCAGAAGAGGAGCACTTCTTCTTTTTTAATCAAGGCCAGTTGATTATAAAAAAAACTATTTTGCGTGACTATTTTAATCTAGATCTGTAGGGAGTGTTCTTTAACCAGTTCTGAGAGCCACAGTGCTTTCTATTCTATACACATGTGTCTCTATGTGTCCTCTTGTCTTTGCTGTACAAGGATGGACTCAGGATGTGTGTTCAA
Organism: Anarhichas minor; assembly: GCF_050575085.1. Lineage (NCBI taxonomy): Eukaryota > Metazoa > Chordata > Actinopteri > Perciformes > Anarhichadidae > Anarhichas > Anarhichas minor. The sequence continues at coordinate 1,383,628 of NW_027466496.1, read as the reverse complement.
GACACTACAGTGGATGTAAAAACGCTTCTTATATGGTCTGTGATGGTGCATTGCAGACAGCAGCACACCGTGTGAATAGCAGCAACTCTTCAGTTCATACATTGAATGAAATATATATAAATATTAGGGTTTGGGATAACTGTAAAAACACACTAGCTACATTCTAGGAGTACTGGAGTGATATCATCAAGTACAATAAACTTCACAGAATAAGTACACTCAGAATTTCAAGCAAGAATCCCAATTATACAGTTGAACCTCAGTGTGTATTTTTTTTATCCACGTGAAGCAAATACCCATAAATCTACAACTGTCTGTCAGAGGGAAGGAGAGACTGTGGTTTCATGTGTGTTTTTTTTAAGGGCAGCTTTAAACAAACTGCTGATAATTTCAAACAAGACTCATCAGCAGGAGTGAATGAGCCTCTAGCCAAATGACACGAGCTCAGCCAGTCAGTCAAGGGTGTCTAGGAAGGAGGTGCAAACTTTCATCGAGCTCGAGCGCCTCAGGTTCGACTTTTGAAAATTCATTCCGTGTGAAAAAAAGACCTCTTGATGGCCATGAAATGGCTGTGATACAGACACTTCATCCGTTCACCAGATGGCAATGTGGCAATTAAAATGACTCCTGGTTCGGAGATGGCCTTAGGAAAGAACTCCACAATATGGGTCTGCTGAAATGAGTTTATAAAGAAATGAAATGGGTGTGATATGGCTAATTACATCGAATTAGATTCAACTTTAATGGTCGTTACAGGCAAATTGGGCCATCGCATTAGCATTTAAAATGGTGTATAAAACTTCAAAACTGTTGTTGTCGCACAAGACAAACTCATTGTCTGACACAGAAGCCAACTCCATTCCCGTAATGAAGTCCTTTGAGCGATTGTGAGTCTCAGACTAATTTGTAAACAAGTAATGTGTTTATATTTGAATAGTGTGAATGCACCCAGTTCAGAGAGGAGAACATGCACAACATGCACAACTCCGATATTTTTGATCAAGGAAAATTTCAAATTCAATTCAGTCGTAAACCTTAAACACCAAATTACATCGCAGGACAACGGTTGAGCATGTCTGCTTGTGATGACATCATAGCCTATAGAAGTGATGAGGAATGAGGATTTTGTTTTTAACACTATCACAGATGTGACAGTAATGCACAGGGTTCAATGTAAGCAGTCTCTCCTGTCTGATGTTTGTGGCTGCCCACCCATTCCTCTTCATAAACTGCAGTTTTGTCCCTCCCTCCCCCCCCTCTCTTCAAACATCATGTGATTTGAGGTGTTCGTAGTCTGGATGGAGAGAGGAAGCCAGTCCAGCCCGTCCTCTGGGTTCAGTGAGTGTGTGTGTGTGTGGGGGGGGGGTTATCCTCAGGGGCGATTAACGGAAAAAGCTCGTTAAAGCAGAAGTACCTGAGTCAGGTGTAGAGGCGTAGAGCTGCAGCTTGACAGACGTTGCAGTGACACTTGTGAACCACAGAGAGGCACTCAAGCCCCGGTTAAAGCATGTCTACAGTGTGCACACCGTCTGCTGCACAGAAGGTTTTGTTGTTGTGGATTGGATACCAGCCTCAGAGTAACACACATGGCTTTCTAAACAGAAAAACATAAATGCCAGAAACCCGGAGGAAGTAAAGAAAGGAAAAGAGAAAATCTAATTGAACCTAACTGAACTCTCCATATCTGACCGCGTCCCCCTATTTGCGCTAATGCGGCCTGTTTATAATGAGTACCGCATCCATGGCTCCTGTGGTTTAGCTCCTTGGACAATTGGCATTTCCTTGGCCCCCGAAGTTGGCATTGCCATGGCAACAGCGGTCGGGTGCCAATTGGGCACCTGTGCTGGGTCGAGATCAAGCCGTGAGTGAAATTAGCCAAGGCTAAAGCAGGGTCCCAGCAGCTGCCCCCTGGTACCGGAACACTGCCGGGGGAAATCAAAGACTAATTACTCTGTTTGTCTGTGCTGTGTGTGTGTGTGTGTAGGTGTGTGTGTGTGTGTGTGTAGGTGTGTTTCTGCGCTTGTGTTTCTATGTGTTTGGGAGTGAGTGTAGCCACTTTTGGCTTAGATTGAAGGCCATTGTGTCTGGTTGGCTGTCTCATCTCTCAGACGCAGTAATGCATTCACCTCACACATGGTGAACTCGGTATTTAGTCCATATTTGTTGTGCATCTTACCAACTTAGTGCGATTCATTGTCTGGTGCAGTGGCTGCTGAACACTTTAGTGGATCCACGGAGCCCCGTGTGATTTTTTTGCAGTGGTATGATAAAGGTTTAGGAAGCAACCCCCTTCCCCTCAGGCAGAACGATGCAGGATCTGCAGGTGGAATACATGCAGGGGTGCACCGGGCTGTGACGCTTTCTCTAGTTTCCTGTCAGCCACCGGCACCTGCTTCTTTCCACAAACAAATCCCTTTAGACTGACACACAGCCTCACTCTGACACTCCCGATGCAGGCAAACATATGGTTGTGTACTTGAACTTTGAAAGCTGCTACTGCTGACTCACACTCACGTTTGAACTTCTCCTCGCCAGAACGCGTAAACGTCGTCACCCAGCAATGGAGACAATAAGAAAGAACACTCCCACTTGTATGTTCACCTCTAAGAACACACACATCCCATCCGTACACACCCGCCTTGCAGCCAGCTGTAATTAGCCCAGGACCAGAGTCAGCTCTGCGTCCTGAAAGACCCAGTGCGGTAGCGGAATTTTATTCTCACCTCTGCTGCTCTGCTCAGAGGCTCGTGGGCGGAAGCAAGCAGTTTTTCCATTTCATTTTCCTCCGGGGCTTTGGATTTATTGTCTGTTGTTGCTTGTTTATTAGGTTCTTAGCTTTTGAACTTCACTTACTCGGGGAAGATTTGTTGAGCACTGTTGTTCTTTTTCAGCAACTCCCTCTTTCCCACTTATGCAGTTATAATCCCTCACAGTGGGGAGATGCCTCTGTGCTTTTTCTATTGGACGCTGAACCACAGGCCTCTACTGTTAGCAAACGCGGCAGTCTTTTTGAGTGCAGGGTACTTTAAGAAAATAATTGTAAAAAAAATTACATGTAATGGCTATATATATATATATATATATATATATATATATATATATATAGATGCTCGTACTGTTTTCAATTTAGTAATGCTATGGAACCTGGAAAATCATTTGTATCAAACTAATGGAAGTATCACAGCACAGGTTGTTCTATGAAGTGAGATATATTGCATAAAATGATCCACAATATCTCATAATACTGTGTGCGTCATTCGACCAATGTGATGAAACGGTGTGTACCACAGTCCTTTTTAAAACACACACGGCAGCATGAGCACACATGGAGTGTCCAACATTTTGAACAAGTGGAAGAGGGCTGACCATTTCAGAGTTCAAATGTCCGTAAAGAGTATCGCAGTTCTGACAGCAGAGTATTAATATCATAATGCACAAATGTGAGCATGTGCATTGTGCTCTGTGGTTAGTATACTATAGCCGGTCTGACCGCTAACGATGTGGAACAAAGATCACCTGGCGGTCTTGAACATGACAGCCATGCTGAACCTGCTGACACAGACCTGCTGAGCCACATGCATGGATAACATTGGTCCATTCTTATTGACAGAACTACCGCCTCAGCTGTATAGCATATGCAGTATGACATACACCACCCCTGTGCCTGTGGTAACAACAATAATACTCCATATTGCAGAGCAGCAGGCTCCTCCATCTTCTGCGGTTGTTTTCTGTAAAAAAACGGGTGAAATCAGGTCATGTCACCAAGTCTGTCTTTCAGCTCGGAGGCAACCCAGCTAGTCACGTAGGTGACAGCTCCCTTACAGGAAGAGATTTCTGCCGTTGCGCCAAATAGTTCCTGACATGGCGTCTACTCGGCTGAATACTGTCTGGACATGCCGGGGCGTTTAAACCGAGCTGTGGGTAGGCAGCGCCGAAACAAGAATGAAAAGTGGAGGGACCCACACAGACAATAAAAAGCACACATTTACACACCTCTGTAGAAAAACAATCATGCACGTACCCAACACACCCACCCACAGAGACACAGACATAGCCTACTCTACCCCTCTTGTACTGTGCACGTGCGTGTGTCATGCAGGAGGACGTTTGCCCCGGTTGACAGCTGTCAGGCCTGCTTTGGTTCCAGTGTCTGGATATTTTGCCATACAAGCCTATTATCTGCAGCGGTGAATTCCTGTGGAGGGGCCCGGGATTGCCCCAGGGAGCCGATTTGGGTCAGCTGCCATGAGACAGTCCCTAAACTGAGGTGACAGATACAGCCCCCCCCCCCGACTGGGATCCCGTTGCCCTCCCAAAGACCCCCGGAGGGGTGTACCTAGGAGCTCTAAGATAACAAAGGACTCGTTTCCCCTCTATCATCCTTATGTAGTGAGCGCTGCGCCCACAAGGCCCACTGGCATCAGACACAGACCCAGGCGTAGAGGCATTGTCCTGGTTTCCACTTTTTGCCATTTTATCCCTATTGTGTGGCTGCAGTCAAAGAAACCTCTCTTTTCCACCTCGCCTCATGGGGGCAACAGTGCATTCTCCATGCGGCCCTCCAGTGGGGTCGTCCGCTGGGAAATTACTAAAACAAAGTCACAGCCAGTTCAACAGCAGCTGCAATCTGAAGCAGGAAACTTCAATCTACCATCAATTGCTTATTATTTTTGAATATAGACCTATTTCTCCCTCACCCCGCTGCCTCTCAGCTCCTTGTTAAGCCAAGCGAGTGTCTCTTCTGCATGACAAGTATCCCTCTGTAGCCTTTGTCTCAAGAGTCTCCAGACCATGAGCGGCTGTTTTTAACACTTGACTACTTCTCTCAGAACCATATATAATTACCCTCACAGAGCCAAAGTCACCCCAAGGTTAGCTCTGAAAATTGGCTCTCAAATAGGCATTTGGAAGGCAGAGGTCTGTTTTAGACTGGGTTGGTTTATTACAGGCAAGTTTCACTTCAGCTTTGGGGTGGATGCACAATAAACAGGGGATTTCGAGCGTCAAACACTTCATTTCTTGCATTCTGATGGGTTTTTTATGTGTCAATTTAAAGGAGCTGTATTTAAAATGCTGAACATTGACGTATCAGCAAACAGCTGTTATCTTTGTGAAGATATAGTGGAGTGATGTCCACCCGAGCAGAGGTTGAAGTCGCTCCTCCTCTGTGTGTGTTGTTAGCTGAGCTTCGGTGCTGTAACGGAAGCGTAGCGGCCAGCCTCCAGAGCTCTGTCTGTCAGCGCAGTCAGCAGCGTTACACGCTATTTTCATGTCATTGACTTTTATTGGGGGGACAAATGCACCTGCATTGTGGGGATCCCCCCCAGTATATATATTATAATCAAGGCCTTGGTTGCAGGGGATATCCACCAGGCTAGTTAGCATTTTGAATGGTGTGTTGGTTTAAATAAAGCTGTGAGTTTGGTGCAGGGGTTAATAGCTGAAGGATTTGGTTAAAGCACCTCTGCGTACACATGAGCACACAACTTGAACCAACACACTCACATGCACATACTTATATGAACTAAAAACTAGGAAGAAAGTAAAAACAAAGACAGAAAGAAGCAAAGAAAAAGAGAAAATAGAAGAACAACAAACACACATCCATCCAAAGGAAAAGAGGAAGCAATGCAGGACGGAGAGTAGAAACCCAGTTCGAGTGGAGAGCGGGCATTGCCTCACACTAAGCTGAGTGTGGCGTTTAGCGGCTGGCGCTGTACCGAGCTGAAGTTGACACTGGCACAGGGAGGGAGGGAGGTGGTGCCAGGGCCCGGGAAGCTAAGCCTGGCTCGGAGAGCTTTAGACGGGCATATTGTAGCAGACAGAGGGCCGAATCCTCCGTAACACCACGGCTGTGTGCGCTCATCGCCTCTCTCCTCGTGAGAAAAGGCCAAAGACCTTTTCAGATTATGTCCTGCTCTGCTAAAATACTGGAGGCTTACAGACACGCTGAAGTGCTGGCTGCTTCCCTCATGCACAGCTGCTGGGTCGGGCCAGGACTTACCTTATTGTCAAAAGGTCTTTAAAATAGCAAATAATTGACGGTTGAAGCTTTTCTTAAATTTGTGATTAAATTTACACAAAACAGCTTTATATATATATGAGGAAAAATAGTTTCCACATATCTCCCCTAACCCTTATTGAAATAGTATTTGTCTCTGTCTTTATTACGCAAAATGACTGTGCCTCCATGTTTTTGTCTGTCTTCTGCACTAAAGGGGAAGAATACTAAGAGCAGTGTGTATTACAGAGGGTATCTGTAGGCCAGTGGGCCAGTGTGAGAGAGTGTGTCTTTGTGTTCAGCCATGGTTTTATCCAGAAGGGATTTTTAGTTAAAATTGTCATAAGACGTCCTCCACCACCACTTCCTCCTTCCTTTGTGTTCAGAAAAAAAAAAAAATCTCATTCATCACATGCAGGGAGTGTGTATGTGCGTGTACAGTACGTGTAGAATCTTGAGAGTCCCTGCATGAATGCCTTATGTCTCCTCTACAACAGATGTGCCACAGCCTAGGGCCCCTCGGTTGTAGCTCGTTATGGGAACGTGTGTGTGTTCGCGTGTGTGTGTTCGTGTGTGTGTGTGTGCGTGCGTGTGTGTGTGCGCGCGCGTGCGGGAAGACTGCGTGCTATTCCCATTCGGAAGTCAGCAGGGAGTTTGTCTATAAAAGGCACGAATAATAGGCACCCATTTATCTCTGAAGACACTCATCCATCAGCGTATACACACACACACACACACACACACACACACACACACACACACATCTGATGGTTTGTGATATTATTGCTCTGTTGTGCCAGAAGCCCTGTCCTGTATACATGCATTAGTGTAAATGCCTGTCTCTACACAGAAGGGAGAAGAGTCATGTGAGCTGCTGTGTTGTCCCCTGTCAGTAGCTCTCCCTGGCTTTCTTGTTTAAAGACCATTACACTGTAACAGCCCTGACTCACTCACTGACACTGTGTGTGGCCTCACCTACCCATGACACTCCCAAAGTGACACACAAACAGCCCTCTCTACAGTGATTACAAAAGTCTGGGCTTTGTTTTGTGTGTGTGTGTACAGTCTACTGTAAGCCTAAAGTGTAGCCTGTATGTCTCCTGTAAGAGTCTGAAATGACCGGGGATTAAGATAGGCAGTTTGAAGTAAGAAGATTAACGATCTGTATGTAACATCTTAACTGCCTAACTTAAGTCTTACAAATGGGCATGAAAAGGTCCCCACATAATGCAGCCAGGAACAACCTCTGGTGAGGTTTGACAGTGTGCAGAAAGACAAGACATGAAAAACGACGACTGTACATCAGAAGGAAAATAATAAGTTACTTTAAACAGGCGTTTCCATTTCTATTTTCCCTTGCCTGGCTTTATATATAGCCATAAACCGGGCAAGCATTCTGACATGATATCTCGGTACTGAGACCTATACGGGATTATCTGACGCTGCCATCTGGGGACACAAATGCATGACGATACAGCAGGAGAATATGCTTTCATATCGTCATACTACGTGTGTCTGCGTCTCTAGTTTTACATCCGTTCGTCTGCATGCATGTGTTCCTAACATGTCCTGCAGTGATCTACTGTAATCCTGATATCTGGGTAAAGCTTTGTCCTCATGATGTCTGAAGAATTAGGATTTTTTTGTTGAGTTCCTTACAACACTTGTCTGAACTCCTCACAGACGACACCTCTTAAAGCTCTCCACTCTGCTGTCTATTCTCCACTCCCTACCTCGTCTTCTAGGGCCCTTAAACAGTCAGTTGGATGAGAGAAAAGGCAAGAGACAGACCTTGCTGTCCTTCCTAATCCCATATTGATCATCAGGCAGCGAATGAACTGCGCACGGACTCACCGACTGACTCTTATCGATCACACACACAAACACAAACACTCCTAGAAAAGAAAACTATACGTGTTATTTGTATGAAGACTTGACCGACTATTTTTTTAAACAGAAGACCTGGTTCAGGCATCAATATAGCCAAGAAACACTTATATGATATAATAACCTCTGAGCTCTCTGTGTTGGGACGTTAGCAAATGTACAATTTCCCACAATGAGGATAAATACATGACATCTTGTATCACCTTGTTTGTGTAGCTAGTAATCATCAATGAAAACACAAAATAATAATAAGAAAAACTTTCCAAAGCTTTTGCTGATCGTTCACTTTTCTTCTTTGTTATAAAGTTTCAACACCACAAACACTGTTTGGGCACAACTGACAGATATGAGACACAGTGTTGTCATTATGTGAGATAATGATATATTTTGCTACCAGCAATGACAGGATGTTAATAATTCATGACAGAAAACAACAAAAAAACACTCGACAGATGTGCCACCTACTTGTATTCAAATATGGCTCTTTGAACAACAACCGTGGAACACATCCTCATCCCCGTCAACCAAAAGAGAGCTTCTTATTCTGTGGTATTTTGGTGCACCTCGCTCCTTTCTTCTTCTGCAGGAGGGTGCACCTGGGAGGCATGTTTTTAGCAACAACACATGTGAAGTTGAACGTGTGTGTGTGTGTGTGTGTGTGTGTGTGTGTGATGAAGATGCTCGGCAGGACAGAGGTTTAGGACTCATTTATGATGAGATATACGGAATGTGTTCAA